>NC_088840.1:25475983-26185983 GCF_904066995.2 Poecilia reticulata | reverse complement strand
TATTACATTTTTGACAGAATTTATGTATTTTATGTACTAAATTCTGCAAACTCTTTAAAATCCTGCACATTAATCCTAAGGAAGTGCTGACTGGTTGACGTATTACAAAGGAGACCAGTTTAACTTTCAGTTTCGCTTTAGCGCCGGGAAAATGGAGTCTGTGATGTTTTAGTAATGGAATGGGTGTAACTTCAATTGCTAGGCACTTTTAAGCGTTACATATCATTTTCTAAATCAAGTGAACCGCTGCAAACAAGGTCTACTCCTTGCGCGTCAGTGAGGGTCAACTTCTGGTAAGTTACACTAATTCCAGTTCGGCGTCGTCGTTAAAAAGAAGCTGCCATGTTGGGAGAAACGGAGCCGCAGTGGTTGTCCGAAGAAGTGAAGACTGGAGTAAGTAAACGACGTTAAATAGCCTATATTTGAGAAACTGTTAAAGGCGATGTGAGCTTCTCGTTTTACGTATTTTAACCCCACCTAGGCTTTACATGTTCAGCAACAGCCCTTCGCTATACGCAGTTGTTCTGGGTATTTGTTTCTCATGCACCACCATGTCATGGACGTAGAGCATTATTTGTCTCATATCTGTAAGCATTTGCAGAAGAGTCAGGGGAGCAGAATTTTCAGCAGAGACATTGTAGGAATAGAGCCATAGAGAGGAGAAGGAGTTAAAACTCACTTTGTTTTTGTACTACATCTGCATCCATTACTTATGTAAAGTTTCAGCTACAATGAAGTGACATTCCTCAATGAACACTTGCTTTTTTTTCTGATTCCAGACAACCATCATTGCCATAGAGTTTAATGGAGGGGTCGTATTAGGATCTGATTCCAGAGTGTCTGCTGGGTGAGTTAGTGTTCATGAGAATGAAGGCAGGTGCATCTCAATAAAGTAGGATATCACTGAAAAGCTTAATTTGGTAATGTAACTGAAATAATCTGTATTATAGGTACATTGCACGCTGCTTTAATTTCTATTTTTTATTACTACTGTTAATTTAAGGACTTACAACCAGGGCCAGATTTACAAGGATGTGGGTCACTGGGCTGGAGACAATTTTGGTGCCCTATCCACTAAGGAAAAAATATTTAATATAAATTATAGTGTAGGAATGGGTAGTCCTATACATTAGTAGGGATCACCTGATTTAGTATGTCCACTGCCCTGTAGCTTCATGCTGATCCTAAAAGATTTGTACTACAACTTTATAACTTTCAAATACTTGAGTATTGTTTATATTTACAAAAGTTCCAAAATATGTTTGGAACTTTTGTAAATATAAACAAAAGTCTATATTTTTATAAACGAAGTATAAATATAAAGTTCATAGGTCTTTATACTTCTGTATAAAGACCTAAGAACTTTATATAAAGTACAATTTTTGCAAAACAAACATTCATTAAAATATATGTGACGCCCCCAGAATATTGGGTCCCTGTCATCCTTTTCTAAAATGTGGCCCAACTTAGTGAAAACCATCCATGTAGCCTGCAGGCCATTTATCATGGAGACTCATTTTGCGTTAATTACTGCAACAATTAGGTGTTTCATGGAGTCTGTCAGCCTGTGGAGCTGCTGAGGTGGAATATAGTCTTAAATAGCCTTTCAGGTAATCTGCATTGTTGGCTCTGGTGTTTCTAATTCTTCTCTTGATAAAACCACACGGATCCTCTCTGTAGGATTGGAGGCCAATTTACTGGCCAATCAAGCCTATTTTGTTTACTTTTCAAAAAATGTGGGAAAATTAGCTCTTTAGGTACTTAAAAGAAATCAGAAAATCATTTTCTCCATTTTAACAGATTATATTCCAGTAATATTTAATGTCTGTTAATTTTATCTCATCTCCTCATCCAGGGAGTCGGTGGTAAACAGAGTGATGAATAAATTGTCTCCACTTCATGATAAGATCTACTGTGCCCTGTCAGGATCTGCAGCAGATGCTCAAACCATTGCTGAAGTAGTCAACTACCAGCTAGATGTCCACAGGTAAATACTATTCATTCTAAAACATACCTGCAAGTGGCCTAAACAGAGAAGAATTGATGTTGTTATAGCAAAATACACACCATGCCTTCATTCACATAAAAATCAAAGGATGAATGTTGTTTGACATCCTTCATCTTGCTAGACTGAGGCTTATTTGTCATAAAAAACAAACTGCTTGCATGTATTGTGGATTTTAGAACAATATGTTAATGTGAGAAAGAATTGGATGCCACTACGTTTAAAATAGATGATCTATATCAAATCTGGTATATGTACCAGTGGTATATGTACCAGTGATCAGATCAAATGAGGAAATTCAGACCACAAATGTTAAAACACAAAAGCTTCTTGCTGTGGATTCCGTCCCATTCAATACCTCAGACAATGGGAACCAGAAAAGAAAAACCCCTCCATGGAAAGTACCATACACTCAAGTGGCTGATATAATAAAATCCTACCAGTGGCAAGAAATTGCAGGTCTTGAGAACAGTACAGAAGCAGTGATCATGGCACTGCAGGGGCAGACCTTGAGCGCCAGAGCAATAGAGGCTCAGATCTATCATACCAGGCAAAGTCACAGGTGCAGAAAGGTTCACAAAAATAATGTAGCATCTTATAGTAGGGTGCAAGATACTGACAGAAGAGAAATACATGGAACACCATAATAGCTGGTGTAGTGTACCATTACATCTTGGTGGAATATGCATTTTTACCATTTAGATGGTGGTGTCAGAAACTAATGCATGTAACTTGTTTTGTTTCTAAAAGTATTTTTAGAGTTTCATATGCTAAACATTATGTACTGTAAATGTCATTATTTCGTCCTTTGTCAGTATGGAAATAGGTGAGGACCCAAAGGTTCGATCAGCTGCCACTCTGGTGAAAAACATTTCGTACAAGTATAAGGAGGAGCTGTCGGCTCATCTCATTGTGGGTGGCTGGGACAGAAGAGAAGGAGGACAGGTTGGTGACGTTATGGCATTTGCTACAACATGAATTGTAATACCACTACTTAAGTTTCACATACCCAGTTACATTCATTTTAGCATTTATCTAGTTCTTTTTGTTTGTTTGTTTTTCTTTATTTCTCAGGTTTTTGCAACCATGAAAGGTCTCCTGACCAGACAGCCTTTCGCTGTTGGCGGCTCAGGCAGCTCCTATGTTTATGGATTTGTTGATGCTGAGTATCGCAAAGGAATGAGCAGGGAGGAGTGCCAGCAGTTTGTTGTTAACAGTAAGTTATTACTGTGTCTATGTTACAAAAAGTTTATTTACATTTTTAATAAGAGTTTGAGATGTATAAACTACATAATGTACAGTCGCTTTGTTTTCTCACCTGTCAAATTGCTTTGTTTTTTTTTCCTCCTTCCCCTGCTCCAGCCCTCGCTTTGGCCATGAACCGTGACGGCTCCAGTGGTGGTGTGGCCTACTTGGTCACCATTGATGAACACAGCACAGAGGAGAAAGTCATTCTGGGAAATGACCTACCAACTTTCTTTGATCAGTGATACAGCAATCACTGTATTGTTGGAATTCATTAAAATAATAAAAAATAAAACTCATTCTCATCTACTTTTTTAAAATGAATGTATCTCATTTGAGTTTATGAACTACTTAGTTTGTTATTCTATTAGATTAGTAAGGAGAGAAAAAATGGATTTAAGTTCTCTGCAAACATTACTGTTTCACTGAAGAGATGTTCTAGCTCAACTTGACCATCTACTTCTTTTGACCTTGTTAAAAGCTAATATTCAAAATAAAACATCCGTAAACTATTTAAATAGCTTCACCACATTATTATTCTTTATTTTGTAATTTTCATCTGTGTACTTTATGACGAGTTTCCCCTTCTATTGGGTTTTGTCTAAAACTTTTCTTATTTTGGGGTTGGCTTCTATTTTATTTTACTGAATTTAGCAGGTTATAAAAATGTCACCCAAACATACCATGTTATACATATGGACATATAAAATAGATACATGTAGCAGTGCTGTATTCTTATTATGTTAAGTTTAAACTCCTATCTTTATTAAATATTACAAAGACTACTCATAAATGATATAGTTCTGCATTTATGAAAAGTTTAATGGAGATTGTATTCAGAAGAAAAAAAATGATTAGTTTGTGTTCTTCATTATTCAGCCCTTCACTGTTGTTACGGGAAACCCCTAAACTTACTAGAAAATGAAACTGAAAGCACTGAGAGCAAAAACGTTTTAGTTACACAGCAGAGCAGGTCATATGAGGACGGCTGCAGCTGAAACATGGCAGCTCTAACAACAATTCACAAAGTTCTCGCTTTGACTTTAGCAGTTTGCGTTGATCTTTCTTTATTTTACGCATCAGGTTTTACTGGGATTCACAGCGTTTTGGGGCTTTTTGCGCATCTGTGGCTTTCAGCAGCTCTACGATGGTCAGCAGTAACTATTACAACTCTGCTGGTTCTGGGAGACCCGAGCCCGCTTCTGATCCGGTTCATAACAGCCTACAGTCTGCTTCCAGCGGTGTATGAGACCGGAACCAGGGTTCTGTACCGGGAGGAGAGCCCATGCGGCCCGGTGGCGGATATTCGCTGCTGGCTGATGTTCGCCGGAGCGTCGCTCGGAGCGGCGCTGTTCTGGGAGATCACCATCCCGGACAGCGACGAGGAGGCTGGGAGTAAAGCCCAGAAACAGAAGTCCAGGGTTCTGTTCATGAGGGTTGTCCATCTCTTTAAGCCCGACTATCCCAAGCTGTTCGGAGGCTTTGTTTTCCTGTCGCTGGCAGTTATCTGTAAGACAAGAGCAGATTATTCTACTTTCAGACACGCTACAAAATGTGCAAAAGCTAGATATATGTGTGTGTATGCGTGTGTGTATGTATGTATGTTTTATGTGTTATCATTCATTGTTTTAAAACTACTGACAACGTGCAGAGAACATTTTCGAATAATCTCTTCAAATATAATTTTTGCAAAAATCTGGCTGTCACCATAACAAATTTGCAGTTTGTTTTTTGCCCCAAGCAACAAAAAAGTCCATTGATTGACTGTTTTTTAAACAACGTAATGCAAATATGCTTGATTATCTCCCACTGCTACCATGCAACCTGGTGTTGATCTTCAGTACTTTATTTGGTACAATGATCTGTGCGTGTGTAGGATTTATGCATAAAGGAGGATGGAGTGGATATCATGTGGCATACTAGGAAAAAATGCTTCATTTTTCCCTAGCTTGTTTGTAGTACGTTGTACATACTGACATATTTTGCTGGAATTTTTTTTCCTATGAAAATAAATAAACATGTTTGTTTCTTCTCAGGTGACATGTTCATTCCATTCTACACAGGTAGAGTCATTGATATCCTTGGAAGTCATTACCAACAGAGTGAATTTCTCAAAGCCCTCCTTTTCATGGGGATATATTCTATAGGAAGGTATTAAGGAATGCTTCCTCACTAAATCTATTCTCCTCATGAATATGTGTAATGACTAACTCAGCCTCTGTTTCTGTTTCATTGATCAGCTCTATCAGTGCTGGCTGCAGAGGAGGCCTCTTAATTTGTGCCATCAATTCATTTGCATGCAGAATCAAAGTTAAACTGTTTGAGGCTTTGACCAAGCAAGAGATTGGATTCTTTGAATCTGTAAAAACAGGTAATCCTGTCAAATGATAAACCACCATATGCATTTAACATCATAGGATAGAACAGTTTGATATAATGACAAAAGGCTCATCACTTCTGTTACAGGTGAGATCACGTCCAGGTTGTCTAGAGACACCAATCTGACAGGAAGGACAGTGTGTCTGAATGTTAATGTGCTGCTGAGGACATTTATGAAGACGATGGGAATGATCTCCCTGATGATGAGTCTGTCATGGAAGCTCACATTCCTGGTACTGATGGAAACCCCCATAACTGGACTTATACAGAACATCTATGACACTCACTATCAGGTAACAGCAAAACATTAAGAAACATTATTAGATTTACAGCCTTTCATACATTATTCATGTTAATCAGCACAGTAGATCACACTGTATACTGGATTTTAGTGTTTAGTACTGATGCAGATTTCTAAGAAGCAAAGAAATATAAAAAATATTTATCTTTAATATCAATGTCTTTCATTTCTGAAAGGTACTGTTTTTTGCCTGAATGTATCAGCAGGCACGTCACAGTATGCAGATTAAATAGATAAACTGCTATAACTATAATTTGGGGAAGAGTATGAAAGATTAGGAATCTTTGTTGCAGAACAAATATGTGGATCCAATTGATTTTAAAGAATAACAGAAGATTAAACATGATTCCTCACCACTGTTTAACTGGCTCTGAATTGTATTCAGTAAAATATAATGCATCTAGTTCAGATTGTGCTGGAGCCACTTTAATGAAGAATGTCAGATTAAATCACTTTGTTGTTTTGCACCATGTTATAATGGTGATAATGGCATAAGTTGTTCTGAAACGAGTCTGAATTGGAAGTTTAATATAAAAAAAAATCTAATTATGTTGTATCTCATTATTTATTGTAACATATATCAATATTTTATTTCTTACTCAAATATATATATATGGTCTTCTTTCCAACTTACTTCTCTCCTCAGAGGTTGTCTCAGGAAATGCAGGACTCGATGGCTCGTACAAATGACACTGCAAATGAAGTTGTGTTTGGAATTCGTGTGGTACGAAGCTTCAACACAGAAAAGCATGAAGCCGATCGCTATGATAAACGATTAACAGTAACACAGTCACTGAAGAATCGCCGTGACATTGTTAGGGCTATTTACCTGCTTGCACGGAGGGTGAGAAGTTTGCTTTAATTTATCTTAGAATATGAGACAGCTTGCAAGTCTGCTTATGTGACATATCCTGTTAATGTGTGTCTGCAGTTGACAGGTTTGGGAATGCAGGTCTTCATTTTATATTATGGCAGACTTTTCATCAAAATGGGACAGATGACCACTGGAAACCTGGTTTCCTTCATCATTTACCAGTCAGACCTGGGAGACAACATCAGGGTGGGTGTTTCATAGAGCTGCCAGCTGTTATTTATGATAATATACTGCTTATATACAATGGGGCTACAAAAAGTGTCGCTCCATTATATTGGTACAGTTTTTATTTTGTGGTCACAGAGAAACTGTTATAAGTAGTTTGTTGGCAAAATATTTCATAAAATTTGTCTCTTGAATATCACATCTGTTTAATAAACAAGCACATGACATATGCTCTATAGACGCATGCATTATACTATGTGATTGTTTTGAAGTTCAGAGATTGATTCAAACAAGAGTTTTGAGTCTTTATATCTTCTTAAAGACAAATGAATAAGCTGAAACAATCTCATAACTAATATATGATCTATTGTAAGACATTTGTGGCCCATACTATTTCTTTAAAGCACATCTCAAACCAGGTTGTCTAATAGAGTTTGTTATCTTCCAGACTCTTACATATATCTTTGGTGAAATGCTGAACTCAGTGGTAGCTGCTGGGAAAGTCTTTGAGTACATGCACAGAAAACCTCAGATCATCTCAGATGGAAAACTGAAACCGGATCAGCTGGAAGGACGCATCAACTACTGTGGTCTGAACTTTGCTTATCCTTCAAACCCTGATAAAACTGTACTGCAGGTGAGAAAACTATGATTTCCACTTTAGAAAGTCATGTGGCCATTTTAACACAGCTGATAAAGGAACTTGTATGTATAAAATCTAGTTTAATTTCAAATATTGCCGTCATGTTGTGGTGTTTTATCGGTCTCTGTTTTGGTCTCAGGACTTTAGCCTGGAGCTGAAGCCAGGTCAGGTGACCGCTCTGGTTGGTCCATCTGGAGAAGGAAAAAGCACCTGTGTGAGTCTTTTACAGCGGTTATATGAGCCTCAAGATGGAGAAATATTACTGGATGGGAAACTACTGAAATCCTATGATCATCACTTCTTCCATAAGAAGGTATTTAATCAGTGAGGTGCTCTTCCCTGACAACAGCTTTGGTTTATTTTTATTTTTTCTCTACGTTATTTTGAAATTATCCTGGGAATAAATGTGTAATGTTATTCATATAATCTGATGAGAGTCTATGTAACAGATAGCAGTGGTGAGCCAGGAGCCTGTTCTGTTCTCTGGATCCATCAGAGATAACATCACCTACGGACTCACTGACTGCTCACAAGAGAAGATCGAGGAAGCAGCACACAAAGCCAACGCCCACGATTTCATTCACCAACTAGAGAAAGGCTACGACGCAGGTAAACCGGTCTGACTTCATCTCATCCTGTTTACATGGCTGAGTGCAAGCAAGAAATATGTTATATTTGGTGTTAAGGAGAACATGATAATAAGAAACAAAAAGAAACTGAATTATCAAGATGGCTTATAGAGTAAAACATAATTTCTGAGCATGTATACATTGTTTGAAGGGGTAGTAACATTAAAAATGTTTTCATTTGTTTGGTTTTTGACATTAAACAAATGAATAAATGGCTTTTTTTACTTTAATAGAGGTGGGTGAGAGCGGCGGCCAGTTGTCTAAGAGTGAGAGGCAGCGGATCGGCATCGCCCGGGCTCTGGTCAGAGATCCAAAAATCATCATTCTGGATGAAATAACCAGCTCTCTGGATGCTGAAAGCGAAAACAAGGTACGTTCTAATTTACAAAAATTTGTTTGTTTTTTTACCATCTGAAACCATTTTTGACCATAAAACTTTAATTATTGCACAGATTTTTCAAATATAATGTTACATCATTTGAGCTATTTATATAATGAACCTGTGAAATATCTTGTTTTTTCATCTCATATTTATCATTATGCATAATGAAAATAGACTGAAATGCTATGTATAAAATATTTAAATGATATTTGTTGACCAAAGTGTTTATTTGTCGTTGTCATCATTGTGCAGGTTCTCCAGGGTCTGGCCAGCTGCCCCAACCAGACCCTGCTGGTGATCGCTCACAGACTGAAGACCATCAAGACAGCGGATCAGATTATTGTGGTTAAAGGAGGTAAAGTGGAGGAGAAAGGGACCCACCAGGAACTGATGGAGCAGCAGGGGAGCTACCATAAACTGATAAATGAGCTGTTTGATGAGGCAAACTCACCAGAGTGAACTACTGTAAATTTTCTCTACTGAAACTGTAACTTCATATCAAGTGAAAGAAGTGTTTTCTATTCTTGCCGTATAATAGATATTTTTGCATAGAGTGAATTTAGATAGTTTTGTACAGATATTAAAGATGTTTTTAAAACTTTTTATTTATTTTAAGGATGGTATAATCATGAAATGAAAGTGTCTGTTGTCAGATCTACGCTCATTATTTAATTTTCTGATCCATATTCTGGAAATTATTGACTCAACAGGTGAATATTGTTGCTATAAATATTCATATATAATTGGAATGGCCAAAAGTTGCTTTGTGGTTGGTACATCTCAAATAAAAGATTAATCAACAGCTGAAATGTTTTTCTGAATGTCTTTGTTTAAAGTCTGTTTCTTATTTTTTTTATTTCATATTTATAAAAATATTTTGCCAAATCTGTTCTCTAGTAAGTTAAGACCAACAGAAGAACTTTAGAGAAACGAGCTCAAACCAACATTTATTTCATAAATGAGAACAAAAGTAACAAACAAAACAGCTGAAATAAAATCAGATGTTATGATTAAACAGTTACTTTGTTTCTGAGTCAGATTTTTACCAAAGACTTTTTTACTTTTACTTGAGAAATTGTTTGGAGGTCTACTTTTTACTGCTAGTTGAGTAAAAATATGTCTTTGGCTCTGTTTAAATGATTATCTGAACCTAAAAAGGGGAATTTGGATCTCTCGTGAGATTAAGATTCAGTTTTTATTTTGCTATTATTAACCACTAATGTTATATATGAAAAAAATATTTGGATAAACAGTTTCCTTCAGAACCTGAACTGAGTTTTAACTCCGGCTGCCCACCATTAATCATGTGCCACCTACTGCTAAAACTTGATCCAAACTGAGTCATCAGCAAGACAAAGATCCCTACCACAACAGATAATCTACAACAGAATGACAAAACAGGAAAAGAGTCAAAGTTCTGACTGTAGTCAGACTAAAATGCTGTGCAGGAATTAGGAATAAATGTCAGCAAATCTCAATGAACTGAAGAAACTTTATAAGGAAGATTGTCTAAAAGGATATGAGAGATAAAGTAAGGCAGAAAATGACTAAAAGTTATTTCCACATAATAGCTCAGGGTTACTTATTTTATCTACTTAAAGCGTCTCCATTTTGGCTTTGTTTTTATTTAATAAAAATGAGAAAAGTGTTGTGTTTTTATTGCCCTTGATGTAAGATTTAGATATTTTTAGAAAATGGTGAACTGTATCTTTTACTGCATTTTATCTCAGAGGGTGAAAACGAAAGCATTTCTGTATTTATGGGTTGGGCTTCGTAGCCTGATCTGACCTGGAGAGCCGTTTCCTGTAAACATAGTTTTTTTTTGTTCATTCTGGCTGTTTGGAAACTTGCCTGAAGGTTTGTGTCATAAACAGGAATAACCAGCATCTCCCTTTATCAGCTCAGGTGGAGTTTAGCTTTGGTAACAATAGACATTGTTTTGTTGCAAAAAGATGCCCATCCACAAAATGGAGACTAAAGACACGTGTCCCAGGGTTATAACCTACATATATAACCTATATAACCAATATATAACCTATATATACTTACAAGTATATATTTTAAATATGAACAGTAATTATATATTATGAATTGTGCTTATATGTGTACATTCTTCCTTAATCTCCATTTGAGAAAGTTACTATAAAAAGTTCAAACTACACCAGTTTTTGAGAGAACAAGTTCACTCAAGTATCTGATTGTTATTTGGGATGAAGAAAGTCACAGTAAAACAAATGTATGTTATATTCTGTATACAGTTACTATATAAAATTAAGGATTTATTTTTTAAATGTGATATTCTTGATTTGAACAAAATTATGCCTACCCCAATTTTTTTGGTTTAAGCTGTTTTTAAAAGTGGTTTCAGGCATAATGCAAGGACTGAGTTCGTCTGTGAGGATAAAAGTTTGTTTTTATTTTACATAAATTAATAAAATGTCCCAGGTCATCTAAAGAAAAGTAATTGCTCTGACTTTAAAACACAGACGTTTCGATGAGCAGATTCCTCTGAGGCTCAGTGACTCATTGTTTTTCTTGGCTGCTTCCCATCAGCAGTTTCTGCCGCCTGCAGGTAAAAACGAGCAGAAAGGTAACCTGAACTAACGCCGCCTGACAGCCGCCATCTTATGATGACGGTTTCAAATTTCAGTCACCGAATGGCTGACGCTGAAAGTACAGTAGTAGAGAGTCAACCTGATTTAATTATATTATTTTACATTTCAGGGCCATAAAATGATTTTTAGCAACTCTGCACTCAAATATGTATAAAAACACATCAGATTTCCAAAAAATAAAGTGTTTGTAAAAAATTACCTCTGTTGTTTCTGCAGGATCTCAGAGGATATTAGTTACCAAAAGCTGGTGATCAGTTTAAAGATCTTAATGAAAGGAGGAGTTATGACAGCACTCGGATTTACAGGTGTGTGTTACCACAATAAAAAGAGGTGAAAAGAGTTTATGAAAATAACAAAGGTGTTGTAGTGGCCTAGTCAAAGTACCGACCTCAACCCAACTGAAATGGTACAGGAAACTAAATAAATTTCAGAAAACGGAGTGGGTCAAAATTCCTCCACAGTCAAAATAAAAACAATTAGATTAGATGTTATTTCTAGCTGAAAAAGATTTCAATCCACAGGAATTTGACCTCATTCAGGTTAAATAATAAAGACAGTTTGAAGTCTGTTGTATTTTTTGCATAAGAATTTTTAATGTAAATAATTTTGGAACCTGGTAAAATCAACAACAAACAAAAGAAAAATTACTCTAATAGGGAAAACAACAGAAATACACAAGGTGCCACAATTGTATATCTCTTGTATTTTAAGCTGCCTTAATGCATCCAAACACATGAAAATGAAAATAGTTTGATTTGTGAGCATCAGAAAGTGGTATTTATGCGTTGGGCTTTTTGTTTAAACTGAGAGAGAGAGGCCGAGGCCATCATGACAGTTTTTATTTGGTTTAATCTGTGACGTTTTATGTAAAGCTCCTTTAATATTCATGTTATAAACAACAATGCCCACAGTGATTATGACAAAGCCTTTCCTCTTTTTATTTAAAATGAATCTCAGATTCAAGACACACGCATTGATCCTGTATTGTCAAAAAAAGACAAACTGATATGAAGTTGATCAGGACTTCCTCAGTGTCTCATCTCTTTGGCGTTTGTGCCGCCTGTGGGTTAAAGCAAACAAACAAGCAAACACAAAGTTACCTAACAGCCGCCATCTTAGGATGGGTTTTTGCATATGAAACACAAAATGGCTGGTGATGAAAACATAAAATCAACAACAACATCGTCAAATAAACAATAATATAACTCGTTTGGTTTCCTAACTTTATGAGAGTTAAAAGTTCTTGTTTTGTGATCAGCTTTAAAAATCTATGACGGTTTCTGTGTGTCTCTTTTAAACTACCTTGAAGCATTTTGTTGCAGAACATGAAAGTAAAACTAATTTAATGTTCATCAGAATGTTGTAAATGTGGGTTGGGCTTTACAGGCTGATCTGACCTGGAAAGTCCCTGATATGTTTTTATTTTATTGATGAATGAGGTTTGGAGAGTTTCCTGTTGGCATGTGGCATAAACACCAACACCTGCAGTGGTTATGATGATCACCAACTCCCTCTGTCGACAGATACTGAGCTCACCTGACAAAACATCTGACGCCATTTTGTTGACAAGACCGAAGAACCACAAAATGGAGACACATATCTCAAAGTTCATAGATTTAGTCCTTTGTGATTTTGCTGAGAAAATATTTTATTTATTCTGACAAACTTACTTTAATTTTTAACTCTCTTAAATTGAAACATGACCAAACAAATCTTCTTGAACTTATAAATGTTAAGCTATTCCTGCATCATGCACAGTTGAGGTGAAGGTCTGCTGCTTCAGTGATTAATGAACAATCTAGTCAGATCATCAGATCTTAACAGATTGGGAACATTCACTCACACCTAAATGCAACTTAGCTTTAAAAATTAAAAAAAATATTTATGGGAAATGTTTGTTTTTGGATTCTGGCAGGAACATTTTTCTTAAATTTAAATTTATTAAATTTTAATTTAATAAATAAATTAAAATTTATTTATTTCATTAACTAACAGGTAATGAAATAGTCAAATTTTCCTATGAGGTAAAAATGTTGTTTTTATTTTTAATGCATATTTACTCCTCTGCATAAATCATTAAATCTTGCGATCCGACTGAATAAAGAACCTGTTACAAGTTAAAACATGGTGTTTTGGAGATGCCAGGTTTATTTCTATGACTCATCTGTAATGTTGGCAGCTTCCCATCAGAAACCCGGCGGTGAAAAGGCGGCAGGGAGCAGAGTTAGCAGCCGCCATCTTATCTAGAGATAAAAGTTTCAAACACAAAATGGACGACACTGAACCGACTGACATGACATCATAAAGACCATGTGTAACTGATTTTTACTCTGTTTTTATAAAAGTTGGATAATCAGACTAATGTGCATTTTAGATATTCATTGCTTAACGTCTTTTTAAGCACCAGTTCCTCTGAATGTGTGTTCATGTCGTGGAGCTTTTCACCGAACCAGTTCTGCACCATACCGGTGCATCACAGCCAGGCTGGAAAGTCCCGACTCGTTTCTTTCACTTTCTGTCTTTATTGTTGTGTAACCATCGCTGACTGCCAAACTGAGCCAAACCACAGGCACAGGCCAGGTCTTGTGACTGAACCCGCGATGTGTCAGACTTTGACTTTTAGGTGATTTCTTTTCTTTTTTTGTATCAGTAAAGTTTGTTTCGGGAAAATTCTGCATCTCTGTCACTTAGGAACAGAAATGTGTCAGATATTGTGGTAAAATATGCCGATCTGAGCTGTAATGAAGCAGCTCAGGTCAGATAGGACCCCTACCGGCCATGTTTCTACACTGTGACGCACTTCTTATTTATAAAGTTCAAATGATCATTTCTATGCAGGAAGTGGATAAATCTGTTAACTAAAAGGTAAAATGAGCTCTGTTATGGAGCAGCTTGTGTTGACTGTTTAATTTACTTATGTATTCACTTTAGAACCAGTCATTAGCTTGAGCTCTTATGGAAAATCTTAAGTACAACAACATTTATCCAGTACTGATAAATACACTACATACTTTTAGTAATATAACTGAATAATATGAATGTGTCCATCACTAAATAGGTACTTACTTCTAATGTCAACAACTTTATGCAACAATAATTTGAATATTCTTAAATGAAATAGCTATTCCTTTTCTTTTATTTACATTACTTTTAAACATGATCATCACAACCCATGCTTGAACTATAACATCTGCTTCTACTGTGAGACATAAAAACATAAAATCAGCTTCCTCTTAATTAAGACAGATTGGCAATGCAGACAAGATTCTCATTTTTTATCCATTACAGAATTTGTAGTTTTCTTTGCTAAATTAATTTCAAGCTTGTTGCACTAGAAAATAGCTACCAGCTGAGGATGACCTCTCAAAAGGTCGGTATCTTTTGTTTAGTGTCATCCTCAGCTGGTAGCTATTTTATCAAACTTTATTTTCATTAAACTTCCCCTAATTGTTTCTGCAACATCAGCCTCTATGTGTAAATAATATGAAATGTAAAAGTTTTTTCACATGACCTGTAAACTTTGCTTTACTGATTAACTCGTACTTCTCCTTGCTACAATCGTTTAGTGTTTCCCTGAAATACTCTATAAACTTTGAACTTTCCCTTTTATGAACTTTCTCCAATTTTACTTGTGTAATTAGAAACAAACAAACAAACATGATGTGCTTATAACTCAAATAAATTTTGAACTATTCTTTATGTTTGTCATCTTTATGCTAACTGTCGTTATGTGTTACAGGTTTCCACATGCAAGAAACATCCAGACTTTACAAGCAGTCTGAATGTTTATGGATGATTTTCAACCTCATTATTTTTTACCTGAATGGCGGTCCGGGTGAGACCCTCGTTCTGTCGTCCCCAGACAATCAAAATGCAGGAAGTCATCTGAGATTCATGTTCAGGATAAAATGCAGCTAATTTCTGCACAAAGCACCTAATCTAGTCTAACTTTTTTCAGCTCCGTGCAAAAAAGTTCCACATTAGTTGTACACATTATAACAGCCTGGGCAACTGAACATATAGTCCTTTTTAAAAACTGACACCGTATACGATAACGATGTGTCTTTTCTATCTCTGTGAAATCACATTGGAGGGTTTTTACTTTAACAAGGCCACTCCAAACCCTTCCTCAGTTTTGTAGGCATTCAGAGATAACACTGGATCACTGTATTAGTGTGTAACTGAGGAAATTTGAGCATAAAAATCAAAATGGAGATGGACCTTTACCATCTATGGATGCAATTTTTGACCAGTCTCTTTTTCTTGTTGGTTAATTATCACCTATGATTGAACTTACATCATTGAGGCCTGCAAAGCTTTAGATGTTCTTCTCGACTGCTTTGTGATCTGCTGAATTGATCATGCGCTCCTAGAGTAACTTTATGCCTTGAGAAGTTTCACCATCGTTTCATGTTTTCATAATGAATGGATAACGTCTCTCACTGTGATTCTCAGGAGTCAAAAAGCTTTAGGAATAGATTTGTATCCATTTCAGGAGTGATAGCTGTCAGTCACTTTCTCATCTGTTCTATGATTTATTTGTACTGATTTATGATGTAGGTTTGTTACAGTTGGTATCACTGTTTCCTGTGCATGTGTGAGTTTTCTCTGACTTACCCCCATAGTCCAATTGGTTTCTCTAAATTTCCTTTAAATATGAGTGTTTAGGTGTGCATGGCTGCTTATTCTGTGTGTTTTTGTGTTGACCTGTCCAGGGTGGATCCACCTCTGACCAATGGGCACCAGCCCCTCTGTGAGCAGTTAGACAGTGGATGGATGATTTGTTGCTTTTTGAGATATTTTAGTCTTCTTCATGTTGTCTGAGAGCTTCTATTTAGGTTTTAGTAATCAGGCCTGGTAGTAAAACTGGATTCAGGTATTCAAACTAAAATGGTCAATCACGGTTAATTGAGTTGTTGGGTAATTACCGCTTCATATAGGGCCAGCTTGATTTGGGATTTCTAGGACTGTATTTGTTCATATTTTATAAATACTGTACTCTACAGGTGTGGTAAAATGGCAGAGTAAAGCTGCAGTTTCATCTAAACCTCTGGTTTAGATTGTATTTTCAGTTCTTTATAAATTTTCCAGCTGAACAGAGGAATCGCTGTCCTGCTGAGTAATCTTTGAAAAGAAGAAGCCTAACTATCACTGGATAAAATGGCTTCTGTGTAACATGACACTTGCTCCTTTGTGCCTGTCTAAATCGAAAGTAATAAAGGAACCGATGCAGCACCAAACACAACAGAAACGACACCAATGTAGCGCGATTTCTACACCTCAGCTGCTTTTGTTTGACTAATGACTGAAACATGAGGTTTGCTGAACTAAAGGGACGTGTGGAATAAAGGCCTAATTAGGTTTAAATAGATAATCTTGATTGATTCTGGTAAACCACATGATAACACTGACTGGGGACTATTAACCCTGTTTATCCGTATTTTATATAACTTTATTGAGAGGTAAACTCCCGCAGTATCTTTGTGAATCCCCTAAAGTCCCCTGGGGAGTGTGAGAACAATCAGGTTTACAGCAGCAGAAGTCAATAAAATTACAGTTGGTCAAAGGTTTCCTTATTTGGTACAATTAAAAAAAGCATCCAATCAGATACCAGAGTCATGCCTGTCAGAGAACAAAGGTTGTCAGATAAAGAACAACACTGGCAAAACAGAAAGCAAACCTCTACCAGGAAAGAACCATCAACCCTCCTCTGTTTTTAGGTGGAGTTACAGCGCCAGCGCTGGCTGGATTTTTATTTTTTTCTACCAAGATCATGTGATTTCTTGGAAACAGAAACTTAGGCGGGCTGGTGAATTCTAGGGGATTCTCAGAGGACTCAGAGCAGGCTGAAAATGTGGCTCTTCACTGACATCTAGTGACAACAGAAACACAGATTTGGATCTCCTTTAGAAGTGGGTCTGGTGTGTGAAAAGTGTTTTCAGTCCTTTGAAGATCACAGGGTTTGGGAAACCACAATCACATAAGTTCACAGAAGCGAGAGTAACAGTTAAACCACAAGGCCACATGCAGATAAACCAGAACCACTGAAACTGAAGGGAGGAATCAAAAACATCCGGGCTGCATTCAACATGTTACATTTAATATTACCATCTTACTGTATTTTTTATTTTTAATGTAGTTATCATCCTCACTATCTGAAAGAATGCTGCTCTACAAATATATTTGCCTTAAAAGTATAACTTCTGCTTCTGCATTCTGAAAAGCAGCTCATTTTTAGATTTGAATATTTCAGCAAAAGGTTTTAAAACAGAAAGTAATTCTCTTGTTTTTATCCTGACTGAAAACAGAAAAGCTTATGAGACTAAAGCAGATCAATATCTGCTACAAACAGAGTCTCACTGCCAGGTTACCACACTGCTTTATAAATATACAGCTTCACAAAGGTCAGAGGTTTAGGCTAAAAATGGCTGTTAAATGAAGTCAGGCATGAAAAAATGAGGTCGGTGAAACAGCAGAAAACAAACAAACAGCAAACAGAAGGTCAACAGCAAACCAAGCGGCTGTTTGGCATCTTCACAGTGAATCTGGTTATCCACGTGATTTCCTGTAAATACTCAACATTGCAAATCAGCAGCTGAATGCAGCTTTTCTTTCTCTCAGCTATAGATTTAAATGATAGATCTCTACTGCCCCCAAGTGGAATAAAATAAAAACTAAAATGAGATGATGCAATGTGACATGATCTTGTTTCTCTTGCAGATTTTAGCCATTAATTTGTAAAACTCTTTAATATGTTGATCAAACTGAACTCTGGGTTGATTAGTGTTGTTTACTTAACATCTTACTGCTGTTTGGGCTTCTGGCAGCTTTAATTAAAAATAAAACACAAATACAGAGCAATGAGGAGGTCTATGACTTTAAAGAAAGAGGATCTTAATTTGACTTTTGAGAATCTGAATGTGGAGTTTTTGTGTTTTGAAAGTTATATTTGTGAAATAGTCTGTTCATACAAATAATGAGTGAGAACTGAGACATCTGAACTGAGCATCTTAATGGGGAAGGAAGAGGATTTAAGAGACTTTGAATAGGACATTGTTGTTGGGTTCACAAACAAGTTTCTTTCAGATTTACAGAGAAAACAGACTGGAAAGAGAAAATATCCAGCGAATGACATTTGTTTAAAAAAATGCATTGTATATGTCAGAGTAGATTTGGAAGACCTGTGTGAAATAATAAAAAAACAACAGTATCTCAAAGAACCACTCTATCAAAAATATGCAGAATATCATCTCTGAATGTACAGAGATGATATTCTTAACGCCTGCAGCAGCAGAACATGACACCTGCTGCCACAACCTGTTGGCTCAGAACAGCAAACAACATGAAAATATGGATCCATCCTGTTTTCTCTCAACAGTTTAATCAGATTGTGGGGGTAATATGGTATGTTTTGGTGTATTTTTGCCCCTGTTGTCAGATGAGCCAGTATCCCAGGTCACAGTGAACTGATCTTCTAACAGCCAACAGGCCAACACAACATGTCACAAAGTTCAGATCGGTTCAGACTGGATTTCTGAACATGACAGTGAGTTCAGTGTCCTCCATTCCCTCCTCAGTTTCAGATCTAAATGGAACAGCAGATTTGCATTAAACAAATCATTATCAGCAGCAGAGTGGTGCCATCATGAGGGATCAGAAGTGTGGAGGTGTCCTGATCTTGGGTTATTTGAGGTTTTGCTTTCGTTTCTGTGTTTTCATGTCTGATCATTTCCCTGTTAATTTGTTCCTGGTGCTTGACTTTTCTAAGCTCAATGGTTCCCCTTGGTTATTGTTTATTTCCTCCTCAGCTCCCTTCTTGATCATTTCATCTCCTTTCCTAAGCAGTTTTCAAAAGGCCTGATCAAACATGGAAAGACTGAAATAAATTAAATATTTAACTACTTTATTCCAGAAAACAATGTAGATAGATAAAAGTAGAATAAATAAAAATATTTTTCACCCAGATGTTGTTGTTGATCCCACTGAACCGTTTGGCTCCTAGATTTTGGAAAAGTGCCTCAGATGTTTCCTGCCTCTCAAAACCAAGACAATTATTACTGAAAGGCCAGTAAAATTTGCCTTTCATTAATCACCAAACTAATAAAAGTCAAGATTTTTTTTCTTTTTAAGTATATTGTTGCTTTTGTAAATATTGAAATATTCTTGTGAAATTGTTGGAGCCATTCTCTCCACACCCATTATACCCAATGGAGCTCAAGGTGATAAGATGGGACAGAGGCACTTAGTTTTCTGATTGTGTATCAGTGTGAATGAATGTGTGTTATCATGACGACACACTGTGTTCGGCCCTTTTAGCTTCATCTTACTGAAATGGAACATCAAGCTTGGATAGAGACCAGTATTGTATGAAGATTGTTGGAATTAGAAGAATAAATGATACATCACTTTATTTTATGGAAATAATTATTAGGCATTTATGTATTTTTGCATGTGACAGAACAGCTGTCATTTCCCATCCATGGTGGTTGATGATTGATAAAGTTTGACCTCTGACCTTTTTCATCTACTTGTGAACTGATCCAGACAGAATCACAGGCTGACAGGTGAACTGGTGATTCTTGTCTCACAGCCAGAAGAATCCAAACCGGGTTTCCAGCTGCAGGTTCCTTTCAGGCCCTGGTGCCTTTGGAACTATAAGCATAATGTACAGAGTAGAAAAGATATTAAATAATTAATACTCAGTTCCATTAAGCACTTTAGCACTTTAGAGTTTAAGAATAGATAGAGACAGATGACCAGCAATAATAGTGAACAGTTCTAGGGAAAGATTTCTCACTTTTCTTTGTATAAAAGTTTAATTTCAGTCATATTACAGAGATTTCCAGCACAAATGGCTTGGTCACGCCACAACATCTCAGTCAGATTCAATGCTGAACTTTGACTAGGCCACCCCAAAACCTTTATTTTATTAGCCAGTCAGAGGTGCTGCTCCATAACCCAAATAAGCTCAAGTTTAATGTTAAACACTGACAGCCAGGCAGATTTATAGGCTTACAGATTTTATCTGTAAATCCTTCAGGATTATTTTAAAATATTAAAATCCCAGCATCCACCTGGTAGCTGCAGCTCACCAAAAATTTGCATCATCATGCAAAAAGTCCAGATCTCAATACTGACATCACTAGGTTGGGTCTCTTTTTGCAAAATGTTATATTTTAAAGTCTTGCTCATGATTACACAGTTACATTTCAGTAATAAAACCAGTTTCCCAAAGACCAGAACTAAAAAAATGCATTTGGTTTTTATGCTGTTAAGCTACTCAGTCACCTTGTTATGTGCTTTGGGTATATTAGTAATTATTTGTGTCTATTTTTCCTTGATAGTTTTTTATAGACTTTAATTGAATGACCTTTTGTTAATATATTTTGGAGTTTGGATAATTTCTTATTTTTGGTAATTAATTTGATTACTTTAATTTGTGGCGCTGTTGGTCCGCCTATAAATAGGCTAAACAGGTTTAAACATGTTAGAGATCCGCCCTTCCGCTCGCTCCACCGCCACCGGGGACGCGTCTTGACGCGGTGCGTGGCGCGCACGTCCAGTCGCTGTGGGCCGCAGCTGACGTCTCCAACCTGCCATGTGGTATTTTTGTTAGTCTTCGTTTGTTCGTTTTTTCGTTGTGATTTTTGCCTGATGGGACCGGTTGTCCTGGTTTCGATCTTACTTTTGCATTAGGTTCTGTTTTGTACTAGTAGAGGCTTCGACGGCCCTGTACAGGGTTGGTTCTCCCGCTCTACCGTTTTGTTCTGTTTGATCGACCAGGTCCAATTTTCTGTTAATACTTTTGGGGTTTTGTTTTTCTTTTTCTTTTTTTAGGACACGGGAAAACTCAGTTAACTCTCTTTTTCTTCACAGAAAATCAAAAGCAGCTGAACAAGAACCAAAGTTCAAGATAGTTTAAGAATAAATATATATAGCCTATATTGAACCCTCATTCTTGTCTCTTGTCCTCCAAATATGTTGTGCCCTTGGTGGACATAACATACCTACAAATCTGAGCTGTGCAGCATCTCCTGGCTCCTTTAAATCAAGATGACACAGGATTGGTCGAAGAGAAGAATCCTGACAGATGCAGGTTGCAGGATTCAAAGTTACTTTTATAAATTATTAAAAAACCTCCAACAGAACAAAGAGCAGAAAGAGAAACAACATTAATATGATAAATAAAACTTAAACCCATGAGTTTAATTACACTAAAAACAACAAGTTTCAGGTGGGTCATTGTCAAACATTGTAACAGGAAGTGAATTCAACTAAATGGCAAAAGGAAAACTATCAAAATAAAGCAGGAAATGACGTTTTACTGAAGCTTTACAGAACAAACAGTAAACCCCAGACATAATGCACACATGGTTTACAGCACTTAATTTTAGCAGTTCATATTTACTTAAATCTTTTATAATCTTTACAGTTTGCTTTAAATCTATTTCTCAATGTTTTGTTCTGCAGTACTATAAAAATAAACTTACCTTGTCTCTGACTCAGCGGCCATTTGACGATCATCGCTGCTTCACAGACGACAAAACGAGGGAAATAAGCAAACACGTTTTCCAGTCTGACCCGCTGGCTTTGGATTTTAGAGAAAACTAACGTATAATTTTAAGATTTAGAAAGTACCGGAATTCAACCTTAAGCTTCATGCTTTTCATGTTCATAAAGTTGTTCAGTAATGCAGGCTTGGAAATAAACATCCTTTGATTCCAACTTCTACAACTCTTTGTATTTGTTTGCAACTAACCTGACTCGCCATAGATTGGTTTTAATATCTTTGATAACACGGAAAGTAAAAATTGTTTTATTCAAACCTTCTGTAACCATTTATTACTTTGAGCAACAGGTGGCAGATTTTGAAGGCAGGGTGACTTTGGTACATTCTTCTGTAGTTTATGACAGACGCCACAAGATGGCAGTGTGACATAACTCTTAACAGTAAAACGCATTGACCCAATGCGGTCAGTAGATGGCAGCATGGATCACATGATGTACAGTAGCTTGGTGCCACTCATAATACGGTTTACCTCGCATTGTCATTAAACAAAATAAAACAAAATAACGAACTTCCTTCGTCACAAATTAGGGGTAGAGATAAAAATAATTGTCTAAGAAGTAGTCTAGCAAACAATTTAATTCTAAAATACATTTTCTCCCTTTTGAAGCAGAGCTTAGCACTTTTTATACTAATCAGAGCAAGTGGTTCTGCCAGAATCAGTCAAGCCAACAACATATTAGATTCATATTCTGTTATTTTAATCTTTTCTTTGATTAGTGCCAATGCAGACAAATATTTCAGTTAAATTTAAACCCCCAAAGCCTTCACCTTCATGTGCTGTATATCTGAAAACCCAAACTAGAGACTATTTAATAAAAAGGCGATTATAAAATCTAAATGTTATATTGATTTTAGACTTGAGGTCATAAACTGCAGTCATGGACGTTTTCATGTGAAACTGTAGAAAATGTACATGATAAGCGTCACTGATTGATACAAAAAGTGAAAGTGAATGAAATGTAACAGAAAGTAAATGAACGTTATGTTTCATTTTGCAGACTTTGCTGACTGACTGAAGTATTTTACACTTTAGTCCCTTTTTAACTCACATATAATTAACTGGTAAGTTTTCCTTCATAA
The DNA here is from genome assembly GCF_904066995.2 of Poecilia reticulata. Lineage (NCBI taxonomy): Eukaryota > Metazoa > Chordata > Actinopteri > Cyprinodontiformes > Poeciliidae > Poecilia > Poecilia reticulata. Next base: position 26,163,095 of record NC_088840.1, on the reverse strand, counting down.
ATGTTCCAGGTGTTGTCAGATTATTATAACCTCAAACATCAATGTGTTTTATCTTCAGCTTATTTGTTATCCAGGTGTTAAATGAAAATGTCGTTTTGATTTCAAATATTTTTAAACATTAAAATCAGAAAATCTAGCAACGCATTTGTATTCATAGAGACGACTTTGGCTGAAATTGCAGCTGCAAGTTTTTCAGGGATTGTTTCTACAGCTTTGCTCATCTACAGAGAAACTGATGTTTTTCCCCATTATTCTTCATGAAACACTCGAGTTCAGTCAGATTAGACAGAGATCGTCGAAACAACATTTTTCAAATCTTAGATTTAGTTATGGACTTTGATTAGGCCATCATAACACAAAAAATATACTTTGATTATAATTAAAGTTCTAATGAAGGTAAAATGACAAATGCATAATTTATTAGTTTTTAACTTTTTTAATGAATAATTGCATAAAAGTTTTACTACAGCACGTCAATAAAAGTACCAGTTAATTTTTTTTAATCATTTTTCTGCCTAGAGTTGAAAACTCTGTGCTGTTTGTCTTCATCATTTTCACAAATTTCAACGTCTCATCAAAGACATTGTATTCATCGTTTTTTTTGTGGGTTTTTTTGCAAAAGTGGTACATTTTTCATTATTTCAAAACCTAAAACTAGAAGTAAAATAGTAAAATAGTGGTTCTTTAAAATTACATTTCCTATGGTAGATATTCATCAAACATGATAAGTCATCCTTTTACAAAATACCATGTGGCTTTAGCCACATGGTATTTTGTGGCTAAAGTCCAGCTAAATTAAATTTGTTTAATTTAGCTGGACTGAGGTCAAAAATGACTCCTTGCATTGTGAAGGCTGGAGACTCCAGATCTAAACCTTCATTAGAGGCTCTGGCTGAATGTTTGGGGTCGACGACCTGCTGGAAGGTGAAACTCCTCCTCAGTTTGAAACCTTTTGAAACCGGTATACAGGTTTTATTGCAGTTCTGTTCTGTAATTTGCTCCATCAATCTTTTCAACAAGTCTGACCAGCCTCCCCATCCTCACTAAGGAGATGCAGCCCCACAGCATAATGCTGCCACCACCATTTTTAACCGAGAATGTGATTAAACTGAAGTGCAGTGTTGGTTTTCTGTCTCATGTTGTGTTTTACATGTTGTTCCAAAGTAAAAATTTTGTTCTCGTCTGACTAGATCCTTCAGAACATGTTTACTGTGGCTCCTGGTTGAATATTATTCTTATATGGTCAGCTTTAAATCTCTTGTGGATTTCTTCAAAAACTGCTTATTGCTTTTCCATGAAGGCCAGAATTGTGTAGTGTACAACTAATAGTTATTTGAGCTACAGGTTTTAATCTTGAGCTGTGAATCTCTGCAGCACTTAAAAAGTGAACATGTTTTTTAAGGCATGCAAAACTGTTGCAATTTATTTTTAATATAACAAAAACTGAAAAAGAAAATTCATTTATCATATTCTGCACACTTTTCAATATGTGGTACTTCATGTTAGATTATAAAAGTAAAATCTCAATAGATTAATTTGAATTTTATATTTGTAATGTGAACATCTCCACCCATCCATCCATTTTCTTTCACCCTTGTCCCTCAGTGGGGTCGGGACGGTTGCTGGTGCCTCTCCAGCTAACGTTCCGGGTGAGAGGCGGGGTCACCCTGGACAGGTCGCCAGTCTGTCGCAGGGCAACACAGAGACACACAGGACAAACAACCATGCACACACACACTCACACCTAGGGGCAATTGGGGGGGCCAATTAACCTGACAGTCATGTTTTTGGACCGTGGGAGGAAACCGGAGTACCCGGAGAAAACCCACACATGCACAGGGAGAACATGCAAACTCCATGCAGAAAGACCGGGGCCGGGAATCAAACCCAGAACCTTCTTGCTGCAAGGCAACAGCTCTACCAACTGCACCACTGTGCAGCCCTGTGAACATCTCAAGGAGTATTAATATTTTTTCAAACACATCAAAATGCTAATCCTTAATGTCTTGCAGGAACTAGTATTAAACCATCTAGTTATCTGAAAGTCTTGCATCAGAGGGTAAATAGTCAGAGTGGGTGTGCAGGAGGGTAAAACAGACTTTCACAAAGTATTGTGTGACTCTTATCTGACAACAGTTTAACTTGATTCATTATGTTTCTGAGTCATTCTGATTATGTTTAGAACTGAAATAGTAAATGACATCATCACTACAGCCTTCAGAGACACATGCTGCAAAACAGATTTACTTTAATAGGATTAGAAAGCATGTTAATCTTAATCCCATTTCTCGTCAGTGATCATCTTCTTGATTCAATCTGTGCCAGCATTCAGCTTTTACTGGTCAGCTTTGTGAAGCTCACAGATGCAAAATCACTCCTGTTTTTAATTAACCTAATATATGTATATATATTTGAACTCTGGTCACTTTAAACCTGTTTAACTAGGCCTCAGTAACCTTCAGAGAGAGAAAGTCTGTTCTTATTCAGATGGAAATTAAACAAGTCTCAGTTTCAGTTGCTTCTTTTCAGAGTTTAATGAAGCGTCCTCTCTGAGACTCGCACATTTTCATTTAATCAGGCTGCAGTAGTGTTTGAGTGAATGTTACCTACATGTGCAGCAGAAGTGTTATCTACAAGCTTTGGAAACTTTTTTTTTTGTTGCTTTTACAACTCTGTTTAATTGGTTTTGTTTAAAAGAATAATATCCCCAGCTGTTCCAAGAGGGATCATGTCACATTATATTTTGAATTATTGCAAACATCACACATAAATCACTGCAGTCATTGCAAGCAAGTCTGAGTTTTTTGTAGATTTGTTTGCAAAATGAAATAATAAAAGCTAAAATGGTTCAATAAATCAGCAATAGGTTTAAGTTGTGTAAAATATGGATTCAAGAGACAGTTTTCAGTTTTGAGACAGAATGATCCCAAAGAAACAACAGAACAAAGTGATGAATGGGAGATCTCAGATGCACAGTGTCCTTCTGTGTCCACACACTGCTGCTTGCATCAGCTATCAAAGGAACTGTTGTTGCTAAGGACGACTTTCACAACATTAATGAAGGAAACTGAAAGCACCAGAGCAGAGTTACACAAACACAACCACACCAATTCACTGAGAAAATGTTGGTTTTGCTGCAGGCTAATCGTGATAAAAGTCAGTATAAACTAAGCAGCATTAGAAAGGTGGATTCCTTACTGACTCAGTTTACTGTGGATGTGTAAACACATGACTCAGGACTGAAGTGTTGTGAAGGAAGGAACTTCCTTGCCAACCATTTCTGGAGTGATTGTGATCATGTGATCCGGTGATGATGAATGTGGACACTGAGGAAAAACACAGAGAGGGAGACAGAGCTGGGGGTGTAAGAATGAGGTGGAGAGAGAGAGAGAGAAACAGAGAGAGAGAGAGAGAGAGAGACACAGAGAGAGAGAGAGAGAGAGAGAGAGAGAGAGAGACACAGAGAGAGAGAGAGAGAGAGAGAGAGAGACAGAGAGAGAGACAGAGAGAGAGAGAGACAGAGAGAGAGAGAGACACAGAGAGAGAGAGAGGCAGAGAGAGAGAGAGACAGAGAGAGAGACAGAGAGAGAGGGAGAGAGAGAGAGAGAGAGAGAGAGAGAGAGAGAGAGACACACAGAGAGAGAGAGAGAGAGAGAGAGACAGAGAGAGAGAGAGAGAGAGAGAGAGAGAGAGAGAGAGAGAGAGAGAGAGAGAGAGAGAGAGAGAGAGCCCGGTACTGATGAGTCAGATTCTGATGTAATCCTGCAGCTCCACCCTTCATCAGTTCCTCTGCCTGCAGGGCTGCTTCTCAGTGTCCAGCAAACTGCCAGTTTACTGTTGTACATGTTCTCCATCAAATACAGGAACTTTGTTGCAAACTCTTAGAGAATATTACATTTATAATACTAATTTTTAATCAAAAAAATATTCTTAATTGTCAGAATAACAAAATAAAATTTTTACAAGTATGGAAAGTGATTTGTAAGTGCTTGGCATATGAGATAAAACTTTTAATTAAGAATGTACAAAGTATAAAAAAGCTTTTTCAGAAAGTATTAACTTGTAAAATCTGATATACGCACGAAATCCTTCCTAGAAAAACTGAAAAATTTGAGATAATTAAAGTTTTACTTTCACTAATCTGTTCATGTTGCATGTCTGTATATTCACTGTTATTTTCTCAGGAACGACTCACATCACTTTTAGTATTAATGCATAAAGTGTTTTCACTTTTAGATATCCTCTGTTTCATTTTCAGAATGAGCTGTCTGGAAATAATAGAAAAACAGGCCTGAAGCCAACAGCTGTACTTTAGACAACCAACAAGGAGAAAACCAAAACGTTTTGTTTTGGTGAGGTGGAATATAAAGAAAATTTATTTCTCCCAAAGAATTAATGAAATTCATTGTTACATAAAGGCTTGAATTTAGGCAGAGATGTGACATCGAGTCAAAATCTAGAATAGCTTTAAATTCTTCTTACCCCTGGGCAAAGTGGTTTTTCAATTTTTCAATTTTTTATTTTTATTTTTCTTGCCTGGAAGAATTTTCTCCATTGCCTAGAGGAATTATTTTTGCTATATTGGGGATCTCCAACCATACTCCCAGATCAAATGACTTATTCCAAACTGATACTTCTTTTTCTTTGTTATTGTTTTTTGAAGAGTCTTTAAAAAATATCTGTCATTTGCCATTGTAAACAATTTTACAAATTAATAAAAATAATTTAAATGTAAATCTCCTAGGTCTATTAATTATTATTAATAAACAATAGATTATTTAAGATTAGTTTTTATTTCAGGAAAAAAAATCTTCATGCATTTCTGGAATAAACAACTTGAACAACAAAAATAACATCAATAAATTAGATGTGCATTTTTTATGGACTATGTAAGGAGTCTAATTAGAATATACTCAGATACATGTGTGTTTTTTTAATGTGACACAGACTGAAGGTGAATCCTAACTAAATTTAATTTAAATTTAATATTTTTCCCTTGCAGTGTTCCTCCTCTGGGCAAACGCATGCGCAGAAGAGGAGTGGTTCACGTTGCAAAATGGACAATATTTGACAGCAGTATTTCTCTGGGATTGTTTTTTCTGACATTTTTACACGACCTAAAAATAAATTTGAAAATTGGAAGGATGGAATATTATATTTGGAGAGAACGAAACCTAAAAAATACGTAACTCACAAATAATTGTCCGTGTCACATGATCAAACCTGACTAATCAGAGCGAGCCAAGTCCAACGGAAAAGTACGTTCATTGTTTGGATGTTTTGCCAATTTTACCTTTTAAATCTGATAAAAATACGATCGAAACGCCGCGGGATATGGATGTAGCCTTGAAGCTCTGGTGGAACAGACGGAGTGTGGATACGTTTTATCGTGGTTTTGATGAAATGCCACGTGTTCAGGTTTGATGAAGTGTGCAGATCCGAATCGTTTCATCACATGACTCCCCTCCCCCACCCAGCCCGGGGAACAGGGGAAGAAGGCGGACATGTTTGAGGGGAAATGTTGCTGGTTAAAAAGTATCCAAGTGGAAGACAAAGAAGATTATTGGAAGAAAGGTTTCGCTCTTTTTTGGGGATTTATCAGTCCACATCCGTTTTTGCTTTTATCCAGAGACTTTAAATAGACTTTTTGATTTTTTTTTCGTATATATAACTTGTCACTTCAGGGAGTACTTAGTTTTATTTGTAACCCTGACAAAGTAACAATACTAATGTGTATTACTGCATGAACTGTAAGGAATCTTTCTGTCGGTTATTTGAGTGACATTGTAGGGACTCTGTAACCTTGGTATGGGGGATGGGCGCGAATGGTTAGGTAACGTCCTGTGTGCCTTGAATTAGTTTTTATTTAATGAATCTAGGAAGATAAATATTTATTTTTTCAGTGGTAATAACCTGGTTTTGTTAGGAGTTCAAAGTTATTTTCCCGTCCTGCTTTTTCCAGTCTTAGCATGGCTGGGCACAGTAAACCTGTATTTAGATTTTAGTTTTTTTATTACTACCGACACAACACGTATTTAATTGATGAAATGTATTAGTTTCGATTAGTTGTTTTTGGTTTGGATGGACTGGGCTCAGTTTGAAAAATTGCTGTGTCATTCTGTGGGTTGTTGCTGCTATGACCTTGTCAGGGTAGTATTTTATTTCAATTTGATAATTTGAGTTGTTTTACCCGAGGGATATATGATAACTAGCTGAATCTGAATTTAAGAGCTAATTTGTCTTTAGTACTTCACTACTTCTAATGTATGTAAGCCACATGGAGGCCTTGTTTGATGGCATTTTTCAGTAAGCTCGTCTGACGCGTTTGCTTTTACTGAAGACAAACTAATCTCGTGTTTATAACACTGTGGGGAAGTTTTATGTATTCTTTTTCATAGTAAAGCGTCTATCTAGTTGGGATCATTATAACATACTTTGTATTTCACTGCTCAAAGATGGCGCCCGCCTACATGTTCTAGAACAAACTGATGATTTCACGAGGGAGAGGCACTCTTCGGGCGGTACTCGTGACTGATTCGGTGAGCCAATAGGAGTGTTGGTCTTCAGACTATAAGCCCGCGTTACGACCGTTTTGACCAATCCCCGTCGTCGTTGTGAACACGTTGACGTAATATAATATGTTAAAGAACAGGGAGGCCCTGTTGCTCTCGTTTTCCGTGAGAGATTGCGTTCGTGAGCCAGTCACAGACGACGTATCGGTAGGACAGGGCGGACTGGACCAATGGTGCTGGGTAATATCCTTGAAGGACAGGGGAATCATGCGAATAGGTTGGTCCTAAACGTTGCTTGCGGATCTCCGACAACCGGTGGGTGTGGTAATTTTGACAGACATCGTGAGTAGCGAATAAGGAGTCGGTGGGCGGAGAAACACAGAGGAGGTTTATCCAATGAGGTGAATGGTTGGTCTATAAAGGCCCGGGTGTAGTCCATCTCGTCGCCATTTCAACGAAGCGGTTCGGAGGGATTTCGTCGTGGCGGGCAGCGAAGAAAACTGACGAGCCGAGACGGATCCTGCTTTTGAGTGTTTCCCAAAACAGAATCCGGATCCATCCTGATGGATATGGCTGTTAACCCGCCCCTTGACAGGTATCTATCGGTAGAACTGGCTCTGGTCTTACCATGAAAAGGATTATTTTAACAGATTTCCCCCCCTTTTTTAAATATATCTTTACTGGCTCCCCGTGTGTATTGTTAAACGCTCAGGGGTGACAGATGGACACTGGACAAAGCACCGGAATGAGTTAATTGATACCTTGAAACAATTATTTATAAATATAAAAGATATACTGGAATATATACAACTTCGCCGGCGCCATCTTCGGGTCTTCGCGACCGTTGGCTGCTCTCTCCCGCATCTCAGCAGTTGGTGTTAGCATAGCTAGTAGCATTAGCAGGTTCACGGACTAAACTCGTTTTTCAGACGTGCTCAGTCAAATACAGTTATAATAGAAGAGTGAAATGTGTAACCGAATGTAGGATGTTCGATAGCAAGACCGCTGCCGAGTACGTGTTTTTATTTTTTTTGTTAGACGTATCATATAAATATCGGCTGGTTATTCCGTGGTTAAACAGTTTCACATATGCCATAACTGAAGAGCTGCTACATCCAAACAATCTGTAGGGCTTCACCGGCTTGTTGTGGTAGCCATGTGGTCAGATTGTTGTGATGGACAGTGACGGGGTGTGCGGTTCGACCTAAAATATGCCAGCTATGTAACTTATTCAAACTATTATAACAGATAATTTTGATTGTTCACAGGAATAATTAAAATAAGTCCTGAGTCTGTGTCCTGGGGTGGTTTATGTTTCTGTCCGTTGCCAGGTTACAGAGCTCAGTGTCGCTCAGATCACCAAGTGGCGCCATATTTAGTTTACTTAAACTGTCATTTTTTTCTGTAATGGTTCCATTTTTGTTTTTAGTTCAGTTTTAAATGGGAAGTTTTTAAATACATTTTTCCAGTTATTTTTTTTTTCAGTAATGTTGCTCTTGTGTAAATGATTCATTCCTTTGCTTTTTTAAAAATAAAGTACACTAACTGTCAAATGAGTTTCCAGATGTTTATTTGAGATTTTTATATTGCCTCAAATGGATAATGGTATGTTTTTGATGGCCCTTTTCTGAAGGTTAACTCTGAAATTAACGATCTGAAATTTAATGCCCTGATGTATCTTATGCCCTGGTTTTGCTTGGGGTGTAAACAAACTTTGTGAAGAAAATATTGATTACTTTGACTTCTATAAAGTAGTATCTCAAGACATGTACGAGTCAGGTCAAATGTTTTCCAGAAGATGACCCCCAATTTGATGGAGTGTTGACTGCACAAGAAGCCACGTGCATTCAGGAGTAAAATGCAAAACGGTGTGATGCCGGTTACATTCATCAGAAAAGAGGATGACATCTGAAAATATGGTTCATGCAAAAAGATCAAGCCCGAGTTTAAAACAAAGTTCTTGACTTTGTTAATTTTTTCTTGCCTCTTTGTTTTGACAGTCGTCTCTTAGGAGAAACCGGCTTTTATTTTCAATTTTAATCTGCTAAATATATCAAATACTGCAAGTGAGATAAAATTTCCTTGCATTTTGTGAGGATTATTACCATATATGATGAAGTCATTCACTCTGAACAACAAATTAGGGCTTTGTTTCTTTAGAAAAAAGTGAACAGAAACCAAAACCAGGATGACGTTGCACTTTTTTCTTTTTTTTTAGAAGTGTCTGCTCTAAAAATAAAACATTACTAAACAGGATGATAACAGAAATTCATGAAACATTGGAAGTCTATTGTTGGCATGTATTGCTGTGAAATCTTATTGTGGAACAGCAACTGCTGCAGCAGCGTGGTAATAACTCCGCCCACCCTGTTCTGAGGTTTTATTTTTTTCCCCACACAGAAGTGAGTGGGTGGAGTTAGTCAGTGCTATTGACAGGGAAGTGGGTGCAGACGAGGAAGTGGTAGTCATGACTGTTCTCATGGTGCCGGTTGGCTGATTTAACGCTTGTATGCTCTTGTCAGAATGATGGATGGCTTCTTCATGACATGGAGACTTGGTGTTCTGTGAAGTGGGTGGTGCTATGGAGTGGTTGAAGGAGTAACCAGAACTTTTACATAATGGCATGGAGTATAAGACTATAAGGGAAAATACTTTCATGTTATTGTTTAATGTCTAAACATTGCATAACTTGACTAAAGGTTGGTTTTAAGTCTCTATTTACTTCTTGTTTCTATTTTTTCTTAATTTCATCCTCCATAGAGTTCACCGGCTCTTGCTTCCTCTTTACAGCACTCATTCTGGGGTTGACCCTGGTTTTACTGGAGTGACAATGGATCAGAGTACTGGTACAGCTGGAAAACGCATCCGGAAGCCCTCACAGCTCTACGAAGGCTTTGAGAGTCCTGGGATGCCCCCCATCAGTCAGCTGACCCCTTTGGGACCCCCCCAGCCCACAGTGAAAGACCCCAGCAGGCAGGGCAGGATGACCAACCAACTCCAGTTTCTGCAGAAAGCCGTCCTCAAGTCCCTGTGGAGGCATCACTTCGCCTGGCCGTTTCATGAACCAGTGGATGCACTCAAGCTCGGCCTGCCTGTAAGTACAACTGGGACCCTTATTTACAGTCAGTGTAGTTTAAGTAATTACTCCAGGAGTCGTTTCATTGATGTAGAAATATTTATTTATAGTTTGAAAGGTGACTGTTTGATTAAAAGCTTTCTCTGTTTCATTCCCAGGATTATCATAAGATCATAAAGAATCCGATGGACATGGGCAGCATCAAGAAGAGATTAGAGAACAATTTCTACCGCAGTGCCAGTGAGTGCATGCAGGACTTCAACACCATGTTTACAAACTGCTACATTTACAACAAGGTAAGAACGTCTGATGGGACGTTTCATGTTTAAAAAATGGATCTGTAAGAATGTGTAGCAGAAGTCTGCACGGATTAAAAATGATTAATTGATTTTAAAATTGTGAGCCAATTTTTCAAAACCTGACCCACACGATAATTGAAAACTCTTTGGTATAGTAGCTCTGGTCTTACAGTGTGATGTTGAGCCACATGAACCGATTTTTACTCACCAACATTTAGGTAGAAAATCTTGTGAAATTTCTTGAGATTAAATTTGAGTTCAGAGTAAACGGATACGACTGACAAGGAAGAAGCACTGGTGATATTTTGTGATGAAGGTTTAACAGAAAAGAAACAATACAAAGAGTCTTTTAGTCTATTTGTGTATTTTGGATTCCCCTCCATGTTTCTGTCACCTTGCTTTCTGATTGGCTACACGTCACATTCAACAGGCTGCATTTGTTTGTTTGCACGGTAACAAGGTCTGAATTTCTAAATTATACATACTAACACAGATTCATTAACCTTGGACTAAAATGAGTCAAGACCTTTTCATCACTCTGTCTGGAGTGAACTCTTATAGTGCAAATATATAATTAATATTATGCATCACAGGAAGTACTTTTCATAATAAAACAAATGTAAAATAAGACAAATACAAAGAAATGCTCACTATATACCCCTTTTTTCTATTATGAATATGTTTCAAACGGTGTCAACTGGTATTGTGCAGTTTTCATGGATCATTGAAGTATTTTTAATTGAATTAAGGTTTGTTTTCATCTTTTTTACAGCCAACAGATGACATTGTGCTGATGGCCCAGTCTCTGGAGAAAGCCTTCCTGCAGAAAGTGGCCCAGATGCCCCAAGAGGAGATAGAACTGTCCTCTCCACCTCCACGCAGCAAATCTGCAAAATCATCCAAAAAAGCCAGAAACAATCCAGGTGAGGATGGAAACTGCAGTTAAAACATTCAGGCTTCATGAATCTGAGGGACCGGATGAAGTTTAATAACTTCCTGTATCTTCCAGTTCCAGGCGGAGTGACGACAGCCCATCAAGTTCCAGCCGTCTCCCAGTCTGCGTATTCTCCTCCCACTCCAGAAACGCCTGACTCCATCCTGTCCACCCCCCCACAGACTATCTTATCCAAGAGCATTAGCTTCCCCTCTGAGCACAGCATCCCCTCCATCACCAGCATGCCCCCCACACAGCCCACTGCAAAGGTAACGCCAGCTGCATCTTTGGCTGCATTTCTACAAGAAATGTGCACAAATCTTTGTCTATATTCTGCTAATGTCTAAATAACACCATTTTGTAATTGCTGTGTTTCCATTAAGTAAGAAATTAAATTAAAATCACACATAAGCTTGTTGACACGATAAGTCATTAAAAATCATGACAGGAGATATAAGCGTTTTATTCAGGTGATGGGGCCCCTTACACTTGGGAGCGGCTACGTTTGTGCCATTCTGCAGAAATTGTAGTTGCTGATTTTGCAGAATAGTTACAGATTCAATACATTGGAACGACACATAACTTTTTATGAACTGTGCGAAGCTGTGAGAGCTCCGGAGGGGCCAGCTGCACACTGTCCAAAAGAGACAAACCACCGTCTTCCTACAACTTCCTGTCATATTTTTTGCCGGCAGGGACATCCAGCTGTTGATCATGTGACTCTTGTAATGTAAAAACAGTGTTTTGATGAGGTTGAGTGGATAAACGTTTGTTTTTTTCAAAGTTGGAGTGTTTCCATTAAGCAAATTTATTTACGTATTTTCAATTTGCTAATTTTTTGCGGTTCATGGAAACACGACCACTGTGTGTTTACACCACAAAGCTCAGGGGCGGAGCTCTGACCCAAACTGTCGCCATCTTCTCTCCGCCACAGAAAAAAGGTGTGAAGAGGAAAGCGGACACGACCACTCCGACCACGATGGCCATGCCCATCATGAGCACCATGGGCGTCAGCGGGATCGGCCTGGGGATGGGCGGCGGCCTGGACTCGCCGCTGACCCTCACCTCTCTGGGCATGGAGCACGGCGGCGGCCTGGGCATGACCCCAGGCCTGGGACTGGGCCAGGGCATGGTGATGAGCATGGACATGGCTCACGGGGGGATGATGATGGGGAACAAAGGAACAGCGGCGAGCAGGAGAGGCGTGAGCGGCCGGCCCATCAAGCCTCCCAAGAAGGACTTACCGGACTCCATCCTGCCGACGCCGGTGCGCCGCAGCAAGCTGACGCCGCAGCTGCGCTACTGCAGCAACGTCCTGAAGGAGCTGCTGTCCAAGAAGCACGCCGCGTACGCCTGGCCGTTCTACAAGCCCGTCGACGCCATGTCACTGGGTCTCCATGACTACCACGACATCATCAAGCAGCCCATGGACCTGAGCACCATCAAGGTACGGCTGTTCCCCCCACAGCCGACTGGGTTTCTATCAGACAGGATCTGAACCTGTTTGTTTCTGCAGAGGAAGATGGACAGCAGGGAGTACAGAGACGCCCAGCTGTTCTCCGCCGACGTGCGACTCATGTTCTCCAACTGCTACAAGTACAACCCGCCAGACCACGACGTGGTCGCCATGGCCAGAAAACTGCAGGTGACACCACTCAGTCTGTTTGCTTTAGATATGGATAAAACAAAGTTCAACATATAAGAGCAGTAAAAAAAAGTGCTGTTGCACAACGACACGTTGAAAACAAAAGAAATGATGTCATGTAGATCTGATAAAAATCATATAAGAGATAAAATAATAAAAACTATTGCAGACTTCGATGAGATAAAGGAATTACTAAACAGAAAGGCCTACTGTGTTTTATGTAAATCACTGATTGTTCCATATCTGACATGTTGTGAGGGACGTTGGCTGTAAATGTATAGATTAGATTTTTCAGTTATTAGCAGACGTTGATCACAAAAACTCAATATTTATACAGTTAAGCTTGTTGAAACGTAATGAATTTATTAGTACAATATTTTACAATTTATGTACAAAGTGCATATTTTTGTTACCAAATTACATACGAAACAAATTTGTAAAATGAGAAAGCAAATAAAAAGATAGTTTCAGAACAGCAAAAATATAAAGATGCATTTCAATTAAAGGTCAGTTTATGAACAAAATTATTAAACTTTCTGCATTTAAAAGAAATCTGAAAATCATTATGATTTAATGATAATAAGGCATTGAATAAGCAGATTTATTTTCTTTTAATATGTGTGAATTTGAAATATGTCTGTTTCCTGAGTTGAATAACTCGTTTTCTCTTGATGCTCAGAGGAGGCAGATAGGATGAGTTTATACTTCTTTCTGCTATTCATACATTTTTTTTTAGTTGTTGCATAAAACTTCATATTTATTGAGTAAATGAAATAAAAATGAAATGTAAATAAATGAAACATCTGCTTTTGAAAAGTCATAACTTCCCTCTAACATGACTGAGCTGGCAGCTAAAAATGTGTTTTTTTTTTTCTCATTAAAATATTGACTAACTGGTTTTTATCCCGTCTTCCAGGACGTGTTTGAGTTCTGCTTCGCTAAGATGCCCGACGAGCCTCCAGCTCCTCCCACATCCTCGTCTTCCTCCACCTCCTCCTCGTCTTCCTCGTCTGAGAGCGAGTTCAGCAGCGACAGCGAGGAGAGCGACAGCAGCCTGAGCTCCGACTCCGAGGAGGAACGGGCCAACCGGCTGGCCGAGCTGCAGGAGCAGGTTGGTTCTGGTCCAGAAGGTTCTGCTCCGTCTATACAACCATAACAAAACCTAAGGAGACGGATGGGGATGTTGTCATACAAATGTTAAATTAAACTTAGTTAATTATGGATTTGATGCATCAGCTCCTTCCATCTACTTTACATTAACGTATTTATGTAACTTAGAGTGAGATACTAGCAGCATTTATTAAATAACTTTTAGTTCTGGCTGGAGATCAATGCTTTTCATGCTCTGATAAAACTGCAAGGCTGAGACCATGACTCTGCTTCTGATTCTGGGAGGTTTGTAAATGTTCATATCTTATGTTTTATGTGAACAAAGTTGTTTTTTTAATGTCATGACGTCTTAAATTTGAGTAAAAGCCTTTCACTGAGTAAGTAAAATCCGTTCCTGGCCCTGATGTTGAATTATTTTGTGTTTTCCAGCTGAAGGCTGTACATGAGCAGCTCACCGCTCTGTCTCAAGGTCCCATCGTCAAACCCAAGAAGAAGAAGGAAAAGAAGGACAAGAAAAAGAAGAAGAAAGTAGAGAAACATCGGAGGGTGGAAGAGGAGATGGTCTCTGTGAAACCGCCCAAAACCCCCAAGATGTCCAAGTCTTCAAAGACAACAAAGAGCAACAAAGGCATCAGCTGTCCTGTCATACCAGCGAAGAAGACTCAGAGCAAGAAAAACAACAAGAGCAAGTGAGTACTGCCCCCTGGTGGACGAAGTTTAAATTGAATGCTGTATTGTTACAAACCTCCGTCTGTCCTTCTGCTCCATCAGATCCAAAAAGACCAACATGATGTTCAGCGTGTCCCAGCCGATGCACGACCCTCTGGTCAGCCATTTTGACTCTGATGAGGAGGAGGACACGGTTCCCATGTCGTACGACGAGAAGCGCCAGCTGAGCCTGGACATCAACAAGCTGCCGGGCGAGAAGCTGGGCCGCGTCGTTTACATCATCCAGTCCAGAGAGCCGTCGCTGAGGGACACCAACCCCGAGGAGATCGAGATCGACTTCGAGACGCTGAAGCCGTCGACGCTCAGGGAGCTGGAGCGATACGTCATGACGTGTCTGAGGAAGAAACCTCGCAAGCCGTACGGTGAGCGGAAACACGGACAGTTTGATCTGGCTGCGAATCCTAAGCACTTGAATTTCTCACAACACATTTAAAGATAAAAGTTTTTTAATCTTAAATGCAAAAAATGTATATTTTTTTACAGTTGAGTCTTTGTTCAGCAAAAGGCCTGTTTTAGAATCGTTGTACTCCAGCAAACGATTTATCGATTACTAAATAAGTTGATTAATGGTTTCAGCCGTAATGTTTCTAATATTTCTCGTCTTTGTGCAGCGAGTAAAAAGAACAGCGCTGGAAAGACGCGGGAGGAGCTGGCGATGGAGAAGCAGATGGAGCTGGAGAGACGACTGATGGACGTCAGCGGTCAGCTCAACTCCGGGAAGAAACCGTCTAAGACCAAAAGTAAGTTAAACTTTGTTCATTGTTTTGTCTCTGGATATAAGGTTTCTGAAAACTCTGACTGCATGTGTCCCGCCCTTATGTGAAACAGATGATTTCATTTATGAGATTGTTCTCTGTTAACTTTGATATTTTTTCCTCCAGATGATAAACCTGCGTCAGACGTTCACGCTCAGCCGTCTCGCCTCAGCGCCAGCAGCTCCTCCTCAGACTCCTCTTCATCCTCCTCCTCTTCCTCATCCTCTGACACAAGCGAGTCGGATTCCGGTTGAATCCGAGTCGCTCGGACTGTTTCCAAACCAAAAGGGTCCGGTGACGGCGCCCTGGTGTGCTCCTCCCCTCCGAGCGGACTGACGGAGGACGGGTCGAGGCCGGCCCACCGGGTCCGGACAGAGACGGGCTGTCCCTGCGCTCGGCTCCGTCCGGCAGCCCTGAACATTTCCCGGCAGATGAATGTGAGCGGAGGAGAGCGACTGGAGCGTCTGCTGGCTCCGGGCGGAGCGGCAGGACGCTCCATCTCCTGCTGATGAAGATTGATGCATACGTTGGAGGGATTAGGGTGCTACAGCCAGAATACCTGCATTTTCTGGATTTTTTTTCCCTTCTTGCCATGCTCCATGTCTTTATGCTGTATAGAGAACATGTACAGATGTATAAATATCTATTTTCTTTTATAAAGAAGCCTTTTATGGAGCTTATTTATTCCCTCTTTCTGGGAAAAGATTAAACTGGCGTGAACAGAGCTGTGTGTTTAGATTTGTTTGTTTTTTTTTGAGCGATAAGAGGGGAGTTGAGTTATTGTATGAATGTATGATGTGTGTGTGTTTGCATGTGTGTGTTTGTGAGATCTGGCACCACAAGTGCATCCTGGTGAAGTTCCTCATAGTTTAGAAGCAGACGCAGAAGCACCTTGGTTCAGTAGGAAACATCCTGCATGCAACAGAGGAGCTGACGGCCTCACTGCGCCTCCGTCAGCCGGTCGCTGTACAGAAACAAAACAAAACATGTCATAGTTTCAATATTTCTGTTCCCATGCCGACCGTTTGTTTTCTCCATGTATTACAAGTTCTCTGTAAACATGTTGGTTTTCTATTCTTCGTGACCAATCTGCTAATAAATTGTGAGGACGTGTCTTGTCGACTCGCCTGTGCCCAAATAACTTCTGGATCCTTTTCATTTCTTCATTTTAGTTACAGATTTAATCTGAGCTCTTACAGGTTTGTTGGTAGAATCTCTAAAATATCTTTTGTCTTGCAGCTGAATCTTGTTTACTTTGATAAAATCAGTTACTGGAATCAGGAGGTATTAATGTAAAGATGCATTGTTTATGCTGACCGTTCCACAGAGCTTTTTATAATGCATAGATAGCATTTTGGTTTTCTGTTTGGTTTCAGATTGAAATAGTGTCTAAGTTATTTAGAAGAATTATGGATATTACTGAAAGGGTTTAGTCTACTGAAATATGCACATTCAGAGTAATAAAGGTGTACATATTTTACAGAATCAAAACCTTGGAGTGGTTTTCCTTTATGGTCTGATTTTATTTGCTACTGTTTGGCTCCAGTTGTGAGATTTAAAACTACATGTCGGTCTTGCTCTGAAGTTTGTCAGAAATCTTAATGCCTCTGCTTGTTTCTTCTGAACATTTGTACATAAATAAACACGTCATCATTTCACTGTTTGGGTCATCCTGTCTTATTTACCTACTTAAGGTTAAAAATATTTCATTTTGTCTTAGTACTTTATTTGAAAATTCGTTTAACCTGTATTTTTAATGAATACACTGAATGTTAGAAACTGAACTCTTACGCAATTAGTTTGACGCCATCTAGTGGATACATTTTGTCGTTACACTTAAAACTTCAACGTGTCCTGATTCACATTATTCGGTAGATTTTTGGATGTTTTTAGTCAGGACAAAAATTAACACAGAAAATATTTTATTTTGAACAAACAAAAGGTAAATACAGAAAAAAAAAAATCCAACTATTATGCCAATTGACATGCAATTTTACATAATTTGCTCGAAAACGAGGAAGTAGAAACTGATGATTTCCGGCCTGCAAACATTTAAATCTTCTCAAACCAGATAAACTCTTAAATTATTGCATTGAATGACACTTAAACCTCACATTCTCATAATTTGTTTACATATTTTTAATATCAGCAGTAGAATTGTTGGTCTTTGAGACACCCATCATATGCAACATATTTCCCAATAAGAAGATGGTTTATATTTGTACTTTGTTTAAGCTCGTCATTTAAAATCCATTCCATAAATCTACACACACTGATACACAGAAAGTCTTTATGGTTTTTCTGACACATAGTCTTTTTATTTGAGATTCAATATTCAATAGTTTGAAACTTGTCTAATATTAAAAATAAAACGTTTTGTTGGATTTTTAAAATCATGTACAGTTGAAATGTGAAATTTTTCAGAAAAAATACAATTTCACCGCTTCTTCGTGGTCACATAGAGGAATTGCAGCGTTTTCAGATCTGGAGTCTAAAATGATGATAGAAAAAATCAACCGAAACTGATAGTTAGTTTAAACATTTCTAGGCCGGTCACAGAAAATAAAATAAAAATATATAAAATACTAGTCAGCAAAGAAATAACAGAGGATAACAACAAATACGACATTATAGCGATCATTTTCTAGAGTTAGTGTGATCTCTGCTAACTAACAAATAAATAAAAAAATATTATTACTATATTTTAATTGGATGTATATGTCTTCATATACTTTCATAGCCGTGAAAGTTAACTATAACGTGATTTTAAACCTTTAATTGTGTAAAGTCGGCTGATTTTTTGGTGTTTATCAAACATTCATAGCTAATCTGTTCTTTTTGAATATCATCTGTTTGAATATTTTCAGTATATATGTTGATTGTAGAATTTCATGGATTGGAATCCGGGGTTTTGCTGCCCCGTTGTGGTCACAGTGGGGAATTGCATAAAAACCGGTGGTCTTACTTCCTGTCAGCTGCTTCAAAATAAAACACTGACGGGGGTGACTCGTTCAACTGTATTTCCTTTATTTAAAAAACTAGCAAGCAAAGATCTCGCATTAGATTTATGTTTATACTTAATGCTGCGTCTGAACAGACGAAGAGGGTTTAAGAAACCAACGCATTTACGATTTTTGAAAAATTTTATTTATATAAATCACTAGGCGTTGATTATCTATGAAATATATTTTTCTGTTAACTGTAAGTGAAAACCTGATCGTTTGCTTAGCCGTTGACAGCTAACTGCGGCCTTATATAAATAAAGATGACAAAAATAGAAACGGAATAAAAGTCACAACCTCGGATGGGTATTTGTCGCCCTCTGACGGACAAACGGAAAACTACAATAACACAGAAAACCGTCATGGCTGCCCCCATGAGGCTCATATCAAGGTTGACTCTGGTCACTGGTTAGTCTACATTTAGTCAACATTTAGTAACTCCGCTGCTATATTAAATACCCAACCATATTCCGGGTGGTTTTATGAAATTCCTTAAATAACATTTTGCGGATATTTTAATATTTTAGCATCTGCTAAAGCCAAACGTGAACTCCGAACTCGGTGAAAGTTTGGAGCACTAAAACCATTTTGTAGCGATTAAAAAACTTATTAGATGCCGTCTGTGAGTTCAGTTTAAATTCAATGTTATTTTACTGTACAACATTTTCATCGCAGTCAGGGATGTTTACATTTAGAGATTTGAACATTCATATAAAAAAACTAATCTACTCTTAAGTTGATTTAAGCAATGATCGCTCGTTTTTTGCTTGAGTACAAATAACTCAATTGGTGACGTAAATTAAGCATCATTTTGTGTCCTTTTGTTTTAACTTTTCTTTTTCCAGTTTGCAGAAAATGCAAAGTCAGTAAAAAAATAACTTCCTTTAAAAAAGCTGTTGAATGTGGATTCATACGGCGGAATATGATATAAATTGTTAAAGAGAGAGACGGATTTTGACTTAAATTGGACTTTTTGACCAGTTTAATGTGTATCTGAAAATGAAAATATTAACTGAATATCTAAAAAATGAGTGGATTAAAAACATGAAAGAATCTGATACTCCAATCAGAAATAAAAATAAAAACAGCACTAGGTTGTGTGAATACGACTGATGCACATTAAACAGCATTAATCTCAGCATTAATTATGCAGTTTGACCCTAAAAGTAGAAATGATGTAACACTCTGGGAGCAGAATAACTATTCTCCTCTCTCAGGTCACTCGTCTCTCAGCTCCCGTGTTCAGGTTTACATCCGTCTGTTCTGCTCTGGTTCCTCTCTGACCTTCTGCCCCTCTGTTCCCAGGTGGAGGCAGCGGGATCGGACGAGCCGTGTCTCAGCGTCTGGCCTCTGAAGGCGCCTCAGTGGTGGTCGCTGACATTAGCGAGGATTCAGCCAATGAGACGGTGGGACGCCTGCAGAGTGACCTCAAAGGTCAGAGTCACATGGCGGCTGCAGTGGACGTGTCGTCAAAGGAGAGCGTGAAGAAGCTGCTGACGAGAATCCAGGTGTGAGGATCAGGTGGAGCTCTGCTCTATGGAGCAAGATTAGTGGCAAAGTTTGAGATTTCCTATAATATCAAGATAGTTTCTTCTGTTTAATTTTTTATCACAAATTTCAGTGTATAAACAAATTCCCATGCTAGACTTGAGGAAAAAAGAAAGTTGTTTTCAGATATTTATTTAATTTAAGAAAAACGCTGAACAAACCAACCTGGTCTTAGATGCAAAGGTAATTTCTCCCTTACTAAATTATTAAATAATAACTGAATAATCACATTCTGATTCTGAATTCAGTTCCTCAAGTCACACAGGCCTGATTTCTGTCATATGTTTAAAATCAAGAAATCCCTCATAGAGCTTGTCAGACATCATAAAGTAAGTTTAAAGAATATTAAATCATCATGACTCCATCTGAAGGAAATCAAGAACAAATTAATATACAAGTCGATGACATCTATCAAATCGGAAAACGTTTAATGGAGAAAACATGGAGCAGATGTGAGATTTGTAGGACCAGTGTGAGTCTAAATAGTCGGGGTTAATTAAGTCAAAGAGAACCTGGTTATGGTGATGCTGCTTCGTGATGCTGGTCATTGGTTCCTGCAGGGAGTTTTGTGCATTTTCATCTCTTTTTTCATAAATAATTTGTCTTTCTTTCTGCAGACTCGGTACTTCCAGCCTCCCTCGGTGTGTGTAAATTCTGCAGGCATCACTCAGGACGACTTCCTGCTCAACATGGAGGAGGAGAAGTTCGACAGAGTCATCCAGGTCAACCTGAAGGTAGCACACCTGTCAGACTGCAAACTAGATGGAACACATAAAAACATGTTTGGATGGTTTTAACAATACGATAAAATGAGAATAAAGTAAAAATTTCCACAGATGTTTACACATAATGAACAATAAATCTGTATCATTTATTTAGTTTTAAAGTTTAGAGACTAAATTGCTACAAAAACCTCAATTAGTTTATTGAGGTTATTGAGATTAAATGTTTTCTGTCTTGTCCAGGGGTCGTTCTTGGTGACCCAGGCTGTGGCTCAGGCTCTGGTTGCCTGTGGATCTCCTAAAGGATCCATCATCACTCTGGGCAGCATTGTAGGAAAAGTCAGACTCCATCTTTTATTTCTAGTCTCATCTCTGTTGTTTTTAACCATCTACATAAAAACCAGACCAAAATCCGAGCTCTGATTTAAAATGTGATTTTCTGATGTTGCAGGTGGGAAACCTGGGCCAGGTGAACTACGCTGCATCTAAAGCCGGAGTCGAAGGTTTGACCAGGACGGCTGCTAAAGAGCTGAGCAGGTCAGAGGAGCTGCTGTTGCTACAGCTGCTGCAGGAACAACCAGAGATAAAAACACTGAGATGTTTCATCTCCTCCAGGTTTGGGATTCGTTGTAACTGCGTGTTGCCTGGTTTCATAACCACTCCCATGACGGACGAAGTGCCAGAGAAGGTCCTAGTCAAGGTAAAGAAGCACAGAGACTTACAGACGGTTCAGGAACAGAAAATAAGAATTTCAGCTGTTATGACTGAATTATAATCCTTTTAATACTTACTACATTTTATAAGCGTCTGAATAAGCATCACTTGAATTGCTGCTGACTTCTGATGTGATGAATTTTACGTCTCTAGCTCCATTATAAATATATTTACTAACGACTTACCACTCATTGACTCCACTAAACTGTTTCCAGGTTTCATTTATTCATATTTCATTCTTTTTTTCCTGCAGTTAAACTAGTTAAAATTTTAAATCCACTGTGAGAAACGTTTTTATGAAATGATATTTTTTGTTGTTCTGTGTTTCAGATGAAGTCCCTGGTGCCTCTGGGTAGAATGGGTGACCCTGCAGGTCGGTTTAAATGCTTCACATCACTGAATATAACTTTAATCATCAGCAGCATTTATCCTGTTTTCTTCCTGCTAGTTTTAACCACTGATATGTTGAAATGTGACGGTTTTGGATGAAGCTTTGAGGCAGAATGTGTTGTGGCTTGTTTTGTCCTCTAGAGGTCGCCGATGTTTGTGCCTTTCTGGCTTCAGATGATTCTCGTTACATCACAGGAACCAGCATCGAGGTCACAGGTAGGCGCGCGTCACTTCTCTGCAGGATTTAAAATAAATCAAAACGTCTCACTTTGAACAGACGGAAGGTAAAATGTGTGTTTTTGTTTCGTAGGTGGACTTTTCATGGGTTAAAACACAACAACCTGTTAATGAAGCCCGAAGAGAAGATATTTCCTCCCTAAAACAGTTAATTAATGTAATTTACTCAGTGATTACTTAAATGTGATTGTATAGGACAATATTTGTAATTATGAACCTACTTTTTGTATGAATAAACACCTGAATGCCAAGTTGAAGCATTTTTTCATTAAATATGTTATTTGAAACCTGATAGCCAGAAAACTTTTTTTGTTCTTTTATTTCCTTATTTTGGGCAGAACTGAGATTCAAACTGTCCAAACTCCACATCTGTATCCATCATTCATGTCCCAGATGTTTTTTTTTTATAAAAATCCACATTAACCATATTGCTGCGACAGACTGGCGACCTGTCCAGGGTGACCCCGCCTCTCGCCCGAAACGTTAGCTGGAAATGGGCACCAGCAACCCTCCCGATCCCATTGAGGGACAAGGGTGTAAAGAAAATGGATGGATGGATGGATGGATGAATTAACCATATTGACCATCAGTTTCCAGTTTCTTTATTCTCTCAGGTCTGATGCAGATCTTCCAGCGGCTGAAGCTGGAATCTCTTCATCCTCACATGTAGCAGGTGAGTCTTTAAAACGGCTTCACTTTCTGATTTGTTCAAAACAAATTTCCAAAATTTAATATGTTGCTTCTGAACACAATAAGTTGAAGGTTTGTTGCTCTCACTCCAACATATAAGGATTCAGAAATAAAACAGAATATCAAAGGTTACAAAGCATTTTTACTTCTTCAGTCAGTAAAGTGATTTAAATTGGCATCCCCCCCACCAAAAAAAATTAACAAATTTGTCATTTGGGTATATAAGAAGACATTTCTTTATTACATCAAATGATTTTTGTGGTTTCATTTTGTTTCCCTAATGTGTCACTAAATAATTTAGATAATATCGTTTGATCATTTTAATTTGTTTTAAATCTTTGAACAGCTTCAACAAACTAAACTCAGAAAAGCAGGAGCTTGGTATGACCACTAGATGGTGCTGTTACACCATAAAGTGAATAAGTCGATCATTATTCAAAACAAATCAATATAAATAAAGTTAGAAATCTTATATTTTAAAACTAAATCACTCTATCTTGATAAATATTTATCAATAAGTAGGTTTAGGCCCATGGAAAAGGAACCAGTTCAAACTTCAAAAGTTCACAAAAGATGGAGAAATTTATTGAAAACAATAAAAAAAATTATTGTAAAATCTTATTCTTGATCATTATACCTCCAGGCTTCCTAATGGTCTTATAGAACAATTTTCTCAAACTTTTGCTGCTTTTTCACTTACTTTGCTCTTGTTCTGGTCTCATCATTCTGCACAGTGGTGCTTAAAGAGGAAAAAAGTTAATCATGTTTGCTAGTTTTCATTCATTCAGCTGATGAAATTGGAACAAATTGTGTTTGTTGATTTCAGGAAATTTTCTTCGTCCAATTAAGTTCTGGACTGGAACAAGAAAATTGATTAAAAAAAATCCTTCTAAATCCCGTTAGCTCAGGTAAAAATGACAACAACAAAAATTTATCTGGAAGAAAAATATCAAGAAATTATGGATTCCACCTGCGACACCTGGTGGTCATTTGCAGCAATTGCAGCTGCATCTATTAGCTTTAGTTGAAAGAAAAACAAAGACTCAAACTTCTCCTTTTAAAAAGATTATATATTAACCAAACCAACTTTTTTAAAAAATTACTTACAGACATTATAAAATAAAACTTTTCAGCACCATATTTTTTTGTCTTCAACACAACAAAAACAAATATTTGAGGTCGTTCTCAAAGGAGAAGGACAGATTGTTTTGGTTTCAGCTTTCGGCCGTCCCTCCCTCCCTCCCCGCTTTACTGCTATATTTAAAAAAAACAACAAACAAAAAATAAACAAACCAAACCAGAACTCCAGTCAGAAATCCCCCCATAATTTTAGAAATAACTTCTCACTCCATCAAATGTTTATCCACTCCCATCACCGCCTCTCTCCCCCTCCCTGCGGTCTCATGCAGAAATGTATTGTTTTTAGTGTTTTTATATTGCAGGAGCTGCAGGAACGGACTCTGTAGACGTTATTGCTAGCAAGGAAACAGGAATGTGACAGAACTGGAGAGTCACCATTTAATCAATATAGTGGAAGCAACATTTAAAGGCACAGTACAGCTGATAAAAACATCATAAAAGGGATATTACAATAAGTCGCGGCCACAGATTCTTTGGTTGTACAACAGACGTTTGTTGAGGGACAGAAGCATCAAAGCTCCAGTTTATAACATGCAAATCTATCGCTTCAGTTGAGCCGCTTTAAAATAAATACAACTGAAACACACATCTGTCTGAAATAATCGTTCTTATTTTATTCTCAAAGCACCCTGTTTTAAATAAATACAATAAAATATTGCTATTTCTGTACAAATGTACTGTAATGCACATTTCCCTCCTAAAACGCTTTGTGAAATAGAAAAGAGACTAAAAAAAATGGAGATTTGTATAATTAGCACCTTGCCACACAGTTTAATTCAGTAAATCTTTCCTACAAATGAAAAGGGAGCGATTACGTACAGACAGTTACTGCACATGGATGTTGAGGCCATTTTGGATTGTTTTTCTTTACAAAGGCACCAGAAATATTCATGTTCAGCACAGCTTATAAAAATGGCTTTAACTTCTTCTTTCATGTCTGCAGCAGTTTGTCCAACAAACAAAACTGCTGAGTTTAAAGCACCTTAAGACAGATTTTAATAATCAATTTGAGCAGGGAATCATGTTAGGCAATAAAAGGTAAAACCTCCGGGTGTCGATGATGTTTTACATAAAGTTCACTTTACAGAAGAAGCTCAGGATGAAGATAATAAAGATCAGATAAGACGTGGTGAGGCCCCTGTTTTTATCTGGTGACATCAACTCTTTGGTTCCTCCTGATGTGAAACAGGATGAGGTTACACGCAAGCAACATGATTAACATGAAGAAACAAAACGAGTCAACACCCAGCAGAAATAACCCAAAGTTTAGATGTGCAACAATGTTTCTGGTTCTGAGTTTTGTTTCCTGTTTCAGCCTGAATTCAGATTTTATTCATGAGGTAAAACGCGGCACTTCAAAATCGTCAAGAACTTTAATTCAAGTTGTTGCGTAACAGTAAAGCTGAAAACCAAAGTAAATGAAATATTTTATAGGAAGACTATACGGTGCTACTCTTCCTTTTTTAAAGTGACTGTTAATCATGTTGCTTTGCACAATAAACCTGGAGATGAAGTTTGCATGTGACTCTCTTCAGAGGGAGGAGGGGGCGGGGGGTGGAGCAGGAGATTTGGGTGGAGGAAGGAGGAGGAGGTGGGACTGGAGACCAGGGAGCTGCAGGCCTCGTGCCGCCGGCTCCATCTTCCATCTCAGGCCGGAAACCTTCCTGTTGCTCGTAAAATAACGTTTTATTCCAAGGAATGTTCTCTCCTGGTTTTTTCCTCCTTCTAAGCCGCCGCGCTCCCAGTCGTCGTTCTCCTCTTCACAAGTTTTATTTCACTTCTCTTGTGTTTTTAAGTCCGTTAGCCGCTGGGGAAATGTTTCCCGAGGCGCATAAGTGAGAGTGAGTGTGTGTCTGTGTGGGTTTTCTGTATTTAATATCATTTACAAGTTAATTTACAAATTATCGGGCATGTATGTTGATCATGTGTGCATGTTTAAGTGCGTGTGTGTGTGTGAGTGTTGGTGTGTGTTCTGCGTGGTGTGTGTTCGTGTGTTTAGCCCTGGAAACAGACAGGTCCCACTTCAAAGCCAAACTGCTGGTTGCTCTCCCCAAAGTCTGTCACCTTGATGTCCATCAGAGGGAGATGCTCCAGCTGCGGCGTGTTGATCTCCAGGACTGTCCTGTCGAAGCCTTTACGGTACTGCAGAAGAGACACAGTCCAACCTTAGAGACATTTCCTCAGCTTACATGAGTTTAACTTGTTTAACTGCATGTCTGGGCTGATCCACGTAGAGGAGAATAAAGGAAAATCATGTCTGCAACTAACGATTAATTTAGTAATCGACTATTTTATTCATATAAAAACGTTGCCACATTATGCAAATTTAGCATTTAACCACTTCACCTTATTTTATACAATATTAAGAATACACATGCAAATAAACAAATACATTTTTTAATAAATTTCTTCGTTTAGTGAACATTTGATAATTTGTGGCGAAGGATGAATCTGCAGGTAAAAAAATATTCCTAACATCAAAACGTGAAAAGCTCAGCGGTTTCTGCTTAACATCGATTTGATTGGGTGATAAATTTTGGATTAACTGATTAATAATTGGATGCAAAAGGTGGAAAAAGGGAAGTTCTGGATAGAAACGATTTACAGAGGAAGGTTTTTTATGTCTTAAATGTAAAAAGTATATATTTTTTAGCAGTTTTGGCTGAATTGCAGCTCTGACTATGTTGTTCTTTCATCAAATTGCATGTTTTAAAGTTAATATTCTGTATATTCCAGTTAATAAGTAATCAATTACTAAATAAGTTGAATTATTTCAATAATCAACTCATAAGGATTAATCTAATTAATCGTTTCAGTTCTTGTCTGAACACTTCAGATGGAGGTTAGGCTGCTGAATGTTTCTGTAGTTTTATAGAAAACAGACTGTGTGATATAAACCACATTGTTAAAGCATGTAACAAAGATTTGGTGATAATGATTAAGTGGTTCTGGTTGTGAACCCGAACTTGGATCAGTTCCCTCACGATCATGTTTAATCATTTCCTCCACATCAGGACCAGAACCAGCTGTGGACTCACAGAGCAGCCGTCCATCAACGCTTTGATGTAAGGGTTGGTCTCGTAGCTCAGCTCCTCGTCGTTGGCGCCTCTGAAGTGCAGCGCCCTCTTGTGGTTGTTCTTGGCGCTTCGGTCGGCCCAGGCCACGGAGCGGTGGCAGTGGTATGTTAGGTTCTGACGGGCCTGGACGCTCAGGAGACGCAAGAAGCCCAGCTGGACCACGCCGACGGGCGCGCCGTTAGAGTCCACATAGGAGAACTGAGCAGATGAGGAGAGAGTAAAGAAATGTTGAAACTCAGCTCAGTCATGTGGAAAATGAAAAGTTAAAAACCTTCCGGGTCACTGACCTTACTGCCAGAGGAAAACTGACTGTACCAAGAGCCTGGAGTCTCTGTGGTCCAGGTGCTCATCTTCACCTGCAGTCGGAAACGAAAGGCGGAGCATTAATTTAGTTAAATAAGTCTGGAGCATGAAAGGCAACCTGGTAACTTAAAATAAAAACACAGCAGGGCTTCAATGTTAAAACGTTTAAAGTTCTAATAGTACATGATGCAGATTAATCGCATTGCCTATTGGAAATTTAAATGTTGGAGATTTTCAAAGTTTTTTCCAACTGGAAATATAATCTGATTGCTGACTTTGCACCTGTGATATTTGAGATTCAAACGAAAAGCTTTCATAATGTTTGCAGACTGACCGTGTCGACGCCTGTTCTGGGCTGCAGACACGTTTCTCCACTGGTGAAGTTACAGAAGATCTTGAAGGAATCTCTGGAGCAGCCCTGGTTGGGATCGATCCAGTATTCTCCTGCAGAACAAACAGAAAATTAGAGACAAATATGTTTGTTTTTCTTTTAGCCAATAGTATCCTCATATGTGTTAAAGTTTACAGATAAAATTTACTTTATACATTAGTAATTTAAAATTTTAAGCATTGTTAAGCATCATGAACATCAATCAGGACTCAGATCTGATGGAAAATGAGGCAGCAGGTAAATATTTGGACTTTGTTCTGTACCATCCTTGAGTTCTGGCTGGCTCAGGTGAAGGTCCTGGCAGGTGCGGGCCGGGCTGTCCTGTGTGCCCAGAGGGAAGCGCATCGTCTCGATCTCCTGCCGCAGCGAATTCAGAGAGCCGAAGATCTCCTCCATGCCCTCGCTGCCCATCAGGAACTCTGCGCCGGCCGTGTCCGACGCCGGCATGTCCGGGTCGAACTCCGGCAGCAGCTGGCTGGCATCAATGGAGCGTTTGGACTTGGGACTCCTCTGGATGGGCATCGGCTGAATGACGTCGCCTGGTGGGCCCTGGATTAAGATTTACACTTTAGTCCACTAACTGACCAGGAAACAGTTTCATGTTATCACGTTTCTGAAGTTTATTAAAGAAAACAGGAAGTAGAACTCACAGGAGGCCCAGGAGGTCCCTGAACACCCTTTTCTCCTTTTGGACCAGATCCTCCCTGAAATTGGTTAATGTCAGAGATACTCTCAATGTGTTCACATTTACTTATTTTAAATTATTTTGGAAATATCTTTAACTTACTGTTGCACCCTTTGCTCCTTTGACACCTTGAGGTCCCTGAAAATATCAAAAATCGTAATTTTTATTAAAAGTTACACACAATCTAACTGAGACAAAAAAAATATTTATAGGATGTCGCTGTGTTGAAACTCACAGGAAGACCAGGAGGACCAGCAGGGCCCAGAGGTCCGGTTCCTCCAGCCATGCCCTGTCATTAAACAGGATGTGGCTAAAATTATTAAAGGTTTTTCACTTAGTTTCAAATAAGCAGAATTATGTGTAGATGATAAACTTACCGGCTCTCCTTTGGGTCCAGAGGACCCCTGTGGCCCAGCCAGACCTCGGTCTCCCTTCTCTCCCTGCTCGCCTGGAGGTCCAATCAGACCAATGAGACCCTGGTGGCCCTTCTCTCCCTTCGCTCCGGGTTCTCCACGCAGCCCAGGCAGACCCGGAGGTCCCTGCAGGAGGAAATGATGGAAGAGGACGACAAAATGAAGGATAAATGGAGGACTGGAGAAAACACCAGAGGGAAGGCGCCTTAAAGATGAACAGAACAAAAGAGGAGAGGGGATTGCAAGCGATGTTTCCATTGTGCAAATTGGAATTACGGAAATAAATTACCTTATTGGAAACAGACCAATTAATAACGAAAATTATAAAAAGTTTTTGTGATAGAATACAGAGGTTTTTAGGAAGTATTAAAATTTGTGTATGTTGCCAAACTGCAATGAAAACATTTCACATCACACAAGTCATGTGATCAACAGCAGGATGTTACTACTGGCAGAAATGATGAAGGAGTCAACAGGAAGTGGCAGGAGGAAAATTCACATGTGATTTTAACTGAGTTTCTTATTCAACTGAAACACCACAACTGCAAAATTTTTTATTTTTTTTTACATTAGTGGGATATTGACAAAGATTTCAACACATTTGTAACGTAAACTCAGCTGCTGTCCTACCATCGGTCCAGGCGGTCCTTTCTGTCCAGCAGCTCCTGGAGCTCCTTGCTCTCCCTGAAACACAAACACATTCAGCAATGGACTCAAATACATCAATAAAAAGTTGCACCGTTGCTGCATTTCCAGAATAAATAAAACCCAACTGACCACTGATCCTGGCAGACCTCTCAGACCTTCTGTTCCTGGTTTTCCTGGCTGACCCTGAGGACCAACAGGTCCAGTTTTTCCAGGAGGTCCAACGGCACCGGGGTCTCCCTGTGAACAATCACAACCATTGTCAACATTTTGCTGAGTTACTCCATAGATAGAAGGTTAGACATAATGGTTTCCTTAAAACTGTGACCTAGAGAGATTGTTGCATGACTGACATCAGAGAAAGGTAAACATTTATTAAGATACCAATATAAAAGTGTGACAATGGAGAAGTTTGTGATATTACAATGTGAATCAAGACTCTTGATTTAGAAGGATTTTTTAAGAGTGTTTCCATCAGTAGATGTCACATTTTATGATATTTAGGCCAAATGTACTAGAGTTGGTTAACAAAGATAAAAAACATGTGATTATCATCATCGACTATCTGGCACACGGCCTTTTATACCCTTTGTTTCTCTAACTTTGTTTGGTTGGAAGTAAAATATAATTTAATGATGTAGTTCGTCATATTTCTCTCTGGTGTGATGAGGATCAGAGACGTAATCCTGTTTATTTTTTTTCCAAGTAGAACCAAATATTTATGGATTATCTAGAATTGGACATGGCCGATCTCGTAAAGTCAAACAGAGATCATGTATAAACTGAGACATCATGAAAACACACTCACTTTGGTTCCTTTCTCTCCTTGTCGTCCTTCTGCTCCTCTTGTTCCAGCAGGACCCTGACAGGCGAAACACATAGAAATAAAACAAAATGTTTCGTGTTTCAACATGAAGAAATCCTTTCAGAAACTGTTCATCAAATGCAGAGTAGAGATGAAGTTTAGCTGCTTCTCTGCAGCCCTTATAGATCAGCTAAGAAATGTTGAAGATGTTCTTACCCTCTTTCCTGGCGGGCCAGGAGGTCCATTCTCTCCAGGAGGTCCCGGGGAGCCCTGCCACATAGAGAAGCACAGCGATAACATTCAAGAGACAAAAAGATTTAAATGTTTCATCCTAAAATCTGAACTGTTTCATATTTTTACTGACCGACTCTCCCTGTTCTCCGTCCTCTCCTCTCTCACCTTTGGCCCCATCTTGACCCTGGAAACAAAGTCAGAATTAAATTTTATGCTTCTTTAGCAAAACATTTAAGCCAGTATAGAGCAGCTGTGCTAAACTGGGTTATCAGCTATGAAAGTAGATCTGAAATAAAAACAAAACAAAAGATGCATTAAGAATCGTAAAAGTCACTCACTCTGGGTCCGACCTCACCAGAGGGGCCGGGATCGCCAGGGAAACCAACAGGACCCTGAAATTGGTTGGAAAAACAAACGTAGCTTTAGGATTAGAATGTTTTAATTCATTCACCTGGGTGTGTGTGTGTTTGTGTGTGTGTCCTACTGGGTTTCCTTTGGGTCCGTCGTCCCCGGGTCGTCCTCTCCCTCCTGCAGGTCCAGCTGTTCCAGGTTGTCCAGCCTCTCCCTTCTCTCCACGCTCTCCACGAGGTCCCTGTCAACAACAGCACGACTCTTTATTGACCTACAGACACGGCTGACCAATCAGAGATGACAGTGACTGCTGATTAGCGCAACAAGGGCCTGATCTTAAAGGGGCAGTGTTATGTGTTTTCCAATTACAATCAAGTAATTATGTTACCTTTATTTTTTATAAAAATGCTAAATTTGACTTTATAATTTAACATCTTAAATTGGGCTTCTGTCTCTTTAAAAACTTCATCTTCAGAAAGTCATAACATTGCTCTTCTATTAACAATTTAACAATGTTATTCCGTTGAAGTAACTCATACAATGAGTTCAGCAGAGGTGCAGTTCCACCAGGTGTTTGCTAATTGCTGCTGGCTAGTCTTAAGGAGCTGAGTGAGAAACTCGTGGAGGGGGGTTCTAAGTAAGGCAGAAGCACTGAAGCTCTGAAGCTCTGAAGCTTGGAAACTGCAACTCAGAGGAGGAGCTGTGTCTTGAAGGCGGGACTAAGTCCGCCCAGGCGTTTGGCACAGCTGAATGGTTGCCATGAAGATTAAAGAGTTTCTCAAACTTGC
Organism: Poecilia reticulata; assembly: GCF_904066995.2. Lineage (NCBI taxonomy): Eukaryota > Metazoa > Chordata > Actinopteri > Cyprinodontiformes > Poeciliidae > Poecilia > Poecilia reticulata. The sequence goes on along the minus strand of NC_088840.1, from coordinate 26,131,900 downwards.
ATGAAAGAAATCAAGGCAACACCTCCAGGTGTATTTTTAATGAGAGAATATTATAAAATGATAAAATGACAATTTTTTAATGTTAAAACCTAAAAAAATCTACTATACATAATACTGCCCTTTTAAAAGATTCCAAATAAGGAGTGATAAATCCCTTGTGCAAGAAAAAAAATCCAATTAGTGGGCAGGTTGCAGGTGATCAACAAAGATTTGCACGTGCAATTGATTACAGGTGCAAAACTATCCACCTTATTTAAATAAGGATTTGTGAGAGATGCTGGTTGTCATGGAGTGTCAGAGAACAGAGTAGTCATAAAAAACATGACGTTGGAAGTGTAATAAATAATATTTTTCATTTAAATAAGCATCTGAACACAGCACTTAAACATTTAAACATCAGTAAGACAAAGTTCTAAATTGCTGTATTTAACTCTGACAACTTGTTTTATCCTCAGTGTTTCTCTGGTTCTGGTTTTCTGGTCTCTGGTGGCTGTTAATGTTCTGTTTTTGTTGAAAAAGTTTAAGTTTAGTCATGGTGTTTTTTGTTTTGGTTTAATTACATAAATGACAGCGTTCGGGGTAAATTAATCTGTCTGACCAGATATTTTTGTCTGAGAAACATGCAGTAAAATCTGCATAATCTTTTCTGGGCAACATAGACAGGTTGCTGCAGGACATCCAGACCTAATGGAGTTACGCTGCCATAAAGTGGTAATGAGATCTGGAATTATTTGGTAATCCTGCAGCTCAAAGGATATTAGTCACCTATTTTATATTCCAAATATTTTGACGATCATTATCTTCTGTTGTTGGATCTATGCCTCCTGCTCGCCACAGTGACTGCAGACATTTTTGGGTCACTATTCGTCTACGCTGCACATAGAGACAAAAACATCACTCAATCTGATTCTGGTTTAATAAATCATATTGCAGTCAACACGTTTGCAAATCCTCCTCCCAGTTTTTTAACATTTCAAATGATCAGCACATGTTCTGCTCATTTGCTGATGCAATCCTGGTAGCACCTGCTTTGCAGATCAGCGTTGTGCATGCTATCATGTTTGCACCTGTTTTTAAACACACAAACTTTTTAAAGATCTAGATGGATGCAGGTCCTCACCTTCTTTCCAGGCTCTCCTCCAACACCAGGCGGTCCAGCTTCACCAGGTTCTCCCTGTGGAGCAAACAGAACATTTTAAACCTGTTCCTTTGTTGAAATCGTTCAACTTTTCCAAAAACACTGCACCTTCTCTCCAAGAGGTCCAGGATTACCCAAACCGCCAGGAGGACCTTGAGGACCCTGAAACACAAATAAAAATGTATTTAAATAGACAGAGGTAATCTTATGATGTTACATTTACATCCTAATAACAGAAAAAAACTAAAAGATAATTTTGTTTGACTCAGCACACTGACAGTAAAAGTAATTTAATTCTTTTTTAGAAATCTCCAGCAGCCTGAGCTGTTTGATACGGTTGTTGTGTTTGTTCTTTTATTTGTTTTAGTTTCTCTGAAATGTTATGTTTTTAGCAATGAAAGAGACGCTCTGAAGACTCACGTCGGCTCCGTTGGGACCAGCAGGGCCGCGAGGTCCAGGAGGTCCTGGTGGCCCCTGGAACAGGAAGAGGCTTTTGTTGCTTTTATTTTTGATTATGATTTTTTTTTACAGAAGAAGTCACATCACATGTTTTTACAGTAATTAGGATTCTGTGAAACTCACCATAGGTCCACCATCGCCTGTTTCTCCCTTCTCACCAGGTGGTCCAGGAAGCCCCTGAAGGACAGAACATGATGTTAAATAAAAACTCGTTAGAAAGACTTCAGCAACATGTAGCTGTAGATCAAATCACTTCTAAAAATATGTTAAATTATGGGATAAGGAGCCAAGAAAATCAACCTTGTAAGTTTGTTTTTACCTGCAGTCCGATTGGTCCTGGAGCCCCTGGGAATCCTCGAGTCCCATCATCACCTTTAGCCCCAAACGGCCCCTGTTGGCCCCTGGGTCCCAGTTCTCCATCTGCGCCCTGCAGACGTAGAAATAAGAATACATTGATGAACTCCACCAACAATCAAATACAGAAACACCAGGTTTAAAAATCTGAAATAAATAAATCAAACTTTGCACTCACAGCAGGACCAGGCTGACCGACTGGACCCATTGGGCCAGGTGGACCAGGAGGACCCTAAAAACAACAACATATAAAAATTAAACAACAGAGAAAGAAGATTCATTTGAAACATGTTACTCTGAACATTACCACTAAAATTAAACATGAAAGTTTTACTGAAGTTTCTCACATGCTCTCCTTTTCCTCCCTTGGCTCCTTTCTGACCATGTTCTCCAACTTCACCCTGAAACAAAACCACATCACTTTATTTCATTATGGGATGCAAACACCCAATATTTGACTCACACCTTTGCAATTTGGCCTATTTTCTGTTTTAAGAGTTATTTTTATAATTCTGTTTCAGATAATTTCTTTAGAACAAGAAGGTTTCTCATATTATCCAGATCAACATGTCTAATTAGTTAAATACTGTCGCTCTGTATAAAGCCAGATACAAATTTAATAATCAGTCACTGGTATAAACTAATCCCAGAACTTAGTAAGCATGTGTAGGAATACCAATATTAGATAAAATGTATTTTGAGTTTCGGACCTTATCACCGTCCTCTCCAGGTACTCCAGGTGATCCAGCAGGACCTGGCAAACCCACCGGTCCTTGAACTCCGTCTCGACCCGCTGGGCCAATAGGTCCTTTTTCTCCCTTAACATAAGACAACAATAAGTTTGGGTCAGTTTTTCTGCAGCTGCACAATGTGTTAGGAAACAGATTAGCTATTATTCCCACTGTCAACTGCAGGTAAAAAAATGTCTTGATGACTCACGGGGACTCCTTTCTCTCCAGCTGGTCCAGGTGGCCCCTGAGGACCGGGTCGGCCCGGAGGCCCCACAGGTCCGGCAGTTCCAGCTGGGCCCCTCTCTCCAGGAGAACCCTAGAAAAGTACAAATCATCAGCTGTCATTGCTGCAATGTTTAGATGTGTTGAAAAATTCAAACACCGAAAAAGATTTATGCTAAAATTAGACTTGATCTACATCCACAGCTGAAAAACTTAAACATGAAACATGAGCTCATACTGTTTAAAAATATTAATATAAATATATCAGATGGTTAAAAACATACAGCAGGTCCAGGAGGTCCAGCAGGTCCTTCTCCTCCTTTCAGTCCTCCTCCACCCTGGGAGCAAACATCAGGAAGAAGAAATCAGTTTTTAACTACAAACTTTCTTTAAAAGGAAATCTCATTTCTGGTAATCAAATTATTTTAATAAGAACAGATCCTTTCAGACCCAACATTAGGTCAAATGCAACTTTGTGTTTTTCTCACAAAGCGAACCCTGTTTTTAAAACAGCTAAACTTCAGCACTTAACTTTGCACAACTCGCTATAAATTGGCTATTAAAACAGATTTTTCTATATTACAACCTTTTAAAACCATCAATGCATCTCCTCAGGTATAGCAGGGACTTTCCCTACAAGGGCTGCCAAATTTTAAAAAACAACATTTTTCCAGAATATTGTGATGATTAAGATTAATATATATCCTCCAAACTCTTTTCTTTCTTTTACATCCCTCCATTTCCTGTGAGCATCACAACAATCTAAAGCACTAATGCTGTGTTGCTGACTGGGCTAGTCAGAGTCCATCCAACTGGCCAAATGCTGATTTTTAATGCATGAATCATGAGTTGAAATTTAAAATCCTCACCAAAATAGCATCCATTTAGTTCATGGAGATTTCAACATTACAGTCACTGACATTTAGATATCGACAGCGAGTTGCTGTGCAGCTTTAAATGGAATAATAAATACTTCTGTACAAACTTTTTGTAAAAATGAGGAACAATAACTTGCTGCACGTGTTCACATTTGGGATATGTTGCAAATCCACCATGTCCAATTCAACATGGTTGAGAATTAAGATTCACCAACAGCTCAGGCTCAACTAAAAGACACAAAGCCTGTGACTGAGACCACAAACCCATTTGGAAAACAGGCTGCAGGTGGGTTTGAGTGGCGGATGCTTTGTTGTCTGCATGTGGCTGGGATGTGGAGACTGTGCTCCAGTCCTGCTTTTACTAATGGTACATTTCATACACATCTAGTTAGATGCTGTCTGTTTTTTAAAGATTTGGGAAAACCTGTTTTCTGTATTTCTATCGATTATCCTTACAGGGGTTCCAGGAAGTCCTCTCTCTCCGGGGAAACCTCTTAGGCCTGGGGGCCCGTCTTTTCCAGGACCCCCTGGAGGCCCGGGGTCACCCTTAGTGCCCTCTTTCCCTGACTGACCAGGAAGCCCCTGCTCTCCGGGTGGACCAGGGGGGCCAGGATGGCCACGCTCACCCATGGGGCCAGTTTCTCCTGATGGACCCTAAAAGATAGAGGTGGAAAGATCAGAAGGAAAAGAGTATTAAAGAAAAATGACATAACAAAACAGTGATTAAGGTTAAGCAAAATGAAACATCAGCTCACCTGAGGTCCAACAACTCCAGGAGGCCCCGGTGGGCCCATTTTACCTTGGAAACCCTGCAGAAGAGAAACTGAATGAACAGATAATCTCAGCAGCACCATATTGCTGAGAAACATCAAGTGGCTTAATGAAGGTACAGACACAAATCCTATTTTTCATTAGAAATCTGTGGATTTAGAACCCGGAAATAATAATCCACCCTAAAATAAGTGATACTGAAGAATCCTGGAACATTTAAAGCTAATTTAGATTTCAATAAGATAGGATCTCTAAACAGTGTTTGCTAAGACACATTATTAAAATTAACTTCAACACTGGTGGTTTAATCCAACACTACCTCAAAATCTATTTCAATCAAATTGTTTATAAAGAATAAAATAATTGCTGATTGTGTACACAGAGTTTCTAACAGTCAAAAGATCCTCAAACATCACTTCACACATCTGGAAATGTTTTATGACAAATAACAACTAATATATAAAACTTACAACTTCTCCTCTCTGCCCAGGATGTCCAGGCAGTCCATCTTTCCCTGGTGGTCCCTGTAATATTATTTTCAATAGTAAGTAATGAAATAATGAATTTCAATATAAGCCATACAACCATTTAATTAAAACATTTTCTTACAGGAGGTCCTTTGGGCCCGGGGAAGCCGTTGGCTCCCTGAGGTCCAGGCAATCCCTGGTGGAAACACAGGATATGATAATTGTTAAGAAGAGACACGATGAGAGTGACTGAATGTGTTATACATGTTTGTGTTGGCAGATATATGAGTTAACAACCAGAAGATGCTTTTCTGTAGTGAATGGAAATGATAATTAACACTCACTCTCTCTCCGGGAGGACCAGGAGGGCCGTCGCTTCCAGATGTTCCCTAATTAAAACACAGGAAATTAAACAAATACAACCCCGACAGCAAAGTATTTTTATTTTTTACAATTAGTTTCAGTCTAATGTTGTACCAAATGGTTTAGAGCACAACTCTAAATAAATAACTTTAGCCAAATGCTATGGTTTGGGCTAGGTATTTAATTTAATAATATTAATCGACAGGACAGCGTACATTTAAATAAAGTTAATCTCAACAGTTTGGATGAAATCATTGTTTAGACAAACCTTTGCTCCTGGTTTTCCAGTCGCTCCCCTCGGCCCCCTTTGGCCTCTGGGGCCCTGAATGCAACAAGCAACAATTATTAAACAAGTTTCAATAAAAAACCCAAACAAACAAAAAACAACAACAAAGAATTATAATCTAAATATAAAAATGTTATAAGGATAAATGATAAAATGCTACACCAAACATTCTGGTATAAATAAATCATAGTCATACATGATATTCATATTGCTACATAAATAATAATGGACACCCTACAGAAACATTTTCTTTGCTGACCCCTGGAGGTTAAACGTTTAACTGCAGCATCTTCTATAAGTGATGCTGCAGGAGATCAAAGGTCAAACAATTACAAAGTTATTGTTTTGGCCTCAGGTCAGTTAAATTTGCTGACAAAATGACAGACCTGTGCAGCTTTAATAAACTTGATAACTAAATAAATTAAAATTACCGTTGGTCCTCTTTGTCCTCTTGGTCCTTGTTTTCCACTAACTCCCTGATTTAACAAACAACAAACTTGAATTAGACACTTAAAGTTCATGAAACACAATTTGCAGAGCAATAAAGGGATTTGTGAAGTTTAACTTTACATAGAATCACAATACTACAATATTACAGTAGCTGCAAATAACATCTGATATTGTCTGACATTAAAATCTTTCACAGGACTAAAAACTTACCCTTGTTCCCTTCTCTCCATTTGATCCTGGGAATCCAGGGAATCCAAGAGATCCCTAATAAAAGGAGCAAATATCTCAATATTTGCAGTGATATGAAAAAACAATCATTCTTAAGCTGCACTTTTTCTTTTACCTTGATTCCTTGTCTTCCAGGATATCCAGGAAGTCCAGGTACACCAAGTTTACCCTGAAGGGGAAAAACTCACAGTAATTACATAAGTAACACATCAATCCATCAATTTTCTATAGTTATTTCTATTACATTGTTAAAATGATTTAACAAAGGAACTGGTTGTGATGGTTAATCTGTACATAACCTTAAGCTACAGGCATTTCTCATTGAGATTAAAAATCTCCTTTTAAAGAGACCAGGCCAAAATAAAAAAAAAACTTAGACAGAATTAGACTCTATGAGAAGTAATGGGTAATATTTCCACATAGTTTTAAAAAAAATATAATTTAAGTACAATCAAAGAAACAAACTGTCTTGACTATTGTGACACGACCACAGGAGGGTAGAAAAGCATTACTGACTAACCATACACTTTAGTTCAACATTATTCTGTCCTGGCAGATTTAGACCTAATACTATTTTTATTCAACCCAGTTTGCTTCTGACCAGCAGCACAGGAGTGCAGCTTTTGAGAAATCTCTATTTGTCAGTGGGAATCCTGAGACTTAAATCCGTCAAAAAATAATAAAAAATGTAAAAGGAGTATCAATTTTTTGGGGAAAAAAATCTACTTTTATTTACATTTTATATAAAAAAAGGCCTTCTCAATGATCAACTGATAAATCTTCACTGGCCTTAGAGTGATCAAATCCTTCTTCCAATTATTGACCAGAAAAATTAGAACTGCATGTCTTCTGCTGTGCAGCATTTTGGACTGGCTGAATGCTGCAGACAGCAGGATTTGGGCCTTGGCTGAAATTTCTCCAGTACCAGCAGTGGCTACATTTGAAGTTGTTTAAGGTGAGAAATTAAGTAAAGGGCTGAACAATGTTGACATAAATCTTTGGTTTGGTCCACATTTTTTTTTCTTCACCATAACAGCAAACAACAGAAAAATCTTCAGGTTTCCAAATAAGAGACTTCAGTGAAGTCAGAGAGTCTGCTACGTTTTTCTGTTGCTTTTTAAAGTTGCCTGATGGACTGTAGTGTTATGCACTTAGTCCTCAAGATAAACATTGTGCATGTGCTCTGGTTTAAAACAACACTGGATGCCATTTCAAATAGATACAAAATTAAAGATAAATTAAAGATTCATACCTTTTCCCCAGCAAGGCCAAGCGGTCCAAGCTCACCAGGGGGTCCAACACGACCCTTTGGCCCCTCAGGACCGTCCTCTCCTCTGGGTCCAGGTACTCCAATCTCACCCTACCAGCAGATTACAAAACAACGCCTTTGGTTTATGTAAAGAAAGCAACAATAAACCATAAAATTCACCAGAACAATGGAGATTTTAAATAGTTAATTTATTACACATTAATCCAACCGTCTATGATGAATAATTCATTTTACCCGTTCTCCTTTGACGCCAAAATCTCCCTTAATTCCTGGGAATCCATCTTCACCCTGAGAACAAAAGCACATGAAAATATAGCACAAGTCTTTGTTTTGTATTATTGTTAGTCATCTATAGATTAATATGTCATAATGTTTCTGTGCTAAGTTACTGTTGGTGGCATTAAACCTTTAATTAAGGACAAACCTTCTCTCCTTTGTGACCCTTTAGACCTCGGATTCCTTGAGCTCCCTGCAACCAAAGCATCACATTATCATCACACTGAGATAGAAAATAAATTTTATATGCAACACATAGGTAGAAACTTAGCAATCATTCAATGAGAAATGTACATTTTAATGAACATCTTGATAAATTATGAATAAAATGCACTGACCTTAATGCCACGAGGTCCAGGATAACCAATAGCTCCCTGAGGGCCGTTGGGACCCTGAAGACAAGACAGAACGATGAGTTGAAAACATATAAAACATTTATGTAAATATATTTATTTTCAAAAACACTCCATGAACTTTAAAATGCATTTAATGAAAATATATTCAGACCCTGGTAGAGTCAGAGAAACTGAAGGTCTGTGACACCAACCTGATTTCCTTTAGTGCCAGATGGCCCCTCCTTTCCTGGGTGACCCTGAGAATAAATGAAGTAGACCCTCAGCCTTAGTGTTGATTATATTTATTTAATCTAAAAATAAAATAGTTAATCAAAACGAACTTACAGGAGGGCCGTCAGCTCCTGGCATTCCTGGCAAACCTGGTTTTCCAGTCGGACCCTAGAGAGAAAGTAAAGATTGTAAAAATCTAAAATTAAAAGTAAAAGCCACCAAACCATCAATCTTTTTAATATAGACTTCATATTCTTTTCAGGGTTGAAGGTGGGATGGTGTTTGTTGTCTGCAGCCAATGGGTGAGGACTCAGGAAAGGTTGCATTTCAAAAGTATTTCATATATCAATAATATAACAATTTAATAAAATCTAGAACCCAATTAGATGAAGAGATTATAAAACATGACAGGATTATTCTCAGTTCTTTTGAAATGTTCTTTAACCAAGTAGTTACAACTGGAAAATGAAGGTTTTATGATCCTATCCATCCATTTTCTATACTAAAATAGAGGCCAAATCAGGTTAAAGATGTGTCACAATTTCTGAAACAGATTTAAAAAACTGTGATGTTTCTGGCTTCTTACTTTCTCTCCTGGTGGTCCGATCGCCCCCTGAGGTCCTGGCATTCCCTGCAAAGGAAAACAGGTAATTTTGCTGAAATTATAAAACATTTTGTAGAAGTACACTCCAAGAATATCTATAAATAAAACAAATCTAGGACTTATTCTACTGAGATGCAGGCATGAGGAATTCAGTATCTAAGCAGCAAAAACTTGATCGAGTTTGTTGCAAAACTGTGCAACACGATTGATAACTGCTGACATAAAGACAACAGATACACATTAAGGCTGCACAAGATTTAACTACTGTACAACTCAGAGGTTCTTATGATACGTAGCTTCAATTCTTTGTGTATATTTTACAACTACAACTCTATTACATCTCTTTACATCTTAAGAGATTTTTACTGTTTCTTCTTTGTAAAAAAAATAAATCAATCAGATTGGATTAAACATCAATTTTCAAGTATTGCCAAACATTGTCAAGGTGACTAGACGGCCATCATGTCTTATGGGCTCACAGTTGTGCCATATTCTTTCCGTTTTCAGATAATAAATTGAACAGAGATCAAAGTAGTTCACCGCTGTTTTATCAAATAATCCTGTTTTAGACTTTTTCAGAGGTTCCTTCCTGACTTCTCAGCTGTGCTTCTGGTCTTCATGAAGCTGTTTGAACAATAATGTTCTCTAACAGGTCCTTCACAGAAGATCTGCATTTTTATTGACATTAAATGACACACAGCTGGTCTCTATTTGCTAATATGGTAATTTTTTTAAATCAAAAAAGTGAAGGGTTAAAAATTCCTCTGCATGAAACACTTTTCAAACATTCATGTGGAAAGTAATGGAAAAAACATCTCGCATTTCATTACTCTTTCCTTACTAAAAATGCAATAAAAATATGTAAAAATGCATGAAGGTGCAGAAGGTGCAGAAGGTGAAAAGGTTGAAGTGTTTCTGTATTCAGACCATCCCAGGTGAGATCCTTTACATAATCTCTGCCCTGTAGCCTTGACTGACTCTTGTGTCGTTAGGTAATAATACTGGCACAAATAGGACGCAGACGTTTTAGTATTAAAAAAGAAAAGCAAACGGAGAAACGTTTTATTCATAAACATAAAACAATGTGGCATTCTCACATATTTTGAGAATGAAGGAATTAAAATGTATGCAGATGCGGCTTTAAATGCATCTCAGGCTGGATAAAATAAAAACTTCAGCACATAATTGTTTCAGTAAGTTGTCACATAAGGTCAGCTGACGGTTTCTCACCTGAGTTCCTGGAGTTCCCTGCTGACCAGGAGGTCCTGGCTCACCTTGGGGACCCTTAAAGACAGTGAGAGGATAAACAACTGACTGAGAGATGCATGATGAAGAAGAGAGATTGGTAATTCATTTTCAATTGTTTTTTTTCTTTTGCAACAACCATAAGAGTCAAAAATGCATACACAGATTACCAGAAAATATACTTGATTATACGGTTACTGACCAAGTTTCCTTTGGGACCATGAGGTCCATCATTTCCTCTTACACCCTAAAAAGAGATTATACAATATCAATCAATCATGGACATCAACTGAACGTTTTAAACATATTTTATTCGAAAATATTAGCAAATAAAGCTAAACAGCTGGCATAACTATTATGTTGCATTAAGGTTATTATAAAAACACAAATCTCAAACTGTAACATATGCAGAAAAAAATCAAGTGGTTTTCTAACTGATTCTAACAGTTATGATTTTTCCATAACTATCACAAATTACAGTGATAAACATATTGAGGATTCATTTAGTAATTTCCTTTCTAAGGATCCGAGGTTGTTGTGGTCAGACATTAATAACTTAATGCTGTTAAAATAAGACAGAGTAGCGTAGTTTAAACTGATTTTACTCACAGGAGGTCCAGTTATTCCTGGAGGACCTTTAGGGCCAAGCAAACCACGAGGTCCCTGCAGAAGGACGACAAAGAACCAATGAGAATCCATCACTAACATCTAAAGACTTTCATGCTACAATAACAAGTTTCATGTAAAATCATCTTCCATTCAACCTAAAATATCCTGAATATTTCTGTGAGAAACTGAATAATTTATCATCTAAATAAATAAACATATTTACATGCACAACACAAAATCGGAAAATACAGAGATGCTAAATCTCCTTGGTTGTCATGGAAACACTCACGGGTTCACCTGGGAGACCCCTAGGTCCAACGTCTCCATCGTCTCCCTACAAAAAGACACAACATGTCAGTGAGAAGGTGATGACTAAAAGATGTGAAGTAACAATATGTAAAAAATACTTTTTAATAAATGTCATGCTTTTCTTTTTATTACCCACCCTCTCTCCATCCTCCCCAGGAGAACCTTGCAGTCCCAATGGACCTGGATCACCCTAAATAGAGGATATTTCAGGTGAAGACTTTAGATATTCTACAGCTGTTTATAAAATTATAAGCAATAAAAGCTCCAAATAAGACAGTATCAGAACAGAATCTTACATTAATGTTAAAATAATGGCAAAAATGTATATTATTACTAAAGTTTAACTTACTCTGTGTCCTTTGTCACCAGGCAAACCAGGAAGGCCATCAAAACCACGATCACCCTGAAACAAGAACAATCATTTTTAGGAAACTCATATTATTTCAAAACATTGGTAAGAAAAAGCTGAGATTATTCTGCTAGTTTTTGGAGTTCTGGAAAATTGTGTTAAACTTGATTAATTATTCCAAATTATTGAGGAAAACTTTACCTTGGTCCCAGTCTCTCCTGGCATTCCCCTAGCACCATCAGCACCAGCACGGCCCTGTTAACAGGATATAGGAAACACTGTTTATGATCTGTAGCTCTGGAGGGTGATACTTGTACAAACACAAATTAAATAGAGTCAAATGGACATGGATAAAATATTTTATATATCTTTAAAAAACTGTAATTTTACTCACTCTTCTTCCAGATTTGCCTGGAGGACCCATCAAACCCTGGGGACCCCTGGGGCCCTAAAAAAAAAATGTCAGTGATGTTTTACATCCATGTACGCTGAACTCACCAGTCTGGTGAAACGACTGATTTACCTGAGGACCATGATCTCCACTCTCGCCTTTCAAACCTGGACTTCCTGGATTTCCCTGAGGAAAAACAAGATCATCAGAGCAAACTTTTTTTAATTCCCCAGGCATTGATGATGGCACAGTTTGATGTAAAAAAATGAACAAAGAGGCTTATGGAAGAACAGAGATAAAATGAACAGATCTGTAGCTGGTTGCCGTTAACCCACCAGGGGTCCTGGGCGTCCTGTGAATCCCATCGGTCCAGGCGGTCCCTTCAGAGCCATCTACAGAAAGCAAAAAAATTAAATCTTAACCTCAATGATGACAGGGACATATGGCTATTTATTATGGTTTTGTTTAAGTCAAAGAAATTGTCTTTCTGCAACAACTTTACATTTTTTCTCTACTGATATTTAATTTTGTCAAAAAAAAAAACTAACGGTAAATTTGTTACTTAAAACCCCTTATGTACTAGTTTCTTTAGAAAATATTTAGATGCCTTTCCATTTCCTAATTTAATTAGTCATCTCTTTACAGTTGGTGCATTTGAATAATTTAAATAAAAAACCATCTCATGTTAACCAATAAGAAAGAACGTAGCCATAACAGTGACACAGGCAACAATGGACCTAAATGGATAACTGCAAATCATCACTAATTATTAAAAAACTGTTTGCATTGTGAAAAAATTAAATGAGAATCAGAACTAACCCTGGCCTGAGACAAGATGGCTGCTGCCTGAGCTTCCTGTGCAGAAACAACGGGACCCTTGTCTCCTCCACTCTGTCCAAAGCGGAACTGCAACAAGAAAATAAAAAGTTTGGTTAAAACTGAAAGTCAGATCTGTTTGCTGAACCACCGACAGAAACTACATAATTATAACACAAAATAAAACAGTGAACATTAACTTTAGCAAAGAGCAGAAAGATTCCCACTGGTGAGAAACTGTTTGAAGCACAAATACAGAATAAATCTAAAGGTTTGTATTTAATTAATTGTTGTTGTGATATCAGAATTAAAAACATCTGTGACCTTCGATAAAGGTAGGCTAAACATGTTAAATATACAAAATTATCTCTACTGGGGAGTAGAAACACTGTAGCACCTTAAACATTATTAGAAATAGAAATCATGTCTAAAGTATTATTGAGTAAAGATATTTTACAGGCAGCATGACTGAAGTTCCAGGAGGTCCAGGAACTCCATCGGCCCCCGGCAGACCCGCCCTGCCAGGAGGACCCTGCAGGACAAAACAGAGAATTAAACAAAGATAATAGGGAAGAAACACTAAAACTATTTTCATCACTTATTAAACACAGTTCTGCACTAGTAAAAACAATCTCACCCTCTCACCAGGGTCACCCACTGAGCCAGGAGGTCCAGAAGGACCAGAAGGTCCCGGAAGCCCCTGAAAAACAGACAAAATCACTTTAATAAACTACGTATAATAAATCAATTTCAAAATCAAGAAATATAATTATACAATCTAATCAAGTAGACAATCAAAACAGCAGACAATGTACTACTTACAGCAGGTCCTTCAGGCCCTGGAGGACCTTCAATCAGCATTCCCTGCAAAAACAATTAAATAAAATATTTTACTACAGCAGGTCAGAAAAAAACTGAAGACAAGAAGATGTCACAGCTTGCACTATAAAGAAATCAGTATTCTTCTAATAATATATAAGGAGTCAGAAAAAAATCTTTTGTAACTAAATTATAGTTACAATAAAATGTGTATATCATTTTTAATATTTGGTACCTTAACTGATATAAAAGAACTTTATTCAAAATTGTTGAGACTTTAATTAGGCAAAGAAGATTCAGTATTTATTAGTTTACTGTTTAATATGGGAAGTTGCAGCTCTTAAGTATGAAGATGACCTATTGGCTGGATTAAAAACCTCCTTATATTTAAAACCACCTGTCATAATTCTGAGCCACTGTGGAAACACCAAACACAACAATGACTCACAGGCTCCAAAACAGCTGGTTCTCCCTTTTCTCCTTTCTGGCCGCTGATGCCGGCCTGAGGAAAACACACAGGTATCCAGGAACACAACACAATCATTATGGAGATACTTCCACATATATACAACAACAAAAACATCAACAGAAGGCCAACAGTTTCCCACGTCATCTTAAAGCATTGAAATAAATGTAATACAATGAAAATGTGTTTTGGTTGTGTGAAACTGTTAAGATTTTCTTCATTTACCGACATGGATCTCCATAGTCTTGGTCCATAACTATCATACATTTTGAATGAAAAAGGAAGAAGCTTACCACCACTAAGGAAACACCATACACTGTAAAGACGCTGAAAACCAACGGCCATTCAGATGGTAGTTTTCAGTGTATGTGATGCTTCAGGTTACTGATTATGTTTAACAGCCTCTACATCAGTACTAGCTATAGCATTGTTTTTACTGCTTAAAAAATAAAAGCCTTTTCAACCAATAGTGTAACTTCAAGGTCTTGAATTGCATTCAACATATTTCTCTATGGTTGACTGAGTTTTGCCTGGATATCTTTGAATAAATAACTTTCTCTAATTTAGTGACATCACACTGAGTTTTTTCAGTGAAAAAAAAAAGACTTTAACAACATGTTTGAATTACCAACAGTAAATAATAAATTTATCTGGACTGTGTTGGTTTGGGATAAATTAAAAAAGACACATGGCAAACCCAAACAAGTTACCGAGAAGACATTGAATACAATTCATCAAAGACCAGAACTTCCTGATTGGTTAAAGCAATTCTTTGCTTCAAAAGCAAAAATACTCACGCCTCCCTCATCGGTCACAGCGGACAAGGCGGGCCCCATGTAGCCATCAGCCTCTCTGGTCTCTGGTACTGGGTCACTGTAGTCTTTGTAGGAATAATCATATTCCTTCATGCCCAAGTCTCCAGTCACATACTCCTCAGTGAAGACTTCTTCTCCCACACCGCCTGTCTTTGTGGCGTCTAACTCCTCTCCTTCCAGGGCTGGTTCTACCTGAGGCTGTGAAGCGTTTTTACAGCCCCACAAGGATGGACGGAAAAACAGGAAAGAAAGAACCAAGAGAAAATAAAGGCACAAGAAAGGGAAGGGAAAGTAGTGAGATGGGAGATGTGTAGAATGGAAAATGTAAGTGTAGCAGAAAAAAAGAGGGTTGAAATAAGGAGGTGTACCAGAAAAGGAAGGGAACAGTTTAAATATAACTTACCTTGTGCAACTGTTAAAAGTGAGTTAAAATAAAACAATGTGGCATTTCCTGAAAACTTGATCAGTCTTTGATTTTATCCTGCCACTCTAAATCTTCTGTTTTACTTTTGTCAATAGGTTTTCAGCAGAGCATCTCATTACCAGCTTGTGTTTGATGATTTGTAAACACATTTATTTTGTAAGAGTTTGGTGCAAAAAGAAGGACAGTCTGTGCTGCAGACCTTCATTTTTAAATTTCTGAACACAAACTGATAATGACAAACTGTGAAAACAAGCTTCTGCTACGTGCAAAGCAAAAATGTTGCATGTGTACTTACCAACTGTGTTTTTAATCCAATTGGGAAAACAGAAATATTTGCTTGTAACTCATACAAATGAAAACACAGATGAAAGCCTCTGTAGTGTTTCAAACAGCATTCGTTACCACACTAAAGGTTTCTTCAAAGTTGCAACAGATTTCAGCACAAAATTTGGATAAATAAAGTTATATAACACAAATAAATAAAAAGAATAACTTTGATTTTCTACGTGAATAGAATGAAAGAAAACACTCTTTTTCAGATTCTGACAAAATAAACAAAAGCGCCATTAATGAACCCTAAGTGTATTAAAGTCAAATTTGCCTTTTCTGTCATATAGAAATGCATTTCATCCATCTCCTTGTGTCACTATGGTAAAACCACATATGAAACATTCTTATGTGGAGCTTTTTTCACAAGATTTTTGTTCTTATTTCAGGATAACTTGAATATTAAGTTGGTATCTTGACATGAGAACAACATAAGAATCTTGCTGTTAAGGAGAAAGAGTCACATAAACATGTTTGATGGGAAAGGAGATGAATGTGGGACATTGTGCTTTGAAAGGAGTTTGTTTCTCTCTGTTGCTTGTGGCATCAGAGCCAACAGCAAAGTAATGAGAAGTTAGAAACATGTAAAGAAGAGCAAAGAACTAAAACTATGATATTAAACTCCAAGGACTGGGCTCACCATCATACAGGTACTAAACCAGTTTTATTCTGATACAAATCAAAATTACTACAAATTACTTCTCAGCTGCTGGGTTTCACTGGACAAATTTGTCTATCCAGTTGAATTTAATCTACAAATATTGAAAACAAATTCATAATGGAAGATCTATATATCTGGTTTTAATTGACATGTGTCAGTAAGAGTCATTTTCTTTTACCTGAACAGGTATCTCTTCTTGTCCAATCACCTCACCGTCTGGCTGTGGAACCATCTCCTCATAGTAATAATCGGTGTCTGTAGGGGTGTGGCCAGCCTCAGAATATTCAGTGTCTACATCCTGATTGGTCAGGTTGACAGGAAGTTGAGAGCAGAGAGGAAGTAAGCAGAATTGATTGGAAGAGCAGGGTTAGTTCATTCTGCTTTAGCCAGAAACTGGAATGCATCGTAAAACTGTGGTCACCAGTGGCCATTTTCTTTTCACTGGCAACGCACATTTTTAATCTTATAAAGATCAATTTTAGAAAAGAAGTTTCAGGAACCTTTAACATATCAATGACTATACATTTTTCACAGTTTGCAGTGTCATTGAGAGTTTACTGAAACTTCTTTTCATGCAATTCTTGAACTGGTTTTGCTTTATATAGCTCACAAGCCAAAGTTCAAAAAGTGTGAAGTTTGCTCTTATTGGAAGCAACACTGAGAGCATCTGCCCATCCCATGAGATGGAAATACCACAGCTTGATGCTTCAGTAAGTAGTTTCAACCAAGATAAGAAATCTTAAAGTGACTTAACAGCCTTACAGAGCTGAACTTTTGTCATGCGTTCTGTGAAACTGTTTTACTTATATATTATATAAAGTCAACAAAAGACAGATAGATATCAGAAAGACAGGCTGCCAAAACAATTGCCATACAGTGACAAAGCGACAGCTGGAGGTTTGCTTTGCTGCAAATGTAGTAATAAATGTCGGTTCCCACTTTCTGTACCATGATAAATACTTGATTCTTGCTTTAACTGCTTCCATGGAAAATTAGGTCTGGGCTTAGGATTCTGTCTCAGCATGAAGTAAAGAACAGATCAACTGTTTTTAGCCATGCTTCAATGTGCGCCGCAGGATCATATCATATGGAGAGGTTGCAAAGATTGTGAGGAACATATGATACGTGCAAATACAAGAAGGCAGTCTGTTCTTATGAACTAACTTCCATTCAGACAGCTAGCTCGAGAATTTACAACAAAAATCTGCAATGACGTCTGCAATTTTGCTGTAGGTCCTAGCAGATGGAAAATGCTAGCAGAGAGAATGAAAGAGCGGAGCAGAAATCTGTGGACATTTCAAGCCAAACATGAACCCTCATGTTGTACCTGTTGAAAACCGATGGTAACTTTCTTAACTTCAGATCCACTCAGCGCAGCCTTGTCAAACGGTGGGAAAGGCCTGTGTTGGGATTTGACATCGTTGTTTGTCGTCTTGGGTTTTGTAGGTTTAGGCGAAGTGGGTCGGATGGCTGGAGACGGAGATGTTGCTTTTGTTGGATTGGAAACCTTCTGAGGTTTGCCGATAGTCGGTTTGACCAGAGGAACCTTGTTGACCACATCTTTACTCTTTCCTACTGAACTCTTGGTTGCAGCAGGTTTTGCCATTTTTGTTGGAGCTGGTTTGGTGGGTTTGGGTGCTTTAGTAGTTTTTGGCTTGGAGGTTAAAGTAGCTACACTGGCCGCAGTCTTTGGTTTGTTAGTGGTTTTAATTTTTGTAGCCTCTTTGGTTTTGCCGTTTGCTTTAGCTGCATCGTTCACTTTATTCCCAGCATTGCCATTAACTTTGACTTCAGCAGCAGCTTTGCCATTTCCAACAGCTTTCTTCTCTGTTGTAGCTTTGCCATTGCCATTTCCATTCACCTTAGACACAATGGAGGCCTTTCCGTTCCCTTTACCATTTCCACTAGTTTGGGTTTGAGCTTTGCTGTTACCATTAGATTTCTCCGCAGAAGTCTTTCCATTACCATTACCATTGACTTTAGCACCAGTATTTGGTTTCTTCTGAGCAGTTGATTTGCCATTTCCATTCTTAGCAGGAGCAGATGTGGGTTTAGATTTACTTGCTGTAGTTGGCTTGATCTTAGGCAAGAGGATCTCTGCTGCAGTAGGTTTTGCTTTAGGTGATTTAGCTGTAGGAGATTTAGAGGCTTTGGTGGGCATAGGTGGCTTTACAACCACTTTGTATGTTCCAGTCTTGGCTGTCTTAGGAGGAGTGGGTTTAACTTTTACAAGAAGGGGTTTAGATGGAGCTGCTTTTCCATCGAGTGCTTTCTTCTAATATCCAGCAAAATTGTTTGTAGAAGAGTATTTATAATGTAGAAGTGCAAATTGACAAAGAAAGGGAGGGAGGGTAGAAGATGACACAGATAACAGAGGGGTTGGGAGGAAAATGGAAAGCACAAAGGATTGACAGAAAGAGACAAAAAGACAAGAGTGGGTGTTTTGACAAACAGTGACATAAAGATGGCTAAGGTCTGGATGATTTACTGAGACTGTGCAGGCATTACTGGATACAGCATTAGTCTAGATCTAAGATAACATTACTAAAAGCAGCTAGCAGTGAATTCACAAGAGGCATTTAAGAGATGTTGGTACTTTGATCCAAAATTGCATGATTTAATTTTGCTGTTTTCTCCAGTAATGCCATTCCCAATATCAAATGACAAAGCAGCATCTTTGCTCTCTAAGGAACTGGAGGTTGTGGTTTAGTAGAGGCACTGAGGGTGTGAACGGTCAGCTAAAGCCAGCTGTTTTAACTCACACACATTGTGGAAACAATCCCACAAACACACATAAAACATACATATTAAGCACTAACCTGTTGCAGAGCTGCACTAATGTACTATGAGGTCCAACTGGAAAATCAGGTAATTTC
This sequence comes from Poecilia reticulata, assembly GCF_904066995.2. NCBI lineage: Eukaryota > Metazoa > Chordata > Actinopteri > Cyprinodontiformes > Poeciliidae > Poecilia > Poecilia reticulata. The sequence continues at coordinate 26,112,730 of NC_088840.1, read as the reverse complement.
CAGCTGTTAAGCCATGCAAAGGACAACAGCATAATGTTATCTGGGCATGCAAAAACATGTCAGTGAAATTAAATCCCCTAAAATAAAAAAGTACAATACGTAGATCAACTCTTATCTCACAAGTACTACAGGTACATGCATGCAAATAAGAATAGTTTATTCTAGAAAAAAATAACAGTAAAATGGTACATGAGAAGAAGCAGAACTTCAGGGGTAATAAATGAATCTGAACACATTTTGATACGAACTGTGGCATCCATGCATGGTTTTTATGGATATAATGCAAACATCAACTGTATTACCATGCAGTAAAATAACTGTAGGTACTGACAAAAATATGTTGAACACATATAACAAAAAGACAGCAACATGCAACAATCTTAACTTTTCAGAACAATTAAGTGACCATGCAAGTGTTAAAACAATGAAAAGATAAAATAACTCACTAGTGGAGTTCATCTTAAAAGACCATGAAAGGGAGGTCATCAAACTAAAGACTCAATTTTAAGATTAAACTTTAAGCACTTCTTTCTATGACAACTGAATATCATGAATCATATCAACATTATAAAAAAAGATGAAATTACTTAAGCATTTTTCTTTTATCTTAATCATATTTGCATAAACTCAGTCCAATGCAATTAATTTAGTACCATCAACAAATCCAGAAGTTTTAATAGGAAATGTTTTAATGACTTGTACATCTATTTTTTTTGTAGATTTTGCTGTTTATGTTATGTTTATGCTAAAATGTATCCAAATTAACAATGTATAACAGAGAAAAACAATTACATGTGTGTATGCCAAAACAAGCATACCTACACTTCCTCAGTGCCGCCACTTGGCCACATGTGGACATACATACATACATAAATGACAACATTTTAATGACTTGAGACAAAATCTGACAGGAAACAAATATAACTCTGTGTAAGACAAATGGCAGATACAAAGTGGGTGTTTAGGAGGTGAATCTTGATAAATAAGAAAGGAAAATGTGAAGTAAAATAAAGGAGGTACAGCGTGATAACAGATAAAAGACCCCTGACTTGCTAAAGAATAAAACACAACAACTTCATACAGTTTGTAGAATAAATTTAAATTATATTCAAATATTTATCAAGTACTTGTAAATCATGGATTGTAATAATGTATTAACATGTCACACTCCCTTTTCATTTGTTTTTCCCTCTTTCTTGCTCCCAATTTACCTGTTGATTGTGGTCCCCAGGCAGGGAAGAGGGAGATGCAGAGGAGGAGGGAAAGCCTGTTTTTCCTCATAATAATAGGGGTATTCATGGTCATCCTGCTCCTCATCAAAGTACTGAGAAAGATGGAGGGATTGAAAGATTGGAAGAAAGATAGAAGGGATGAGATGGAATGGGACAGGAAGATACATGAAAGCAAGAGAAATTCATCAAGAGGGGAAGTATAGATTTTCACAGGGAAATAAGGAGGAGCTGTGGAGGCCAAAGAAGCAGAACAGCAGAAGACCAACAGTACAATGTTGACAGATTGCAATAGATAGCAAGGGGGTATTGAGAAAATGCAAAGCTTTCATTTCTCAGTTCATCTGAGTCAGAGTGCTAAAAGGTACCAATATTATAAATGTCAATAAATAACCAACCCAGATGAATGAGACAATCATAAGCAGTGGTGAGTCAAATGAATGTAACCATAGTGAGTTATATTCATTCAAGAAGCAGTCATCCCAACAACATCAACATGTCCAGAGCTCTGTGCAGCAGCTAATAATTCACACTGAGTAAGATCAGGCATGCAAGCTCAGATTTGGTACTTTGGATGAATGCATGCAGGTAAAACGTATTTGATTGATTAAATCTGTGCTGTATTGAAGGAATGTCAACTCCCAAACACTGCAAAACGGCTAACCAAAGCCTGCAATGTATTGTGCACAACCAGTCTCAGTAAGCAAACAGGTTCCACCCTAAGCCGACCTTTAGCCACAATCCTATGTCACAATTTAACCACAGAACCAATCAGAATTAATTTTTCATGTTCTGCTTATGTTCTCTTTATTTCAATCCATAAGAAAAAAACATGGGAAGACATTGATGTTTTCCTGTATCATCCTCTTACCCCAACCTTTCTGTGTTCCATTGCAGTAGAGCAGAAAACAGTAAAGTATATATCATGACTAAAAAGCAGTAAATGTTTTGAGATTTGAGAGGAAAATAAAATCCCTCAGCTTTTCTAAATACTCCTGGGACACACAGATGGTGGAGGTGAGGGAGAAGTCGGATAGATACACACAGTTGTTGATGACAAGGATGCATGAGGAAGACAGAAAGATGGAGCAGAACTTTGATGGCATTATCAGATGACCCAAACTGAACCTGCGGACTACTATTTCAGGAAACTGAGGCTGTTGAATTTACTATTTGACCATATTTGCATGCTCTGGTATTCCTAATTCACATATATAATCATAAACTACATGGTGAAAGGAAGATAGATTTTAAAATGTCTTGTGAAAGGAAATGCGTTACACATTAAAAAGTGACTGAACTTCTGTGCCAGAGCAGAAGAGCCAAAACTATCAGTAAAAAAATATCTGTTAAGATAAACACATGATATAATTTTTGCAAAAAAAATAAAACTAGCTTTCTTCTTATTCACTCAAGTTAATGACTGGCTATTAATTTAAATCTGTTAACTTATACAGCCCCAATTTGCAGCAAATATCATTTCAAGAAATGCACAACTTCATTATTACTACTACCATTATTATTAACATTAATTAGCAGCTCATGTTTCTACAAATGGCAGAACAAAAATAAAAAAAATCCAGTCCACAGATTCTGATTGGGCCAGATTTGATGGAGCTGCAGATGTGTTTCTCACTTGTGGTGCTAATTCCTAATCTTCTAAGTTACAATTATTATAATGTGTGACTTTGTTTGTGAGTTTAACAAAGGTTAGGTGGTGTATTCTGCTATGTACCAGTTCTGCGGTGTTACTCACGTAAGTGTTGGGGTCCTGAGCTTGGGTTTTGGGCAGAGGGGAGTCACAGTCAGGGCTGTAGTGTTCACAAAAATCATATGCTGCCTGAGGGTTGGAGGCAATTAACAGCTGCTGGATGTCTCCCTGTTGATAAAAAGCAGACATGTGTTGCTATATAATAATTTCATACAACCTAATTCAAAGCCATTTCAAAGAATTTAACTTGTGCAATGAAAAGTAATACAGACATGCTGTGATCATAGAGAGTACAATAATTTCCCTAATACTTTATATCCAGACCTGGAAAACTTCCTCATCAAGCAGACGAGCTCCAAACACGGTGATGCCGTTGGTGTCAACCTCAGCATTGTTGCCTCGGGCCAGGGGACGGGTCATCTTCTTCTTACAGTCCAGCAGCAGTGTCACATTTTTCTTTGAAACAGAGAAAGCGATCCGATGCCACCTACAGACGAGTAGGAGGAACAGCAACACACATGTGGCCAAAGTCATAAAGCCATATTAAACTAAGACATCCCACAATTTCCAACAAACATACTATTTCTAACTTCACAAATAACTAAAATAACGTAATTTCAACCAGTCACAAACTGGTTGCTGCTGGTTACTGACTTGCCATCAGCCAGGTTGATGCCTCTGAAGAGTGGGTAATCCTCAGGAGCTGGTTTGCCATGCTGGTCCTCATACAGGAAAACAGGTGAGCGTCCCAGTTCAATGCCCAACTGCTGGATCCCCTGTTCACTGTAGATGGAGAGGAGGAAGGCCTGCAGACCAGCCTGGGGCTTGATCAGAGTCATGATGGAGAAGTTCTCCGGGAAACGACCTTAAACGGAAAAGACACACAAAAACTAAGAGAAATGCAAAAGAAAACAGAAGCAGACCAAGTTGACATGAATCTTAAAATTAAAGTCAGGGGAGAGGTACCTCAGGATCAACACAGATCAGAATGTGAAGCTGGCATCAAGATATGAGCTCATAATAACAGGTGGCGACAGCCAGAGAAAGAATGCTAAGCAGAACCAAAGCTAAAAATCAGCTTCAAGGATTTCTTCATATAACCACATAAGTGGTACTTTCTGTTTTCATACGTTGCTCCATAGTGTCAGGCAAAAATCTTAAAGTAACGTGTTGAAATCTTTCCACAAAACTGACTTAACTCCAACACAATAACACATAATTATACTAGAAGTAATTCAGCGCAAAGGGCACAGAGCAGCTCAAACTAAGAATGTGAGTTTGAGACACAGCAAAATGTAATGAACGATAGGAATACGTTCACATAAAATGTATAAAATTAAAAACCATATTATTGTACAGAAAATTACTTTACAAAACATACTGCTCACTTATCTGTTTTGAAAATACAAAAGCAACTATACACGACGCTTTCTCAAGTGGAAAAACAGTTAGCTTGTTTTTCCACGGTTAGCTTTTCTCTGCGTTAGCAAAAAATTAGCGACCAATATAAAGGACTAAAGTCGTTCTTTAGCCAAAAGAACGACTTAAAAAATAAAAATGTTGCTAACATTTGCTATATTAGTACACAAACTAAACAAAAGCCCCAAATTCGTCAATTATTGAAGAGCTTAACTCAAGCTAATTGAGAGTGAAAGTTAGCATGGTTTGCAGTTGCCATGGATACGTGTGTCGGCGTGAAGATGGTTGTTAAAAATGTGGAGAATAAAATCATAAAATCAGTTGGGCTATTCCTTATTTTGTCCCAAACAACAAGAAAATACATTTACTGACGTTTCAATATCAACTGAAAATGAGTTTAATTGACACTGGTAAAAAAAAAAAAGAAGAAGAAAAAAAAGGTGTGTTTTACTTTCTGTACTTGTTTATATTTTCATTTTATTTTATTTTTCTTATTATTTTTTTCAAAATATATGACCAGGATAATGTAGGTATATCAGTGACTCAATGTTTCTGACAAAACAGTGACAGATTACCAATAAATAAGTTAAATAATTAATGTCTTAGTAGCAGAGGTGTCCCAGTGATAGTTTTTCTCCTTTGTTTATTACTGCAGCTCTGATATGCCTTTATTCCTGCTACATTAAAAATGTGGAAAACATTAAGAGTGTCTCTGAATATTTACATTTTTTTTATTTATAGGGTTGTGGGGAAATCATTACAGTGGTTCCTCGTTTAGAAAATTACAAATCTGGTCAACCCGAAGCTTACCTGAGAAGAGCTGCTTGGTGGGGGCTGAGATCTGGGCCTTCTTGGTGATGCGGTAAGCATGATCAGGGCTGCTGGAGCGACGGGATGTGCAGAAGCCTGGGACTTTCTTCACACCCTCAGGGAGAGAGGGAACCTGCAGAGCACGCAACACATCCACTGGATCTGAGGAGGACGAGAAATAAAGAAAGCCATTCAATTCATTGCTTTGGGATTGCTAAGAGATTTCCTTAAGCAGCAGAAATATAGTCATAGTCAGGGACAGCAGTGTGATTATTAAAATGATACTGCAAGTTGTTTATCAAGCCACTAATTGTACCACTATCATCTAAAACAGATTATTTTTGTAGTTCTACTGATTTAGGTTTGAGTCAAACTGATCTTGAAAGTGATCTTAAATCTTCCTGCAGCATAGTTATGATATAAGATAAAGTTAAGAATGCCCTTAAAGTGTCTACTGCTGTACATACACTGTATTTATACTGTAAAAAGAAAGTGCTGCTCTGTTGGAGCAGATGGGCAACAGTCCAAGCCGTACATATGAACCAGAGCAGGGTGGGTTAGTAAAGCTCAGTTACAGATGAACCAGACAGTTCTCTATATTCTGCTCACATACTTCAAGCAACTGGAACAAGTGGCTGCTGATGTGATGCTGCTGCAGAGTCAACTGAATGTTCATCTGACATCTAACAGTTTTACCTTACTTATGCACCTAATAGAGAGATTCATACACATTCAAAATAAGCAGAAAACATTTTAATGTGACTTATTCATTTATAGGAAACAGAGTGAACAGCCAATCTAACATCCTGTCCTCACGTTCAGACACCGAGCTCAACCTGCTGGTTTCTCCTCACTTTTGTTTATTTTGCTGACTTTCTCAAATTGCTCAAAAGCATTATGACATTATGCAAAACTGAGATTAGAAGAAAAAATCACACTCCAAAAACATGACATTCAGATATAAATCTCCTTAAGTTGTCCTCAGGTATGAGTGTGTGATGCGTGATCCTGTGTGTAGATTTTGTTGCATGTTGAAAATCATGACTAGTTTTTATTTGTTCATTCAAAATAGTATTTACTAATTAACAATGCAATCATGCAGACCAATGTTTTATTTTTTTTTGCTGTGGTTCTAAAACAAAACAAAAACCTCAAGCATGTCTAAAAATAAAAAAAGAAGTAATTTGTTGACAAGTTCCTTGGTGACGCAGTTATGCAGCTGGAACCTGTGCTCACATTTTCCCAGATTTAGTCATCAGGCTCCCCCAGCTTGTGTCCCATGACTAGTGAGTCAGTTTCATTGTTCACAGACAATAAAAAAAGAATTTATAGGCGGCTGTAATTTAGTGTTTTCCATAATAAACTTGTAAAGTCAGTAAACCATGCTCTGGTAAAATTTAAAAAGCAAAAATATTTATACTTAAATCCTGCAATAGTACTCCTCTCACCAATGCTTAATAAACTGAGAAAAGTCAAACTGCAGAGAAACCACATTTAAAGTGCCTTGTGTGCCAGTCAGGTGCAAAACTTTTATTTTGTTGTATTTGGTTAAAAGTAAATGAACAAACCCAAATAAAGAACTTTTCTAAACCAAAAGTAAAATATACTCAGTTCAGTAAATTCTTCGCGTAATCAAAGTTTGAAAGCTCCAACTACGAATAACAGATGACTTTTCAGAAAACATTTCAAACTGGCACAAATTCAATGATCTTTTAACAAAATGGATCTTCAAGCACATCAGTAACAGAAATAAATACTAGAATAAAAATACTTTTTAAGAGCGTGTTAATGCACTTTCAAAACAATCCCTTGGTACCAAATGTGACATTTTGTTGTTTTTGTTCCTAGCAGTGGTAACACCCAGAGTTAACAGTTTGTCATATAATCCCACAGACGTTCATGTTTATTCAGACTGGCCAAACGGTGCATTCATATTACCTCTGGGTGTCCAGACCACAGCCTATTAATGTCACTTTGCATCAGAGAGAGAAGGGAAACAGAGGAGAGTAATAGGAAGCAAGAGGAAGAGGAGCAGGTGAAGGTAAGAGGTACTGGACTACAGATATGTAATAAGGCTGTCCCATGCAGAAACCTTCTCAGAAAATCAGTTTGGAAGTAAATTTTAGCAGAAAGGAGTTAAGAGAAGATGTAAACAGGATAATACAGACCATTGCAAAGAGAGAAAGGAAAAAAAATTGGTCTATTCAAATAAACTTTCTTCTTGGATTTATGATAATAATAATAATAATAATGATATTAATTATCTGAAAACCCCTGAACAGAAAATTAAGCTTCTGAGTCCATTTAGCCACAGTTTATTCCCAAACTTTACAGATAAAAAAAAAAAATCATTATCATCAGGGAACAATGTGTTGAAATAAAAGTAGGGAAAGCAAAAAGAGGAAGCGGTTGGGAAGGAAAGCTCATGCCAAGTTAGAGTGAGTGTGTGTTTTGGGGGGGTCAGTCAGTGACAGTAGACAGTGTGGTTCTGTGATGGCAGGATACTGGATCAGATTGCACCCTGAGCTCCCCCAGTACGTCCAGTACAATGCGCCGCTCTGTTCCCCCGTTCCCAGCCCAGCTTAAGTCTGCAGCCGGGGGCCCTTCCTGCCTGAAGGACCACAATCACGACAAAAACACACCCTGAAAAAAGAATAACACACAGAGCAGCAGAGGTACTCACAGCGCAGGCGGCAAACCGCGCACTTATACACACCTCACGACACGAGGGGTGGCACAAATGAAACTAGACAAGCTGGGAAAACACACCACTGAGGGGCACAAACTTTCCTTCACCACTTTCTGCTTTCTCCCGCTTTCTGCTCCCTCAGTGTCTTTAGCATGAAGACTCACAGATGGCTTCGATCATTTGATGCAGGTGTGGCCCAATTACGCTGCTGCCGTTAAGACAGGAAACAGGGCTCTGAGGCATGAGAACAGTCATAACCAGAGCTGGATGTAAAGATTACAGTAGTTTGTATGAACACCAACCAACAAGGGATTTGGCTGAGGTTTAACAGAAGCAACTATTTTTGTCAAGAAAATTACAAAACAGGACACCTGAATCACACTGCTCTCATTTAACGCTAACCCCTTGACACTAAAAGCACTTTCAAATTACAAAGCGCTGCTTTCACACATCATTATTTAGTTTTAAAACATTTGCAGGGCTTTCTTGTCTGGTACACACCCAGCAATTCACATATCAGTGTAAATGTCAGCTTAAGGTTGTTTTCCCAAGGAAAAACAAAAAGCGGAAAATCCAGGATTTACAAATACACATTCAGTTGGAGAAGAAATGCCTGTTCCATAAATTTAATTAATCTTTAAGTTGACTGTTAAGAGGTTTAAAGGTGGGATGTAAAAGCAGTTCAGAACCATCAACCTGGAAGACCAGGGTGTCCCTTCTAGCTTGGACTTTTCCCCTCATCCTTTTTGGCAAGTCGAACACACAAGGTCCCACACAGCAGAGTTCAGAGGAATATAAATCACAACGCTACATCAGATAAAGCTCATTATTTGTGGCCATTTGCTCCTCAGAGGTCTTGTGGACATAACTACCAACACACTTAAAGTGTAATAAACTCACATGTAGCATGTGTACAGTAGAGCCTTGTGTTATAGGGTGTTTCAGTCTTTCAACATGTGACCCAGACTGAAACAGTCCTGTCTCTTTAACACTGTAATCCTGTAAGTGACACAGAAACTGAAACAGCTCAACACTCAGAGCCCAAATTAAGCTCAATCACCACCAACATGAGAAGCACGTATACTCTAAAATAAGATGGCGCTTTAAGTTCCTGATGTTCAGAGAGCTGTAGTTACTGCTAACGGCCACTAGATGGAGCTGGAATAAATATAATTAACACAGTAGACAATTAGAGAGGAGAATCAAAGCCTGTGGAAACTGAGCATAATGCTGCAATTACTCATGCAAAGTGGTTACATATTCACAGACTGTGAAAGCAGCTGACTGCAGTGATAAATAATCAGTGCTAAAGCAAAAGGATTAGAAACTATAGTGACATGTTCGGTAGTTTAGAAAACATAGAGCTCTTATTTTAACAATTCAAAGCAGGTGCTCTGCACAGATTTGATCTTGTATGTGCATAATGTGAAAGAGCTTCATTTCTGAAAGAAAACTATACAACTGGACTTGTCCTTGTGAAACACACATGAGATCCTCAACAGCTTCAAAGATTAGAAACTGACATGGTGAATGTGTTGGTTCCAGCTGAACAGATTTACTAGAACAAAACTTAACAGTATCAGAAAAATGCTGAAAGCTAACCCAAAAAGACAACATCTTCACCCCCCGATGGGACCAGGATGCTCTGCGCTGCAGGTTTTATGTGTGATCATTGTGTACTAGCATACCTCTTTACTTGTGTGTGTGTTTGTGTGTGTGTGTGTTCCCTTTCCTTTTCTTGCACAGCTTTGACAAATACCAGACACACACTCCAGTCGACACACTGACCCCTAACCTCTCACCTTTACACAACAACCGCTTTGTTAGACACCCTGAGCAAGTGAAATGTGTTATATTTACAACACATCAACACACAAGCAAATTTATCTTTGCTCTCTGTCTCAGCACTTCTCAGCCTCACAGACACTTATGTGAGAAAAGGGAATAAAAGGGAATATGTGAGAAAAGATTGAAAAGCTAAAAAGCAAGCATAAAGACTTTCATGTTGAAAACAAAATTTAAGAAATAATTTTAAATTCAATTCCACTTGTTCCTCCGGCACCAGCTGCTTCTCCGTCCACCCAGAAAACCACATCGCTAGAAAGTATGCAGAGCTCAAACTGCAGGTTATAATTTTCAACATGAACCTCTATAGTTATGATTTATTTATAATGTCGTGAGTACCGAGACAGTAGCATGTATAATGAGTTTCCATGCAAGACAAAGAGAAAGCTTTTAAAATTTAGGTTATTGGTTTAAAGCCGAGGTTTGGGTTTGTCGGTGTGGGTTTGCTGACTTTCAGCAACGTTTTCTGCAGTGTGGGAAGACAAAAGCATTCAAACAGAAAAAAACCCCTAAGGAAATCCACAAAGAAAAACTAATGTATTTCGGATTTGTGTAAAATTGATGTGGTTCTGATAAAAAAAAGGAAAGAAATTAAGGAAAATGTGCAAACCAAAAAGCAGATGAATGACATTAGCTGTTAAAGAACAACTGAAAACAAACTCAGCTGTAAAGGACCAATTAAAAGAAACTTCAGTGACATGTGAAAACCAATGTAGTTGCCATTTTTATGTGTTTATTACATAAATATGTGTGAAAATGTTTCTTCTAAAAAGGATAAATTAAAAAGAAACACCAAAGCATCCATGACATCTAAAATTTGCCTGTCACATTTTCCATATTTCAGCCCAAATTCATATTTAGGCTTTATCTTTTGGTATTGTTCTTGCTGTTTATTCTAAGTTTTTAAGCTCTTGTCTCTACCTAATATATTAAATGATGAATCTGTCCCTGAAGAGCCAATTTATACTGTACTGCGCTTCTCTGGCAGCCTGTATGTGGCTTTTGCCAGTGTGCATTTGCTCCACTGATGATGCCATGCCGGACTCTTGTGTGGTTTCTGGACTGCAGGCCGCAGGCTCAGTTTGGATCTGAGGGAGGACCCTGACACCACAATGCCAGCATGGGACCATGGAGCCCCGACCAGGGAGAGAATGAGTGGTTCCCTGCTCTGTACCATCATATGGACCGCATATTTAGCAAAGACACAAATTAGAAACTACACTGATGACGGTGATTATGATAAATGATAAGCAGAAAAAGCAGCTCAGTTATGTCTGCATTTACTGCAAATACGGGAAACTCTTTAAGTCTCAAAAACTATAAAGCTCCTTATGATGGGATGGAGAAATGTTGAACTATTTCACATTAGAAGAAGTTAGAAAACAAAGACATACAAGTTTTTATTAAAACATCTGACAAAAATAGGTAATTTCTGACAAAAATTCTAAAAAAAGAAGAAAAAAATGTTTCGAATCAAAGCAGAAACTAAAAGTTCCCAAAGTTTGGAAGCAATTAATACTTACAGGTCTTATTCTCACCCAGCTACTGCTCTGAAAATTCACTAGTCAAGCAACTGATATCTTCTTTAAAACAAATCCTGACTTTCATGAAATACAATTAGAATACATGAAAAGGTAATAATGCTCACAGTTAGACGTTTTAATGTGGAAATTCCCACATCAGCAGTACTGTGAGATTTCTGAGATTTTATTGGTGCATCTTAACAGAAACAAGAGACCTGAACCTGGGCTGGGCTTGAGTAGTTGGGACATGTTGTGTTCTGGTAAATAATAACATTAACATGATAACCCACCTGTTTGTTAGCGGAGATTATTTCAGAATAATTTAATCTAAAACAGTGACATGTGGAGTAAAAATGTAATATGTAAATTGTGGATCAGAAAAACCCATATACGGAAAGCCATAAATACTTTCTGTTTCATTCCAAAGATCTTGTTCTGACCCAAACAAAATATCATCAGAGTTCATGTCTAAATTTTAAAGTTAAAAAGAAATAACACAAATATAAAGCCTATCCTTGACTTTAAGTTGATTTTAAACAAGTTTGAACCAGCTGCTGGTGCACAGTGCTCGTTTCTGACACAGTTCCTACTGAGCAAACTGAGATCAACACATAATCCTTTTAAAAACTATTAGCTTTCAAGAGAAGCTCAGAGGACTGCTGTTTCCTCTAAATGTTAGTTTATACTCAAAAGTTTCTGCATCACCAGAAAGGTAATTAATTTCAAGTGCTTCCCTGCAGCTCTGCATCGCGAAGAGCAGCTCTTTCTGTGGAAGTCTGAACACCCAGCAGACTGAAGTGATGTCTGGAAAAACGATGTACATTAAGATTTAATGTAAAAATGCAGCTGGGCTCTGCGCCCTCCTACATCGACTTCCTTGAAACAGAAAATAGCAGCGACTGGGAATAGCAACTTATGCAGACAGTCTGTCATTATGAAGTTGGCACGCTCGCCTGCCGTCGTTGAACATCTTCTGCTGAAACACAACGTCTTGGAGGAATCCAGTCAGACAAACCACCAAATCATCACCTATAAAACCAAAGGAAAACAGAACAGCGATCTTCCGCTCCCTGTCTTTCTTCAAGTCTGCATTTTTAATGCGGTTTTGTCTGAAAGATGCCTTTAAAAGTTTACATTTTGAGGCGATGTCATGGTTTACAGCTGAGGCCTGAGAGGTGTTAAATCATATCTCTGCTTTGACTTCTGTGTGATTTAGCTACAGCTACCATCTGAGTCTGCTGAATTATTGAGAAAATGATGGAGAGCAAAGTTGTGGTTCCTTAAGCAAAATGATGCCTAAAGAGGGCAAAAATTAAGAAACTCTTATCATATCTTAAAATAAACGAGAGAGAGGTATCCAATATGAAAATAAATTCCTGTGATAAATGAAGTTAGCCAGAGTTCAGACATGCAAGCAATTACATGCTCTATTTTTATAAAGTGTGTGGACTCGTTGACACTAATTAGCACATTAAGACAGGCTGTTTGCCATGAACTTCCAACCACCCTGTTTTCACAGATGTAACTCCACCACCAAAGTAATACCTTTATAGTAAATTTATAGCTTAGGTAAAGTGGACGTGTTTCAGTCCTGGTGAAATCTGAAGAAAATAAATAATTCACTCAGTGCCTGGAAGACTAAATCCAGGGCAAAGTGTTTTTAATAAAATCTGGTTTGGAAAAGGTTTTAGAAATGGGCTGTTTGGAGTCTTAAAACAGAAAAACAGACTTGTTTGTGTTTCATGTAGGCTACAGATGTTGGTTCATAACTTTTTTTTTAACAATGTAACCAAATTTAGCTGCTGCCACATACTTGCTCTGTTGAGAGATTTCTGCAAAGTACTAGATACAATCCTCTGGGTTATCTGAATTAAATCACACTTATCATTTGGCATTAAAGAAACAGCTGGTTTCCATTGTACTGTGCATTATTACAATTTCTGTATATAAATAATATCCATTGTAAATATTTGTCGAGGATAAGTACGTGATTGGCTAGGATTATAAAAGAAAAACCCTTTAATCCTAATTAAGTTTATGTTGCAAACAGTCAGATTTTTATTGGGTCTAGCAAGGGTTTAAATTAAACCTTTGGGAATGCACGGATCCCTTCTGACTGCCAGACGAAGAGCCACGTTGCCAAAAGGTCAGGAAACGTGACTCAGGGCACAAAATTAGGGCCTGCAAATTGGAACAAGTCAGCTAACAGGCAGGTCATGGTTGAGGAAATTGAAGGATGGACCGATGTGAATCATGAAAGGAGCAGGAATCCATGGGAAAATGATGATGAAGGAGTGGAAAATGAAAGGGACAAGGTTAAAAATGTCAGTTTTGGTCACATGTCACCGGGAGAAGCCTTGAATGCCACACACTTCCACACAGTCACAGGAATGAGCTGTCAAAGCCCCGCTCTGCCTCCAGATATAGTGGCTCCATTCATCACCAGCGGCACAGAGAATACGAAGGAGAGGAGGGCTGCGTTATGTTATGTTTAGTCAGACTGAGACAGGCTGCCCTTTGAGGAGCCTTCTGCTTTGAAATGAGGCTGAGGAACATCCATGTCAAGCAAATATTGCCCTCTAAATTTCTCCTCTTTAGAACAAAACCCGGCTTTCATAGCTCTCTGGTTCCGCTGCTCTCTGGATGATGGTTGTAACTTGTCCATCCCTCCTCCTCTTTTCCTTCTTTCTCCCAGAGAAGAATGAATAAACATGTGAGATTCTGACCACTTTTTTCTCTAAAAAGGGCTTTCACTGCCTGGGTGGGGCGCTGTCATAATTTACACCCACATCTGCTGCTGCGCCACAATGAGCTCACACAACACGTGAGCTTTTGTCCAGGATCAAAAACGCTCTTACAGGTAGCAGGAAGGTTTAAATACCTTAAATACTCCTTTATTCCTTCCCTTCTATAAGCAGCCTTTAAGCTGAAAAACGCAGCCAGCCTGACTCGGAGGCACACAGAGGCACATTCACTCATGAAGCATACATTTCCACACCCTGAGCTGCGAGAAAACATCCATAGCTTACATATGCACAAACAGAACTGTACAAAGCACACATAGACCTGCAGACACTATAAGCTTTCAGTCCCAAACCCGTGCCACTGAGGTGCTCCGCAGCATAGCAAGCTATTCATAAAAAGTAAAAATGTCTCAGGCTTCTGCCTCCAAAATACACATGGGAGACCAGAAGGGCCAATCTGGGGATCTGTGACTGAAAACCCGGCCAAAGAAAGCGGGTTTAAAAAAAACTGTCCAAGCTACAGCATCTGATTCTCCAAACTACCTGAAAAATAAGAAAACCTATTTAACCACTGAATCTGGGGTTTCTAAAAATAGCAAGAGGTGAGAACAAACCACACTTTGATGTTTAAAAATCTACTTTTTGTACAAAATAGATTGGACCAAATGTTCTTTTTAGACTCAGGTGAATAAATGGGTTCTCTGTCTAAAAAGAACCCAAAGATGACTAGTGGTGCATCAGGGAACTGCTCTGCATACAGATCATTCCAAGACCAACTAATCTGTAATCTGGGGAGAGAAGAGACAGGAGGGAATCTGAAATCTGCACAAAAATTGGCTCATAATGTAAAATCCTAAACTGCAAACTTCTAATGGATCCAGCTAGTTTGTATAAAAAATACATAGTTTCAATACTGATCAAATATTTACTGATATTTACTAATCAAAAGTAAAATCATCTGAGCATGTGGGAATGAAATCCCTCCTCCTTAAACAACCACAGGCCGTAACGGATGGACTGGTGAACAGGCTGAACTGGCAGGGTCCAGTTGGCAGCCTTCATCATGACGCAGAATCAACATATTTACTTCTATTACAAAAATAATTTAAGAACATGAAGTTCAGGAAGCAAACATCTAAAGAGGCAACAAAAACAAATGTTTGCACTATTCTTCCCGAAGCTCTTTTCTGGAAGACATGCAACGGTGTAACTTTCTACATGCAAAAAAATAATGCTTCCAGATAATCATGTAACGCAATGAGAAGCTAAAACAGGAAAATAAATCCAGATAAAAAGTTTCAAAATATTTAAAAGTCTTGCTTGGGAGACATTTGAGCAAAGTGTCTGCCGGATTCAGTGGGACGACACCTGCCAGCATCAGGCTGCAGACTCTGAGTGAGAAACGATGTCAGGAGTAAACAGTTTTATTGATATGAATTTTATATGATCTGATTTTCAATAAAATATTCCAGGTAATAGTCATTTCCTAAACTTTATTAATAATCTTTACTTGTATAAAAAGCTGCTCAACGACTTAAAGCTGGCATCTTTTGTATATTAGTGGAAAAAACTTTGCAGATTAACCAGAAAACAGCATTTATACCTCTGTTGTTTTTTCAATATTTTAAATTTCACATAAAATGTATCCTGAAAACTAACAAATTTTACGGGATTCGTTCATAAAACTATTAAATTTGACAAATAAATAAGAGTTTGGTCCAATCATGAGCTCAGGAACAGAGCAGGAATCTCCCTGGGAGGATTTGGGAATTTGACCTGTTGGTTCACAAAGCATAAACTTCACGACTTAAACCTGTCGGACTCTGCGCAACAAATACCAAAGAGGTTTACATGTTTGGATACTGTGGGGCCCACAGTAACGGGGCATTGTTTACCACATTCTTTAGGGGGTCCGCAGAGCAGCATGTCAGGTGCGCCAGTATCCGATAATGGATGAAGCGGGAATTCATTACGCGGTTAATCCAGTGAGATATGACAAGAATGAAGTTTAGGGGTTGAAATGTAGATATATGTGACTGAGGAGTATGCTCGGGTTTTGATAAGAAGCGCAACATACAGAACCAAGAATATTAATTAAGGGTCTCTGTCTTACCTGCCCGAGCCACGGTGGTCTGGCACAGGGTGAGCGCCACAGTCAGCAAGGCGAAGGACGGGAAGCCGATGCGCCACGGTCTCCGCTTCTTCCGGAAGGGACAGTCTCGAATATCCATAGCGTTGCGGAGGTTTTGCGGCCTGACTGAGCTGTAAGTGCAGGATGAGGTGGATGTTATCCTGTCACAGAAAGCCAGCCGTGGAGCGGAGCCCGACTGAACTCTCCGTGAGGCAGCAGACAAAAAGGCACGCCTCTGGAGACGTCTTCACCTTTCTCCTGGAGACGTTCCTTGATGAGATACCAATGTTTAAGTTAATGCATAAAAAAACCTAAACACAGAACGGGGTTTGGGGTTAATAAATATAATGGTAACGTTTAACCCCTTGGTGCTAAAACCCCATTGAGTCAGATTGGGTACGAGTACCCAAAGTGGAGAGAGTAGAAGAGACCTGGAATCACTCTCTCTCTCCCCTCTTTCTCTCTCCTTCCCTCTCCCCTTCTTTACTTTCGCACAAGAAGAGTGAAAGTGTGTGTGTGAGTGTGTGTGCGTGTGTGTGTGCAAATGGAATGGGAGAGAGAGAATGGTGCGGAGGCAGAGGAAGGTGAGAGAGGGCGTGCGTAATTGCGCGCAGGGCGCATGTAGATATAAAAAAGTATCAATGAGACGTACAAATATTCATCTGACAAGCACAATTATGCTGCATTTCTAATGCGGTTTCGGAGTTTGATGACTAGAAGTTACGGCTGACAGTGAAAGAACTTTATGTTTTCGTCTGTGATTCTGCTAAAAATCACAGTTTACCGAAGAAGTGTTGTGAAGTTTATTTTAATTCTCTCTACCTTCGTTTATTCCCAGTTAAAACCAACGAGGTAAACTGCAGCTGCCAGCTGGAGCGACGTGAGGAGCAGATTTGAGTGAGTGTTGAGCCAACCAATCAGAAGTCTGTCCGCACAATTAGCCACGCCCCTTTCATCACATCACGAGATGTCTGCTGTAACTGTAATAAAATATCAACTCAGGTTTAGGAATGAAAAAATGAGGAGACTGTTTAAAAATCATAGCCACAGTCCTGTACTGATATTTTATAGATTTTTATAAATTAATTTTATGACATAAACAACGTTGTTATCGTGGTGAAAAGGTTTATTTAGATTCTAATAAAAATGTTTATGGTAACATAGGACATTTCATGGACTGTCAGAATTCAGAATTTTTTCCACCTCAAATAATGTTTTTAAGTTTTGTTTTAAACTATTTTTTATATTATTATTATTATTATTATTATTATTATTATTATTATTATTATTATTATTATTATTATAATAAGACAATTTAAACAAATGCATAATAATAATAATGATACTAACAATATTATAATTGTTAGTACATAATAATTACTGTTATTATTATGATCTATGGCGTACGCTCACCTATAAGCACTAATGCATATCTTCCCTAAAGAGTATTTAAACAATGATTAGGCAAATTCAAGGTTTGGTCTATTGCTCAGATAAATATTGTGAACCATCTCTTTGTGTTCCAGATAATAAAATCCCTTCTGACTGCAGAACAACACAAAGACAAATCCTAGCAGCCAACAGCAGCTCATACTTTCTTTGTGTTTGCTGATAATAATTTGTCCTTACTGAAAACACAACAAAAGCATTTTTTCTTGCAGATAGACCTGAACATGTCTGCTTTAGGAAAATGAATCTAAAGTTATAGCACTGGATCTGATTAGCTCTCATGTCGACAATATTCCCTCTGGTCTCTGTGTGCAGAACGTGTGCAGCAGACGAACATGGAAATAAATTGAAAGATAAATGAGCAGAAATAACAAGCTGTCAAGTAACCGACTGTTATAAGTATCAGACTATTGCGCTGTAAACTTTAATCTAAAGATGCATTCCTTTAAAAGTGGCTTTCAAATCCATACCTGCTGTAAACACTTTAAAGAACCATGTTATGTTCAAAGTCCCAGCTTGTGCCCTGATGTCTGGCTTTTAAACGTCGCTGCCTCCACAAAGCCCATGGTTAGTCACTTTCTTTGACTGCAGACTTCACATCCAGAAAGCCGTAATTAACCATAATTATGCCTTGATGCTCTATACCACTCACTCCTTCTCACCACCTTCTCATTTCTTTCCCCATTTGTGTTTTATTTTCTGAGGGGTGTGTTTGCAATCTGTGGTACTTTCCAAGATAACTCCCTGACTGTAATTCAGTCTGGGGGCTTAGCAACAATAGAAAAACTGTAAAGACCAAAACAGAAAAAGTATAACTGGACTTTACAGTGGGAGAGTAAGAATGGCATGTTAACAAAATCAGAAAATCTTCTCTGCAGAAGCATTATTCTGGCGACATTATAATATAAAACAAGATGATATCTCTGTCTGATTATAGAAGAAACCTAAATGAGTGTTGCTTTGCTTTTATGAGGGCAGGGCAGCTGAACTCATGATTCATGGATTTGTAGAAAGTGTTTGATGTCGTTTGTTAAATATTTGGTCATAGATCACTGCATTTAATGATTCTGGTTCTGCTGCAGATCTCTTCCTGTTAACAGGGAGTTTTCAACATCCGGTGCCTCCTCCTTGCACAAAATGCAGACCTGAAATAAATAGAAAGAAATAGTAGAACATTTGTCGCAATTTTGCATTTTTTAGGTGTTGGTGCACCGAACTGGCTTGAATTTGAGCAAATAAACAGAAATGTGGACTAAACTAAAGTTCTCAGAGGTTATTTCAGCTGTTATCCAAATATTTGTGGACTTAAACAACAAAAATGTGTGCAAATAAAAATTACATACCCAAAAAGTGCCGTTTAGCATTGTTCTAGAGGTAAGAGTTATTTTGCTTTCACAAACAGGGAATCTTTATTCAGATGCTATTTTCTTTCTAACAGTATTTACATGAAATCAGAAGAACTTGAGTCTCTCCCCCTCCATGTGGCAGCTTTATTTTTTGGGTTTTCTGGACACACTGGACTGAGTGTTTCCTTCTGAGGACAGCCTGTTTGGTTCTAGCCTCAATTTGCTCTGAAAGAAGACACCACAAGCTGTAAAAGGAGACACCCCAGGGGACATATGCGGTTTATGTTTGTTCTGGATTTCGCATGTTAAGTGTGTGTGTGGAGTTTCTGGCAGTAAATTTGCCATCAAAGCTGTATTTTAGTGTAGCTGTAGTTTAACCAAGAACATGACAGAAACGTTGTTTATTGACCAGGAAGTCAAGAATCAATAACTAGAGAAGATTTGAAATTCCTCTCTTCTTTTCAGACTGTAAATAAATGCACCACTGTGGGGTTGATTAAGGTGATATCACTAAAAATATCATATTTGATTAAATTGTGCTGCAGACTGAGAGTTGCTTGATGCAAATTGGAAATAGAGATTTCTTCTGATTTTATTCTTCCAGTGAATTTCTTACTCTGACAAACTCTATCAAAAGGAAATTTACAATTAGCCAAGTGCATGTGGTGCCATGTCCCAACTCATATATTGTTACTTTACTTATCTTAATGGTAGAAAGTCTTAGATCTGGTTCTAAAAGTCATGGAACAGACAATTTTCTGTGATGTCAGTTCACAAAAGCTGTAATTTCAAGAACCTTTACAAGGCAAACTGGTCCAGCTCATCTCCAGTAACTCAAAAAATTCAGTTAATTCCAGTGTAATCCAGTCAAATCACAGACTTGGGTATAAAAGTAGTGAATAATAAACGTCATCGTCAATCACACGGCTACTGGTGAATGCTTCAGACTCTGGGTAGTAATGAAACGTCTTTTGATTGGTCTTTTTATAAGATTATTTGCTGAATTCATTCACATCAATTTAATATTTCAGTATTAGAGTTTTACTGCTGTCACAGTCAGCAGAATAAAAACAATTAGACTTAAAAGCTTTGTCAGTTCTGATTTAGTCTATTTCCTCCAACATGTCCCCACCCTTTACCATATCCTGCACAAAGCAGGATGCCATTCGCAACAGTAGAGCATCTGCATAAAACTGCTGGCCACCATCGTTATGGAACCATAATAAACTGCAGAAAACGAGGAAAACACGTTTATCTCCGTTGGCATGACTTCATCATCTGAAAACAGACTTGTGGCATGTTTTAAAAGCTGGAGCTGCTTGGTTTCAAAACACAGGTGCTCTCATTTGTTAAATCTGCCCCAAAATCTGGGATGCAGATTCAGGCCTCAGCTGTAAAATTAAGCTTCAATGTCAGCTGCGTGCAAATTAATAAAACCTTTTAATTAGTCAAGATGGTATTTAAAGACTGGGAGAACCCAGAGACCGCAGAGTTTCCTTGAAGAAAACCTGCATCACACGAAGCCTCCCATTAAAATGAATTCTCACAGTCCTCCAGACCAATGATGCATCACACACTGTAATATCAAAGGGTGATTAGTGTGCAGCTGGCAGAGCGCCCTGGTGGGCCAACATCTGGGTCACTGGGAGCAGGAGACTCCTCAAGGATGGACGAGAGCGAGAGGAGAGTGTCTGCAGAGAGATGGCATCAGCTCGGCGAGATGGACCCAGCAAGTGCTTGTGGGCAGCTCTCTCTCTCTGTGCTATTTCCAAAAGAAGAACCTTATAATTACAATAAAGCAACCATATTATACAGCTGACTTCCTTGAAAAGTCTGTATTTTGCAGGGCAGGGCCACAAACGCACACACACCCTGCTAGCCACAACACACTGAAATAGATCAGAGCCGGGGCTCGCCTGGGAGGAAACGGAGCGAAAAGGGAGTGGACTGATACAGTCGGTGCAGACAGAGTGACCAAAGAGCGTGCATGTCCCCGCGTGATGAATACACACAGCGCTCGGAGTATGAAAGATGCAGAAGGTGTGCTGAGGGGGATAAAAACGGGAATTTAGGCAGAGAAAGGGTCAGTGATTTTAAAACTGAGCTGCGCACACACCCTGCTAACCACATACCTCGAAATAGACAGGAGGAGGGAGGAGAGGGGGTGACAACTGGCAGAGGGAGGTAGGGCAAGTGGGTGTGTTTTTCTGAGTGGGGTGAGTCTGTCAGCTGCACAAGAAAATGTGTGAGGCAGAAAGAATTGGCTTTATATATATATATATATATATATATATACATGAGCACAACGTCTATTTTGTTTAAGTAAACCAGCAGTTTTAATGTTTGACGCCCTGAATGCCATCTGTGTCCCTCATACATCTATTATTTCATCTCTGGCTCTCTACACAAATGCTGTTCTTTTCCTGGAGTTCAGGCAGCTTCCTTCACCTTAAATATAGCAATAGGTGAACTCCAAGATTCGCTCAATTTACCACAATTACCCAGTTCTAGAAGGTAATTTACCCAGATGGCTTATAATAATGGCTGGGATAATAAAAGGCAGTTAGAAGGACTTAATGCTGCACAGAGCCAGAGAGTGAACGGTTCCAGCAGGACTGGGTTTCACCTGAACATTAGACATAAAAGATGAAAATCTGAAAACAAGGAACTGACAGATTCCTCTTTTTTCTTGATGTCTGTTCTGTCAGAGATGTTGGAACCACCCAGATATCCTGAAGACTGAAATCTCTAAAAAGAAGCAAGATAGAGGGGAGATAGGACTCACATGGGGAAACAGCAGCCTGGGAGCAGGGGGGCTTCCAGGGCCGTGGAAAGGTACAGGCAGGAAAAATCACAGGAATGAATAGAAAGACGGGGTGGAAGGAAGGGGGTGGCAGGGAGTTGGTGGTGGGGGGCCACGCAGGCATGCAGAGGGTGAGAGAGAATGAATGAGGGCCATTGATGAAGAAGGAGAGCTGGGACTGAAGCGAAGGGCTGAAGGGAGCTGGAAGGATGGGGGAGGGGCCAAAAGGTATTTACACATCGAGATTCCAGAATAAAACAGAGGTGTGGGGCAGAAGATGGATGGATGGATGGATGGATGGATGGATGGATGGATGGATGGATGGATGGATGGATGGATGGATGGATGGATGGATGGATGGATGGATGGATGGAACCGTTGACTTGGTGACACCACAGTATTCCTGACCTCAGCTAAAAGGAATAAAAACAGGAGAATCAAAGTGTTTCTCCTTTTCTAGAGCATCTCTGCTCAACATGTACACTGCAAAAATCTAACAAAGTATTTTTTTTATTCTCTAGTGCAAATATCTTAGTGAACTTGAAATAATATAAAACTAACTTTGAAGTAGGTATTAAGTAAGACATAGGAGCTTGATTTAAATCAATACTTCCTTAATATTGATTTTAAAAAAGTTCAGCTGGCAGATTTTTTTCCCCGTATTATAAGAGAAAATATGTTTCATGGTTTGTTTGGCGAGTTATTGGTTACAGTATAAGATACATTTTAGTAATTAGGTTTGTGTTGGAGGTGAAAAAGAGTAAAAGTTTTACTGATCTGAAAAGAAAATCCAGTATTAGAAAAGCAGAACATGTCAGCAAACAGTGCTAATGAGACATAATCTTAATTTAATCAGACTAAGATCTTAATCCACGGTGCTACCAAAGTTCAGGACTTGTTGTTTCTTTTTCAAATGTAACAAAAATGTTGCACAATAAGTTTAGTTTAGTTTATTAGTTTATTTAACAGAGACAATTTGCAAAAAACCCCATAAAAGATTGCTTGCCTCAGATTTAGTTTAGAATAATTTGTGTCTGTAGCTCCTGAGCAGGTCAGTCAATAATCCAGTCTAAAATCATACATTCAAAGTTCCCATACCCTTCATACAATCACTGTACAAAGTTATATAAAATGATCACCATAAGAACAGGTCTAAAGGGAATTTACCAGAGTTTTAATCTGAACACAGGCTCTGCGGGAACAAAAGTGAGACAGATTTCACTAAACTACAAGCACATCTATTAAACGTCTTGACTCAGAATGAGAATCAAGCTTTTTTTTTTTTAGTGGTTTTCATAATTGTAAGGGATGAAACAGGAGACACACCAAGAATGTGAAGCATCACAAGTATTTGGTTGGTTGAACGATGAAGGAACAAAGGGCAGCGAAGGCCGGCTGTAACCCAGACTCGTTAGCAGACACTGTGGGGTCGAGGTGAAGGTCAGGTGAGTCAGTTTGGTGTTGAAGTGACACATCAGTGAACCTGATGATTACATAGAAACCGTGGAGGAAGCAAAGCAGGGCAGCAAAGTTTGAGATGCTTTCCTGATGCCAGCTGCTGCGCTGAGCTCCAGGCAAACATTCAAACTGATAAAAGGCAAATATTTTTACTATAAAATGTCTAAATAATTACAGATAAATATTAAATATTGGGGAAATAATAAAGAGGTTATGCTATTATCTACAGCTAATCTTTACAAACTTCTGATGTAAATCAAAATCTATTCAATTTAGTCAACATTTAATAAAACTTGTCATAGTGACATTTGAGCGATGGAAAAATAAAAACAAAACTGAATCACACATACTGTACCAGTTCTTTTCAGATCTTTGGATATATACTCATATCTGAAAGAAGAGAAAAAACAACTGATCTTAAAGGCAAAACCAACACAAAAATTAACATAAAACACAAAAACTTGGAAATGAGTCTCTGAGATGCTTAGTTTTGTTCAGTTTCTGGATAAATCTGTTTTTGGGGGGAAAAGGATAAAATGAAAGTGAAAAACACCGTTGGGTGGTCGCTGCTTTCACTGACTGTTAATTTACACTTCTGTGAATGCACCACTGATTATGAACCATAACTGGAGCTTTTGAGCAACACACGCGGCCTCTCGGTGTGATAACATCTTTTTAGAGGAGGGTTTGCATATTTCAGAAACACAAGTCGCGTCCTGTACGCATGAAAAAGCATCGCTGCAGAGTAAACGAAGGTGACCTACCTGAACGTCCACACCTGGTACCCACACCTGGAGCATTACAGGAAATCATGACCAACGGAAACCCAAACATCAGAAATGTTAGATTAGGAATATGTTTGGTTCACAGCAGAAAAACTGTAAATATGAAAGTGTTGGACGTTGTTGCAAACATTGTTTGAGCAAAACTGAGTTTTATCTTTGTCAGCATGAGTAACCTAAAACATCACAACTATATTTCTGCATACAATTTTAATTAAACCTTCCAGGTGGAACAACATTACTTTTTACCAAATGTTGGGGATTAATAAAGGTACAGGCATGAAAATGTGCCATGGAATAACTCCTTACATCTATTTAAATAATAAATGATTTAATTTTCTGAATATGATCCTTAAGTCACATCTAGAGATGTGAAGTCTAAAATGATCAGAAAACATGTTAACTTATTTCTCAGGTTCACTAGAAGAGCGGCTCCAAAGTCGTGGAGCCGGCTGACAGAGGGACTCCTGACGAGGGCGAAGGCAGTGAGGAATGCACCGGTGGAGAGGGAGGGAATGTACCACTGGGGTGTTGAGGAAGGGGGCAGGGAGGCAGCAGAGGAAACACAGAGGGGGGAAACAGTATAGCCTTTTGTGAGACAGGAAGCTGCAGAGAGCAGGTCCTCTGTCTGGGTACAGTAGAGAGGACAGAAATCTGGGAAATTAAGGAAGATGGGAGGAGAACTACAAGAGCAAACAATGAGATGGTCAATAATAATATAAGAAAATGATGCACCAATCAATCAGCTATGGGTTGAAATCTGCAAATGTCTAATTCCACTTTGCTTTGAGTCAAAACAAAACAGATAAAGATTAGGGAAATAAACATTGATGCATAATTGGGATAATCTAAAAATGTCTTCCTTTTCTGTTGGAGTCAAACTGTACCCTATGTCAATGAACCTGCAGCATATTTGATCTATAATCAATGTTTATTATGTCGAGTTCTTATATCAAAACAAACTTTAACTCATTAAGAAAACCAGAAGTTTGTTCAGCCTGGAAATGTTTTCTCCATCTTTAGAAAGAGGATCAGAAAACATTATGGAACATATTCCAGTTTAATTAAGGCCCTTATACACATCTGAATATTTTTCAGAACCTCTGTAGAAATATCTTTGATGTAATATTTCTCTTTATTGCAGCTCTGTAGCATCAGCAGCTCAGCCTGGTAGAGAGGCTGGAGTCTCCCTGTGAACTCCGGTACCTGGTAGGGTGAGGTCCACGGTGGTCTGGGGTCAGATTAAGAGAGATTCAGCAATCTGGATGAACAAATACCTCCTTTGTGGGCAAATGTTACCCCAGTTAACCCGTCACCCTACAGACCTCCTGGGGTTATAGAGGCAACTATGGAGGGCATCTGTTTTGAGGTGGTTCGAGCTTCTCATCTGGATTCCTCCTGCTTGCCTCATTTTGAAGGTTTTCGAAAGCAAGGCACATTGGAAAAATGCCCAGAAGCAGACCGAGAACCCATTGGTGGGACTTTATGCCCTTCTGGGTTAGGAACGTCTTGGATCACTGAGAATGATGTAGAAAATATCACTGGGACGTTTTACTATCTGGGTTCTTCTTCTGGATCTGCGACCTCCAAACTTTACAATCACATAATGTCTGGTTTTGGTCTAGTTACAGGTTCTAGTCCATTTAAAACTAGAATGAGTAACAAATATGAACCAGAATTAGGACCATGTGTGGAGATTGGTGCCCAAAGTGAGGACTCAAAACAAGTTAAAGGAAAGAAATACTAGTTTTTAATAATTTCCAAAGGAAAAGAAGGAACACAGAAAAATTATTTGTTCTCAGGCTCTGCAGCCGCTTAATGAGGTCAGGAAAAACCAGCAATAAAAACAATCCAACTGTTATGGTTTTTAGCTATTTCCAGTCTGTCAGACCTTTGAAGTAAAAAGAGCTTTTCATCTCTGCCTTCAGTTCATCCGGGCTGCTGCTGCACGAACAAAGCATGCACAAGCCAAGGCGGCATCATTAATACGAGAGGCGTTGCAGAATGCAAATACTACCCCCCTCTTCCTTTTTTTGTCTCCTTCTTTTCATCACCATCTTCCTTTCTAAATTTCCCTCTGTGGAATCCTGGTAAACAGGCAAAAGCTCATTAATGGTCCCAAACACACAACCCAGTTTCTCTCCACTGAGGGGAAGTTAGGAGGCCTGGTGGATAAATGTTAGACTATTAACTCTGTGCTTTAACTGAATTGGTCATCTGAGAAAAGGTTTTAACAGAAGATAACTTCAAATGTGACCACAATCACTGAAATAAGCAGCATTAATGAATAAAAGCTAGTTCAATAGTGAAAAAAACAACTACCAATACCAATTTACATCATACAAATAAAGTAGGCAAGAATAAGCCTCAGCTTCAGCCTATTCCTTTTTTTGGAAATCATTCATTTGTAAAATAATGTTTATTGTTTTCCTTTTCTGTAATGATGTAAATTTCCATGAATAAGTTAAGAGTTATAAATTCCTTACATCATTTTCAGATGCTTTGGAGACTCTTCAGAGTTCAGATTCTTCTAAACGCCATTGAGAGGTGCTGAAAATGTCTGAAGCCGTCCTTGATCTGTATATTTTAATACTGGAAGGTTTGCTCTGTTTCAAGAAAGTATTTATTGCAATACTTTTGAAATATAAGACTTAATAGGATTTTATAAAGGTTATTTTTGGCACGAGTTGCTTTTGTTTATTAGTAGCTCAACAAGAAGAAAAGAATAAGTTCTTCAACTTACCTCAAATGTACTTACCCAGATTCGTGTTGGAAAGTTGATGACGGATGCAAAAGGTTTGGTTTAGGTGCAACTTGGGAGGTGGAGGGTTAATGTATGTTTAACAGTCAGCCTACGAGTTTATTTCTGTTCTTCAATGGAAAAAGATCATTAAATGATCATCAAAAAGATCATTGGCGTTTTAAATTTTGTAGTCAATTATCCTGGAAATTAATGGTTCAAATACATCAATAAAGCCCTAATTAGACCTTCATGCAGATTTATGACTTTAACAATATAATGTAATACTAAAACTCACATTAGAAAGGGTAGACATAGGCAGCTACAAACAAAAACTGACTTTAAATCATGATTACACTTTTAAATTTTCTACAAAAAATAGTTTGCAGCGTTCCTCGTCTTTTAACATCCTTATAATGACTAAGCACCAATAGCTGCAACCAGAACGGCCTCCCTTCAAATTCAGACTGTTTTTTGATGCTTTTAAGACTCTCTTTAAGTATCTCAGTCTGTCTGTTTCCTTGATTACAAAGATCATCTGTCCTCAAATGTAAAATTATATTTTGTTGTGCTTCGCCCACATTTAGATCTCAGTCATCTAAGTGTACCTTGGCTCTGATTTAGTCTGTGTATGGCCAAAAAAACCGAGCATATGATTACAGCTGAAGGAACATGGGGACGGAGGCTGACCAGTAATTTGGTTTGGCTAAATGCTGTCACTGGTCGTTCCTGAGGATTTTTCCTCCCTTCATCATCTGAATCTTCAAGATCCAAGACGCTCAAAAATTTGTTCAAGCTTTAAGAAGTACAGATTTGTTACTATCATCCCTAAAAGTAAAATTTTTAGGCCTTTTAGGAGAAGCCAGTTTTGATAAGATTGAAAAATATGCTTAATTTGGTTAATTCTAACCAAATCTGCAGATAATAAGTCATATATGAAACTCCAACAGATCAGCAAATGTGCGAAAACATCAACTTCTGAGTTCAAACAGCCATTAAACTGTTATTTTACTGCGTTGGTCCACTAGACTGAGCAGCTGACATGTTGCCTCCTCTCAAGAATGCACTGAATCAAATAAGCTGTTTTCTGCAGGTGTGTTTTAATGGCAGTGTGTGTGTGGGGTTCCTCTACCACACAGGATCCAGCAAGTCGCTGGTGCCAAGTGACTTCAAACACGCCTCATTTATCCAGAGTACAGCAATAACATTCACCTGGTGAAAAGTGACATTTCTGTAGCTGAAATTAAGAGGAATTTGACCCCGGGCATAAAGGTGTCTTTCTATAGAGCGAAGCCTCACATACCACAGCGGAGGGGAGGGAGAAACAGGAGAGGAAGATACCGAGGGAGGAACTGGCAGAAGAGGCAGGGAGAGTGATTAGAAAGAGAGAATAGGAAGATAATTCAAGCGAAGGAAGAAAGAAACAAAGACAGGATGAGTAGATAAAGCTGGAAACAACCAGAGGGACCACCAACAGTTTAATTCAGGAAGCAGTCAACTATAAATAAGTTTCAGCTTTAAACCCCCTAACCTTGAAACTGAAAATATAGCATCATACTTCATTTGGACACATTTATTAGGTGGAAATTATGTTTAATATTTATGTTCAGAAACTAAAAAAACTCAGCAGCTACCTTCGTAATGCGGACGTGTAACTTACAAGGTTACGAGCTGATAGCGCCTTTTCTAAATCTGCTGCTGCTGACTTGGCTGAAAATGTCTTGTGGTTCTCAACAGAGAGGTCATTGTGCCAACTCCCTCTACTGGCAGCAGCTGGTACTGCAGGAACCGCTTCCACACAGGCAGGTTGGCCCTGAAATCTCCAACATGGATAATAACACTCCTACATAGCGCTAATGGTTTTCTATTACTGATTAGTTTATTATTTATAGCCCATATACTCCAACTGCCAAGAAAAATCCCTAATTAATTGTGTTTTCGGGTAACATACAAAAATACCACTAAGGTTCAAAGGGATTTATTACAAGAAACTATAAATCAACTTTCAAAAATAAAATGCGCAGTAGTTTTGGGTTATGTTGATTATATTGTCAGAGATGGGGGGAAAGAGATCAAACTTCATATTTGGATATGGGGTAGAGGCACCACTGTTGGATGAACTTTCTCTCGAAAGACTCCAATCTCAGCTGAGCTGCTTCCTTATAGGTGAAGTTGAGTCAAACAGGTGCTGCTGAGGAGAAACAACCAGAGGAGGAGATAAGAGGAGGCGGATCAGAGTTAGCAGACCACTGATGGAGGAAGTTAATCAGGATAAAAGGTCAGTGCTCCCTCTAGAGGTTAACAGGTGGGAGTGCAGTGGCAGTGGTCAGCTGAGGCCCTGGGGTCCTGCTGGACTGAGCAGCGCATCGTTTCTCCTGGACACTCCAGCAACAAAATGAAGGTTTTTATAATGTAGAAAAACCTTCATTTGGTTCTGAAGTAACTGAGCTGTAAATTATTTCATAGTTGTGGTTTTTTGTTGTACTTTCTATTATGGTAATATAATTATTTTGGATCAGCTAATATAATACATAAGTATAACAGAGTATTGAGCTCATTAAATTAAAAACAAATTACGAGAAAAAAGTAATAAAATTACAAAAACAAAGTCCTTATGAATTTTTCCTACAGTATTATTTTCATTTTCTTAGTTTATCCCTAAGACTGTTGTAAATAAGAGTTACAAGTGCGTTTTCTCTGAATAATAAACAAAAAAACATATACAGTATTAAAACTTTTACTCAGACATGATACAACAAACAGAAACAAGATTCAGAATTAATGACTGAACAAAAAAAAATATTATTCATATTTTTTTCTTCTTTCAATCCCCAAAGCACACAATAGTCAATCAGCTCCATGAGTAAAATGGAGTAGAATACAAACAGGACAGAGAACAGACACAAGAGAGAGAAACAGACAAATCAAACAGAAGAGTGACAAATTCAGTTCTGATTTTTTTTCTTGTCAGTTCTTGCATTTGTTTAATACTTTGTAATAAAGAAAAGGTGGAGAGCATAGTCAGAGTAGATGGAGACGAGAAACGAGACAAAGAAACATCGTGTGAAAGTTTTTAAGATGGAGAGTAAACGATTAAGGAAGATCCTAGATCTACTGGAAAATAGTTGTTTTTTTCTCTCAATCAATAACTGAACACTTGATCCAAGTTATTTAAGTCCTTGCCCTGTGTTCTCCCTCTGTTTCTGATCAGAGCTTCATAAATCCGTAAACCCCCTCGTCCTCCAGGAGAGCTGCTATATTCAATCAGTCCTTCCTGTCAGGTTCCTGCACTAGAAACATGTTGGTCGGGGGTTTCTCTCTGCTTCTCTGACAGGTTATAGTTCCCAACAATATTCACAACACCAACCTATCAGAGAAGACCAGGTCCAGGGTTAGTCTCGCCCTGTCTAATCGTTCCTTTTTTGCATTTCACTCATATGTATGTTGTCAGGTTGTAGGACCCCATAAAAAGCACCAAATGATCAGCTTGAGCACCCAGGGGGGTCCACACCCTGCTCTACGTCTCTGCCCACACAAGCTGCTATTTCCATTCCTATCAGGGCCTCTGTTCAGAAACGCACTACTTAGGCTAACGTTAGCACACCGTCTTCACTGTGCTGCACAAGAATCACGATTTACACACATGACAAGGACTTAGTGGCCCTACATTAAAAGATGGCTGCAAACAGCTTGGCAGTGATTGAAAACTGTGAGGGTGGTGAGTTTGAAGGCTGCATAGCACACACTGAACCTCTCTGATTAAACCAGCGCGAGCCTTGGCTCCAGAAGACGTGCAACAACGCCACCCTCGTGTCCAATCGACGCAATTTCAGTCAGATCATGCCATCCGTTTAAAAAGAAAAAGCATTTAATTAAAATCTTTACTCATAAAAACACAAGAAGTTTCAAAATGTAACAAAGATGGCGACAGCAATGCTGCTACACAGCCTAAAAAAGGTGGCAGCATGCGCCTGCCTTGAGTGCACACTTGCAATGACAAACATTTGTGGGCGGGGCGCTGCGGTGCGATTCAGCGGTCTCACGCGGTGATCGCGGATCGTCGCAGCTCTGCCGTCAAGTAACGTAAGCAAAGAGGGACACGCGGCTCTGAATCCTCTTCTCTACACTTTCCCGTCAAAGAAAAAGCTTCACATCCTCAAGCAGTCCAACAACCAGAGGTTTAAGCTGCAAGTCTACTTATTCCCAAGCGAAGTCGAAGCGGGTGAGTGAAAATGTTAGGTTCTAGCTACGGCAGCTGAGATGGGGCAAAACGACTCCAGGAGGTTGGGTTGTTGTAATAAAGCTTCAGGTCAACATACCGGCTTAAAAATTCAAATATTCTTCCAACAACCCCCTATTTCTCTCAACAACGCTCAGCACATCACAGCCAAAGTTACAGTTTCTGCCAGTTAAAACGTGTAGCTGCAGATTAATAAACAAATGCATAAAAACATGGCCGCACATTGTTTTATAAACGCTCAACCACCAGCTCTGCTAAAGCGTTTTCCTGCTCAGCAAAGCTGGAAGAAACTTAGCTTAAGAACCTGCACTGAGTCTATAGCTTTTATCACTGTATGATTATAATCACTCAAAGCTAAGCTCTCAGCTAGATAACAAAAAAAAATACAGAAAGCAAAACAAACATGTCGTATGGAGGGATGAGAAACGTAAATTACTCCTAATTAATATGTAGCAGACAGAAACATAATGCAGAATAACCGTTTAATCATCTGAGTCATGTTAAATAGTTTGCCTTCAGCTGTTTTCATCCCTGGTTACAAACGCTGTGCAGTAGCAGAAGGCTCAAACATTCGAGAGAGGAAGCTCCAAAAGGAAAAGTTTCAAACGGTCAGAGGAGAGAACTCATGCAAGCAGGTATCCAACAGTCAGCTTCACCACTGAGGTACAAGGAGAGGAGAAATAAAGAGACGCTCGTTGTGGGTTCCTCGGTCCGACTGTTTCTAATCTAGATCACAGATCTAAAAGCTCAGCAGCTACAGAATCAGTCTCACTCAAAACCTGCATCAGCTCATATTCTCACACCACTAAAGCACTGATTCTATACTACACAGTAAAAAAGGCTGGCAGACACCGGAAGGTCACCTAAATCATAAGTCCACCTTCATCTCGCTTTCCTTTTGCCAACAATCCGAGTCAGCAACGTTGCATAAAAAGCTGACTTTTTCCACAAATAATAGAAACGCTACTAATTTGACCAAACATATGCAGAGATGGAAGGAAACTGAAACAAGGTTAAAGTTACACCAACTTTTTCCCATGATTGAAATAAATCACCTGTCTCACAGGTCAGCCGCAGCATCACACCGACGTGGGGGCCGAACCCCATCTCTGAGGAACACCAGGGTCATCTGCTGGGCTGGACGCTCACAACGTCTCCAGATGGCAAAACCCTGCAGCTTCCTACGCTTGTCTCTAAAACCGGGTCTGACTCTGACGGGCAGAGCCAAACTCTACTAGAACGTAGCTGGAAATCATTTTCCACAACTTAAAATCTACAACAAAGCCGATGGAGGTCAGAATAAATCTAACAGAGTGGGAGGATGGATGGTTGATTTGTCGGTGTTCTTGCATACTGTATTTGCATTGATGTGAATGTGCAGGTCTTTAAAAGACCATGGATGATTTAGCACCTGGAAGAAGACAGCTGTACCTCTTCACTAGAATGACACAGCAAAATGTTCTCACTTCTATTAAATGTTGGCTAAGGAGGCGGCTAAATATACTTTAGAATATCAACACTTTTTAAAAATTTAAATACATGACTGCCAGAGAGCGAAGTAAATCTGTGTTTCCCAGTATTGCTCACATTCAAGGGTGTGTGGAGGGTTTTCTTCTAAACACTTTGTAGCTGCATTTGACTTTTTCACCGATTCGGTTCTTCACAAATTTCAATCACAGTAGATGTCAAGAGCTAATGTCAACAAAAAAAGATTAAAAAAAAAAAAAAGTCCAGCCAATCAGTTACTGGGAACGACAGGAATAAACTGGCAGAAGCTGGTGCAAAAAAGCAGCAATGAGGTGTGGTTTTGGCCCTGGTCAGTTTCATGTTTCGTGATTTCAAGAGATAAAAACGTGATGTTTCATAAACAGCAAAAAATAGAGCTTTAAATTTCTTGAAGCCACGTATTTCACAAGTGTGAGCAGGTCATCGTTTCTGCATGACTTCTCTGTTCGTTTTTTTGGTATTATTTACAGCTATGGTACAAAAAGATTCAAGCCAACACACAGCAAAACGTCCAAATCCACCGGTAGTAGGTGTAGGATTTCCATTATACTGTGGAGCAGAAAGGGATTACATTATTGCAACACGACTCAAGAGATCCTCTGTAATTCATTCATTGTTTGTGGACCACATTTAAACCGTTGGATCTGCAGACGCGCCGCAGTCGATGAGATCAGGTGAGATTAAATCAACTTTTTCCACTGTCACATCATTCCAGCTTCTAATATCATTTCCCAACTCTACTGATGCTTAGTTGCAAAGATTTCAGCACCTTGTTTCCACATAAGAACAGAGTAGAGTGGAGTCACATCAATTCAATTCAAACATCCTAAGTGTGCAGTCCAAGGTCACTTCAACAGTCAAATGTCAGACACATTTATTTCCTCGATGACTTGCTGACCAGAAGGCCACACACTCTGATACAAGCTGTCCAATTATCCACATGATTACTTTCAGGGCACAGAGAATGATTTCCTCTTTCGTGGCCACTGGATAAAATCTGTGCTGGTCGTTAGGAGAGACTCACATCATGATTGCCGGACAAAATGTTTAACCGCAAGACTGCTTCACTAACATCTGCACCGAAACTCAGCAATCATTCACCGGGTTAAACATATCAGTATGCAATAATGAGAAAACCCTACACTTAGTACCTTCAAGTTCATCTTAGGTGTTTGGGAAGAGATGGTCATTTTTAGGGAACAGGAACATTTACACAGTTACAACTCACAAAAGTGCATAAATGACCACCAGAAAAGAGAAGAGAAGAAAAGAAGAAAAGAGAAGAAAAGGGGGACTGGTTTGGGGAACAGAAGATAAAAGAGAAAACAATACTTTTATCTTTGCATGAAGCTTTACTTCCTGTAGGCTTCAAGCATCTTAAAATGCCAAACATCTGGCGGAGTAGAGATAAAATCTCAACTTAAAAATAAAAGAAACAAATTATTCAAGTCATTCTTCTTTTCTTACAAAGCCCGCTGTGCGCATCAGGGTTGGAGGGGCTTCGCTTGTTAAACAAAGCACATCCAGCCCCCTTTTCCTGGATTTCAATGCCTTAAAAAGCGCTCATTTCATGAGTACAGTACTTCAAAATAGAAACTCAAACAAGTTTCAGCATGACTATTTAAAAAAACCCCAATATTTCTATGTTTACCCGATTGAATAAAATCGCTTTGATGATGTGTTTTCAAGTCCTTAAAAGGAGGTTTTTTGTTTCGACGCTGGACAGTTGATTCAAATGCTTTGCACCTGATCTTCAGCTAAAATCATACAAATAACTAACCAGCTAGTTATGAATGTAAGAGACAGAGGTGCAGCGAGCAGCAACTGTAAGTAACCAAAGTGAAAAGAAAAGAAAATCACCAGTTATGCAGAAGCAAAATCCCACTGTGAGATGAAGATGTGAAAACTAACGTCTAATTTAAATTAAGATATTTTTTCTTGTATGTGTGGGATCATTTCTCAAGTCGACACTCCTGTAGAAGAAAACTGAGGATGGGAAACAATAGTAAAAATCCATGCGTGTGTGTTTGTGTGAGCATTAGCAATTATTAACTTCAAGCTCTTTCTGTGTATTTGTTAGATTGTTTTCAGTTCAGGTATCCAGTTTTGGAGAGCTGCAGGTGTGTGTGACTGTATGTCCGTGAACACATAATGAAGCGTATGGTGATGGGAAACGCGTGTGTGTTTGGGTGTAAGAGCTGGCAGAATTAAACCAGCGGGTGCTGCAGTTTAGCGCGGCCCAGCAGGGGGAGCCAGCGAGCAGAGGCTGGAGGCCGTGTTGGTAATCCTGGTGTGCGTCGGATCCTGACCGGTCTGAACGCTGCTCCCTTAAGTCAGCTGGTGAGGCGCCTCGAGCATCTCCATCAGAAAGGTGTCAATGGGCGTGTCACCGATCAGTTTAAAGAAGAATAGATGCTCCAGGCACTTCAGACCGATGGAGCGCAGTGCTGGGAGTCGGAGGAGGAGCTTGGCAAACCTGGATGGAGAGCAAATGGGTTAATGAAAAATCAGATACTCGGAAAACTGAATTTACTGAACAATGAATGTCCTGTTTGTCTAAAAATGTTTAAAGTTTTACAGCACCTGCCCTGCTGGTCAGGGTATTTCTGTTTGCAGTACGATTCAAGAGACGCATAAACTCTCTCTCGCAGAAGCTCCACCTCACTGGAGTTGGACAAACCCTTGGCATCTTTCAACAAAAAAGGAAAAATATACAATCAGTACATCAAATTTAACTATTTTAGATGCCTGTCAATGTAAAATAACCTGAATATCTGCCTTGAACTGTTTTAACGAGGTTTTCGATATAGCAACAGTCTTTACCTGGGTTAAAGAGAATGATAGCTCGAAGGCAGCCCAGCTCTGTCTTGTCCATCTGCATATCTCTCATTTTGCTTACAAGCTCTGTCAGAACCCTGAAGAGAAAGGAGATATGCAGTAGGACGATACATACAGGGGGGATGCCACAATGGTGGAATTCATTAAGAGAGCAGAAGTAGAGGAGAGAATGAAAGAAAAAGAGCAGAATATTAAAAAAAGAGACACGGAGGAAATGACTTCTAAGAAAAACAGACTCCATAGGCCCACATGATCATTCATAACTGCTGCTCAATGGTTATCACATTAGGTATGGCATGGCTGAACTGCTGGTTCTGCACAAGAAAATAAAGGAGGGAGGAAAAAACGTTTTTGTACCCGAGTGGCAAACCTAACGGCTGACTGAGCGCTGGTCTGTTTAAATACAGATCTACTAGAAAATGTGTGAAGTTTGATAATGTAGACGATGAAACTGACCACAACCAACGAAGAAACAGTAACACAAATCCATTTTAAATACATACATATTCAGATTTAGCAAATTGTAACTCAGGTTTTTCATCCAAAGATCAACATTTTTAACTGCTGCTGGTTTTCTACAGTTTGAGCTTTCAGCACTTCTGTTCGTTATTACTTATATTTAATTTCGACTAAATAAAACAAGTCAATTTAGGAGTCATTTTCCACTCCTGACATCTGAATTCACAAAAACCAAGATGTTCAAAAACATGCCTGAAACACCTGACTCGTCTTTGCAACATTTCAACACGATCTTGTTCATCAACATGTAAAAACAAAAAGAGTTAGCATGCTTTGTGAGAAACGTAAGAATTTATTAACAGCATCTCACAGAAATATAACCTGTAATAAAAATACGAAAATAAGAACCATCAAGAAAAATTAAGAAAAACAAAGTCATGCAAATTAGGTTCTGCTTACTTACTGATGGATCATCTAAGATCCAAATGAAGGTTTACTGTTAAATGTATTTTCACAGGCATCACCTAACCACAGTAACCAGTACAATACCATACGAGTGGTTTATATTCACACCGACAGTGTAGATTAATTTGGTTTGAAAGTTAGTGGATATAAAAGAAGGAGAGAGGAGTTTTGTCAGAACATATGAGAAACACATGCTACTGATGTGATGAAATGGGTGCGTCCAATCACAGGCGCCGTTGACTAACGCAGGCCAACACAATTTCCATAAACCTCCATGGTAAAGCAGCGTAAATACAAGAACTGAGGACTGGTGGAATATCATTTTCACCCAAACACAAATCTTCTGACTCCACCGTGTTGGAAACAAAAGCTTAAAAAAAATCCAATTCACTCATTTTCGTTTTGCTGTTTTTGTCTCAGAAAGCATCTGATGTCAAAGGCGATGGGCAGAACATCCCTCCAATGTTCAAATGCAATAAAAGCCACAAAAAGAAAAAAAAAGTCAAGCTAGCTATACGACAAGGCTGAGCCATTTTCAGTAGTTTCTGTTCAGATTTTTATGTTGTACCAAGGAATCGCAAAACTGTTGCAACGATCTAGAAAGAGCTTTAAAGCCTCAGCTTCTCTGTTTATTTTCACATCGAGTCAAAGAGGAGGGGTTCAAGAGAAGTGTTTGTGTAGTGGCGTGATTACCTGTCAAATAGGGCCCCAACCTCAGCATTGTTCGCCCTGTGTATTCAATCACAATGTGTTATTACAATGTCATTACACAGATGGTCATTACAGTATTCTGCCTGTGTGCTGAGCACTTCACCTCTACACGTAGTCCATGCTTAGACGTGACTTCACCACTTTAAAACTGAACTCATTTGAAATCTATTGTCTGGATTTTATGCTATGTTTGTTGGACCTAAACCAGAAAACTGTTTGGGGTCAAATGCTTATAAAATAATTAAAAAGTAAACTTGTGATGTTTCTATATCTTTTAGTTCGGAGGAGCAGATTATGATAAATATCATATTTCAAATCAACAATACCAGAAAATTATAGATGAATCCGCTGACTAGTGAAAATGTTTCAAATGTTTCACTGTTATTGATTTGCATAAGAATAAATTAAAATGTTTAATTTGATGTAGCTCTATGCTTTATTATAAACTAGTAAGAGAGAAAATAATTTAACATTATTTTAATTGACAAATGGAGGCGTTGTACTTATTTCTTTCTTTTATTGCTCTTAATAGTGTGTCATCAGGCACTACATGACCTTTAATTACTTTAATAACAATTCACACATGACGCCTTGATGCGACCTAGATGTGTTTACAAAACGTCAAATGATTCAAAGTAGCGTTTTGTTTATAATCTGGTGGATCAGATTTGAGAGCGTAGATGATGATAACGCTGGTCTTTAGATCAAATGTTTAAATGAAACTTCAGATGCGTCTCTGTTCCAACAGACCTGAATCACATGACTAACTCGCTGCAGACATTATGAATGGAGAGTTAAAAGTTAAAATTAAATCGATAAATGCATAATTAATTAAATCCACGATAACAAATAGAAAATAATCTAGCTGCAGGAGGAGATCTGAGCTTTGAGGTAATTATCAGCAGGAAATGAATGACTTGCAGTGAGCCAGATATACATAAAACCATTAAAATCTACAGCAAAGCTTAATTTTAATTAAATAATCAAAGTGTAATTGACAGTGGATTAACACGTTGTGATCAGACTTTGATGTTTTTTAGGAAGTTCGGACATCTGCAGCAATACATTTCAATCAAGGCAGATAAGAATCTAATACATGGATGGAAGCAGGTAACAGATATAAAAGCTTCTTAACACTTTAAATGAGACAGCCGTACTTTACCTAAGCCTTGCTTTATAGCTGTAATCATCAGAAAATTACCTACTGTACTATACGTTTTCATATCATTAGAAAATATCTTCAAATCAAGATAAAATACCAAAAACAAAAAAACTTACACACACATGCTTTATAACAACCACAATAACAGGATGCAACGCTTTAATCAAAATTAAATCATTTTAAGAAAACTGCTATGAAATCTTCATTTGTTAGTATCTTTCCACTCTCCAGCCATGATTACAGGATTAATACATTCTACAGTCGGTGCTACGCCACTAACTCGGGGTGGGTGTGCATGCATGTTCATGGGTAAGCATTCACCACCAGCCTCCCTCACCTTGCATGCACTAAAGTCGGACAGCCAGAACAAAAACAAAAATAATAAAATAAAACCAAGCAGAATCTTTCAGCCAATGCAGAACACAGCAGTTGCAGCCAACCAAAGATGAGAAGATAATATCCTAAGAACTTATCCCAGTCAATAATTAATAACCTAACTTAGCATTAAACACTAAACAGGAGTATAAAACCATTGAGACAAATGATTGTTAAATTACAAGGTAAAATTAAAGAAGGATATTAAATTTTATTTCTTAGTGTGGGATAACAATATTGTGAATAAAAATATACTTATTATGCCAAATCCCTCCAGTTTGCAGTATTTTTCATACATATATCTGCAAAACTTTTAAATGTTGCACATCTTTTTCTTCTACCCATGCATATGTAAATTACCTGTCGAATATGGCTCCGACCCCTGCGCTGTGGGCGCTGTTCCTGTGGACGTGGAGGCCAGTGGCCAGCAAAATGCCGTCCTTCACCGAGATGGAGCGATGGGAGAAGGACGCAATCAGCAGCTCGTTCCAGCCTGTTGGGGATTCGGCGGCTCAGTGTCTGAACTGGGTCTTAAAGATTCTTTTCTTTCTTTCTCCAGTCATTTCTAGAGCTGTTTAACCATAATCATTTCTAATACCGTCTTATTTTTAAACAAAAGTAGCTTAGTCATTTAAGGTTAAAAGCAGCAAAGTCTTATGAAATGCTTTAAATTCTACAATTTAGTTTATTATAGTTGACAATAAACAAAAGAATCTTGACTTTCTAGCAGGTTTGCCAGAAAGCATTTATCTTTTTGGAATTTATGAAGTATTTGCAAGTATATTAATAATGTTATAATATTTTAATATGTCCAGATGGCCTTCAAAGATTCTTAAAAGTGAACACAAAATACCAAACAAACACCTATTTCTCTGGCAGGCTGCTGTTTCCACTTAGCAACAGTGTTTGTGAGCACAAACTGGTGATTTTATGAAAATGATTTTACACAAAAAATAGGAAATAAAATCTGTGACATCTGCAGGTTGGTCTTCTAAATAAAGTCTGAACACAGTGGAGACGGTTTCATCCATACTTAAGTGATTGAGAGAGTGAAATAATAGTAGGCCTTTTAAGTGACTGCGTGGAAAAGATTTTAAAGTTGAACCACTATTAAATACATTTGTTCAAAACTGATTATTTAGTTTATCAGGACTGATTTTGTATTGGATTTACACGATTCATCCTCTTACATGATACAAGAACAAACAAAAACCACCAACATGGTGTCAGGAAGCAACATATGAAACATGTTGCATTTTAAAAAACTAATAATTGGTTCATAACACACCAGATTTGCCAACATTTTAAATAAGAACCAGCTCCAAATCCCACCATGTGACGTCTTGTGTTTTGTCATCTAGATGAAGGACTAAATTAGTTTTAATGATTTCTTATACATTTTATAATAATTGTAATGTTTTATAGTTGCTGTTTGCACTGATTGTATTTGCTATTAACAACATTTGTGTAGTTATGTCATTTCAACCTTTGTTTGGTTTCATCATTTTGTCCAGGGGCAACAGATGGAAAACAGCCTTTCTGCTGATTCTGGTGCATTTAGAGAAATATTAATGAATGTGTTTGGCCTGGCCGTGTAAATTAGCATATTTCAAATTTAAACCAGTTTGTTATATTTTAAGACCAGGACACAGGTTTAAGATACAGAGGATAAAATCCTCATCAAGTTATGACACTACAGTAGTGGCCCAGACTAACCTGCACGCAGCAGGATGACCTGGTCATCCAGAGGAAGCTCAGAGAAGTGAGGGATCCTCTTGGCCCACTCCACCAGAGTGAAGAGCTGCTTGTCTGCTGCCTGACAGATGTTGGTGACCGGATCGTTGGGCTGAAGTACATGGAGATGGAGATTTATATTAATACTCACAGGAACATTCTCCTAGGAATATTTTTAAATATCCTAAAAATTTATAATTAATTCAGGATTTAATTTCTACCATGGTAGTTACTCACAGAGCTGCCGCCTGAACTTCCATCTGCATGAAGCTCCGTCTTCTGCTCTACGGCCATCTCAGCTTCCAAAATCTTCTCCACCGGCATCTCCTCGTTCACTGCGCTGGTCGACTCCACCTCGCCTTCGCGCTCCTTGTTTCTCTGCCGCTCCTCCTGGACAGCTGCAGAACGAGGGATCAGAGCGGGAAAGGAGGAGCACGGGATCAACATCATTGGAGAAAAGGGTGAGAAAAGTAGAGAAAGTGTGATGAGGATGAGGAGATTAGGTGAATGAAGGTGGGACAGAGAACATGAAGGATATAAAAGATTAATGAAAGCAGCAGAAAGAAGGGCATTGGTTTCAAAGATGGACAGAATGTGTGGAAAAGGAGAAGAAAAAGTTAATGAAGAAAAGCATCAGAAAGAGAAGCAGAGAAATGAAAGAGATCAGCATGAAAACATGCAAAAGTCAGTCAAACATTAAACATTTCTCTTCTTTTACTTTTCTGTATTCTCTGTATTTTAATTCAAACGACCCACTGTAACTGCAGTGGAGACAATTAAACATTAAAATCATGAATTATAAGGTTGCAAAATAATGAAAATATTGTTCAAGAAAACCATTAAGCACAACTGAACATGTAACTCCTGAACATGAGTTTATATTTATAATCAAGGAATTGCTCCACTTCACCAATTATTCCTCATTATGTCACATAGCAGCCAAATAACTTCAGTATCAACAAATCCATCACACACAGATATGAAAATTAATCAGGTCAGTCAATTATTACTATTCCGTAAATAAACATTTTCATAGAAATCAGTAATAACTGTTTAAACCAGCTGTTCACAATTTTTACCACTGACAAAAATATTGGTAGTTTATCTTATTTGATCCCTAAATTAGTCCAAATATTTAAATCCTCCAAAACATAATGAGGTAAATTATGTGTTGTGAATGTGTTACTGGATGATAAAATGACCTGAAATCTGTTCATTTGGCCTCATTAACCTAAAAGCAGTTCATGGTTTGAATGTCCTCAGTGCAACAATTATTATTATAAACATACTCAGTAAAAATGGCAATAAAACAAGGATGTTGAGGGAGTTTTCCTCTACCAACTCATTAAATTAATATTCTTATCCTCCAGACTCACCCTGTTGCTACCAATAAAACATTTTCAATCTTTTTCCTCCAGTTTATAAATAATGTTTGATTTAGGACGTTGCATCTGCTCGTTAGTCTCAGAGTAAATCCTGATTTACATCCCCAAGGAATACTGTTTCAATAAAAAAGTTCCTTAAACAGTGATTGCAAGAAGTTTTATGTATTATTGAAAATAATTATTACTCCTAAAACCCTTGAATTTAAATCAGTTAAATGTCTAAAAGTAATGTTTGTTATTGATTTAGTGTGGTAAGTTTTTATTGCAAAACAGAAATCCTTTGCTGCCCTGAGCTCTCTAGCGCCACCTAGGCTGGAAATCGCAGGCTAAACACTTTCAATAGGAGAAAAAAAAAAAGTCACTTTATTTACTGTTGGAAACAATATAGTTAAGCGTCCTTTACTCAGGCAAGCGCTTTAGAAAAACGATTTGCTTTCACAACAATCTGCTCTCATCAACTTGGGAAATGGAGAGAGAAAATTAAATGTTGTGCAACAAACCACAAACAAAAAAAATGCAGGAAATTAAACATTTATACTTCCAGCCCCACAAGCATCAAAGTCTCATTTAGCCTCTGAACAAATGTGGAACGGCTCTGTGGTTGACGGCAGGAAATATGCCCTAATTGTGCAGCAATCAGATGGGAGGAGAAAAGCTTTTTAAAGAATGGGGATGATTAAAGAAGAGTTTGTATATTTGGCTGAATGTCCACAAGGGGTGAAAACACCTATGGAAGTCATTCAAGGGTTGCTCTGGTCTGCCTCTGAGGCCTGGCGTTAAGCTACGGAAACTTATTTTAAATGAGGTCCTTCTAAGCGACAGCAAGCTGCGCAAAATGCCTCTATGCCTTGATCGCTCATACAGACAGCCACACCCCCCTCCCTCTCTCTTCTCCTTACATCTGTCGTTCATCTTGGCCACTACAGAAGGAGGGAGGGGGAGAGAGAGAACGAGAGGAAACACAAAAGAGGAAGAGAGGGGGCAAGGGGTTAGTGTTTATAGGACTCATCCACCCCACATCCCCCTCTCCTTCTTCCCATCCTCTACTGTAAACACGTCACCCCCCCCTCCCTTCAGATTATCATCGACTCTGTTCATCACGCTGCTCATTCAGCAGGCAAATAGACGTCACCTCATCGGTCCAGTTAGATGCACTAAAACGGACAACGAATATCGAAGCCCGAACAAAAAAAAAAAAGTTACAGATTATGTAAGCGATGCCTGGGTCGTTCTACACTGCCAGATTATTTTGTAATCTGTAGGAATTGAGAGCAGCGCTGTAGAGACAGACCAATCAGTGTTTTCCACAAACTGACCAGAGATTACACCAGACCATTCAAAAATTCTTCAGCTGCTGTGGCTGCAAGGACAATTACAGCAGAAATGCTGTTTCTGTAAACTGTGATAGTTTCTAGTCTTTCAGTAGCACAGAATGAGATAAAGATGAATTATAATCTGATCTGATACAGATTATTTTTAAATAACAGCAACGGCTGGGAGGGCTATTTTAGATCAAATTATTGTCATTTTAAAACATACAAAGAAAATCTGAATTATAAATAATAACTGTGAGAAAAATGTATTCCTGACAGAGACGGTACTAAACATTGACCAGGTCTGTCAGTGATGGAAATAAAAAAAGAACCTAGACTTTCAATATTGACGCAATATTAGGTTTTTAGGGCTGCACATTGTGTCACAAGTTTTATCACAAAGAAGCAACAGAGTTAGCCAAGTCTCTGTGCCAGCAATACATCCA
Source organism: Poecilia reticulata (assembly GCF_904066995.2). Lineage (NCBI taxonomy): Eukaryota > Metazoa > Chordata > Actinopteri > Cyprinodontiformes > Poeciliidae > Poecilia > Poecilia reticulata. The sequence continues at coordinate 26,069,417 of NC_088840.1, read as the reverse complement.
GTGACACTTCTTGTTTAAGGTAGAATAAAATGTTTTAAATGGCAAAAAGGTGATAAATTAACTGCAACCAACTTGTTTCAATACTAAAACCAAAAGGCACCAGCCAAAATAAATCTTCTCCAAAAAACAAACATATTATAACATGCTTTCTTAATAATTTGAAGCCCTGATTGTTTTTATTGGTGTCACATATTGTCAAATATTACAACTAATGACTAGAGAAAGTTGAGTAAAACATGCAAGAACCTCCTATAGAGACCAGTAGCCTTGAATGTTTCTTCTGTACATTTTCACTTTACATCGCTAAAGTATCATTAATTTAGGTCAAATAAAGCTACACGAAATATTGAATTGTAGCTTAGTGTGAAATCCTAGCATAACAAAAACACACCAGTAATCTGACTGGTTCCTAAACCTCTGAACTTTAAGATCTGCCGTCAGACGACTTCAGGTGGACTGGCTTATGAAAGGCCCTGAAATGATTTGCAGGAAAAACCCGAATGATGTTGTAAATCATTCAGTCTGTTCCACGTCTGAACGTGTACGGTTCACTTTGAAAATTTAAATAGTGAAATAGACTCACTAACAAGTAACTCCACAGTTAGAGTTTTATATAGAACAGAGTCTTTAATTTAAGCAGAATGGTTATGAGCTATACTTAAACAAAAGAGCTAGTCAGGGTTGTTCAAGTTTAACTGCTGCACATTTAGGTTTTTCTGTTTGCACAACTTATCTGATGTATTCAAAAAATGAGCATTAGTGTTTGTTACTCCAAAACCGACCCGTCAGCAGCTTCCTGACTCTCCTTACCCCAAAGATTATTTACTTTGTTCGTTATTTAAAAACCTTGAACAAAGTAAAAAAACTAAAATAATTTAAGGACAGAAAAAACTTTGCCTGTGTTAAAGGCTGAAGATTTTAAAAGGTTTTTGGGTGGAAGACATTCACAGAATGTGTTCTTCTATTGAACTGCAAGTTCTCTTCAGTTCCAAAAAACCTGAAGAGGATCTGAAAGAACATCCCAACCCAGAGTGTTTAAAGGAGAGCTATTGATCTCTTTGAAACCTGCCCCTTTCTGTTGCTTGTTTTCTTATGAAACAGAACATCTATCTTTGGAATAAATGGATGTCTCTGGATCTTTTTGATGCTTTCTCACCTTCTCTCTTCATTCCCATTGCCAGGCATTTCTGGTAGCGGCAGTACTGGCAGCGGTTCCTCTGTCTTTTATCAACTATGCAGTCTTTATTGTCCCGACAGGTGTAGGTTAGGTCTTTTCGCACTGTTCTCTTGAAGAAGCCCTTACAGCCCTCGCAGCTGTAGACGCCATAGTGCTTACCTGAAAAGCAAACGGTGAAATAGAGAGAAAAAGTCAGTCAAACAACTGCACATTTCTTAAATGTTTCAAACACGTTTCACTAAAACAGTGGAGCTGAAGAGGCCTACAGACCAGAGGATCTGTCTCCACAGATGGAACAAAGGCGTTTCTGGGAAAGCATCGGCCCTGGGCTGTGGGAAGACAGCTGCTTCAAGCCAAGAGGAGGTTTCACATCATCGGAGCTGCTCACTGCATGGAGCCCTGACATGGTCACTGTTGAGTTGATCTAACAGAACAGACAAAAAAACAAAAGAAAAACTGAGATTGTTAAACAAGATCAACCCTTCACCTACTCTTACCCCCATTTAAAACCTTGTGTTTGCCATTTTGTCCCAACCTATTTTCATATCATAAAGTAAAACAAAGTCAGCTCATCATCTTAAACTAAAGATTTTCATTAGAATATACTTTTTTTTTTCTTGACAACCTAGCTTACCTGGGGGCTGCTAATTGGGCCATATCCCACTGACGGTGTGCCAGGAAGGCAGGGTGAGTCCAGTGATGAGCTAATAACAGAAAAGGGTGAACCAATGCTACTGATGGGGCTGTTGACCCCTGTGGTGGTGATGGGTGGCAGTGAAGTCATGGAAGCTGCAGAGGGAACCAGCGGTGGGGAGCGCTGGCCCGAGGGAGGGGAAGACACAGACGAGCTGTCTGGACTGCGAGAATCTGACGAGAAAAAATAACAGAGAGAATGTAAAAGAGTTTCATACAGTTGTGCAACGTAAAAAGACAACAGTAACCTGTTGTCAGCTAAATGGTTTTTAAGCAAAATGCACAGTGTGGAAAATCACTGAGGGTTTAACTGTTTTACTTTGATATCAAATCATGAACTGAAGCTTTAAAACATAAAGAAAAACACTTCTTTATTCAACTGATTTGGATTAAAGAAGTTATCCTTCAGAGGATTTACTGAGGTCTATAAATTACACTGTTTTAGATAAAAACTGCAAAACAGCATTTAAGATCAAACTGACACATCAATTTCCCCTGCAGGTCTGAAACAAACATGCATTTATTAAACATCAGACAAAAAATGTAACAGCACATGGCAAGATTATAATTACTTGGCAACACTTGGGATTAGAGTGGACAACAAAAATCAACATTTAACAAAACGTTTCATTTCAACAAATTGAATTTATTAGTTTTTTATTTTATTTTACACAGCCAGAGGTCAGACTGACTTTGGATGCTGTGTTAAAGAAAATGTCTGTTTTTTTGTAGGTCAGTTTTCTACAAACACTGACAGACTTGACAATAATAAATTCAACCACTGTTTTTGTTATGATCACTTCAAAAAGTTGACACTATCATCTGTCGCTGTCTAGACTGCACTGTCACTGCTTTAACTGTCTAGCTACCATGTCACTGTCACCGTCATATGCTGATTTTCGCCTCATCTGTTTATTTTAGATAAGACAAATCAGCTGACGAGACAATGTCCTTATAACACTGCTCTCACTCACAAACAAGTAGAACACTCTCAGAAGTTAATTTCTCATAAACTGAAATAAATAACATTTGTAAGCTGACTATTATAGTTTTATCATTTTACTCATAATGCACTAATAAAGATGCACAGCTCTTAGATATGTTAGATGACAGTCAAACTCTAAACACTGCTATAAAACAACTCCTCTTAAAGAAATTAAACATAATATTTAAAAAAAATCTTTGGACCCAAACATAGATTTTTTTTAAAGAACTTATAACAACCATTTGTATATGTTACATTGTAACATTTAGGCAAACGAAATAACCTCCTGAGACAATTTTTATTGCTAAAAATAAAACATGTTACAACCCGCTTTGCTATTTTAGGACGATAATTTGGAGAAGTGAGCAAGTGTTGCCAGGGTGTCTTATTATAACCATGGTTCTATTAATGCTGATTTTATTGCAGGTGCTAATATGTATGCAAGTATAAACATTTAATAATTAACACAAATATTGTTTCTTGTGAACAAACCAATAGAAACAAATAGAAATGTGTCGTTTTTTGCTCACCTCTGCTATCTCCCATGATGGTGGTTGGGGCGCAGGGGCTGCTTGGCAGCGTCAAGCCGGCGTTCTTTCGTCTCTAACAGCCCGCTGTCAAACTCGAGACCGCGGACTGAGGCCCGGGCCGGAGTTGGTTTGGGAAACCAAAAACGGGTCTGGAATTCCAACACAAGGAAGAGCAAGAAATAAAAATAAACACAAGAGGCAGACATTTCAGTGACTGCAATCAGAATCAAACAGTTGCGCAAATGGTTGCGATTACTTAATCTGCTGCTGCCAGAAGACATAAAAGCGAATCTGTTGATTTTTTTTTTCTGGTCATTTTGTGTAACGTTACAGTTTGGCTTTGAAAAGCAGCCAGCTGCTCAGCTGGTGCCAAGAACGTCCTGTCCGGATATATTACAGGGTTGTAATAGTTCAATATTAACCCAACAGCGTGTTACTGACATAACACATTGTGCGTTTATCGCAGTGATTCAAACATCTCACGGCAACATAGCCCAGACGGAGCCCTGACAGATGGCAACAAACCACTGCTGCTCTGAGACAGCTAGTTGGTAGGGCTCGTAAACTAGCCAAGCTAACGTTACAAGAAAACTTAAAATATCAGACTGTAACGTACAAATAACTTGTTTTACTTATTTTTCAATGCGAAATCAAACGCAAAGCACTCGGCACACAGTTTAAAGAAAGTTGATATTTCTTGTCACGTTTAGAAACCAATATATTAGAGTCTGTTTTAAGTTGGCAAGGTAAGCTAGCTATGTTTAGCCACCTACCCCAGCAAGCTAACTAGATAGCTAAAGTGGATCAGAGGAAAATAGGACAGACAAGAACAAACCGGATTATCCCTGGCAGTCCCGCCTCTAGCTCATTCTCTCATATATATACTAGCTGAATTATCAAAATGCATATTTATAGCAAATAAAAACGGATTACTGACGGTTTAACGGCGCAGCTTCTTCGCATGAAAAGATGTGGCGACTAGGCCCCGTGTGTGTGTCTATCTCTCCCCCCACTTTGCCTCGCAGTCAGCCCTCCCTCTCTTCCTCCCCCTGCGCCGATGAAAACATGATGATGGTGGAGGATTTGGCTTAGTGCTCCTGTACAGATGAACATTGGCCCCGAAAAATCACTGCAACAGCAACAGAGCACCCTGGTTTCGGAGAGGGGCTGTGTGGTCATGATGCGCCTCACGTCTCTGAGCGAGGGAGACACATCCAGAGCAAGAGGTCAGGAGGTCAAGACAAGTTCAGCTTTGCATTTTAGTAGCTCCAAAGGTTATTGTCGGACATTGGTGAGTTCATCAGTTTCGTTATTGCTTGTACCAGTGTGTGCTCTTATGCAATACTCAAGAGTTTTATTGCACCAATATTACTGATAATCACTGCTGAGTAAACACATAAATGACATGATTTACATGGTTACTTTGGTTTTGTGTTTAATATTGAAATAATAATAATAAAAAATAAACATATTTAATTTTACCAAATAGTAACTAAAACAGATCAACACAGCATCTCTACTTAAAAACCTGAAAAACTATAAATTGCACAAATGTTTTGGTGAATATTTTTATGTACTATCAGTCATAAGGAGCTGCAATGACAACGCTGAATGATAGTTTTACTACAAAAATGACGGAACAGTTTATTGTGTAATTATCATTATGTGGGACCAAATAAAACCACTTTTAGGTACATCTGTAAGGTATTTTTGTCCCTTTTCTATTAGCTCAACAACATATGTTTAAAGTCTTCACTTTCTGCTTTTAAATTAGATGTTTTGGTTTTCATAGGGATTGCAACTGTTCTCTTTGGAACAAGTTTTGCACTGGATATTTCCTCATCTGTGCAAATAATGACCTATTTTTTTTCCAAACATATTCCAAACAAATGAACTCTATATAGAAGAGCATACAAGAAAAGTCTGTTTTCTGTGTAATTAAATTTAAAAGTGAGCATTTTGAAAATATGACACTAATATAGAATTCATGCAAATAATTTTTTTTAAATAAAAATGAACAAATGTTGGTCATGTCACAGTAAGATTTATTCAGTAAAAAATCTCACACAAAATAAATGCTTATGTCAAGCAGCTAAGTTCATTATTACATCAGATTTTTTATTCATTTATTTATTTTCCTTCTGTTAATACACATGTCTAATAACACAGCTCACGTCTTTTTTGGATGTGTTTTTCTTCATAACTTTTTTGTTCTTTTGCAGGATATTCCTAATGGAGATTTCAAATACATTATCACCCCCAAGTGGCCTGACATGGTACTACAATTACATAAAACTGACAAGCTTACAGTTCCAGGGATAAATAAAGCCTAAAACCCAGATGAATAAACGCAATTTTATTTTATTTATTCAAATTGAATTACTTTTATCCTCTAATTTCTTGAAGAAATTTGAAGGAAGTGCGTGGGATGTTATAAAGCTTAATGCAAAACTTTATTTTTGGGAAAAATAATTGTGGATAAAATTATGTCATAGCACTATTTATAAGAAATATTTAACTTCCTTCTCAGAATTTATTACACCATGTTTTTAACAGATAAGCAAACCCAATTACTAATCCTTTTGCAGTTAAGCTAAATGTATGTTAAATGTTAGTCTCAGCTACTTTTTAAAGGCTTTAAATTCAGACCATAAATATGGCCATTATTTTTTGTCATTCTCCTCCATAAAGACAGAAAAGGGTTTATCAGTTTTTATTGATTTTTTTTAAGTGAACAGAAAAAGGCAGGGAGCAAAAACCCAGAACAAATCTTGACATGTTGTTTTTAATCACTTTATTTTGAAAACATGTAAGTAATAGTACAAAAGTATCAGATTTTAAAACAAAGTACATAAAATAATATTTTAAAGCAAATGAAAGCTACTGAAGTTCAAATGCAAGGAAAAGAATAGCTTTATCTTCATGTTTTACATCATTTTGAATTTTTTAATAATTATCATATTAGCTTTACACATTTATCCAGATTTTAACAGACGATGGCATTTTTTTTCAGCTATGCTAGACTAAAATGTTTCGACCCTTATAGTAATATAGTATATATTCCATATATATGATATATGGAATATATACTATATTACTATGGAAATGTAACATCCTTTTGTGTTGATGCTTCTTAAGCATTTTGTATTCAGTCACATCTAGAACAAGAAAAACTTTAAAACATTGTGATTTTACTGATGGAAGCAATCAGTTACATCTTGTAATATTATCTAGAAATCAAATTGCAATTTCAAAAACTGAACCCAAACCTGTCCATTTCTTGCATTTCAAACAAACACTAATTAATGCTGAAGATGTCACTATCTAAATATGTGCATTTGTGCCTCACGCATGTGTGTGTCAGTGCTGTGTTAGGGATTAGCCCCAGTGTGTGTCCACTAGTGATTAGCCTGGTCAGTGGGCCTGTTGTGCATTCACTCAGGACATTAGCATATTAATGCAGCCTCGCTCTTGATCTCCCTCTGCCCTCTAACTCTCCCGCTCTGTCCCTCTCTCGCGTTTTCTCTTTCTCTATACATATTTCCCAGACTGCAATGTTGCTTCCTGCAGCTTCAATCTATAAATCTCACCAATTTACGCTCCTCGTGCTGTGAAGCAGCACACAATCTGGCCACACAAACTTCAAGGTTCCTGGTTTTCTTTTTCCCTCCAAAAATCTGCCTCTCCCCCCACTCTTTCTGCACCTCATTCAAATCCTTCACTTGCTCTCATTTTCCCTTTTCTTTCTCCAGGTCTGCCTCCCCCCTGAACTTTGTCAAACACAGGAAAACACACACAGAAGCAAATTCACAGGAGCAAACACAGAGAGGGTGAGTTCACACTCACACACACACACACAAATTCCAAATCCCCATTCATTCTCCTTTTCTGTCACTTTACCCTTTCCAGTGCAAATTTAGCAAGACCTGCTTTAGACTTCAGTGCTGGAGTGTGAGCCGGACACATTCAACTATTCAGCTTCTTGCTGCACCTCAAAGACTTTAACCTTGTTTCCAACATGGGGGACTCTCCTGATCTGCAGAGCAAGATGAGTAGGAACAATTAGACATGACACCTGTGTGAAAGAAGCAATTAAAGTTAGCAGATATTCAATTAATTGGAGTTAATTTTCACTCTCAACTGAAGCTGGATCGCATCTTTTGTAATGAGAAACATTAATGTTTTCAAAAGGCTTTTCATTTTGGGAAAAAAATATGAGCTTAGCATAGATACAAAGGTGATGTTTAAGTTGCATTTAGATAAATCAGGTGACTTCCTCTTCACTTCCTGTACATGTTGCCACGAAACATTGTTAGCTTTTCTCAACATAAGTGCAATATTCTATTAAAACTAAGCTTAAGAAATTTTGATGAAAAGCTTCTAGAGCATCAAATCTCAAAATTGCGTCGGTCTTATTAAGAAAACCTTCAGGATGACTTGCAAAAATGTCAGATGGGTTTCTTGAAGGCTTTAGATTTACATAAACTCACACTCTCTGCCTGGTTCAATAGCACTCTCCCTCTATCTGTTTGTCTTTCTGCGCCTCACTTTTCCACCCACAGAGCCGCTGAGTTTGATCCCATCCATGGTGGTCTGTCCCTCGCTGATGTTCGGAGGTCAGGGGCGTGATGTCCATCCACAACTCCTGGTTTCACAAAGGCAGACGCAAGAATTGCGTTTGGACAATCAACTCCAGACCTCCACGTCTCCTTTGGTCATTAGAGGACTCACATTCTTGAAGAGGCAGGTGCATCGCCTGGTTGTGTGGCAGTTGGTGCAGAGCTGATTTAGTGATTTAAGTCACCAAGCCACCAAGGCCTGGGAGAGGATCCAAAATATCAGTTTGTCCACTTGCTGAGAAAAAAGGTTCAAAGCAGTGTTTTATCCGTGGCCTTCAGGTCAGCAATTGTGGGTGGAAAAAAAGAAAGACCTGAAAAAACCAAGAATAAGCCCGAGAAAGAGAAAGGGAAAAAGCGCTAACTCATGCTTGTATTCTGAGCCGGTGACACCATGATAAACGAAGGGGTCACCACCCGGGGGCAGGCCCGTCCTAAAGGAGCCAGCGCTGTGACCTTGCACAAAAGAAGGAGTGGGTCCCCCCCAACGGTCACACGGATCAAAGAGGACAAAAGCCTGAGATGATAACTCAGCACAGCAGTTGTGCACCTGATTATCAAGCACATAAGCAGCAGGGGTAGAAAATTTGCCCAAGTTAGATCAAGTGAGGGTGGAGTAACGGGATGCTTGAGAATTAAAAAGTAAAACCGTGACTCGCTCTAATCTGATTTGCCGAATGCAACATTTTCTCTTTATCTGCTTTGCTCTGTTAGGCGTTCTCTCTTTCTGTGGGACTCCGTCTTTATCCAAATGATGCGGTCTTTGGTGAGGCCTGGCCTATTCATCCGAACCCCATGTGCTGTGTGCCCACCATTGAGGTGCAGAGTAGCATGGCCACAAAGGATGGCAGCAACTCAGCGAGCTTGTTCCTTAAAGTTTTAAGCCTGTGTTCAGAATAAAGTTTGCAGTTAGAGCCAGAAAATCTTTCATTTTGTTGAAAAAATAAATTCAAAGTGGAACCTCTTAAATGCTTTCTTAAGTCCTACAGCATAGATATGGTATGTTTCAGCATTGTAATAGTAAGTTTACAACATTTCAATTATCTTTTCCTAATGAAGTCCATAAAGTCTAAGTAAAGTTCACCTTCACTTATGCATTAACAGAAAGAATTTGTTTTGCATTCTGAACAATTTTCATAAACTCTTTGCTCCATTTTCCTAACCTCCTCCTTTACAACAAGTACTGATCCTGCTGGAATGAAAAAGGCCTGAAAGCCTAAACTTTTCTGCCTCGCACTTGTCTGCAGGCACTGAAAATGCTCGGTGCCCTGTTTAAAAGTGACAAAAAAGATGTATTACCTAAAGGAAAGGAGGCTTGTAGTGCCAGGTATTAAGACCCTGTGGGACGTAAAATCTGGATCAAGAATTTCTGCAAAAAGCCCGCCATAAAGTCCCTCTCAACCACCGATCATTCATCCTTACATGTGCGACCGACATCCTCTCTTCCATTCCATCCTCCCTCCGTTGTGGGTCGAATTTTAGCTGCATCGCTGTCGACGTCTGACCGCACTTGTCCTACTTCTCCATCTTTCACTCTCTCTGCTTTTGCCTCTTCTGATCCTGCATCCTTCTCCCTCTCCTTCTTCAACCCTTTCTGTCGGGCCCACCCTCCGCCTTTACATTTCCTCTTGGTTTCCCCGCCCTCTTTCGCCTCTCTCTCCCTCTTCTTTCACTCATTCCTTGTCTCTCGCTCTCTCTCTACCCTCATTTCATGCAGCGCTGGGGTTACCTAAGAGACTGGGCCTCAATGGAGAAAATCTCCTTTGGTACAATGAATTGGGCGAGAGGCAGAGGGGAGGGAGAGAAATGGGGGGTGCAGGGTAAAATCAGGGGGTGCTGGACACAGGAAGGGAGGTGGGGTGGAGGGAAAAGATAGTGGGATGCAGATGCATGCAGGGATGGAAGGGGGATACGAAAAATTGAATAAGTGGCTTCGCTTGTGTGATTTCGCCTCAGTGGTCAGTCTTTTGATGGATACTTATGGTGACCACCCTCCCCCCACCTGCAAGCCCCTCAGACCAGTTGGTCCCACTAATTAAGAATGAACTAATTTGAGGTATTCAATAAAATTTCTACAAAAACTCCAAATAAATCATAAAAATTATTAAACTAAAGTCTCATATTGATTGATTTTGACATTGTCAAAAGTTCAAAATCATTTTGTGTTCTTGAGCTGAGCGACGTCAGAGTCTGTAGGTGCCGTTTTATCTGTTCACTGTTTGTTTGCTCTTGGCTGGAAGTACAAGATGGCACCCAAAGGAGTATAGTTCTTTTTACAAAGACAAAAAGTGTTTTAACTGCATGAGCCTTCCCCATAAAGGACAAGTAATCACACAATACCCCTTTAATCTTTTCCCTGTCTCAGCTTGGGAGATGTTCTCTGAGAAAAAGAAAAAAAAATGGAGGCCTGACACATGCAGTCTTGTTTGGAGGTTAGTTACTGATTAGCACTAAAGTGTTGCAGTTCATTTTCTTGTTGCACCTTATTGAGCTCCTCAGCCATTCTATTAACTTTGTCATTTGTCTCTGAGTTGGCAAACAGGTCCCCTGCTGCTCAGTTTTGTCTCTTTACAACTCATCCCCCCTCCACGAACCCCTCATCACAACCGAGGATGTGAGAAAACAATAGAGCTAATAAAAGAAGCAGAGAGATAATTACAACACCGCTAAGAAGTTGGCCCACCCCCTAACCCATCAAAAGCAGCGATGTAAATCTGGATATGGGGGCAACGTTGGGGTTCTTTTAATGCGCTTTTCAGATGAAATGATACTTATCCTTATTTCCATGTATGTCCGTGTAAATGCCAGAATAAATCTGCGATCTCTGTGTTAATGACTCTATCAGGGCCTGATACCCACAGGCTCCTGCTGAGGAAAGAGATCCAAAGGGATTGGGGTGTTCGAGTGTGGCGCAGGAGGTGTCAAAGTTGGGTTGGGGCGCTCTGAGTGTGTGTGTGTGTGTGTGTGTATAAGTATGTGTGTGTGTTAAAAACTGGGGACTGAAGGGGGTGGGGGTAGCGAGGGCAGATTGTCCCTTCTGCTGAATGAAGTTATTTCCAGGCCTCTGTCCATCTGTTACCGTGGTAGCAGCGGTGACCAAGGTGTTGCCATGGTGAGGTGGACACAAAAAGGCGTGGCGTGGGAACGGGTCCAGGGGTCAGGAGTGAGGGTCGGGGGGTCAGGGGTCACAGCCAGCTGGACAGCACACAAGAGGCGATCAGGGTGAGAAAAGAAGGAGGGAAAGTTTCATTCTCTTTCTCATTTTTCGCCTTTTCTTCTCTTGGTTTTTCTGCTCTGGAGGGAGACGTCCGAAGAGTGGACACCACTGGACATTAACATTGAACTGGGGCGGTGAGATGAAAAAGAAGGGGGGTGAAGGGTGGAAGAAGGTTTCACAGAGCGGGGCCCCCACAGTGTCCAGGCTTTGGGTGGGGGGCTCCCCTCCATTAGGCCTTCTACCTTACTGATGTCTAATCGCGCAAAGCATTTGACAGGCAATTGACTCCAGTCAATGTACGTGCAAATGTGACTGCGTGGACGGCTGTGTGTGTCTGTCTGTGTGGCCGCCGTGGGTTCGATACCCAGACCAAACAAAGCCTTTTTGACAGCATTTCAGTTTGGTCATTTTGTGCTCAAAACCTTTTTGAGACAATGGAACAAACTGAAGGCGGTAATGAATCAAAATCATGGGCTGAAGGTGGGAAAGAGCCGCCATCAGATCCTTACATGGAACAAAGTCCCATAGACTTTCATAAAACTGCCAAAACGTTGAATCTGAATCTTTTTGATTTGAAACAGTCTCTCTTTTTTGTGGCTGTGGACACAAAAATAACTGCACACAGACCAGCAGTCATGTATTATTTTCCTTAACAGAGTTTGTATTTGACGGCTTAATGGGTTTTGTGCTGGAGAAACAGTGTTCGAAGTGTTTCATTGGGCTGGAGAAAAAAGGTATTTGAAACCTTTTTTCTCCAGTGTTTAAAGGTGACAATAAAAATAACTACAATACTTTTCAAACAGAAGAGCTGAGTGTACAAGTTTGAATCTAATAAGGATTTTTCTCCAATCCATACAGATTAAGAATTACATACGAGAGTGAATTCATACACCTGTTTTTTTATATAAATATTCTTGGAAAGTTGCAAGAAATTAAATAAACTAGTTGGTTTTATTAACCAGATCAGATTAAACACTGTCCACAGATTTTCAATGTGTATTACATTCAGTATAAAGTTTTGATGTGTCCTGTTTGGTTGAAACTTTAAATAATGTAAACTCTTTACTTATGTGACATAAGTTCTTATTTTTTGGGGAAAGGAAATTGTTGAGAATTTATAGGAACAATTCAGGAAACACCAAAACTCTGGCCTATCATAAACTGGAGCTGCTGGAACCACATCCTAACTCTCTGTAGTGAAGTGAGTTTAACATCAATGTGGTTTGAAAGGGAAATCAGTAGAAAAGAAATGAATGCTGCCCACATGGATAAACCAGAGATCTATACTGAAGAGTGACAGAGACTGAGATTTGAAAAAGTCAATGTGAGGCTTGCATGCACACAAGAGCCAAATATCTGGTATGGTGGAGCTTTGAACAAAGTGGAATAATGAAGAAGAAGGACTACTTTTATATTAAACTACTAGATAGTTAAAAGTTGGAGGTAGTCTGCTGTTCCACCGAGATACTGATACCAAACACACAACCAAACAGGTTGAGGATGGTAAATCAGGCATCATCTAGCTTCTGGCCTGGCCTTCCTGAAGCCTTGACCTTAACAGTATTAATGTATGAAGAACACACAAAAAAAACATTTAATCAAATACTATCCAACTTTCTGCACTCAATTGTTGTGTTTAAAATGACTGGAAGTGGTATTGTAAATAAATATTCCACCACTGAAGAAGCAGTTTGAATGCATCCTAAGTGATATGAGATTTATACCAGTGATGATTGTTCTCTTGTTATTAGTTTGTATTTTAAAATGTGGTCTTTGGTAGAAAAACATTATAACTTGCATAAAAACTTTACCCTGATTTGTCTGGTGCAGGTATGAATTCGCCAGCTGATGTAGGTCAGTGGAGCAGATCTGGTTCTCTGGTCCAATTGGATTTAAGGAACCATCAGGAGACAGCATAAATTATTTTTAGTTATGTGGTATAAATACAACACATTCAGACATGTTGTATGTGTTCCTTCATTCTCTGCTTTTTGTTATGCTTTTTAGTTTTGTCTCTATCCTCTCCAACATGTTCAGGTAAAAACTTTGAGTAAATTTGGTTTTATTTGCAGATCAGGTTACGATGACATAGATGTGGCATTATTGTTTAATAAATACTTCAAAATTACAGACTGTAAACATCTGATTTATTTGATTTTAGACATATTTATTGGTTTTATTAAAAAAAGGAATGTATTGGACAACATACTTCTAAAAAAAGAAACTCAAGGACGTATGAAAATAGGTCTAATGGGATGGTCTCCACGGTTCACATCTCTTGGCAGCTGACTGCTGGACAGACTCCAGCTCCTCTGTGACCCAAGAGGAAAATGCAGATTAAAAAAATGAGGCAGTGGATGAGATGTTACCTGCCTAGATGCAGCTGTGGAAAGGACGGTGGAGAATGTTTTTATAAAGTATTCAATCAATATGCATCATAGGGTAAAATAATACTGCAGTTTTGGCTTAATTATGTAATAAAAGTTTTAAGAGATATTTGGTGATCTGTTTCCAGCTCTAAACAAAAATGTGTTTTTGTCACTTTTAAATTGTGTTTTTAGAGATGCTGGAGCTGAGTAATGACCAGACCAGGTAGCACTGACATGTAGAGCAGCAGGGAAAGGCTAAAGATTGAAATGTCTACCTGCTCCATGGCGAAATGAAGAGACGGCAAACGCTGAGCCGCATCAGTGGATAACACATTATGACAACGTGGATAAGAAGGCGCTTACAATGCAATTACACACACACACACACACACACACACACACACACACACACACACACACACACACACACACACACACACACACACACACACACACACACACATTGCACAGTGTAAACACACTGGTCCCCCCTTAAACCTTAATAGTTTCAGGGATGAAGGGAGTGCAGGATCCATACCCCTCCACAGGCCATATTAATAGGATTAGGAGCAGCCTCAGGAGGACATGGCAGGCCAAGTCCAACGCTCCGTTTGACATCTTTTGTCCACGAGCCCTGAGACGCAGCTCCCAGCAATAGGATGAGGGACAAAGGCTTTTGAATATTGCGATGTAGCTACAAATATATCCCGATGGGGGAACGTTGAACCTCAAGTTCCAGCAGATAAAACGGACAGACAGCTATTTTGACAACTCAATCAGTTTTTGAGATAAATCAGATCAATCTTACTTTTCTGTGTGCACATTAGTGAGTTTGACTGGGTGAATGTGGCTCTGGTGTGAAGCGCTTTGAGAGGTGAGTAAGACTAGAAAAGTGCTGCATAAAATTCAGTCCAGATGGTCCAGGTATTGAGACAAAGACGGAACCAGAGCCGTCAAAGAAAAGGTCCAACTGAATAAAGAAATCTTAAAAACTAGATATATCAAGGTTTAGACATTAGTTACATTTGGCAGCTTCAACCTTGTTCAGGATTTACAGGACCCAGAGAAACTGCTTAGAGTAAAACGTCTTGCCAGTAAGTTATTAAAATACTCCTGTCAGTTTGACTGAAGATGGATTATAGAAGTTCTGAGTTGAGGTGAAGAGAAACAAAAGAAGGTGCTTCATCCATTCTTTACTGGGGATTTCTCTGGACTGATTGTATTTAGGAGAGCAAAGCTGGTTTCATTACTTTGCCTTAATTGAACTGACACAAAGAAAGGTAACTGGAAATTGTCTCGTTTCCCCTGATGTGTTCTAGGATCCATCAGCAGTTTCCTTTCTCTTTTTTTTCTTCTTAACTCAAAAATAGGCTCACTGCCTGTCGATTGACAATATTTCACTTTTTCAGAAGTATAAAAACCCTCAGTTAGACTCTTAAATCCATTGTCAATCTGCTCCTATTTAAAGCTTCTTTTAACTGATTAACTGATTACAATTCACCTAACAGGATCAAAGAGGCTGCAGGCATTGCTGCATCAATGTTTCACATTGAAGCATAACATTATGTGCAGTGAGTAGTGTGTAATAAGTTGGTGTTTTTAATTCAACTTTATGTGTGTAATATTCAATATGTGCATCTGGCTTACTTTCTTTTTAATTGTCATATTTCTAGTTTTGGATTATATAATTCTTGCTTTCCTTGGCTTGTTCTATTTCTGGAATATAAAATAATGTTACAATGAACTACATCTTAATAAAGCAACACACAATATTCAATGTATCTCTGTAATTTTACAGCATTGCCTTCAGTAGAGTCATGATAAAAAGAAAGTACACCCCCATTAATTCCTGTGGTTTTTACATTCTGTGCATCTGTGGGACGTTTGGGGTGAACACAGTTTTAACATTTTGGTTTCATCTTTGTTGCCTTCATGGTGAAATCATTGGTTTGTTGTTTTGTATACTTGAGTATGAATTGAAATAATTTTAGAATCTGATAAAGACCAGATTATTTTTATGGTAAAAGTAGAACTGGCAGCGTAGTTTTCTTCCATTATAGTTTTATCATCACTGAAAATATGAACTCCTCAAAAAATCATAAACAGTCGTGGTTCTCGAATATCTCCGTATTCAACTACTATTGACAAAGAAGTGGAACTCTTTTGAGTATGATCTTTATCAATAGTTTTGTTTTAAAATGATTAAAATGTTCTGTTTTACCATTCTGGTTCTGATAATCAGGATGTTCTATTGAACTTTCATCAGATCGTGCTCAGTTTGAGCAATTATTGACATTCTCAGCGATCGCCTCACATCCCGTGCCATCACCGAGTGACACAGAGATTCTCTGTCCTCTCCCCGACCACAGAACTCTGGGAGCGCGACCAAAACCAGTTTTATGACCAAGAGCTGCTGACACTCACTTCCTGCCAAGAAAAAGGAAGACTAGGTACAAACTCATCAAAAGCACATATTAGCAGAAAAGCATAAAATATTTTTTTGCATGTTTTAGAGAAGGTGTTGAACACGTTTGCACCGGCAAGCCGAAAGTTTGGGATTTATGTCTCAGTCTTGATGTCCAATCGTAGAACATTGGTGTATAAAATGTTTTAACATGGAGACAAATCTAAGATAATAAATCATTAAACACCACTAACAAAGTAAAACATTAACTAATAAAAACAATTTGCTTACCTTCAAAGGAACTTTTTCCCCCTGTCTGACTGTTAAGCAGATGAGAGAACAGCTCAGTCTATGGGCTACTGATCCCAACATGTTTTCATCTTGTGTAAAACAAAGACTTGAAATATCTTATAAGAAAGGAAAATATTCAAAAAACCTTTCACTTGACTGGGTTATCGGAAATGATGCATTAAGTCCCAGAAGTTGTTTTTGTTATTTAGAGCTTTTTTACCATGCTCTTTTTCTACAGATCCTCGGTGTTGAAAATGTGCCTTTGAATAATTTTAAGCCAATATTTGAAATATGAACTTGACCAGAATGCAGAAACAGCGTCATTGTTAAAGTCAAATATTAAAACATGTAATTATCTTAGAGAAGCCGGAGCTTTGTTGTGGTTTCTGATGCCAGGAAAGGAGCCGATGTGTTCAAAGTGGCTTTGGTGGATGACTGATAGGTAGGTGCAGCTCTCTGGAGTTCTTTGGCTTACAAATATGTGAAGGTGAATGAAGGAGAGCAAACAGGTGATTTATGGTGAATGAAGTCAGAATGGAGGATCTGAGTGACTCTTATGGAAGGAGGAAAGCAGTCTGGGCCGGTTGGGTGGTGATGATGTGATGTTGCTCAGAGGGAAACTTGAAGCTCTGACCATTTCTCCAGTGGAGACTTAAGATGAGATCCATAGGTTTGTGACATGAGGAGTCCCAATGTTTACTAAGTCAAATAGTTAACAGAGAGAGTAATACTAGGAAAACTTAATTAGGTCAGATCGTCCCATCACCAGTTAATATGCCCATCTTGTCTCACTTTGTCGCTTCCTGCTTTCTTTACCCATGTAGACAAACCATAGACTGTCAGTTAATTTTTCACTGTAGTTTAGTATTTTTGTGAATAATAGACATAATTCATTATGTACAATTTAATACAACTGTACATTATCTTGTTGATTCTTTAATTTGCACAATATTTCCTTATAGGTTCTGATCCCCAGTCCTCCCAATCAGTTGACTCTTATTGCATGACAGATTGGGAACCCTGAAGAAACCGTAATAATTATTGTTGACCTCCAGGTAGATCCTCATTGTTGGAAACATGTAAACATATTTCCTCGCAGCAATTTATTGGTGGAATCCAATAAATGGAAACATTGAAAACTATAATGGTATGAAGTGGAAATGGGTTGAAAATTACCTGCAGCCACTTGCTGCAACGAAAGGTGGCAGTCAGGCAATGAGTAAGAGTCATGCTGGTCCTTTCAGCCAAGATCCTTATAGGTTTTCCACCCCCTCTTGGTTTCAGCCAAGATCTTAAGGCGACTGAAATCCTTTTTGTGTCAATCGTCACATAATTCTTAACAATGACTTAAATAGCCTGATGAAATGCTTTGTTTCTTTATTGGAAAAACTCTTGTGATGTATTTTTCCTAAACTGTCAGTATCTTTGCTTTGCTTTTAATAAACGTACAGTTTAGGAAATGGTTTTGCCAGCTTGCAGCAGATTTCAGTTGGACGTTACACTGTTGATAAAATCACCCAAGCTTAACCATTCAAATTTATTTTATCACTCTGCTGCAATTCACACTTTCAGCCTTGACTTTAATTCAGACATTTTCTTGGAAACAAAAACTTGTGTGAAGGTTTTTATGAAGGCATTACCAAGCTGGTATTTGCCTCCAAAGTGCTTAGTGTGTTTAGGTTTGTCTATACACATGGCAGTAATGAGTTCAGTTCCTGGTTTTCCTGAAACAGTAACCAAATAGTTAAAATTTTATTTCAGACATAGTATGAAAGAAAACCATGTATATTTTATTAAACTCACAATGTTCAGTTAAGTGTTTTCTAGAGAGAAAGGGTTTCTGTTGAAGTTCCTCATCATAATTAATGAAGTGTTTGCATGATCCCTCCTAAATTATCTCCCACCTCCACACAGGAAACATTGTCTTCATAACTACATGCAGCTGAACTAATTTTAACTAATTTTTGACTCTTTATTGTTTACAGATTGTGTATTTACTTAAATTCTTAAATATGTTTCATTTTGTGACAATTTGTTTGATTTATCTAAGCTTAAGATTTTGACAAAATATGACTTGATATTTTTTTTCAGCAGTAGGAATCTAACTTGCTTTGTTATCCATTTTATTGCTTTTTGGTGCTTTTTCTCTTATTCTTAAAGAAGACAACCTGGTAAACAATAAACTATGTTGCCTAATTTTCTTAAACATTTTCAAGCAGATTTGTTGGAAACAAGCAGCTTCCCTCTGGTTCAGATGATTGTACAAACATTCTGAGCTCATAAAATAACCACACTGGATGTTATTTAACAGATATAAAAGTCACATTGACTTGTTCTCTCTCTCTCCATGTTGATTGCTAATTTGTCTCAGTGAAGAAGTTCTCTTTCAAACCAGCAGAGACTGATTTGGTTGCTGGGTGATTCCTGAAGCGCCTGCAAAACTTTGACCATCTCAGGTAGATTATAGGAGATGCATCACTGCCTGTGTTAAGTTTCTTTATCAGAAATCACACAGAGGTGTTTGCATGAGTTTTCAGTTTCTGTTGCACATCCATGTCAAGAAGATGAAACCACATTACATCCCTCCATATATTTTAGAACAACATAGAGTTAAATATTATAATAATATATGATTTAAACAAACAGAACCAGTGCTTTTAAACCTCATTTTGCTTTTTCTAATGAAAAACCTGAAATCCTGGTTTAACTCTACCTTATTCCAGTTTTATTTTATGTTACTAAGCATATTTTTTAAACTTCTTGACTTGCTTGCATCCCTTCTGAATGCTGAAAAGAAACCAGATGAATGAATGAGAGTGATGAAAAAAGGAGGGAAATAGTCTGAGTGGCTAGGATTTCTGAATGGGAGCTACTTACAATGGAAACTCTCAAAAGAAAGGAAAACCTTCATTTTGAAGGCAGGCCATTAAGATGTGTCCTCCTAAAGGAGGTTGTTGTGAAAAAAACATTTTCAGCATCTGTCTGTTTGGGTGAAAAAGTGTGGAAAAAGAGCGGTGCATGTGATTACTGGACGAGGGCCGGACAGGGGCCACGCAGGCCCGGGCAGACGGCTGCAGAGAAAAGGATATTTACCTTGAACTCCACTCGTCTCGTCTCTGGGGCGGGGTCAGGTATTGTAGCCGGGCCTGACAGGGTCAGGAGGGGACAAGAGGGGGAGACAGAGGGCGGTGGGTTTGGAGCGGGGACAGGGGGCTGCCCTCGGGGTCATGGGGTGCTTACCCCACTGGGGGCCGGTGGGGGGATGGAGGGACAGATATTGGCAGATTTTCGTTGTGTGCAGATGCTCAATATGCAGATGTCTAATCGAATTGTGCGACGATGAATTGGTTCCCCCTCCTGATTTGCATCAGGACAATCCCGTGCTGTGGCTCAGGGGTCAGCGGAGTTCCCCTGGACAAAATGAGCAGCCGGCTGCAGACGCCCCCGAGAACGTGTGAACTTGAAGGAGACTTTACTTAATGACAAGGATATTGATTGATTCAAATGTCTGTCTGTCTGGGAGTGCGTCTGACATCTGTCTTTCCTGTGAGTATGTTGTTTCTGGGTGCATAAAAGAAAGTAGAACATTCATTGCTTCTCTGTGTTTGGATTAAGTTCAGCTAAGTTAAGATAAAATTCTCCAGATTTTGTTGCAGCAAGACATTTATCTAATGATTCCCTCACAAAATAAGAGCAAAATAATTTGATGTGTTGTTTAAATAAACTGGCATCAGGTTTAAACTACAAACTGTAGTCTTAAGTGTTACCTATTTGGTAAAGGTGAACATATTTTCCTGCCTAAATAAGACAGAAAGTTAAATTATTTCTATTGCAACATGTACATTTTGTCATAGGATGACATAATGATGGAAGTGAAAGAAAAGGTAAAATGGTTTTGAATATTCATTAAAAATAGAAATCTGAAAAGTGTGATGCTCATTTTTTTTCAATCTCCTTTACTGTGATGTTCCTAAATTTCAGGTTAAATCCAGCTTTCTGTCAAGGCCTCAGAGGTTCATTAGAGAACAGAATAAAGAATCCAAGATCCACAGCAGACAGGTCGGATCTAAAGCTCTAGAAAGAATAGCAACCTGCACACCTATCAAGATGTGGGTATCTGGTGTTACAGAAGCAGGTAGGAAATTCACATTTCAGATCAAAGAATTTGATGACAGAACTACTACTAACTGACCCTTACGGGAGCAACAAGGAAAAAAAGTCATTTTCAAAAGGAAGTCTTCAAAAGTCCTGTTTGCATTTTTCTACAACAAACATGGAGGAAACTCTGGTCAACTGAAACCAAAATCGACTTTTTGGCCCAAATGCAAAATGTTGCTTGTGGAGAAAAACTGACTTTGTGCAACCTAAACTAACCATTTCTAGGGTGAAGCACAGAGGTTGGTGCATCATGGTGTGGGGATGCAGGATTGAGTTGATGGGAAGACTTGTGAACCTAAAATGCAGATAAATGCATAGCAGAGTCGCAAGAAACTTGTTAGAGGTTGCAAAATAGTTTAGGCTGGGGCAAAGGTTACTCTTCCACCAGGACAATGACTCTAAATATCAACCAGAACTACAGTAGAATGGCTTAGGGTTAGGGTGGAATGGTCCAGTCAAAGTACAGATATCGATCTATAGAAAATCTGTGGTCAAACTTGATAATTGATGTCAACAGACATTCTTCATCCTTTCTCCAAAGCTTGAGCTAATCTGAAATGTTTGTGCCTGTAACAGCTTGTCTTTTGTCTCAATATTTTTTGCAAATTGCACTGCTTTAAAGAACTGATCTTAACCGGAGTGAAAATTTGAAAGACACTTGAAAGCTTATTATTATTATTATTATTATTATTATTATTATTATTATTATTATTATTATTATTATTATTATTATTATTATTATTATTATTATTATTAAGGTTTTGATAAAAGTAGATGTTTAAAGACTGGAGGAGCCAAAGTCACAAGAAAACTACTTTGCAGAGAGTAGAGACAACATTTATCATTAGTTAATTCCCTTAGCACAGGTACTTAGTTGGGAATGTTAAAGGATTTGTGTATCTAGGTTTCGCTTTAGAAGATGTATTCATAACAGGCTATTTGTGTTTGGTTTGTTGGGATAATAAATGCACATTCATAAAAAAACAGTTAAAATAAATAAATACAAACAAGCAAACAGAAAAGCTCTAGATGTGAAAATAGTTTGCGTTACACTGCCCTCTAAGGGTAAAACACAAAAATGCACTGTTAGGAGATAAGAAAACCGAACGAGAAAAAAAACCGGTGAAGATGGAAAAAAATCTGAAATTGGCAAAACATATAATTAAATTTCCCAAGCATTATTGAAGTAGGACGTTTCAGTGAGTCCCTCGGAAAATTTGGCATGAAGAGGCAAAGGTTTAATCATTAAAACAGAAGAACCTGATTTACTTTCTGTTTTACATTAATTTGCTACAATAAACATGGGCAATATTATTACATATTTTTCTCACCAGAAGAATTGCCTTACATTAAAAACCTCATCAATATTGCCTCGGTACATTCACTGTAAAAGATTTGAAAGTGGTTTAACTTAAAAATGAAAGCCCACTTGTTGCTATGAAAACACAATTTAAGTCAACAAGAAAATTGTATTGGTTTCAACTTTATGAAATTAAAATTTATGAAGTTGATTTTACAGCAAGAAACAAGTTGTCTTAACTGTGTTAAATGCTGCAATTTAAACCAATTATTTCACAACATGCAAGAAAAAAACTGTCCTCATCTAGTTAAAGCACATATATTTCTTTATTACTCACAGTATCAAGTTAAAATAGTTTATTTTACACAATTTAAAATCTTATTTCAATGTGCATGAACAAAATTTCTGACCATATAATGAATTTCACTTAATGCCACAATTATTTCTCCTAAAATGTATCTAAAGTGAAGAGGACATTATTCTAAAGCTTTGCAAACTGACAATGTCAGCTGTGTTAATATGTCAAATGTTCAATTTCATGCACAAGAGTCGATGTAACGCACTTCTTTTTCATTCACAGTGCAACACAGGATACAAAAATATGCAGCTAAGCACACTGGGAAATTTCAGTCTTTTTCTTCTTTCGGTTTTTTAAAGTGTTAACCTAAAACCTCCAGTTTATTCAAGGTTTAGAAAAAATTAGTAAAAAGTTAAACTTACAATAGTAAGTTTATCTTACTCACACATCCAGGTACAAAATCTAAAACTTAATAAATGTATTTGACTTAAATAGCACAAGATAGCATACAACTAAATGCAGCACAAATGTTTAGTGTTGTTGCTGTTATTTCAAGGAAGTAGAGCACAGAGTGAATCACTGCACAGGACACAGACTGTGCAGCTCGTCTTCATTAATCTGCTGATTTCACGGCTCAATGTGGAACAAGATGGTTAAGTTTTTATTGATGCTTATTTTCTGTCTCCTTTCATCAGCTGGTAAGTTCACATTAAAGTTCTAATATCTCAGGATGCAATATATATTTAAAATATGTATTAATCTTTTGTAATGTGTTTTATCTGTATGCTTTCTGTTCCTAAAGAGAAACATTTTCTTAAGTTTTACTTCACTGGATCTTCGGGACTCCCAAACTTCCCTCAGTTTGAGGTTGTTGCTGAGGTTGACGGCTCTCTGATCGGTTATTGCAACCGGACAGATTTTAGATTAACACATGACTGGGTGAAGAAATTTTTGGATGATGATGTAGAACTGGTCAAGATGAAGTGTTCTCACGGTCTACCGAACGAATGGAAGGCCAGGATTTCTGATTTGAAGAAAAGACTCAAACAACCTGAAGGTACAGTAGCTTCAGTTCATCATCATGTGACAGAAACTTGCGACTTTCAAACTTCAGGGACTATTAAATGATCAAAATTAAAAAGTACAAATGAACAGCAACATCACCTATAATTTGTAGACGTCAAGTAGTTTAAACAAACACTGCTCTCTAGGAATAACACACAAAAAAACCTTTAAGCCTATCCTTTTCATCAAATCTGGAAAGAGTGAGAAAAATGTTTTAGACTGATGAAAATGAAAATAGTATTGTTTTGGTTTTATTAATAATTTTACTAATTTTAATAATACACTATATTGAAATTGCACTTTTGATTTTGCAGTCTCAAAGGGTTAATGACAAAACATTTACAATGGATAAATAACAAAATAAAAGATATAAATAAACCTCTAAGAAAGTGCTCCTCACTTTGGTGGGCATGTGGAGAAGACAAAGACAAGGACCACTTTTTGGGGGTTTGATAAGGAGAGAATCGGCAAGATTTCGGAAATGTTGAGAATTGAAGAAGGTTTTGCGCAGCTGGCTGATACAAAGGTTAACTGAGGGGTCATATCTACACCAAGATCTATAACTGCTCTTAAAAAGGAAAGTTGAAACCAAAGAAGGTGATACTGGTTATACATGATGACTGGGTCTAATAAAGAGTGTCCCCTATGCTTCAATTTTGGAGTTGTGGAGTTGGAGAAAGTAGTGCTCCATGCTAGTTAAGTGGTGAGATTTGACAATGATGCTGGTGGTGACGAAGGTGGGGTTCCAGCTGTGGTATTTACTTAAAGTTGTGTACCATCAGAGTAGCATTAAAAAGAAAAATGACTGATGATCTGACTAAAGGGAACATAATGAGGAGGATGGGACCAAGTATCCCTGAGGAACACTGTAGGTGACTGTGTGCGATTTTGATATGTGGAATGATCCAGGGAGGTTTATTCTGTCCAGTTTGTGAGTTCAGAATGGAACCAACTGAGGACAGTGTCAGAGTCTCCAATGGTGAAGTGGAGCCAACTGAGTAAAGCCAGTGAAGGACGACTGTGTTAAACGCAGCAGACAAGTCCAGGAAAATGAGGAAAAACTATCCAAACAGAAGAACCTAACTTACTTACTATTTTATGTTAATTTACTTTTAACTAGCAAGGACCACACCACAAACATATGCGTTTAAAGATTTATTGATGAATGCATGAGGGATGAAGGGGAGAGGGAGGAAAAGGGGGAGATGAAGGGAGAGGGATGGAGGGATGAAGGGTCTTGATTTGGTCGTCTGGGTGAATGACAGAGGGCTTGGGATGTGAAGATTCTGAGTGGGGTTATGTCTTTGGGAGGCAGTTCCTCTTATTTATTCCCGAGCCAACATAGGAACCCCCAGACAAAACCTAAAGCAAAAAGAAAAACAAAGCACGGTTATAAATGAAGTAGTATTAATTGAAAGAGGAAAAGGGTAAGGGTTTGACGAAACAAACTGAGTTGAGTGGGTGAGCAGCGTTTAAATAGGCTGGTGAGTTAGAGGTGTGGTTTGGGTGTGGTACTGCTCCCGAACCTAAGTTAACACATTAACTCCGTATGAACAACTGACTTCACTGGTAATGCTATTAAATGTTTTTCACAACAAATTTCTTTTATAATTTATCACAATTGAGTTAAATTGTGCTACTTATAGGTTTCTCTCCTTGTACATCTCCTTCCAGCTACCTCATATATCTGATTTATGAAATAGATTAATTAATTAATTAATTAATTAATTAATTAATTAATTAATATTTATTTGATTGTTTGATTTGCATATTTCCAGTCTTTAAAGATAAACACTTTCTAAAGTTTCATTATGGTATCAAAATGTTCTACCATGACTTATTTTGAAAACGGAAGGAGGAAAATAAAACTTTTAAATGCTCTCACTTGATTAAATGTCCAACAATAGCAGCTGAACTCACTCAGAGAACATGCTTCATTGCTGCAACTCAAAATTATGCTAAGTCACATAATTGCCTTCCCAGCCATACAGATTATAAGAAGAGCATAAGTCTGCAACACACTTTGAATTCATTTTGAATGTAAGCATATTTAGTCATTGATTATGTGTTTTTCCGTTTCTCTCAGATGTTTATGTAGTCCAGTGGATGCATTCCTGTGACTGGGATACAGAGACTGGAAAGGTCACTGGTTTTTTGCAGTTTGGCTTTAATGGAGAAGACTTCATTGCTCTGGACATCGAGAGGAATTTATGGATTGCTCTAAAACAACAAGCCATCCCCACCAAACTGGCCTGGGACAATGACAAAGCTAGAATACACAATAATAGGATATTCACCTCTCAGATTTGCCCTGATTGGCTGAAGAGATCTTTGGACTACGGGAGAAACTTTCTGATGAGAACAGGTAACATGACCAGAAGCAGTTCTAATCTTTATCACAGGGTTATGCTGTCATTTTGTTCAGTTTCACTTTGGGGAGTTTCTGGGTTCACTGAGTTTTGCACAGTTACCCAAACATAAAAAACCTTTCTAATTTATTTCCTTCATTCAGAATATGAAAATATTAAACTACAAAAGCGGTCCAAGATTTTTTCTTTTGTTATCCAGAATTGAAATATCTGAATGTTAAAAAGCAATATCATGTTGTGGATATCTCCAAATTGTCCCTAGGTGTGTGTGTGAGTGTGTGTGTGCATGGTTGTTTGTCCTGTGTGTCTCTGTGTTGCCCTGCGACAGACTGGCGACCTGTCCAGGGTGACCCCCGCCTCTCGCCTGGAACGTTAGCTGGAGAGGCACCAGCAACCCTCCTGACCCCACTGAGGAACAAGAGTGTAAAGAAAATAGATGGATGGATGGATGGATGGATGGATGGATGGATGGATGGATGGATGGATGGATGGATGGATGGATGGATGGATGGATGGATGGATGGATGGATGGATGGATGGATGGATGGATGGATGGATGTTGTGGATATTCAATGGAATCACCTGCTCAAATGCTCATGCATACTAAATATCATAATACCTTACATGTATACTGTTAAACATGTAGACAAAATTATTATAAATTATTGATGTTATCCTTCTGTTAACATCCGAGATGTCCACAATGCTCACTGAAAAAACTTGATGCTCACATACAGTAAGTAATATGAAAATTTACTGAAAATTAGTAAATAAATCAGAGATTGCTATTGAATTGTAGTTCAACACAATCATTAAAAATGGGGGAGGAAGGGGGGAGAGAACCTAGAGGGTTTCAGTCCTTAACAGAGGGATACAAACAATTTTATAGAAAATATTTAGTTAACTCCTGGTTTTATTTTTTGAATAAAATCTTTTCTAACTGCTCCTCCTTTTTTGCACCTCAAGTTTAATGTTTTCCAATTTAACCAATCTTCAGCCTCCTTCATCCTCCAACAAACAGGAGCCTATAGGAGGATGACCTTCTTATTTATACCATTCTCTGAATAATATATATTTTTTCTGTCCATCTACTTTTACCCAACCCCTTTGTCTGCTATCTTGTCTCTCTAATGATTCTTGTCTGTACCTAGAGCTTCCCACACTGTCTCTTCTGCAGAGGTCTCCCTCTGATCCAGTCACCTGTCACGCTACAGGTTTCTATCCTGACAAAGCTCGGCTGTTCTGGAGGAAAGCTGGAGAGCAGATTCATCAGTTTATGAATTATGAGGAGATTCTTCCCAACAATGATGGGACTTTCCAGATGAGCGCTGACCTGGATGTTTCCTCAGTCAGTGCTGCAGACTGGTGGAGATATGACTGTGTTTCCAGCTTCTTGACACTGAAGACAAAATTATCCTCAGACTGGATCAAGCAGTGATTAAAACCAACAAGAGTAAGAATAAACATCTCAAATTTCTATATATTCTTGTTCTCTAGTGCTTTTAAAATAAAACAGCATTATTATTAAAACAGGTATGTTAAAGTTTGCTTGATAAATATTAAAAATAGTCTGTATTCAGACATAACAAGTTCCTTTAATACAGTGGTTCTTAACCTTTTTGAGGTACCGAACCCCCCAGTTGCATATTCGCGTTCACCGAACCCTTCTTATTCCAATGCCCCCCCTCGCGACATACAAAATATTTTGTGGTATTCTGATTTAGTAATGTAATTATATTAGCTGTGTAACCACCAAGATTCGACTAAGGAGCAGATTTAGACTATAGAATTTGGTAAAAACTGTGAGCTTTGCTGAAGTAATTAAAGACACAAGTTCAAATTCATGGTGAGAGTGGAGCTCCTTCAATCAGTGCTCCTCCGCAGCTCTGATTGGCTAAGCAATGTAACGTGATCCTCTGAATGGCAAAGCAATGTAACGTGATCCTCTGCAACAAGTGATGGCAAAGCGGGGCGTCATCACGACTTCACACAAGTGTGTCTTTACCTCCGCGGCAGAGGCTCCGCCGAACCCCTGAGACCAACTCACCGAACCCCTGGGGTTCGATCGAACCCAGGTTAAGAACCACTAATTTAATATAAATTAGGCCACAGATTTATTTCCAGACTGCCGGTTTTAATATAGAGTTCAATATTTTTTGTGTATTTTATATAGGCTACTTTTAAACAGTGGTTAATATATATATTTTCTGTCTTTAACAGTGAATCCTAGTAAAATTGCCATCTTCACCACCATCATTGGAATGTTTCTTTGTGCTTTAATTGCCTTGGTTATCACATCCATTAAAAGGAAAAAGGTGAACATTTTTATTTAGTTGTTTTTGACACAATTTCTTGTTTCTCTGATTCCTGCTTTAAAATATCTTTACACAATAATAATTAAGTAATCACAATAAAGATATTATGACAATGTATGATGGCAGCAATATGGACAGAATTCAAAATTATATTATGTGTATCATAGTAATGAGTAGAAAATAATTAATCATATTCTAATCTTTACATGTTAAAGTAACATTTTGTATTGACCATGATAAAATCTGATTCTTTATCTTTTAATCTTGCAGGACAACAAATACTATGATATCTCTAAGAACCCTGATATCTCTGAGAACCCTGAGAACAAGTGAACCTACAACTCAAGAAGTGGACTTACTTTTGTGAAATTCATCTTTTTCTTGGCTTTTTCTTGGGTTTTCTGTGTAGATTAAATTAATTGGTAGATAATCTGAGACTGGGATCCACTGAATTTTACAATCCTAATTATAATTTACTAAGTCTATTAAGCGAAGTTGTCTTTTGATGTAGAAATATTTATAAATATCAGTACAAGTTTTGTCTTTGCTCACGGAGTTTCTTAACATTTTTGGAGGACACTTTAATCCACTTGTTATTAATCATATTACTGTTGCTAAAACTTAGAGTATATTTAAGTTTGTAAAATTGTTAATTAGTGAGGATGCAAATAATTTTATGTTTTATAATTTTTTTGTAGCATTTGTATTGGAGTGTCATACGTTTTTCTGTTTTATTGCTACCACTTATTGTAAACTTTAATCCCATAGGGGAAAAAAAAAAAGTTTGTTCTGAAGATTTAGAAATGTTATAATTTTCTCTTTTATTGCAATGAGAATGAATGTTTATTAATGCTTTGTTATGCTCCCATCTCCCCAAACTAGTCCTTTCTGTATTTAAATTCACAACAAAACTTTCCTAACAAAATACATATTTAAAAAAAACTTGGATGCTGTAGACTTAAATTGTTTTTGTCTCTAGTAAAAGAGGGAGCAGTTCTTCAACAGAGATGCAAAAATGCTTCCTTAAAACATGGTAATGTTAATTAAAACAAGAGCAAAAACTTATAATATACTAAAACATAATGTGTATTTTATCTAAGTAATCTTGAAGGCCAAACAAAGTTAATGCTTCTGGAGTTTTTCTGAAGACCAAAAATAGGCACATGACAACCTGACCAGTCAGACTTGTAGCAGATATAAATGTAAAAACAAAATTTCTGCATTCAAGAAGCTGATAGTACATTTGAAAATGTATTACTCCTCACACTTCACCTGTAACATGGGAACTGGCTTAAAAAACTTTCCCAAAGCCAAAGGTTGTTTCTGATCTGCGGTTTGATAAACAGATTTTAACAAAAACAAAAATCTAGTTTCACTTCATAATTATTATGTGTTAATTCCTACATACCTGATGTAATGACATATACTGTATATTCAAGTATCTCACAGTAATAAAAAAACATGATTCAGCTTCTTTTTGAGCACACAGGAGCTAAAAAAAGATAAATAGTTACAGCAGTAATATCTGTAAATTAGTGCAAGAGTTGATGCACTTCACAAAACTCCTTTGTTCGTCTGTTTCTTTATCAGATCCTCTGTTGTTCTCTGTCACCAGTTGGTCCCCGTCTCCTCTGCTCTCATTAAAATCCTTTACATCCCTAACGAAACAAAACCACCACAGACAGCTCACCCAGCCCACAGTAGGTAAGGTGAGATGAGCAGATATTATAGTTCAAAAGATTTCTTTCTAAATACAAACTTTTTACATGATGGCTGCAACTGACATGGCAGAAATCTCTTTACATTTATATGGATTTGTCTATCAACTCCACCTTCAACTGACAGAAATTATGAAAATGACAAAAATGCTGCAAATCATGACACAAACAATTCAGTGATTTTACATTAGTTACATCTGGTACAGATAAAATGTGAAGATTATTCTTCAAACATGAAATGTTGACGTTGGGCACTTTTTGCATAAATGTATGCCAAGTGTTCACTCAAGGTCAGTATTTAACCATAACTTCCTCATTTCATCAACGCAGGACAGGAATGGTTGCGAAGTTGACAAACCGGCTTCACAACAAATTGTGAATGACAGAAAGGTGAAGCTGATGAGCCAGAACACTGCAAAACATTTCGGTCACTTTTAGTTGTGTCTACTATCTTCTACTCTTTAAGTAAAATAAATTTATCAGATCCAAGCTTTAGATTTTGAACCTAAATGTGGGAGTTTGTGAAAATATAAACTTACAGTATTAAGTTGTGTTAACTTTTTTTTATTAATTTTGTCAAAACCCCAAGAGCTGAGTAAACTTTTATGTTTTAGTTAGCATAAAAACAAACAGAAAGAAGAAAAAGACAGGACAGGGAACTATTTCCCAGAATGCTTAGCGGCGTGTTTCTGTCTCCTGAGATGGAAGTGAGTCATTGATCTGACTCTTGTTTGTTATGAGGAAAATGTTTATTTTAATGCAGCTGACAGTTTGCAAAGCTTGAGGATAATGTCCCGTTCACACTAAATGTTTCTGAGAAGAATTCCTTGTGGTATTTAATGAAAATTATTGTATAATCAGAATTGTTGTTCATGTAATTTGAAACAAAAATTATGTAAAATAAGTTATTTTATCTTGATACAGTGAGTAAAAATAATAAAGAAATGTGTTCTCTTTTGCTCTTTAACTAGGTGAGGGCAGTTTTTTTCTTGCATATTGTGAAATAATTACTTGGTTTAAATTACAGCATTAAGTTAAAATTCATAATTCAACATTAATAAACTTAAAAAACAATGTTTAGACAACTTGTTTCTTGTTATGTCAACTTCATGAACTTTTATTTTTGAGTTAAAACCAATACAGTTTTCATGTTGACTTAAATTGCATTTTCAAGGCAGAAGATTAACTTTCATCTGCAAGTCAAACCACCTTCAAATATTTTAGAGTAAAGCGGGTGCTCTGTCGGTGCCTGGTGGTGAGAGGCCGTCTTTCAAGAAAGCATCTGTTCTTTGTTTTAGGAAACCATAAAGACAGAGGACCGGATCATCTGAAATGACGCTCCAGATGTGGTGCTGATGCTCATCAGATTGGTAATTTATATAACCAGGTTTCATCCCTTTTTTTACTGGTTGTTGCATATTTTCTATTTTACAAAGGATTCTCAAAAGAACATTCTTTCTCTTTTAGATGAACAGTTTCTGAGGAAAAGTAAAGGATGTCAGTCCTGACATCACAACTTATCTTTTGACAACATGAAGATGTTATTTTTACTGCTATTATTTGGCTCTTCATCACCAGGTAAGCTTTTGCTTTTCCCTTTTTGAAAGTGTTGTCTATTTTTATTCTTGTAGTTTATTTTTACTTTCATAATTTGCTCCATTCAAAAACCTGCTGAAGTCAAACACGTCTGCATCCTGTTGAATATTTAACCATCTCTCCTAGAAAAACACTCGCTGACGGTTTTGGTCACTGCCTCCTCTGGACTTCCACATTATTTAGACTTCATAACCACGACCCAGGTGGACAAGCTGCCAACAAGTTACTGCGACAGCAACAAAAATATTAGAGCAAACCCAAAATATGGGCAAAAATTAATGAACATTGAGTCACAGATTGCTGATTGGTATATTGAACAATGTTTTGAAATAATGTCTGATTATCTCAAGGTTAAGATGGGAATCTTAAAGGACCTGAACCAAAGTGAAGGTACAGTAAAGACAATCGTATTAAATTTAATTAAATTTGATTCATGATCTCAGTTTCTGTTTTCTCCTCCAGCTGTTCACATTTTACAGGTTATTATTGGCTGCGAATGGCAGGAAATGACAAAAGAAACAACCTCGTTTTTACAGTTTGGATATAACGGAGCAGACTTTATAAAATTTGACCCAAAGAAGTTGACATGGATTCCTCAAACTCCCCAGGCTGTCAGCATCAAACCAAAATGGGAAGCTGATGAATCTACATACCATTTGAAGCACAAGGACTTCTTAAATCATATATGCCCTGATTGGCTGAAGAAATATATGGCCAATAACCAAGGCCCTCTGCAGAGCACAGGTGAGACGGAGCAGCATGGTGTGATCAAACATTTTACATTCACCAGGCTGAGATAGAGCAACATGAACAGGAAAACCTTAAGACCTGGAGAAAAGTGGTCACATCTCTAGTGTCATTTACATTTTACATTCCATGATGTTTTGTTTCATTTATTCCATTTGTCATTTTTTTGTTGATGATTATACTGTTTGTGAATTTTTGTGCATTTACCCCTTTCTAAATATTTTATAAGAAAAGTGATGCTGTTTTTGTGTCTCTAACTGCTTTCTGTTTTTCATGATCTTCACATTTCCTTAAATTTTTTTAAAATTCTGTTTTACATAATAGAAAAGTATTTAATTGTAGATCTTAAGCTGCCATCTGTCTCCTCAGTTCTTCCCTCGGTGTTTCTCCTCCAGACGTCTCCTGACTCCCCAGTCAGCTGCTTTGCTACTGGTTTCTATCCCAACAAAGCTGTGATGTTCTGGAGAAAGGATGGAGAGGAGATTCAGGACGGTGTGGACAAAACAGAGATCCTCTCTAACCAGGATGACACCTTCCAGATGAGAGCAGACATTAATGTTTCATCTGTTAACCCAGAAGACTGGGAAATATATGAGTGTGTGTTTCATCTGGTGGATGTCAGAGATGATGTTGTCAGCAGACTGGAGAAAGAAAAGATCCAAACCAACTGGGGGAAGAGACAGAAACATAATGATGAGGGTAAGGAACGATGTTCTGTTTGTTTAAATGTTTTTAAGTTTTATCCTTTTTGAAAGTGTTGCTGTTTTTGTTTTGTTTTTTTTTAAAGAAATTTTAACCCTGATTTCCAGGTAACTCTTGCTCTGAAAAAAAGGTTTATCTGGAATTAAAATACAACCTTATTTATTATTGAACCTCTTCAAAAGTACAATTACTTTATAAATCCAATAACAGACTTTCAAGATATTATTCCCTGTTATACTGATTTCTTAACACTTTCCAGTAGATCATAATCTACAGTTTATGCATCTCTTAGTTAACATGGTTATCTGCATCTGTTGTTTTTTTCTGTCCAGAAAAGCCCATTGGATTGATAGTTGGAATCACTGCTGCTGTGGTTTTTCTCGTCATTGTTGCTGCTGTTGGATTTACAGTCTTCAAAAACAGGAAAGGTAAGGAAACCTCCAACGATAAGCTGTTGAGTGTCCTCTGCTGGCCAGTACTCAGATAGATAAACAATCTATCATTGCTCATATTTGTTTATTTATTCTCATTTTAGCACTTCTTAAAAGTGTGATGAATCTTGCAGTTTGATTTATTGACAAACTCCATCCTTTATTGTTTATCGCTTATTGACATAAACATTTATATTGTAGATTATTCTGAAGATTAATTTTTTTTTTTTACCTTACAGCTCCCATCAACAGCATTGAATTGTCTGAGACTCAATCAAGAAACCAGACTGAAGTCAAATCTGGACTCTAACAGTTAAAACAAGTTTAAAGCAGAGAAAACTATCCTGTTCAGTAAATTTGATTGTATGAACCAAATTTGCATTCAACACATTTTGAGTCCTTCATTGCAAGTCTGTAAAGATGTCTTCCTTAAGGAGAAAGCTCCAAATGACTATTGTATTGAGAACTGAGGGGAAAAAAGTGCTTTGGTTTTTTATTTAGTTTATGCAAATATTTGGTTAAAACTATAGAAATGCATTTTCCTTACATTATAATGCAAATAAATGTCTAAGCTTAAGATAATAAAACATTTTTTAAAACACCTTAAAATGTGTTTTCCACATATTGAAGCTTGTTACAATTGTGCACCAGGTTGTGTGAAACACCGAAACCACATATAATTAGTGATGCGTACATTATTTTTTATTATTTTTTGTTTGGATTTTTCTTTTCAATAAAGTTCTTGCGTGGGTATTTGTACACAACGTTTGACTGCATTACTAATGAGAAAGATAAGATGTGTTTGTTCAAATTTTCAGGCTAAAGGTCTGTGGTTTTCTGAAATCTCCATTCTGCAGCTTTAAGCAAAACATGATGTCTGACGAGGTTTTGAAACGAAGGGAAGCTAACCAGCAGAGGGCACTCAACAGTCAAAGTTGGTTCAGTTCAGTTCATGTGAGTGTCTTTCATGTGATTTAAGCGTTTTTCTGGATTTGATTCAAAGACAAATATAATGGCTTTGAAACAACAACAAAACAAAGTATTTTAGTATTATTTTACTACTAGAATCATTCTGGAGAAAAAAAAGGTAATTAATTGGAGTTTTCTTTGGGTAGAGACATTAAGACAAATCTGTCAACTTTTTTGACTTTTGGATTTTAATCTGCCACCCCCAGCACATAAGTTTCAGTCCTCCATGGCACATGGACCCTTTATTTCCCTGTATTGATTTCTTATTTTCCTTCATCCATGTTTGTTTCTTCTGTTAGTTCAATAAGTTTTCATCTCATCAGTTTTACCATATTTTACTCTTAGTTTCAAATTTGTCACAGAAAAATTTCTGTGATATATCATTTCCTGGTCCCCCTTTTTTCCTCTCTTGATGCCTTAGTCTTATTCAGAGGGAATTTACCAATGCATGTGCCTAAACATAATAAACGTTGTTTTAGCATCTGAAATCCTTTTTAAGTCTAAACATTTTCTTCTACCATGTATTTTTTATATGTTCTGGATGTTCAGGAGCTGCATAAAATGCATGTAAGTCAAACCTGGATCAAGGGAGTCTGAGATCTAATTCTGTTTGAACAAGTACTTCAACCTTTGACCAATTTTTCTTGTTAGTGCTTCTATTTTAAGTTCCACTTTTGTTAGCTCTTCAAGAAGTATTTAGCGGGAAAAAACAGGTTTTTAAGAAGCTATTCATAAGCTATGGTTGGTCAAAAATATTCATCCATAGCTAACTACTAACATGCAGAACCAATAAGACAGGAAGACTTATTGATTTAAAAAATAGTAAAAGTCTGGACATTTTCATCACCCAATGAAATCCCCCTGCTTGTGGACAGACCATAAAAAAGGTTGTAAGTGAGAGCAGTGGCAGTTTGTGATATAAGGGCGACATGGACAATTGCACTTCAAAATGGAAAGCAGAAGTGAATACAAGATATTATTTCATATTAACTCATCAATGTATTTATTGCTGGTTTCAGTGAGTGCAACAGAGTCTTCCTTTTTTAATATCCTATTAATCCTGTTAATTTCTTTCCTCCAACAAATGTCACAGAAAGATAGATAGCTTATAAAAATTATCAGAGTAACATGCAGAGTTCTAAAAAGCACATTTTCAATAAAGGTTAACATAAATAAAACACACTTTTTAATATTTATAGCGTCCCAGTTGAAAGAATGGTCTCTCAAACTGATGGTTCACAATCCTTTATTGAACAGCCTTTGTATGTGAACACACTGTAAGAGCTACAAAATATACAAATAAAATACCATTAGTAACTCAAATAGTGTTGTTCTAACAATTTCCTTATTAACATATGAATCATGAATTATTACATAAGTTAATTAACAAGCAACTGGAGTTAATTAGTTCCCACTGATCATGTTCAGTAAAAGGCTGATCTTCTCAAATCCAGGCAACAAGTCCCAGGTTGGACGAACATTGGATTATGTTTTATTTAGATGCAACTCATTGGATAGACACCAGGTTTCTGGAGTCAATCTCTAAATGAGCCCTGTGCTGTTGTTATCATCTGTAGGGTTGGAGAAAAATGATGAGTTTTTGATAAAACATTGAGGATAAGTAGAATGCAAATGGGTAAGTGTAACTTACATATTGGAGCAAATGTGTCTGAAAAAAGCAAAACAAAAGAAAACCAAAAAACAAGTAGCTTAATTTTTTTTTTAGAAAAATATACCAACATTTACACTTTAGCTGTCATGACTTCATTTTTGTATTAAAGTGGGCAATTTGGTAAATTAAAAATAATTAAAATGTTTCCTTTTGTTTCTTACCTTTCTTCCTTTTGTAAACTATGTACGCAGTGATAGCTATGATGACCACAAACAGCAGTGAAGCGGTGATGGGGACAACAACATTACTGGAGTGTTCTGTATAAAACAAACATTAAAGCTGGAGTTAGATACAGAGGACATAAAACAGACATAGAAACATGAATTTATTGTTCTGTGTAATCTTAGCTGTGAATTACTATCCAGTCAATCTAGTTACTAGTTTTCTGAAAGAAAAAAAAGAAAAAAAAAACAAAACTCCTGTGCAATGATGCATGGTTATGATGTAAATACTTTGAAGACATTTTGACATTTTGAAACTGACGGTTGCGTCTGTCATGGTGGGTGTTTGCAGATGGACCCAAATGTGTGTGGTTTTTAATGAAAAATGAAGGACAAAACATTTCAACAAAAACATGAAGACACAGCGAATGTAGGGAACCAGATCAGAGAAAAACATAGGATCCCACAACCAAATTGGCGACAGAGAATTGACAAGGAGATAACGAGAGTTGATGAGAGGAACCGGCGAGGAGTGAGAGTAGAAATAATATAAGTTCTGTGAGAATGAATGCTGGAACAATGGACCTGGGTTATTTAGCTAACTGACTGCAGGTGTGAGGGGATAAAAAAAAACAGAAAGTGGCACGGGGGCTAGATAATAAATATAATACTGAAAAATAAATAATTCTAAGAAGCATAATTATACAAGAGTAACAAAAAAAACCAGAGACAAACAATGAACTAGAATTACTAAGAAGGACTGGACTAAATATAAAACACAAACAAGACTGATCTCTTTAAAAATATCCTTTCCTTTCCAACACTCCTCTTTCAGCACATCACAACAATTCTGAAGAACATTTTACTGAGAAATAGCTTGCATGATAGGCTCAACAGATGTGTAGTTCCACCAGCTAATTGCTGCTGCCGCTAGTCTGATGGAATCTACTTGGGGAAGGGGTTCTGTGTAGGGCGGGAGCTCGGCTGGGGCCTGAAGCTCCAAGGCTCAACTTTGGAGAAATAGGCAGCACATTGCAGAAGAAGATGTTAAGGCATCCCAAATGGATGCTACGGCAGATTCAACATGTATGAAGGATTCAGAGCAAGACTCCAGGTATGTTTTATTGAGGGAATAACAATATTGCATGAAAACATAAAACTAAAAAGTCTATTGTGCATAATACCTTCCCACTCTCTTTAAATAACATATCTTTAACATTTTTATTTTCTTCTTACCCCAATTGGTCCTGATTGCTTCTTTATTCAGTGGAGTTACAATGTCTTCACTGACTCCATAGAGCTGAAAGACACAGTCATATTTCCTCCAGTCTTTGGGTGGAATTACTGAGACACTCAGCCCAACCGTCATCTGGAATGTTCCATCATTGTTTTGGAGGATTTCCCCATGTTCCACTCCTTCATGAATCTCCTCTTCCTCCCTCCTCCAGAACAGCACAGCCCTGTCTGGGTGGAAACCTGTAGCATGACAGCTGACTTGGGAGGAAGGACTCTTCTGTAGCAGAGACACTGTGGGGAGAACTGTTGATGGAGATAGGAATTAGCTTTTTTCTGTAGTTTGATTTTATCTCACATTAAACAAAATGTATTTTAAGAGCTGTGAGACAAGTTAGGAAGCACATTTTATAAGAGTTACAGGCTCTCAGGTCTGCCAGTTCCAGCTTTGATATGTGACTAATCAAGTTTCCTTCCCTGTTTATAGCAGATGCATTAACCAGTATATGCCAGCCAGAAAAAAATAATTTTATGTAGCAACATATTGTAAAAACTGTGAACAGAGTTAATGACAGACGTTGTTCCAAATGTAACACTTTAGCTTTCAGTTTTGTCTCTGTAAATTTAAATAGCTAAATTTGCAGGGACATTTTACTGTATGTACACATTAAATAAATAAATAATAGTTCTGAGATTTAATATACAATTTCTATGAACACAAAAGGTGTGTAAATAAACCCAATCACAAAAAAGCAATTAATGTGCAAACACCTGTCAACATAATTCTATTTTTGAATGAGGAAAGAGCCAAAAGTGTTTTATTTTTCTCGATACATGAAATACCACCTCCATGAGACATTGTAAGGCCAGAGGTGGGTGTCAGGGACTTTAATGAGATATTATTTTTTTGTTTTCTAAGATATATAATTATTTTGAGAGCAATTTTGCTTTGGTCTTTTTTTAATACACGCCTAAAATAAAAGGAAAATCAAACAGTGTTAAACCTGATTTTTGATAAGAGATGTTGGATGCTTTTACACTGCCTCTCAGCCATACTGGACATTCTGTGGTGAAAATGTTCACAACTTGTTTGATTCCTTCTTTGTCTTGATCCCATACATGTTTGACTGGTACAGCTTGACTTTTTTGAGGAATCCATGCCAATTTATTAATGTCCAAAGTCATAAAGTCTTCCCCATCTATACCAAGGTGGAAAAAGCTAGAAGAATATTCCATATTTTCATCAACCTCACAGCCAGTGACCGCTTGTAAGATGTGTGCACCTGTGAGCAAAGGGGGAAAAGAGAGACAACATATTACTGATATCCATCATGAATATTTCATTAGACTTAATAATACATTTTACATAAATAACTGACATTGACTGTTCATTGAATCAAATATAAATCTTTAAGATTATTGTTCAGTGAGGTAATTGCTTACTTTAAAAACCTTTGTTAATATTCACATTACATTATATTTGTCATCTAAGCATAGAGACATTTTTAAATAAATTTGATCCAGTAGGGATCAAATAAAATAGATCTATGTATGTAAGGGAAAAATGAGGAGCTACTACAACAATATTTATTATTAGCTTTTTTTCAAGATTATATTTCTTTCATGTTTGGGACTATTTCCATCGGAGACTAGTGCTCAATTTAATGACAATTTCTAATTGCCATTAACGATTCAGGTCAATTTCAGATTGACCTAAAATCAGTTTTATGTTTCTTAGAGCAAAGGAAAATTTTTCTTTTGCAAATTAAAAGTTATACTTATATGCATTTAGCAGTAAATTACTATGTAAAAGTGAATAGTGTCTCTGCTATACTTCAGTAATATGGAACAATATGGATGCCTTAACCTTGTTGGACAACTCGTTTCTTTATCAAGGTTCACTGGCTAGTAGAGAGTTATGTTTCTGTATGTTTTCTAATTTTTTACCAAAATTAACCGGCTTTGTATTGTTGAACCACCTGGTATTTAGGTGCATTATCATGAATATTTTACTGCTTAACAGGATAAAACTCTGCATTCCACCTCTCTGATGTTCTTTTCATAGAATGTAACACAATAAATAAAGCAAAAGTTCAACTTTGCAGAATCCAAGTTGCTAAATTTATGGTTAGCATTTTTCTTATGGCTAGAATAAATTTAAGCTTTGTCTTTATGTAGAGAGTCAAAAACAATAAAAGTAAAAAAATATATATATACTTCCTGCAGGGTTCTAGTATGGAAAGGGAGCTTAAAGTAATATTTAGATTCATTATGTAAAAAATATTTAGGGTGGAATTTGATGTTTGTTTAATCTAATAAAACTTTGCTGCCTTTTCAGATCTTTCCGTGGTATATTTATTTTGTACAGCTAACGTCAGTAAGAAAAGAAATATTACAGTACATATTCTATTGAAATTGTATAAACTGTTAATTTGACAAACTTGAGTGGAGTTCCTACTTTACCTTCACTTAATTTGGAGATGTACTTCAAATTAGTAAAACCCCATCTGGATAATTTTGGTTGTACTTCCAAACATGAACGTCTCAAGTCCGCCCGATAAAGTGAATCTTCTTTGAGCAGCTTCTCAATCCAGTCTTGTTTTCCTTCAACAATTCCTTTACTGGTATTGCAGTAAATCAGCTCTCTGTTATCAATCTCTAAACGAAAAACAAACTCTGGAAAGTTTGGAACTCCGGTGGAAGCTGTGACAAAAGACTTCAGAGAGTGTCTTGCTGTTGGATAAATAAAGTAAATGACTTCAGTATCAATTTTTTTCTTTCAGTATAAAGGAAACATTCATATGAGTTGGAATTCATACATGACTAACAAAACCATTTAAATCAAATTAAACCAATCAAATCAAATCCAAAGTTTAGGAATTCCCCTCTGAGCAAGCTTCTTTTCACCTTGTCATTTACAAAACATGTGGACCACAAGATACACCTTAATCCCATCTTAAAGTGTTTTTGGAAAGGGCTTCAGTTCAATTATCTGTTCTGTTTAGGCATGCTTAAGCTTAATATTTGTATTTTTTTCTTTATTTTCAATATGCAAATTATAGCTTCCCAATAACACACACCTCACAATAGCAAATAAAGACTTAAGGAAGCACATTAACTATAGAACACCATTACCAAGGAGAATAGCTGGCATATTAAAAAAGCAGTGAGCTTACACAGCTTATTGTCCCTCATCCCTTTGTTCAGCTAAAAATAATTATACCTTGCACAAATATAGTTACATGGTTCACTTTCTGCAGTGCCCCTGGCTTTTAGTTGCACACATTTTAAAAATGTATGTTTTATCAAAACAGTTTAACCAGTCAATATTAGTATACATTAGGGATTTAGACTTTTACCTGCAGTTGTTACAAAGCAGACAAAAAGTGCTGGAATGAGGATCTTCATTGTATGTAGCAGGTAGCAAAGGTAGCAGAGCAGAAGTGAGTGGAACGGTCTGTTTTGGAAGTGTGTCCAGTCGAAATCTGTATCCCGTTTTGATACGTGTAGTTCTGTGTGAGAATGTTCAACTTGAGAAGCAAAAAGCACTCCTCCGTTGGCAAGTCTCCCTCTAACCGGTCTAACCAGTTTATGTTTGAGCCAACTCTACTCCAGTTTTGGGATTCTCGATTATGTTGTTCCTCACTACTGTTTAACCTCCTGACTACCAGTAGTTCATTTTTGTCCTCTGTAGAGGACATTTCTAAACCTGAATATCTTCCACCCCCTGCATTCTACTGAATTAATTCCTTTTGGTATCTGGAGACATTTAGTGTTTTTCATTGATACCACATGTGAAGGGGTGGGACTGATGAATGCCATAAAACTGGCCATAAAAATGGCCAGTTTAGTAATACATTTTATGGGAAGAGACAAAGTAAGTGCATAAAACATTTTATTGTGCAAATTTTGGTTTAAAATTTTGTTGGAATGTTCTAAATAAGTCTTTTAGCAGCACATAAA
This sequence comes from Poecilia reticulata, assembly GCF_904066995.2. NCBI lineage: Eukaryota > Metazoa > Chordata > Actinopteri > Cyprinodontiformes > Poeciliidae > Poecilia > Poecilia reticulata. The sequence goes on along the minus strand of NC_088840.1, from coordinate 26,028,438 downwards.
ACATTCTATGAATTATTTTGACTGTATTTTATTGTAGTATTTAAAAGTTGAAAAATTGTCCTCTGTAGTAGACACATCATATTTCAAAAATAAAAACTTTTTTTCCCCAAAAAATGTTTTCAGTATTCTAATTACCTTACAAAGTCTGTGGGATTTAAAAAAAAAAAAGGTGATTGGACACTATTTTTTTTTCCTGGTAGTCAGGAGGACATGGGGGAGAAGGCATAATGCAGGAAATTTACAGGGAAATATTAATATGGGTGCAAGGCTGTACAAGGAGTAAAAAGTGGTAGTTTCCAGGGCAAAATGTGAGACCTTAAAGGTGTGTATTTCACATGAAACTTCTTAACCATTAAACATTAATCTGAAAGAACAACACAATGTTATGAATTTCTCACAGCTTACTCGCACCTCATTTACTTATTTTCATTTCTCTCCTGAGTATAGAAGTGATATAGTTAAGATTTTAAATAGTGTCTACTAATTAAATAAGAAGTAGCTAAAGTTGCTTTCAAAAATAACAATTATGGAAATATGCCAAATCGCTTTACTACCAGCTAAGCCAAGCAATTTTAATGTATTAATTTCTGTTTACAGTTACCAAATAAAGGGGACAAAATTCAAATTCAGGCCATCTTGTACTACTAGTATAAAAGCTGTTTAATTCAGAGACATAATTTGGTTCTTTATTTTTTTCATTTCTGTCTTCACAGGGTCTGACCAAATAGAAGATAACACTGAACTTCAGAGTTTTAAAGATGAAGCCAGAACTGTTGATGACCAGACCAGTAGCAATGAACAAAACCATGAAATGGCAAATGGTGCTGAGGAAAGACCTGAGACTGGGATCCACTGAATTTTACAATCCCAATTATAATTTACTAAGTCTATGAAGCCAAGTTGTCATCTTTTAACGTAAAAAATATTTATAAACATTAGAACAAGTTTTGTCTTTGCTCTGGGAGTTTCTTACCATTTTTGGAGGAATGCACTTGTTAATAATCATATTACTGTTGCTTAAACTTATATTTCAATTTATAAAATTAATTAATTGAGTTTGTATTGTAATGTTATACTTTTTACGTTTTATAGCTACCACTTAATGTAAACTTTAATCCTGTAGGGAGAAAAAAAACAATTAAAACAAATTTTTGTTCTGAAGGCTAAGAAATTCTAATATTTTCTCTTTTTATTGCATTGAGAATATATTTTTATTTATCCTTTGTTATGCTTTTTGTATTTAAATCCACAACAAAACATCCCTAATAAAATGTATATTTAAAAAAAGCTTTAATGCTGTAGACTTAAATTGATTTTTTCTCTATGAAAAGAGGGAGCAGTTCCTCAACAGAGATTCAAAAATAGTTAAACAAAAGAATATGTGTACATATGGACATATCCATCAAGTCCACCTTCAACTGATAGATATGATGAACATTACAAAAATGCTGCAAATCATGACACAAACAATTCAGTGATTTTACATTAGTTACATCTGGTACAGATAAAATATGCAGATTATTTTCCAAACGTGAAATGTTGAAGTAGTGCACTTTTTGCATAACTGCATGCCAAGGGTTCACTCCAGGTTAGTATTTAACCATAACTTCCTCATTTTATCAGGGCAGGATAAGAATGGTTGCTACGGTGACAAAGGACAGAACAAAGTCCTAAAAATGAAAGGTGAAGCTGATGAGCCAGAAAACTGCAAAACATTTCAGTCACATTAAGCAGTTTCTACTATCTTCTGATAAAAATAACTTTATCAGATCCGAGTTTTAGATTTTGAACCTAAATGTGTGAGCTTATGAAAAAATAAACTTCTCAAATAAAAAATACATTTCCCAAACATGAAATGTGCTTAACAGTCAGGGACGTATGTCAGGGGTTCACTCGAGGTTAGTATTTAACCATAACTTCCTCATTTCATCAGAATGGTTCCTATGGTGACAAACAGGCTCGTCTTTAAAACAACAGGTGTCACAACCAATGTTTTGTGAATAGCACGCCAGAGTCCGAAAAATGAAAGCTGATGAGCCTGAAGCGGGTGCTCTGTCGGTGCCTGGTGGTGAGAGGCCGTCTTTCAAGAAAGCATCTGTTCTTTGTTTTACTAGAGCATAAAGACAGAGGACCGGATCATCCGAAAAGATGCTCCAGATGTGGCGCTGATGCTCATCAGATTGGTCAGTTCATATAACCAGTTTCATCCCTTTTCTTGTGGTTGTTGCATAGTTTCTTTTTTAAAAAGCAGAGATTCTCAAAATAACCTATTTTTCTTTTTAGATTAACAGTTTCTGAGGAAAAGTAAAGGATTTATCTCCTGGCATCACAAATTATCTTTTGACAACATGAAGATGTTGTTTTTACTGCTTTTATTTGGCTCTTCATCACCAGGTAAGCTTTTGCTTTTCCCTTTTTGAAAGTGTTTATTTTTATTCCTTGTAGTTTATTTTTACTTTCATAATTTGCTCCATTCAAAAACCTGCTGAAGTCAAACACGTCTGCATCCTGTTGAATATTTAACCATCTCTCCTAGAAAAACACTCGCTGACGGTTTTGGTCACTGCCTCCTCTGGACTTCCACATTATTTAGACTTCATAACCACGACCCAGGTGGACAAGCTGCCAACAAGTTACTGCGACAGCAACAAAAATATTAGAGCAAACCCAAAATATGGGCAAAAATTAATGAACATTGAGTCACAGATTGCTGATTGGTATATTGAACAATGTTTTGAAATAATGTCTGATTATCTCAAGGTTAAGATGGGAATCTTAAAGGACCTGAACCAAAGTGAAGGTACAGTAAAGACAATCATATTCATAACTGAGCTGCAACAGCTTAGCAATATTAAATTTGATTTCTAATCTCAGTTTCTGTTTTCTCCTCCAACTGTTCACATTTTACAGGTTATTATTGGCTGTGAATGGGAGGAAAAGACAAAAGAAACAACCTTGTTTTTACAATTTGGATATAACGGAGCAGACTTTATGAAATTTAACCCAAAGAAGTTGACATGGATTCCTCAAACTCTCCAGACTGTCAGCATCAAACCAAAATGGGAAGCTGATGAAATCTACATAAAATTTGGAGTGCAACAATCTAGCTCAGATAGTTTTAAAAAGTTGCGCCTAACAAGGTTCGAAACAGCCTGCAGGCCTTGGCCATCACCCCCTGCCTAACAGTGCTCTGTCAGGTTGCAGACCCGACCATTGTTGCACCTAACAGGGCTCAATCAGCCTGCAGGAAACGGCATGGCCTTTGCCTGGCACCCTCTTTTGGGGGGAAGACTACCTTGAGCTTCGCCCTGAGCCGATCATCCAAGCTTGCAGCAATTCTCAGCATGCACATCTTCTGCTGGTGTCCGAGTGCCAAATTCTCAGTCCAATAAAAGTGTCTAACTACTGTTTTTCTCTGTGTGAGTCTCTTTGAAGCACTTTGAATTGCCTCATTGCTGAAAATGTGCTATTTAAATAACATTACTTTACCTTACAAATTGAATTGACAGATGGACCACAGAGTTAATCCTTACCCAACTCATGAACCGTCCCTCACCTCTAGGAGGGGATGATTTTATCACAGGAAAGAGCCGATAAGGATTTCAGGAGAAACTTCTAATTCTTTGTCAGTTACTCATGGGTGCAGGTCAAACCAGGGTACAAACTGCATTCCACACGTCAGTCCTGTAATTCAATTGCCAGGTTAGGATTTTACCGAAAATGTCTTTCAGGTCTCTTCTGCTACCACAACTGTGGAAACATCTAAACATTATCTTCAAACTTCTTTAATGGAAAAACACATCTTGTAGAAATACAAAAACACAGCAGATATAATCAGTAAATAAATGGTAAAAAGTATCATCAGTTCCATCAAAGATGATATAAGGCTAGAAACAAAATGTTTTCTTACACCATCCAAACAGATGCCTCAAAAACATTTAGATTCTTCCTCATAAGCTTGTGTTACTCTGATGCTAGCCTTAAATTTCATAATACATATTAGCTGTTCATATCACTCAGATACATAACTAACCAATACTATAACTACACTATCATTCTACCTGCTAAACTGATATTTTGTATACTGGTTTGAATTCTCCGATCATTAAAATTGATATCAAAAGAATAAATAAGTAAATGGTTACTCACATTTTCTAGCTCATATAGAAGAAGTGATTGCTATAAAGTTTGTAACTTTATGCAATCACCAGTTTTTTTTCTTGTTTTTTTTATGCCATGTAAAATTATAACTGATCTTAACTTCATTGGTTATGCTATAGAGGAGACAATAAGTCAAACTGGTTTGTAGATAATATTTAATTAAAGATTTTAAAGTATGGGCTGCACAGTGACACAGTTGGTAGAGCTGTTTCCTTGCAGCAAGAAGGTTCTGGGTTCGATTCCCGGCCCCAGTCTCTCTGCATGGTGAGTTTTCTCCAGGTACTCCGGTTTCCTCCCACAGTTCAAAAACATGACTGTCCGGTTAACGGGCCTCTCCAAATTGCCCCTAGGTGTGAGTGTGTGTGCATGGTTGTTTGTCCTGTGTCTCTGTGTTGCCCTGCGACAGACTGGTGACCTGTCCAGGGTGACCCCACCTCTCGCCCGGAATGTTAGCTGGAGAGGCACCAGCAACCCTCCCAACCCCACTAAGGGATAAGGGTGTAAGAAAATGGATGGATGGATGGATTTTAAAGTATAACAGTTCCATTTAGGGTTACAATCTCTACTCAATAATCATAAATGTCCATCTTCACAACATGTCTCTGTCTAAGCTGTTACATTAGCTGCCAACACATCAATCTCAGCAGACAATCAAAATGTGGCAGAAAACTGCACCTAATTCCCTTTGTTTTGCTTTTGGGATACTCAACATATACAGTGTTACTATGTCTTTAAATTATATACACTTTTACTGAACATTATGCATATTTAAGAAATTATTTATTGTTCTATTAAAACAGGATAAGGAGGAGGCAGACTTCTTTGTGTAAACACGTAGTTATTTTCTCATTTTGGGTAGAAACCTGTAGCGTGACACCTGACAGGAGAAGCGGGAGTCTTCTCAAGAAGAGAAACTGAGGAGTAATCTGAACATGGTGGAATGCAGAAGAGGAAAGAAACAATGAGGCTAAAATATATAAGCAGAGTCTTCATGTAAAATATGAGGAAACTGCTTTTAGTAAATTGGTTTCAAAAGCAAAAAAACTGAACACAAAAACATAACTGTCATTAAAAAAGTAACTGTTGAAGATAAGGTAAGGTAATGTAAGGTAAGGTAAGGTAAGGTAAGGTAAGGTAAGGTAAGGTAAGGTAAGGTAAGGTAAGGTAAGGTAAGGTAAGGTAAGGTAAGGTAAGGTAAGGTAAGGTAAGGTAAGGTAAGGTAAGGTAAGGTAAGGTAAGGTAAGGTAAGGTAAGGTAAGGTAAGGTAAGGTAAGGTAAGGTAAGGTTATTTCATTTATATAGCACATTTTCAGAAACAAGGCGATTCAAAGTACTTAAAACAAATTAAAAGGAAATACAAACAAAATAACAAACCAAAGGAAAAAGAAGAAGAAAAACAAAAAAGAGGAAAGGATACATTAGGGCAAATGGCTACATTCACACAAAACAAAGGGCAAAACAAAGACATAAATTAAGGCAGTGACGTCAAAAGGCCATGAAACCATGTTGCTCAGCCTCCCGGCAGAAGTCTGATAAAGGAAAGGTGTTGTTATCAAGGAATGTCCTTGGCAGCGTTCAGCTCCACAGCTGCATGGATATAGGAGGGGGTGAAGTGGTAAGGAGCGTTGTGTTTACCTAACTTCAAGGAGATTGGAAATGTGCAGCCCTACCAAGGCGACACAGGGAAAACTAAATTCAGAAACAGAATGTCTTAGGTCGGGAAGTTTTGTAAATGTCAAACTTCCCTAAAGTCTCTCCAATACATCTCAGTTCCCAATCATCCAAATTAGTTTGGTCGTTCCACTGAACCAAAACTAGCAACTCCAGAACATCAAGAACCTCTTTGGGTAGAAACCTGTAGCGTGCCACTTGACTGGAGAGGAGGGAGTCTTCTGAAGGAGAGAAACTGTCCCCGCAGGACAAGAGGGCTCTCCTGTGCCCAGTCGAGAAAATTTGATCAATAGCATCGAGATCGGTTGATCAAACCCATAATTTGTAGATTTGGAGGATGTGCAGAAAAAGGCTCCAAAAATATAGAAAAAGAGCAAAACAGAGCAAGCAGGGCAGGCATGGGAAGGGAGCGAGCAGAGGGAAAAGTGTCTGCCTTCATCAAGAGCAAAAGAGAGGATGAAAAAGAGACAAACATTTGATACATGTTGATAAACTGGAGGCACATTTAGTGATCTATATGTACCTGTTCTTAACAGGGTGCCATATCCAACTATCTAAGGAGTCATTAGAACATAGATAAATGTTGGTCATAATGTTGAAACATTTATTCAACTGTTAGATTATGGAAACTCTGTGTTGTATGAATTCCAGCCAAAGAGACAGAATAATGTACCGTCACAACTTGTCAACAAAACATAACCAAAAAACATCAATATATTATTATCAGAGAAATTCTGTTATCAATGAAAAACATGGCTACAGACGAGGCCCGCAAATTTTGCACAGTTACATGAAGACAAACACGAACAAATGAGGAGCATGTTAAGGTCAGTTAAGAAGGCAAGGACAGAGATAAAATTGTATTTTAAAGCAAGTAAGTCAATAAATATTTGTCCTTTCAAATACACAAATACCATCTAATTGATGATCTAATTGATCTTTTATATAGAAATAAGTAATCTATTTACATAGAACCTTAGTAAGTAAATAAAACAATATTTGATGTAACAAAATTGATAATGTTTTGAGCTTTCTTACCTGCAGATGTAGCATGACAAAACATAATAAGTATCACCAAACACTTCATCTTGCTCAGAAAGCTGATCGTAAACAGAGATTATGCAGAAAGTTTCAATCATTTAACCTGTTTGTTAAGTCCAGAAATGCTTTCAGTTTTATGTTGTTGGGCGTGTTTAGTATGGTTGGAGGGAGTCAACGCTTGAGTGAAAACTTGTCAGTTTGATGATTTAGTAACTATGGAGCTTTACTTCATGCTAGAACTCCCTTGGAATATGACATGTTATTTAATGCTTCCTCTCTTTTAAGAGAAAATGTAGTTACTCAAGCGTAACTGAAAACAGTTGTAAAGCTAGACCCTTGTCAGACCAAAACAGAAACCACAACACACTTTTAATTTGTTTTTCATTATGTTTAGACCTTTATTTCTTCAGATAAAACTTCTTTTATAAGAATTTCCTGGCAATGCAGAGAACACTGTAGAAAGCTTGCCAGTTAATTGCAGTGCTGGAAACACAAAGACACACAATGTGTGTGTGTGTGAGTGTACTCACACTCACACCAGAGGGCATTTTAGGCTAAATTCACTCTGCAGCCTGAAGTGACCCAAATCAGATTTTTTTTGCTTTTATGTGACATGTATCCAATCTTGTCATGACAGTCAGACAAGATCAGATACATGTTGCATTTTTTACAAATGCGACCCAGACTACTTTGATATGTGTTTCTAAAGCTGATACGTGTCTGATCTTTTAAAATGTGACCTGTGTCTGTACGACCAGGTCGCATTCATCCGACCTATACGTCATTGATACTTGACAAAAGTCACTGTTCTGCATTGTGACACGCAGAAACGGAAAGAAAAATAACATCCATGGTGGACGATACTTAGGATTAAGTTGTTAATGTGCTGGCTCCAACTTTAAGAAAGCAAGATATGCTCCACCAGTACCATGCATGTTTACTTCCACAAACACTGACCACGCTTGCTACATATGGAGTTACTGCATCCTGCGTGCTTAACCCCTGCACCACCACAACATCCAGCACACAATTTTTTAATCAATATTAAAATACGAAATTAAAGTTTGTTAGAAAACAGCTTTGACCTATTTAAAAATAAGCCAAATTCAAAATATATCTTGCATGGGCAGGTATTTATTTTTAAAAAGGAAGACAGAAAAAAAACAAGACTGAGCCAAGAGAAAGAGCAGCAACAAATAAAACAAAAGCCAAGGTGGAGTTAGGGTTAGGGTTAGGGACGTTACCTGTTTGGAATCAAATCCGGTTTGATGAGATCAGATGTGGAAGACATGAAGGATGCTTACTAGACAGTTCTAGGAAACATTCAAGTGAAACCATTCATCAATGTCACACAACAGGAAAGCACAACACCATACGACGGTGAAGACATTCCTAAGATTATTACAGATAAGTTGTTTTTCTCTCTTCTTTCTAGCACTATAACATGATCCAAAATAAGTCTTTACAATGGAAAATGGAAAAATAAGTTACGCCTTCAGAAATCAACACATGACACTGTTAAACATAAAGCAACATCTCCTTGATGAATAATGTTTCTGCTTCTACTCCTCCTCAAATGCTATGGGAGGGGCAGGCAAAGGAATTGAAGGCGGCTCTTGTTTCAATATCTCCAGTCATTTTGCGTTGATCTTTGGTTTTGCTCTCAGATTAACTGATGAACTTCATTGAGATGATTTAGCAGCTCGGTTTTCTAGAAAAGATGTGGTTTTATACAAACAAAATAGTAATATTGCTTCTTCTCTGCCAGACTTCATCATCAGGTATTGTAACCAGTTTCAATGTCACTAATATAACAATTTATGCATGGATGGAGATTTGTGTAGGCTGATGTTAACTGACCGTATAAGTGGATAATCTGACATCTTTTCTCCACAGTCAAAAATTCACTGACGTTTTTTGCCATTATATCAACTGGGATCAAAGATCTTCCAAACCTGTTTACAACAGTAATTGACGACATCCAAGTGGATTACTATGACGGCAATGGAATTAGAAAACAAAGCTCGATTCTCTGGAAGAACATATCAGATTCCTATCATTCGACGATATTCTCTGAAGATGTATTGAACTATGTGGACCTCAGTTTGACCATATACTTAAACAACCTGGCAACTGTAAATAAAGATGAAGGTACAGTCACTTACCTGACATTTAAATGTTAAATACTCTTTTTTTTTAAAACAATTCAATCTAATTTTCTAATTTTGTCTGTCTTAGCTGTTCATGTTTTACAGTGTATGAACGGCTGTGAAATAAATGAAACATCTGCTGAAGTTGTCATTTTTCAGCAATGTGGCTACAATGGAGAAGATTTTATAAAACTCAACTTCAAAGATCTGACTTGGATTGCTCAGCATCCTTTGGCTGAAAACCTTACACAGCAATTGACTGTATACCAGCAGACACTAAAAACCATAAAGGTGTTTCTGTCACTGACTTGCCCTAAAATGCTAAACGAGTTTGTGAATCGTAGCGCTCTGCAGAGAGAAGGTATGCTGTGCATTGTTTGATCAACTTAATGAGGCATTCAGTTTCTGATTTTCTTCAACGTATTTAACACTAAACATCAATAGATCATAAAACTGGTTATTTTTTCCCTTTATATCTGTTAACTTTCCGTAAGATAAAATAAAGACTGTCGGTATCTGTAAACCAAGATACAAGCTTATTTCAAAACTTTGCTTTGGCATCTGCTGCTTGTTCAATCAGTTGGTGGTTTGACATAAAAACAATGCTATGGGATGCAAACACTTTTGCAAGGCAATGCATTTCTCCAGCAGTCAAAGGGAAAGATTCATATATCTTCCATTTATGTTATCACTGCCCTCTTGTTTTTCCCTAAACATTTTACTTTTCTTCTCTTCACCCTCTGTCCTCTCCTCTCCTCATACAGATCTCACTTCTGTCGCTCTCCTCCAGAAGAACTCTTCCTCTCCTGTCAGATGTTTTGCCACAGGTTTCTACCCAAACTCAGCTGAGATGTTCTGGAGGAGAGATGGAGTGGAGATCCAAAATGATGAGGATCCCAGTGAGATTCTCCCAAACCATGACAACACTTACCAGATGAGTGTCGACCTGAATGTTTCAGCTATTGAATCTGAAGACTGGAAGAGATATGACTGCGTGTTTAAGCTCAGTAATAAAACCATAGCAACCAGACTGAAAAAGGAAATAATCATTACTGAGGATGGTAAGCTCTCATCACAAAATGCACAGATGAAATATCTATTCTTTAAACTTGTCATTAAAAGAATGTCTAATTCCAGCTCCAGATCCAGTTTCTCCTTCCTCTTCACCTTCCTCTTCCTCCAAGTTTCCTCATGATTTGGCCATTGGACTTGTTGTCGGATTGATTCTGTTGTGCTTCTGCATAACTGGACTCTTTCTTTGGAAAAATTCTACAAACGGTACACAATTAAACATTTTTTGTATTCTGATAATTAGCTTTTTTAAAACTTTACAACAAAAGAAGATATTAAACATGAGTGAAAACATCTTTGTATTTATATTTTAAACCCCATTTATATTAATACCTGATAAGTTGAAAGTTACTAATGTAATGTAAACCAAGCTATCATGCGAATATATTGTTGTGATAAAATACTAATGTTTTTTTTCCTACTAGCCTCACATTTCAATGACAGACCTCCATATCCCAACTATCCAAGTAAGTTCTTCAGTGCACACACACTGATCCACATATATTTGCTAAAATATTTCTTATTTTGTTCATTGGACATGAGGTAAATAAAACGTATTGCTTGAGTTCTGTGTATATGTTGAAGCAACAGAATTCTGAAACTAAAACATACTTTTTCAAAAAACAATTTTTTCATTTGATCTTTTTTCTTTTTTTCTTTTTTGACAGCCACCATACAAAATTGTCAACATCATTGTGATTTCGAGTAAGTTTGTGATCAAACTCTGTGTTTTGAGTGGGATCAAAAGAACGGATACAACGCTGGAATTACAAATAATGTTATTTAATCAACACTACCTGTGACTCCTTAAAAATATTATGGTGTGACGTCTCTTGCAGGCGACATACTGGAAAATAATAACTTGTTACATATTTTGGTTTAACTTTTTTTATGAACTAATATCAAAGCAATCTTTTAATGAACGAAAGAAGGTAGTTTTTAAGTATCTTACCTGGTTGATTCAATGACTTGTACTGCTCTATGTAGCTATGACTTTCTTGAAATAATTTGGTTTGTATGGCAATTACAAAATCACTATATTTTCAGAATGATATAATTCTCAATTAACTTCTTCTTGTTCTATAGTTTGATCAATGTTTCTGTTTAGTCTGTCATCAATTAAAGGGTATATGTTGTCATCATATAGTTTGCTTCCTGTCCTTGAATTTTTTCAAGGACACATCCTAGTTAAAAACGCAGTACGTAACTTTTATAAAATATATGTTTTTTTCTACATATCTGTTAAAACTGTCACCATTTTGTGACAATTTGCTATGAGACAAATAATCAGTGAAAAGATCAATCTCTTCCACCTCCTCCCTGAGTTGCTATTGCCATCTGAAGAAACAACCAAAAACAGCCAATTAGAGCCAGGAGAGTCTTGGCACCGTGAATCAATCTCTTGTACTCACTGCTAAATGTGCTAATGGCAGAGAAACAACAAGATTATTGTTGTATTATTTCCTTTTTCTGCTGTGCTAACTAAACTGAGCATCCACAACAGGCTATGCCAGATGCAGCTTAGCAGAGAGCAAAGGGGGATGGAGAGGGAAAGATGAGAAGTGCTGTACAACATTGTGATTGACAGTGCTAAGACCCACCCCTGATTGGTTCTTTCTAGTTAGCACTAGGAGAAGGCAGAAGGCAACTTCTACCTGGTTAGCATTTCACTCTACTTGGTTGTAAAAAAGATGGCGTCCTATGAGTAAAGGTAATTCTATTTATACAGCACATTTTCAGCAACAAGGCAATACAAAGTGCTTCACAGGAATTAACAGTAGTTTATCAATGAGCTGAAGCTTAGCAACTTTATTAGAAAAATAATGCAATAACTCCTGACTGTTACTTTTTTGTGTGGATCTTCAGACAGAACATGTTTCAGTGAGCGGCTCTCATGGACACACATGTTCACTGTCAGGTTCTTATAGTTTGGATGAAGCAGATGCTGAAGTTTGCTTCGGGATGCCTCCAAAGCTATGTGGTGCAACAAAGTAGGAAAAACTGGTTTTACTGCACCAGTAAAACCAGTAGGGCTAGCCTGCCTTTTGTTGTTTACAGATGCAGCAATACTGTGCTAACTTTACAAGTTTTATATCTAATAAAATAATCTACCTCAGATCTTAACTTTGTTGACACATTTTAAAAGATTAAAATTTATGTACATGAAGGTCACTTTTTTTGTTGAGAAATTATTTTTGTCATGTATAAGGTATAAAAAGATGGTTTAGAAATGTCTACCTAATAGTTCAATACATTAAGTCTTTTTTGTCTCTGATATTTTTGGGGATTTGTGTTGCTGCAAACATGATAAGTAAATGTCTCCAGATGTTTCAATCCTCACAGGGAATTTTCTTCTAGTTAATTCTGTGGAGCTTTCAGTGAACTGGTGCAAAATCAAAGCAGAAAAGATTTGGATCGACAATGTTAAGTAATACAGATTTTATCTGTCCAATGCTGCCCTCTGGTGTCCTGCTGAAGAAAGTACAAAAAACACTTTGAAACATTTCCATCAATAAATTGCAGCGCTTAACCCACTGCTGCAAACAGAACCGGTTCTTATTGTTCTGTTGATTTTTAAGAAAACTGAGAGCCAAGTTATACTAATTGGCTCTCAGTTTTAAGAGAAAACTGAGAGCCATTTAGATTCCACCTCCTAAGAGGCAACAAACTTGTATTATTCTGATGTTAAGCTGACATTTCATAAAACATGAAATGAGGTTCAATATATTTATTATCAGCAGTTGGTCACTTACTAATATATCAAATCCATGTGATCTTGTAGAAAATGTAAATGGTGGAGAGGTTTAAGGACTCAGACATAGGTATTTAAAAAGATAAATAATATAATTAGTACAATAACTCTGAGGTCACAGAGGTTTGGAGAATCTGCCGACAATTCTTAAATCTTTCCGTCTAAACCAGACTTAAGACTAAAGCTCTACTCATCTCCTCTCGACCACAGCCCAAACGCTCTCTGACTCTGGTCGCTATGGTAACGTTTACATATCCCTTCAAAATAAGATACACATGCGCCACAAAAACGAACATTTTACTTTCGTGAAAACTTTAACTCACGATAATGACTAACGGGAGCCCTGAGCTTGTTTCTCTTCAACCAGACGGTCCGATCTGGGAGTGATGGGAGACAATAACACCCGAAGTGTTGCTGATTTCCAAAGTCTGCTTGGTCTCTACGTGGCGAAGCAGCTTGAAGCTTCATTGCCTCATAGCAGCCGGTCGCCGGATGTTACGCAGAGCGGCTTGTAATGTGGGACTCACCTTACAAGCCCGGGATAAATCCATTCTCCTGTCTCTTCTCTGGGCCTTTTCCCCTTTGCAAAGAAACTTTCCAAAGACATCTGATCTGTTTCTTACTCATTTTGCTGCTTGTGGGCTCAATGTGGGCGCGCAAGTAACCGAGCGAATCTGGTTAAAGGATTTTCAAAATAAAATATCCTCCAGACTCAAAAAATACATAAAACGGAAATATTTCATTATTCCTTGCGCGGCCCGGTACCAATTGGTCCATGGACCGGTACCGGTCCACGGACCGGGGGTTGGGGACCACTGACATAAAACATGCTTATAAATGAGAACTTCAAACAACGATAGATAAGAGTTAACTATAACTAATATAGTAGTGTTTTACTGATCCATTAAATAAATTAAAATATTGTTTTTATTTTAGAAACTTTATTACTGCAGCTAATTATACAGATTAATTACACACAAATTGATTTTTGAAAGTATTTATTTCTGTTAATTATGATAATTTTCACATAAAGGTAATGAAAACATGAAATTTTAAATTATAACTTACATCAGACTTATAAAAAACTAAAAAAATGAACAGAAACAGATGTAATCAATCAATCAATCAATTTTTATTTGTATAGCACATTTCAGCAGCAAGGCATTTCAAAGTGCTTTACATAATTACAATAAAAATAGCATGTGACATTGAATAAACAGTGAGAAAGAGAAAGAGAAAGATTTTGAAAAAAAAAAAGGAAAATATGTTTTATAACTGCTTAACGGTTGATCACTAGCGGAACAAGTCAGCGTCGGGCCGGGGGGCGGGGCCAATTACCGGACCTCTAACGAATCACCGGGCCCCTTACGTGCGCTGCTGGAAACTGTTGCGCGTATATCTTGATTTTTACCCAGGAAGCATTTCGGATAATCCGCTAGTGAAACAGCCATTGGGGCTGACTAGTATACATTCCATTGGGGAAGGTAACTTTAACATTAAATACACCTTTCTCAACAGGCGAGGGCGCACTTTCCCCGTCTATAATCAAACATTTAAGCGACTTGAAACCATTCCTCCCTCCCTGGCACCTCCAGACCCGGGCCCCATCTGGCCCCCACAACCCCGCGCCTGAGGTTGATGCTTTCCAAAATAAATAATAGTGCAAAGACAATAATGGAGAATTAAATAAAACACTATGGCTTAAGCAGTGGAACCAAAGCAGTATTAAAAATTTGCAAATGTTTATAAGTTTATGAAACGCACATGGAGTTATTTTATTCATCAATCAATGGCATCTCAAGGTGTCAACATCGCTGCCAGTGAGTTGAAGGAAATACAGCTTTATTTTGTAGCAATTCAAGAGCTACCAGCTTTTATCGCTTCGCAAAAAAATTAATCAGCACAGAAACTCCAAAGCACACAAAGAAGAAATGTATGTATGTATTGAAAACTCTTGTATTTTGTCATAGTACCTCCAAGAATTTTAAACAGCTGTCAACTGTGGCTTGCATTATATGTAGATAATAAATTCAATACTGTATAAAAACATTTTCAAAAGAACAAAAAGATTATTTATGTAGGATTTCATTTGTAGAGGGATTGTGTTTGTGCAAATTAAATCACCTAATACTTTGAAAGTATTACTTATTCTTTCATTTGAGGTAATAATGGATTAAATACCAACAATTCCACTAAAAGACCAAAGTCAGAGCAGGATGCTTCATTTCTCCATCTTGATTCTCAAGTCAGTTTGTCAGAGACGTGTTTTCAGAAACTGAAGAATAAAAACATGATGTTAATCTGCTAATCTTAGAATTACTTCACAGATTATTTGGTGAAACATAAATGTCTGATAAAGAGTAACAAATGCTGGGACTTACCAGTGGTGAGTGATATTTCTGAAACTAACACAGATAATTTGGGTTTCAATATCCAAACATATTAACACAACTTTGAGAGAGAAAACATCTGTATTTTTATGTTTTCCTATTTAATGTTACATGCAACGTAAGAGTAATTTTTTGCTGTCTTCTTCAGATTGTACTCAAGTTTGAAGTTATTTCATGACAAGTCCAGCTTTAAGATGTTCTTACCATTTCTCTTCTTGTAGGCAGTAAATGCTAAAGCGATGATGATGATGGACATCACAGCAGAAACCACAGCAATGACAGTGATTCTTATCTGAGATGATTCATCTATACAAAGACAAACAAAGTTACAGTTCACGTAAGAACACAGCAGGAATTGGAAACTGATATATTAATATTAATGTGAATAGGTTATTATTAAAAAACCACATTGTTATTACATAATAATGATAATATTATAGAATATTACTGCTTTATCTTAAAAAAAAAAAAAAACAATAAAACCCTTTCATTTAAGTTTTTGACGAATGGGTGCTGTGTGGGAAACGGGAACTATAATTACCAATAAGGGAAAATCCCAAAGGGGATCATAAGGTTTCTATTTACATTAAGCTATAGATGTTATGAAAACTGTTGTATTTTGGAGAAAATGTCACATATAAGGATCTTATTTTTAAGAAGTGCTAAACAAGATCAGCAGTGTTGCAAACAGATTCTCTCCAAAAGTTTAAGTAAAGCAGTTATGATGCTTTCTGTGCAAAATATGTTTATTGTTTTCCAGACTTTCTGATTTAAGCAGAATTCATAAGTTTTAGCATACATGTCCAAAATACTAACTGTAATAACGCTGAAATATGGATATTTATTCTCACCCCAGTTGGTCTCAATTACTTCTTTATCCAGCTTGATCAGGATTTTGTCCTCAGGTCCAGTAAACTGAAACACACAGTCGTACCTCCCCCAGTCCATAGATGGGATTGATGAAATATCCAGATCAATACGATACTGGAATGTATTATCCTCATTGTTGAGGACTTCTCCAGGGTCCACACCCTCATGAATCTCCTCTCCATCCTTCCTCCAGAACATCAGGAAACTCTTTGGGTAGAAACCTGTAGCGTGACACCTGACTGGAGAGGAGGGAGTCTTCTGAAGGAGAGACACTGAGGGGTAATCTGCTCAGGAGAGTGGCAAACAAAGGAAAGTGTTGATTTAGTTATATGTTATATTTATATGACAATGCAGAGCAAGCTGGTTGGAAAATATGAGGAATCTTTTTTTAATCAAAGGCCTTCAAACACACAAAAAAACTCAATAACAACATAGGTGTTATTGAAAACTGAATTTTAAATATAATTCCTGAAAGACAGAGACAGAAACATTAAATTAATGTTAATGTACTGGAAGTAAATTCAGTCAGCTGAAAAACTATACCTGTTCTAAACAAATATCTGTGTCCATCGACCAACGAGGTATTAAGCAACTGATAGCATTGATATGTGAGCAGATGAAGGTTAGTTTGGAGATCTCCTGTATCCATATCCCAATGCTGTTTGAGAAAAAGAGCCTCTTTTCTCAGAGCAATCCATTTCCGTGCTTTGAAATCCAATTCAATAAAGTCGTCTCCATCATAACCGTACTTCAAAACGCCAGTCAGCTCTTTAGTTTCCATGTTCAGTTCGCAGCTTCCTATCCTCTGGACAGTATGGATACCTGGAACAAAAAATATCTTTTATTGTATAAACATAGCCATAATAACGTGGTGCAGTTTTAAGCAATATTAAAATGTAGACATGATGAAATGTTGAAAACAGATGTTATCTTGACTGAAGATCAAACAGAACATTTTGACCACAAAATGAAAAACTAATTGAAAAAACAAGAAACATGAGTTAAATAAGTAATTGACTTGTTGTTTGCTTAAATTGTCATACAAAATTAAGATCCATGTAAAAACAAAAAAATAGTAATTTGAGACAAATGAGTTATGTAACTCATTTGTTGTTAATTTAAATAGCTTAAAATTAAAAGTATTATCTCTGAGATAAACTACTAATTAACAAACATACAGTACCTTCAGTTTGATTTAAGTTCTTCATAATATCAGCGATTATATATGTAAAGAAGGCAGGATTAGAGATAAAGCAGCTAGTTTTGAGAAGCTCAAGTAGTTGTGGCACATCACTAAATATTTTCTGCACCCAGTCAAATTTTAGATCAAGTATTTTCTTGTTACAGTACAATCCTTCAATGTCATCTAATTTTCCAACGATTTCAGAAGCAGGAGCAGTTGTGAGCCCAGAGGATCCAGTGAAGTAAAACTTTAGGGAGTGTGTCTCTGTACAGAAAAAAAGAGTTAAGACAACATTTATAACATATTTTATTACAAAAAGTTGAAGAACATGCAAGAATATTATCTTTAGCATTACTATAGTCTAAAACAGATGCTAACATCTCACAGATTTGAAAAGGAGGATCAAAAAACATATGCAATGTTTTAATGTTTTGCCTCTTCTTACCTGCAGATGAGCTGTGGCTGAGCATGAGAAGTATGACTAACCACTTCATCTTCTTTAGAAAGCTGAAGTGTAAATGGAGATTTAAGAGGAAGTTTCAGTTTGTTGAACTTGTTAGTTAAATGCAAAAAGGCTTAGCCGCTCTTAAACCTGCCCAACTGCTGTTGGTCGGGTTTAATGTGAGTCAATGCTTTACTGAAATCTATTGTCGGTTTGATTTAATAATTCAAACAGCTTAAATCCATGATTCTGAAATACAGATTCAACACATTTTTAAAAATTATTATAATGACTTTATTTCAAAGTAATAACAGAAATCAGTAAAACTGACATTACAAAGTAATAATATTAGTGTTCTGTGTGTTTGATATTATAAACTAACTGCACATCTCAAATAAAAAAAAAATCTGTTTTATATGTTCCACATGACTTTCCAAGGAATAACCACTAAAGTAACATACAATATCACTTCCTTGTAGGTCTATCTGTGCCATTTTGAGGTTTTGTCTGAACATGATATGAATCAGTATGTTAACTTTCATATAGTGCACTGCAGATTGCAAATTGGGAAAATACAGAAATAACCTTGGTCTGGTTATTAGGTCTTTCAAATGGAAATGTCTGCATATTGTTTTTGTGCCTGCTTTTCTTAGTTGACTGAAAAAATGTCTTTGTTATATCTTAGGAATGGTGATTTCATCTTAATGAAAGAATAAAAGTAACGACATTCATTTGTCTTTACTTCCTCAAGGAGTTTGATCATAGTAACCCAACTGTGTTACTAGTTTGAACCCCCAATTTGTTCATCTCATTTTTAAATGCGATTAATCATTTCTTTGTACAAAATGACTTTACATTAGTACCAATTAATGCATAAATATGCATTAATTCATATTAGTTCATATTAATTAGAAAAAACTAATTCATGGATTCCTCATTAAAGAATTTTGAAAAACTTGTAAATTATCTTAAATGTTGTTTACCATACCATACCATACCATACCATACCATACCATACCATACCATTTTAAAAGCAAAACAGAAGTAGTAAAAACAGAAGTAAAAAGGGCAGGGAAGTGTAGTTTTTAAACATGCTCAAAACTTTTCATGAAAACAATGTATAGCAGGAAGAAGCCTGCCCCAATATTCAAAACACCTGGCCCCTAATCACCTCATGATGGCTGGAGAGTATAAAGGGAGATTCTCTCACCTGGTTGCTTTGGTCGCACGTCGTTGGGAAGGTCGCTTGTGTAGTGTGCAGGTCTTAAACTCTAACATCAAAACCACAGGAAGTCTCCTGCTTGGTACTGGGGTGTGGCTGTAATTCACCCTCCCCAGTGCAGTTTTCACATAAAACGGAACATATTGGAAAGCTGATCCTCCTGCTGTGGGCTGGAAAGGATCCTCTGGTTTGGAGTGAAGTCATCCAGCTCTGCTCTGACTGCAGCTCACTGGAGACCCTGCTGCTTTGTTTCACTGTTTTCTTTCGTTTTTTTTTGTTTAGTTTATCTTGTTTCATTGGTTGACTTTGTTTCATTTTTGTAACTGCTTTGTTTAATTTGTTTTGTCTCGTTTAGTTTCTTAGCTTTGGGTTTTCTTTGGTTTAATTTTGTTACTTTGGAACATTCTATTGTTTTGTGTGGCCTCCAGCCTCACTGCAGGTAGCAGCCATGGGTTCTTTTAGACTATTCTATTAAAGTATTGATAATTTTAATTGGTTATGTTGGAGGTAACTTCATTTTAGTCTTTGGCCAAGTTTAAATTGTAGTATTTGTTATTTTTTTTTTTGTATTTGCTTGTTTAACCCCACCCTTTTGTCTCCAGGCTGAGAGCTGACGGTAGTGGGCGGGGCCTCCAGGGAGACTGGAACTGTGTGTTGTGTGAGGGGCCGGTGTTGGGACTTCTTCACGATTGAATGCCTGTTCAAAAGTGTTTGGGGTGATTTATTTTGAATTTCTACATTTATTTTAGGAACCAGTTCCGATTTGGACCGCCCTCCCCCTGCTGGTAGGCCTCAGTACTGTACACTCCCTCCCTATTGTGTTTCCTTATGTTTTGATTGTCTCTTTTTAACATGAAACGATAAAATGTAATTCATTTTTTTGGAAAAGTCTTGTTCTCTTTGGTCACGAACCTCGAGTCTACTGGCAGCCTATTTCCTTGGTTGCAATTCCCAAGGTGGTGTTGTTAACTTCTGGTTATCCTGCTGTGAGGAGCAGAGTATCAGATTTCTACCTTGGTGTTGCCACAATGTGTAACTTATCTTGAAAAGTGAACTACCTAAAAGTAATTTTCTATTGCATGAATGCTTTTGGTATGTGGCCAAATTTTCTCTTTTGGCTTTTCCCTTCAGCATTTGCCCAATAAATAATCTATTTCCATATAGTCCTGTCCGCTCCATTGTCTACCTTTACACAATCTAACTTCATGTCTTCTTTGACCACATCCATCAATCTTATTCTGGTCTCTCACCCTGAGGCTCCAACATCATGTCCTGAGTATCTCCTCTGAAAATGTCCAAACAATCTCAGTCTGGCCTCTCTAAGTATACCTCCAAAACATTTAACACAAGTGGTATGTGTCTGAATAAGCTAGTGCTTTAGTGACTGATCAGTCTTCAAAGTCCCCAAGAAAATTAAGAACATTGTGTAACAATATTTGGCTAATAACAATATCAACTTCATCAGATCGTGATCTGCAGCTCTCACTGGAGCGGTTCGCAGCCGAATGTGAAGCAGACGGGATGAGGCTCAGTGTCTCCAAATCTGAGGCCATGGTGTTGAGCCGGAAAAGGGTAGAGTGCCTTCTCCGGGTTAAATAATCTGTCCTGCCTCAAGTGGAGGAGTTTAAGTATCTGGGGATCTTGTTCACGAATGAGGGAAGAAGGGAGTGGGAGATCGACAGGCAGATTGGGGTAGCGTCTGCCGTGAAGCGGGCGCTGTACCGGTCCGTCGTGGTGAAGAGAGAGCTGAGTCAATGCTGATGGGTTTACACTGAGAGGGGATTTTTTTCTATTCACAATGTTCTTAATTTTCTTGGGGACTTTTCTATTCATATTGGGGCTCTACCAAGCTTTGGGATTGCTGATGGATTTACACCGAATCAAAATTTTGTCTGAAAAAATATGCTTTGGATGAAGTGATAGTTTCTCAGTCAAACACCCCAAAAACCCACCAAGTTGGCTCTACTTCCAGGAATCTGAATGTGATAGATTACAGCTATTACAAGTTCGATGAGCCAAATAATGCAAGTGTCACCAAACTGACAAGTCAAAATAGAGAAGTTCCCACATTGTCTGGCTGAAGGTTTATTAAAGTCATATCAAAAATAATCTGTCTTCATTCTGTTAGTTGGATGGATGTAAAAACAGAATATAAATAACATTAATTTATTTGATAAGTGTTATGATAAATGTTATTTCAAACAGTTCATATACTTATAAGCATGCTGTGGTATATGTATATGAATGTTGTCTTGGACATAATAAAGCATTAAAGCAGATACAGAAATTACATTGAAAATCAAAAACTTGGTTAGAAAGTAAAAAACACAAAAATAAAATTAGATAAATAAATACATTTAGAGGGACAGACCATACACTGTTAATTATATTGTTATAAGTAACAGAGTATTTATAGCATCAATAGGTTGCAAATACTTCCCCAGCCTCTCTTACTATAAATAAAAATGTAAAAATTCAATTAGACACTCCAATATGTTTGACTGCAGTATAATTCAAAGATGAGTCTTTTTAGGGGTGCCAACAAATCTGTCTATAAAATTTTATATTATCTTTATCAGATATTTGTCAGATTTTTTGTAAAAGAAAAATCTCAATAATGACTTACAGTGGCTTTGATCTGGATGTAGGTATCTTATATAGCTAATATCAAAAGGTTTATTTTTTTTATTTTTATTTTTTTCCCTCTTAGTTACAAAGTTCTTACTGATCTTTAAAGACCCAATGTGTTTTTCTGTCTTAAGTTTGGATGGTAAGGCCAACAACAAAATCAAGCTGATATTGTCCGTCCGTCCGTCCGTCCAACCGTCCATCCGTCCATTCATTTTCTTCCGCTTATCCGGGGTCGGGTCGCGGGGGCAGCAGCTTCAGAAGGGAGGCCCAGACTTCCCTCTCCCCAGCCACTTCTTCCAGCTCCTCCAGGAATCCCAAGGCGTTCCCAGGCCAGCCGAGAGACATAGTCCCTCCAGCGTGTCCTGGGTCTTCCCTGAGGCCTCCTCCCGGTGGGACGTGCCCGGAACATCTCACCAGGGAGGCGTCCAGGAGGCATCCTGAGCAGATGCCCGAGCCTCAACTGGCTCCTCTCGACATGGAGGAGCAGCGGCTCTACTCCGAGTCCCTTCCGGATGACCGAGCTTCTCACGCCATCTCTAAGGGAGAGCCCAGCCACCCTGCGGAGGAAACCCATTTCGGCCGCTAGTATCCGTGATCTCGTTCTTTCGGTCAACATGAAATATAATTATGTAAAAAAGTTATGTCTTTTGAAAGAAATCCCTCTTTTAATAATAACGTTTAGGTTCATTTGAAATTGGACAACAGCAACTGTGAAAGAATATAAAATACAATTTTAATAATATGCAGTGTGTGTATGTTTTATTGGAAATACTACACAGCGCAAGAATGTGAAAAACCTCTGTGAACAGGGTTTCACAGAGAGAAGGAAAAAAAGTCCAAAATGGGATTTTACAGGTGATTTGACGTACTATTTCTCTTTAAAGAGAAAATGTAATAGAACGCTTCAAATGCAGCTGAAAATAAAAGTGTAAGGATTTGAGTTTTTCTGTGTGTTTATTTTTGGTTTCTGTGTCCAGTGGGTCTCCCCCTCTGTCTATTTAATGCCACCTGTGTCTCATGTCCTCGTTCGTTAGCGAGTGTCTCTTCTGGTTTTTTCTGTCACAGTAGAACCGTACCTGTATTGTTTGTCCACATGGCCTTAGCCAAAAGTCATAGATAGGTGTATAAAAATACCCATGAAGTATGTTTTAAAGCCATTGGAAAGTACCATTTAGATTTTACTTCCTTGAGGTTTGTACCCAACCCAGAAATTACCTTACCTGACCTTTCCAGCCCCCATTTTGGGGAATGCAGGACAGATAATTTATTTCCTTATGAAGTAAAGTATCTCATGTCCCTTACTATGTGTCATGAAACTTTCATCATTGTCAAGTCTTTGGTTGCATATTACGGTTTATAAGCTGTGCAGGACTAAAAAGACCACTGACAGGCAGAGACAAAATAGAAGACATAATAAAATTCCAAATTATTGCATTTATATTAAACTACTTATAAAGAATATCTTGTCTATTTAAAAAATGCACACTCTATTTGTCCCATTACAGTATAAAAACTTAGACTCCGAACTAGAAGACAAAAGTTTTTGTGTGACAGAATATATCTTCTTTTTGCTTCTATGTCAATGTCCAGAACTGAAGTGTATGAAACCATGCTATTGCTGTCACTCTTGAATATTCAATTATGTCATTTTGTCCTGTATACTTCAGTACAGCACTCAAGTAAATGTACTTCACTACTGTCCACCGTTGCCTTTATTCAAATGCTTATCCATGTTGTGTCTTATTACATACATTTTACATATATGTATTCAGGTAAACATGCTCTTATAGAACTGTTAAATATTGTTTTTGCCTAATTAGTACCATGCAAATCAACAGTTACATATCTACATTTTACAACAACCACAGTAGTTGCAAATGATGAATATACTAATAAATAATTTGTTTTAATAAAACTAAATATGCAGTAATCTTGTATTTATTTTAATTCATAATGTATTCAATTTAGGATGTTTTTTAATGAAAAAAAGAAAAATGGAGAAGAATTTGAAAGTGTGAAGCCCAGAAAACAAAAGGTTAACTCTGCCCTCTGCAGGACAGACACTGATAGAACAACTAAAAGTTCCGTCTCCGTCTATAACACGGCTTATGTGAATCTTAATCCTAAGAATCTGGAGTTTCATATCGCTTTCGCAGAATATAGGGATAAATAAAACCAAGTGGCTGGGGAGATATATATATATATATATATAATGATAATGATAATACATACTACTACTAATAATAAATACACATATATGTCAGATATATTATAATTATTATAAATATATATAAGTTTAGTGGATGGATGGGTGGGTGGATGATGGATGGATGGATGGATGGATGGATGGATGGATGGATGGATGGATGGATGGATGGATGGATGGATGGATGGATGGATGGATGGATGGATGGATGGATAGATAGATAGATAGATAGATAGATAGATAGATAGATAGATAGATAGATAGATAGATAGATAGATAGTCAGAGGAGTCCACGAGGAGATCAGCAGGGCTGATGAGAGTCAGTGGTGGGAAGAAAGGGATGGCGGATCAAAGAGAGGCCAGGATGGGGGCAGCTGAAAGTCACAGGACAAACAACCATGCACACACACACACACACCTAGGGAGAATTTGGAGAGGCCAATTAACTTGACAGTCATGCTTTTGGACTATGGGATGAAGCCGGAGTACCCGGAGAGAACCCATAATACACAGGGACAACATGTAAACTTAATACTTAATTAGAATTCAGTTTCCACCGAAGAAACAATATAATGCCCAGGTAAGTTAATCAGAGAAAACAACTAATAGGTGAATGAAACTTGACCTTTGACCCTCCACAGGTCATGCAAAACAATGAAAGTGACAAACCATCCGGAAAATTTGTATTTAGAACCTCCTCATCCTCTTACATGCCGAACCCTTAGAAACTGCATGATAACAAAAACTTCTGTCCAACCGTCCATTTTCCTCTGCTGTTTCTGGGTCATGGGGTAACAGCTTCAGAAAGGAGGTCCAGACTTCCCTCTCCCCAGCCACTTCTTCCAGCTCCTCGGGGGGAATCCCAAGGCGTTCCCAGGCCAGCCAAGAGACATAGTCCCTCCAGCGTGTCCTGGGTCTTCCTTGGGACCTCCTCCCGGTGGGACGTGCCCGCAACACCTCATCAGGGAGGCGTCCAGGAGGCATCCTTACCAGATGCCCGAGCCACCTCAACTGGGTCCTCTCAACTTGGAGAAGCAGCGGCTCTACTCTGAGTCGCTCCCGGATGTTGGAGCTTCTCACCCTATTTCTAAGGGAGAGTCCAGACACCCTGCAGAGGAAACCCATTTCGGCCGCTTGTATCCGTGATCTTGTTCGTTTGGTCATGACCCAAAGCTCATGACCAAAGATGAGGTGGGAAAGTAGATCGACTGGTAAATCGAAAGCTGTCTCTGTTTGACTGCTCTCTCTTCACCACTACAGACCAGTACAGCGCCTGCTTCACAGCAGACACTGCCCCAATCCGCCTGTCGATCTCCTGCTCCCTTTTTCCCTCATTTGTGAACAAGATCTCCAGATACTTAAACTCCTCCACTTGAGGCAGGAACCCCTCTCCCAATCTCTCCCAGAGAGGAGACATTCCACGTCCCAAGAGCCAGGTTCTGCAGCTGAAGATCAGGTCGACGGGGACCCCTCCCTCAAGCACCATCCAGATTCAAAAGAAGACAGAACAGTTTAGGATAGAAGTTTTGAACATACAATCACAACTATGCCTGCAGCTGCCCCAAAACCCAGGCCAAAACCCAATCCGTTCATAAAGGACTCTCCACAATCAGTCAAGAAGCTCCACATACTCCAGCTTGCACGCTGCTGCTGCGGCACTTCTCGATTCAGATTGTGAAGAATCGCTTCCCCAATTTCCTCTTCATCCGACTCATTTAAATTGTAAGACCTTTTAATAGTCTTCATCAATTCCGCTATTTCTCCTAGCAACTCCTCTGAGGTCATATCTCTTACCCTCCTCCTTTGAATCCTCATGTAGAATTCCTCAATTTGGTCTCTCAGGTTGTTGTCCATGTTAAAAGTCTCCTCCAATCTTTCTCCAGTGCTCGAATGAAAGATCTTGGGAAAGTTCAAGTATTTAGAGACAGTTTTATGATGTCATAACAAAAGAGAATGATATTATGACATCACAGAGAGAGTGATGTCATAACTGACATACATTTGGATTTGCATATATTTAAGCATTTTATAAAATATGTTGGTATGGTTTTCTTTTGCATGATATTGAAATATGTTTAATCGAGGTCATGCTAGTTCTGATATAATATTGTTTTTGTCATGTTTTAGTTTGTGAGAAAGTGTGGTGGGAATTTAACATTATGGCTCCTCCTTGCAGGAACTTGTTTTATGCCAGACACTGACCTTACCTCGATGCCCATTGTGTTTTACCAAATCTCTTTATTGTTGTTACAGATGGTTAATCAAACTGAGCTTTACATACAGTTTAATTACTTGCTTTACTTTCTTTGAAAGGGATAAGAAGGATGGTCATGTTTTATTTTATTTCTTCAGCTCACTTTCACTGGATGCAGGATTATTGCTTGTATCTTATTCTGAAGATTGGAATTTTGATTGTGGAGTCCCTTTTTCCATCACATTCTTTTATTTCCTTTTTTATTTCTTTATTTCACAACTCAGTTTTTCTGACATGAAGCTTGGTTCAGCTTTTATGCTCACTTCTGAGCCCTGGAAAGAGCTGGAATTGTTCAATCAGATGGGAACTACAAACTTGTCTGCCACTTTTACCCAGAATGCACTGCAGTTAGTTGATCGCTTCTCTGAAAGCTGAGTGCTGACTTTAAAACTCCCCTTTTTCACGGAGCTCTTTTGATTCTTTGTTTTCAGAGTCCTTTTCCTGATATCAATCAATCAATCAATCAATCAATCAATCAATCAATCAATCAATGAATTTTTATTTGTATAGCGCATTTCAAGGTGCTTTACCTAATTAAATAAAAAATAAAAACATGTGACATTGAATAAACAGTAAAAAAAAGAAAGAGATTTTGAAAAAAAAAGATTAAAAAAAGACATAAACATACTTTTGTTACGGAATTTAAATGCCTGTCGTCGCCGGACTCTGCAGTCCGTTTAACAAGGGTGTTATCAGGCCCCGTCGCCTGACAGGACAAGGACTCCAACCTTGCAGGACCAGGTTCCGTCCACCTGTCACGCGAATTTTTGTGCTAGGACTTTGCCGTACATGGATTTTTGTGCACTATTTTTTACCTGTTAGAGTCTAGAATTTACAGGGTTAAATTCTAGACTCTAATGACCCTCAGGCCCCGTTTACACGACAACGATTTCGGGGGAAAACGGAAGAGTTTTGTTGCGTTTGTAGTGTGCATTTACACGAAACCACCGAATGTTTTCTCTAACAACGGCACAGATTGAAAACGGGTTCCAGACCAGCTCATGCATAGTATGACGCAAAACATAGCTGCTTCCTACAATCCACAGAAGAAGAAGAAACTACTCACAATGCTGGTGTTACTGTTTCCCCATCAGATTCGGTTCCCTCAGCGTCTCTTCACCGCTCCGCACCGCCCAGATGGCAAAATACAGGCTGATTGTTCAGCGCTCTTATCTAGAGAACTACGGACCAGGACCAGCCCCGGCTCCAGACGAGTTTAACAGGAGGGGCACCGACTTATTTTGGGGGGCAAAATGAGTCTACGTAGCTGAACATAGACAACAACACCAGCAGCCTACAGGCTACTTGTTAACAAGCTTAACATGCTGTGTTGATATTAGCCAGTCATCTTTTAGCTATCATCCCCTGCATCCAACAGCTTTACTCAACTCAGTCGGTTAGTTCGGGGGAAAAACTGTGCCAAGTTATTTACGTTTTGCTGGTTTGCTGCCATGATTCTAACACACACCTGCGCAGCAGCAGCAGGTCTCCTTCGCTGCCTCACAGGTGTAAACCCAGCGCAAGCGTCTCAGCGTTCATGTTGCGTTTGAAGGCGGCTCGGAAAAACAGGTTACGACTTGTTAGCGACGGATAAAACTGTTTTAACTGCTGAAAAAGGTAACAGAGGACACGGATATGGGACGTGCGGGAACTCCTATTTTATCAAATTGATATAGGAATAACAGACTGTTGGCCATTCCAATGTAAAAACAATAAACAGCTTCCAATCCGGGCCGCTACAGACACCGTGAAAGCTCAAACAAGGTTTTTCGGCAAAGTTATTCCACTTTTTCCAACTGCATGCGCCCTAATCAGACGCACACAATGCGTGTTCTCTCACGGAAATCCACATGCCTTCAAGTACAACTTTTTTTTAAACACATGCCCACTTTCAAAGTTTCAAAGAACCTAGCACCAACTAGGCGCAGTGAGAGCATTACACGTTTTCGATGTGCACCGTTACTGTGTAAACACAGATCGTAATCAGAACGTTATCGTGTAAACGATCCAACAAAAACGGAACAAAAGTGCCGTTTTTGTTGGATCGTTGTCGTGTAAACGCCCCCTCAGTCACTCGCCACTTTTACATCATTAGAAAGAGGAACAAAAAGAAATTAATAAATAGATAAAAAGTAAAGCTAAAAACATCAAAGACAGCTTCTAGAACCTCTGCTCTCACTGTAGCAGCTGCAGCTTCCTTTTCTATCTCCAGCATCTTAAAATCCAGCTCTAGATTTGCTTGTTGCTTTTTAATTTCCAATTGTTTTCTACTGTAGGAAGTTTTAGCATTTGTTGCTTCAGCAGAGGCTCGTGCAAAGACAGCTGCTTCAAATACGCTGGACTTAGAAGATGACTTGTAGGATGAATGCTTAGAGCTAGAGTGTTTGGATCTCAAGCTAGCTTTAGATGATGCTTTAGCTTCTGAGCTAGCCATTTCTTCTGCCTTTTCCTCATGAGAGTTGTCCATCGTCATGAGTTTTATCTTCCACCAACTGCTGAGAATGGCTTTTCACTATACTGTTATCACTACATGTTAAATACTCTGTGTATGTTAACGTAGATCAACAGCAAGACAAACTCAATTTTATGAGCCAGGAAGCTGAGCGTCTTGCTCCTTTAATACGTTTTCTTGACACAACTTTGAGCAGTGGTGTGGAAAAGCTCAATGAAAGGTTGAGTGAAACTATAAGAAACAGAAAAAATAAACTATGCTCTAAATACACAGAATAAACTTCTAGTGTCTGAATAGAATTCACCTGAGCTGCAGTTAAGAAACAGTCACATAGCAACTGTTGCTATGTAAACAAAAACTATCAGGATATGGCTTTTCTAGAATAAACACATTTGGAAAACAATCTCAAAATAAACTAACAAAACATCTAACACCAAACAGAACATAGATTGAACAGCCATCGTTTTCGGAGGTGTAAGAAAAGATTGACAACACAGGAGGTGAAGTTCATACATTAACAGCCAGGCTTTCTCTTTCAAAATAAAATACAGATAAATTAATACTATAGAACTTTCTAAAACTAATCAAGAACATTTCCAACTTCCAGCCTGGGGCAGAACAGAGCTCACAGCACCAAACTATTTTTTATATCAGACAATTAATTTAATTTCACATAATTATTGCAGTAGAAGCCATTTGTTTGTTAAATACATAATGAAACACATTTACCGTGTTTTTTTGTTGTCAATGACTTATACTCACAAAGAACGAGGTAATTAGTCAAAGTGTGTCGTTTATTGAACGTTCATAAACTACAGCGGCTGTGATGAGCCAATGCAAAAGTAAAAAAAGGTAAAACAACCCGAACAGGTGATCAACTCTAAACCACTCGCACCTCTCACCCTCACGGCTGAGATTATGTCAAAGACATAACATTCAGTCCGTTACAATATTAGGTTTGCAGGCTTGATATTTATCATTAATAAGCCTCCCCCGAACACAGTGGTGATTGATTAGTTAATTTTAAACTCCTGCTCTGCTCGTTATTTTGGTAATTGAACCGAAACGCACAGAATTGCGTAACACCTTGTTGACACAATAATCACTGAGATTATTGTTATTGTGTCATTAATGTTAACACGTTATGTTGATTTTATTGTTGTTTTTCTTTAATAAAGTTATGAACGTTTTGATAAGGAGTCAGAAGAGAACGTGTTGATCTCAGCGTCCTGGCGATGTTCAGTTTGTCTCCTGATGCCGAGATCGACTCAAAACCTTCCTCGATCGACATATCGCACCGCTGCTCTACAAAGCACGAACAGTTAAGAAACAATATAAAATGAGAAAAAAAGCTATTTATTAACTGATTAAGTCGTGTTTTAGATTGTTCTCGAAAAACTAATCAGTCACGGCTGATTAGTGGGTGAACTCACGGCTGCACAGTGAACCCACTGATTTTTTTTTACAGCAGACAGCCGCTCCTCTCTTGCAGGGTACTGCGTACCCCCGCCAAATCTTTTAGGGCTACGCAGTACCCTGCCGTACCCCCTTACTTTCACCCCTGCTTGTTAGACATTTATTTGCATGCAGCTGATGATCCAGACCTTCCACATAGACATCCATTTAATTTAAATGGAAAGCTGAAGCGGAGGCTGATCAGCGGAGGCATTGCCTGTTGCTCTTGGTGCTAACAGGAAGCCAACTGAAAGTCAGCAGGAGTAACAGCTGATCCGCTGAAGCTAACAGCCGCTTTTGTCAACAGTAATTCAACAGCTTATCAACAGAGGAGCTAACTGTGGCTAACTGTCGCTCTTTGTTGGCAACAGGCCCTTTTGTTTTTTGTGTCCTTTTGTTTTTTTTGTTTTTGTTCGGCTGGAATCTGGACTAAGGAGTCAAGGATCATCACTGAAACGGATCTTCCTAAGGAGAACGAGATGGCGAGCCAACCCGGGATCTTAAAGACCATCCAGTAGGAGCTACGCCCTCTGCTGGACACTGCCAACCCCCAACTTGGTATGACCTGCCTATGTTGTGCGCATTAGCAGTGGATCACCGAAACAGAATTAACTGTTGGATCATCGGAAGAAACAAGACATCAATCTGAAGCACAGTTGAACTGTCCTTGCTGAATTGTTCTGCTGTGTTTTGTTGTTTTGCTGTTATTGTTGTTGTTTTTTCTTCTTCTTAGGGGAAAAACTAAAGAACTAAAATAGATTAAATAGATAAAAAAAACAAACTGTAGATTAAAATAGATAAATAAGCCGGCTGTTTTTAACTTAATTTTTGGGGTCTGTGGTCATTAATTTAAAATACACTTCTCACTACTCCAGTAGCCGAACCTAGCTTTGGTTTTATTACGATTTTATTAACTGTAAAGACTTAGCGAGTGTTACACTTTCACCTCTTTGGAAGAGGCGGACGCAATCTTAACAAACATGGAATAAGGCTGCTCACTGCAAACATTTTTCACCCTCCCACCTCCTTCCCCCCTCCCTCTCTGCTCCTACACTCACTCACTCACAAGATCTGAGTTTCTCAGGAAGTGAATCACTAAAGAGAGTCGGGCTTCACCTGAGCCGCCTGAAAATGCTGGTGGAGAATTCAGGTCAGGGAGAAAGACGGACGGACTCTTTCTCCTCCCAGCTGGATAGTATGGATCAACAGGTTCGCCTCGGCACAACTCTCACTTCGTCTAAGCCACCTGCCTCTGACCTCCCTCAGGATCCAGCACTCTGCGTTTCTGAGGTCTGAGACCGGGGTCCAGATATTATCGTTACCCCCTTCTTCCTCCAGAATGTGTCTGGCCCGCCGACATTGCATAGCAGGACATTACCTGTCCGGATCACTGCAAGAAAAGTTATAAAAAACATAAATACAAAAAACAGCTGTCTTAATTCGAACCTCAGACTGATCCCCTATCTAAAGGAACCTCAGACTGAAGAACTTTCATCCTCCAAGTCACTTAAACTGGCTCTTTTAAATACCAGATCTCTCTGTGCTAAAGCTCTATTAATTAATGATTTCATCACTGAACATAATATTGATGTTTTATTTCTGACAGAAACATGGCTGAATGACAATAATGAAGCAATCTTACTAATTGAATCAACGCCTCCTATGTACAATTTTTTAAGTGAGAATAGAAAACACAAAAAAGGAGGAGGCGTGGCCTCAATATTTAAGAATACCATAAACTGTAGTAAAATCTCTTTGGGTAATTTTATGTCTTTTGAGTATCTTGGAATCGAGGTAAAAGGCCACAAACGAACTTTGACAATAACTCTATACAAAACACCAACATATGTGGAAAATTTCTTTACGGACTTCAATGAGCTTCTATCTCTCATATGTAATTGTTTAATAATTGTCTGTGATTTCAACATTCATGTTGACAACCCCCAGGACCGAGGGGCAAAAAAGCTCTTTAATATATTAGAGAGTTTTGGTTTAACACAACATGTCTAACCAGCTACACACACTCAGGGACACACACTGGACCTGGTTATCAGTAAGGGTGTGAATATTTCCAATGTCTCTGTAACTGACTTACAGAGACATTTTGCTGTTATCTTTTACAGTTCTTTATCCATTAACCCACTTGGACAAACAGCTACTATCACAAAACGTACTTTCACAGAAAACACAGCAGAAACATTTAATCAAATCTACTCTTCTTCCTCTTCCTTAAGCTATAATGATGTAGATAAGTTGGTAGATGATTTTCAGTGCAAACTTTCAGATATCATTGATTACATTGCCCCCATTAAAGTGAAGGTTGTGACTGGTAGGAAGAAATCTCCATGGAGAAATGCACAAATAGTTCAATCTGCAAGACAACTCTGTCACAGGGCCGAACTGAAATGGCGTAAAGGTCAACTGCACATTTATTGTGACATCTACAAAGAAAGACTACGTAACTATTATACAACACTAAAACATGCAAGAGAGGCTTTCTTTGCAGATGTCATAAACAAAATCATTAACAACGCTCGAGCTTTATTTGCTACTGTTGACAGGCTCACAAACCCTCCTATGACGTTACCACCTGAACTTCAATCTAATGACGCCTACAACAAGTTTTCAAGTTTCTTTTTAGAGAAAATTCAAAAGATCAGAGGATTAATCTGCACATCCACTCCAAAGACAGTACCAATGCTATGCCCAAACAAAGCAAATGCAGGAACAATGACCCAATTTCAACTACTAAACCCTAGAAGAAAATTATAAGTCAATTAAGTTCCGGTTCCTGCTGTCTGGATGTCCTACCCACACATTTCTTTAAGAAAGTCCTGCCTGTCGTTGCTACTGATCTGATCCAAATAGTAACTCATCGCTCTCCTCAGGTGTTTTCCCCCAGGCTATGAAAACAGTAGTTATCAAACCACTGATAAAAAGGAACAATCTGGACAAATCACTACTGCAGAATTACAGGCCGATCTCCAACCTCCCATTCATCAGCAAAATTATTGAAAAAGATGTTTTTAAAGGCCCTAAACCTGGGAGTAGTGATGGACTCTGACCTGAACCTTCAGAGCCACATTAAGACAGTCACAAAGTCGGCCTTCTATCACCTGAAGAACATCTCCAGGATTAGAGGACTTATGTCTCAACACGATCTAGAGAAACTCATCCATGCGTTTATCTTTAGCCGCATTGATTACTGCAACGGCGTCTTCACAGGTCTGACTAATACATAAATCAAACAGCTGCAGCTGATCCAGAATGCTGCTGCTCGGGTTCTCACTAAAACCAGGAAGATGGAGCACATAACACCAGTTTTAAAGTCCCTACACTGGCTCCCTGTAGCTCAGAGAATAGACTTTAAAATACTGTTGTTAGTTTATAAATCACTGAACGGTTTAGCACCACGATACCTTAAAGATCTGTTATTGTTGTACCAACCGTCTAGACCAGTGTTTCTCAACCTTTTTTGGGCCAGCGCCCCCCTAGCCCTAATCCAGGTCCCTCACCGCCCCCCACCAAAGAATTTGTAGGTTACTTTGCACTGACAATTATTTTATTATTAATATTACTATCGTAGATGTTTTGAATCGGCGCACCGATTATGTTTTCCCGTACACTTCGCGCGCGCCTTATGCTCCTTCACCTCGCGCACATAACGGGGTAAATGTAGCGAGTTTTGCCCTAAACGTATCGGCGTCTGGAGGAGGGGGGTTCGGGCGGGGGCGAGCGTATGTTTCTACGCTCCTTCGTGGGGGGGGATTTATGTTTTCGCATCCACCTGAAGCCCCTGCCCATGACATTTCAACAATATTATTTTACCTTTTATCTGGAAATAGTGTCTGTTTATTCTTGTCATACAGTCTCTGTATTAATTATTGCTCGAAAGGTCTTGCCATACCAGTTTATTCCTCCGTATTTACTTTAGTTTCTTAGTTTGTTCTTGCATTATGTTCTTCATTCATTTCCATTTAGTTTCCTTTGATTAGTTTTATCCTCTCTTGGTTTATTGCTATGTCCACTTTAGTTTCTCTCCTGTTGCTACATTTATTTGATCGTTTATTGACCACCATGTAATTTTCACTCATCATCTGCTGCGCCTCCTAATCGTCATGTTTCACATCATGTGTTGATTTTTTTTTTCACTGTTCAGTATCGGATTCTCTGTTTTTATGCCATAATTCACATCTAGTTCGTCGCTCCGTTTTATGTCCCGTTTCTCCTGTTTCAGAGTTTTGCGCGATGCGCGGCGGTTTTGTTGTTGTTGTTGTTTTAAGCCCCTAAGGTGCAGGGCGGTCGGGAAACATATCGATGGCAGACTGACATGAACCTTTTAAAACAACGGAAACAATTTCTGCACTCTGATTATTGAAACTTAAAAGTGCTGTGTTGTTCTATCACCCCCGTTTCATGTCGGATCACTTACAGCACCGGTGTTAACGCTATAAAATGAACGCTCTCTATCGTGGTATCACCCATGGAGGGATTTCTTTATGTAAATGGGTTCATTTTTCAGAGGGATACGAAGTCGTGATTTTAGTAATTACATGTTTATAAGAGCGATTTTCTGTTATGTTTCCCTCAACATAACAGAAAATCTGCCCGCTCCATGGAAGCGGGCAGCTTTCAAACGGAAATAAAACACTTTTTAATATAAATTGCTGCTTTGACATGATCACAGAACTGCCAAAACATATGTAGTCTACATAAATACCAGACAAAGTGAATCACAGCAGCGTCATCAGCGGTTGTAACGCTGAACTGATGCGGAGCGGAGCTGCGCCAAGCTACAAACACTGAATAGAAGAAGAGCTGCCATCGATACAGTTTCAGCCAAGCATGATTTAATGTTACACAATACAGTTTTACCAAGTTGCTCAAAGTCTAAACTGGTATTGTTGTGGATTTAAGGTGTAAAGTTTACCTTCGACCAAACGCCCCCCAAACGCTCCCCAAAGGAATCCCAGCGCCCCCCTTTTGTAAAAATGTCCTCCAGCGCCCCCTGCCGTCCTCTGAACGCCCCCTGGGGGGCGGTACCGCCCACGTTGAGAACCGCTAGTCTAGACCCCTCAGATCTTCTGGTTCTGGTCTGCTCTGCATCCCCAGAACCAGAACCAAATGAGAAGAAGCAGCATTCAGCTTCTAAGCACCACAGATTTGGAACAAACTTCCAGAAAACTGTAAAACAGCTGAAACACTGGGAGCCTTTAAATCTCAACTTAAAACCCACCTGTTTAGAGTTGCTTATGGCTAAATTAGGGTTAGAGTGCCGGTTTTGATGTCTTCAAGGTTTTTATGTCTTTAATGTTTTTAATTTCTTTTTATTTCTTTTCTACATTTTAATGACTTAAAGCCCCCCGGAAAACGTCCCAGGTAAACGACGTTTAACTAAAGTTCTACGGGGTTTAGAGTCCCAGTTGACGGAGGTTGGAGTCCTTGTCAAACGGTGTTTTTGACTAAAGTCCCTGAGGGTTAGAATCCCAGTTAAACGACGTTTAACTGAAGTCCTAAAGGGGTGCGGGTTTTAATGTTTTTATCTTTTCTTTTTTTTAAAAAAATCTCTTTCTCTTTCTCACTGTTTATTTAATGTCACATGCTGTTTTTATTTTAATTATGTAAAGCACTTTGAAATGCCTTGCTGCTGAAATGTGCTATACAAATAAAATTTGATTGATTTGATTGATTGATTATGTCAAGAATTTATTTAAAAAAGAATGCAGTGGAAGGAGAAAACAATTTATTTATCTGATATAAATAAATATGAAATTAAGATAACATGTTACACACATAAAATCTGCTAATATAAATAATACTTTTTTGAAAGAATGGCCTGAACTTATATTGCACTTCCATCCACAATCAGAGAAATTAGACACTAAATGAAAGGGTCAATCTACAACAAAGCAATTCTAGAATAGAATAGAATAGAATCTTTACTGTCATTGTCACAGGGGCGGGATTAAAAGTGTTATCAGCCAGTACAACACGGACCCAATAAAAAAGCTAAAATTTTCTAAAAAGACAGATATACACACATCATAGTATCAGCATAACATATATAATTGGTCAAGCTCCAAGATCAACAAAACAACTGTTTGGGTTGTTGCATCAGAAAATGTTCATTCACAGCCCATCTCACTATGACTGATGACCAGACATGGCTGCACTAAGTGGAGTTTATGTCAAATCCACTGTATTTTCCATCTTTGTTTGTGTATATTGCTGGACACAGTACCAGTATTAGCTTTCTTTGGATCTGAAGCCATTGAGAACTCAAAAATCTTTCTGAAAGGGACAATTTATTCACTTTCCCCACAGTCAATCCTCATCCTTTAATCTTGTCCTGTAAAGACAATTTGTTAAAAAATGAATTCTTGTCTGTTGCAGTGGATATAATAACATTCACTCTTTCCAAAAAATGCATCAGATGATTTTGTTAAATATACTAAAATGGTGAATAGTTACCATCAACAACCTGGAAACCTGAAATAGACAATAAGCACCATAAATTAATTTGTGATCCACCAGTTAAAATATCTAAAACATGAATTTTGAATTCTGTCAATTAGCAAAATACAATTTTTCCTCACCAGTACGTTTCTTCAGCCAGAGGACAACTACAGCAATTCCCAGAAGAAGAAGAACTCCTACTGCAATTCCTGCAACAAGAGCAGCTGGAAATCCCGGAGCTGAGGACGGCCAAACAGTTACGAAATTAAGCAGTGCAGATCCAAAATGGCTTTTTTGTGAGTGGATGCTGCTTTACAAAATTTGAGTTTAATGCAAAATTGCCCTCATCAAGAAAAATATTGTTTTTAAATTTCTGAGTGAAAGAAAATATTGTCTCTAAGCTGCAATACAATTAAGGAAATTTTGTCTAAAAAAGACAAATCTCTTGTATATGTTTAAATACACTGCTCAAAAAAATAAAGGGAACACTTAAACAACACAATATAACTCCAAGTAAATCAAACTTCTGTGAAATCAAACTGTCCACTTAGGAAGCAACACTGATTGACAACGGGGACCCTCGTCGGGTCAATCAGTGTTGCTTCCTAAGTGGACAGTTTGATTTCACAGAAGTTTGATTTACTTGGAGTTATATTGTGTTGTTTAAATGTTCCCTTTATTTTTTTTGAGCAGTATATATTTGCACAACAATATTGGCAGAAAATGGGCAATCTCTCAATTATAATCGGCCTTTATTATTATTTTTAATGTGTCTTTGGCTTTAATGTTTATAACGAGCCCATGAAGACACGTAATACATGCAAGATCCCTCTTTTTTTACCCATGTATGTGCAGAAAGAGTATGTTTTTGAGGGAAACATAAGTTGCTCAAAAATCTGTTTGCTGTCCTAAAGAAGTGGTACCATCACAGAGGTCTGTCTTACCCCAGTTTGTACGGATGACAGATTTATCCAGAGTGATTTTTATGTCGTCTCCAACACCAGAAAGCTGAAACACACAGTCGTATCTCCTCCAGCCATCAGGTGGGACTGATGAAACATTGAGTTCAACACTCATCTGGAAGGTCCCATCATTGTTGAGGAGGATCTCTCCTTTCTCCACATCCTCGTGAATCTCCTCTCCGTCTTTAGTCCAGAACATTTCAGCTCTGTCAGGGAAGAAACCTGTAGCGTGGCAGCTGACCACAGAGGAGGGAGTTTTCTGGAGCAGAGATATGGAGGGACGCTCTGCAGAAAGAAAATACTCAAAAATAAAATATAACATCCATATAATATCTGAAAATTTGGGCTTCGGAGATATGATTTAATCACTGTATAAACTGAATAAACATACCTGTCCTCTGCAGAAAGCTCTTTCCATGGTGAATATAATTTTTCAACAAGTCAGGACATATGTAGATGTAATAGTTTTTAAAGTGTTTTATTGAAGCTTTCTCACCATCCCATATGAGTTTTGTGAGCACAGCTTGTGATTTTGGAGCAGTCCATGTCAGTGTCTTCAGGTCCAGGGCTAAGAAGTCTTCACCATTAAAACCATATTGTTTAAACCCTATAACCTCTCCAGTCTCATCATCCCACTCACAGCCGTGCATTCTCTGTAAAATGTGGGGACCTTAAAAAAAAGAAAGATTTAATAACAATAGAAGAATTGATTAAGACTGAAAAACATATGTAAGTATATAAAAATAATGAAAAATACAGTAACTCGTGAGAGATTGATTATAGATTTAGCATGTCACAGAAATTACAATTAACATTTTTAAGGGACACCAAATTGATAAAATTAGACTGAATTTAGTAAGAAATGAAATAAACAAATAAAGCTAAAATTAGGAGAAGAACATATTGATTACAGCATAAATTTGTAATGAATTACAAAGTAAAATGAAATGCTGGAAATTATTTTTTGATGGAGACATGCACAAAAAGGCCAAAACAATACTCCACAGTCAAAGGACACTGCATTGCTTTACAGCCTTAAACTTGTCAGGAGAGACATCGACTTTCTATTTGCTTGCTGTAAGATTTATGTTGCAACAATGGGATAAAACAGACTGGATATGCTGGCAGTAGATATCACTCTCTTTATTCTTCCTCAAACATATAATATCTAACTATAGCATAGCTACTATATGACTAATTCTTAAAATAATTCTCTTATCTGATGCATCTCTTTCTTCACGAAAAGTAAGTCCTGTAGTAATAATTGAAATTACTGCTCTTAATTTCAAGAGCAGTATTTTTCCAGTTTTATTTTACAACTACTTAGAAAAAGTGGAGAGGAAAGTTGGTTAAAAGTGTGTTTAAAACCTTACTTCAGGCAGAGCTGCTGCTATATAACAATGCCTAACTTTGGACAAGAAAGCAACAACTATTGACTGAAGCCTGAAGAATGCAAGAAACTCAACCTTTTCCTATTGAACCCCTTGAATAACGTGACTTAAATTGCCTCAAAAAAATGTTCTTGGAATCATGTATTTAAAAAGTTAAATTAAAATCTAAAACTATAGATTCAGAATTCAGATTAGAATCAATTCAAGACTGAAGACACTGCAAAATACAACAGATAAGGGGAACTCGGAAAAACTTTATATTCTATTGTGTTTGCATGTAATTTCTACTAGTATTTGAGGTGTATTAAGTTTGAGGATCTAATTTTTGAAATGAGTTACTAGAAAATGGTGGAAGGCACAGCTTTACATCTCCCTTCAATCTGCCAGGATTGAAGGACAAACTCCACAAAGTTCACATGGAGAAAGTGATGAGTAAATATTTATATAGTCCACAGATTTTTCACTTTAAAATAACATTTAACTTAACCAATCTAAATATATGACGACACCTAAACATTATCAAGAAGGTGTCAAAAAGTAGATAAAACTATACAGCAGATTACCTTCAGTGAGGTTTAGGCGTCGCTTCACAAAATCAATGTTTTCCCTGAAGTAGTACTGATATCCAAGACACCTCTGAGAATACCACTCCAGGTGCTCAGGATTCCTTTCGATCAGTTTCCTCATCCAGTCTTGTTTGAGCTTGACTGTCTTGATGTTGCTGTCACAGTATCCCAACTGAACTTCATCTACTGTTGCTGCGCCGGCAAACTCTGGAAAGTCTTGAACTCCATAGGTAGCAGTAAAAAAATATCTCAGGGAATGTTTCACTGAAGAGAAAAAGTTATCATGTTTTACACTTATATATACATACCTTACAGCAAGCTCTGGAAAAAATTAAGAGACCACTTACAATCATCAATTTCTCTGATTTTATAAATGAACATTATTCTTTTATTATATGAACTACTGACATATCTCCAAAATTCCCACCAATTTTTTTTTATTTGCAGAAAATGAGAAATGGTCAAAATAACAAAAAAGATGCAGTGCTTTTAGAGCTCAAGTAATGCAAAGAAAACAAGTTTATATTCATTTAGAAACAATGACTCAGGTAGAGTTCAGAAATCAATATTTAGAGGAGTAACCAAGAGGTTTTCAATGGGTTTCAGTGCAGTGGTCTCTTATTTTTTTTCTCCAGAGCTGTATAGTGTCCTTTACACTTTAACATAAAACACATGACTATTAAGATTTATATTGATAAAAACATGTGATTTGGAAATATGTTGTTTTTGCCTGTCATTCTTGAGAATAGGGACAAAATGGGTTTCAATATTCTCTGTCAAAAAATGTAATTATTCCTCAAGCTTATGTATTCAAATATGACAAATAATGTTTTGGAAATATAAAGATGCTAAGGTTCAGGCTCCCAGTTGAAACATTGTTTTGAAAATTAAATTTTTAGTGGACATGACCCAGAACTTTGTCAACAGCATCTCACAAAAATAAATATACAATTGTTTTTTTACATAGCCTGTTAGTGATATTTTTACTCAGTTTTACAGACAAATACTTCTCAAGAAACAAAAGAAATATTTAAAACAAAAAACCTCCATCTGACGGAGTTGACACAGAACTGAAGGTGGTGACAAACTGAGTAAAATGAAAAACTTGGTACATGTAAAGTAATGCAATTTATGCAAAATACATAAAAATGAATTTACTGCACATTTAAGTGAAATTTGTCAACAATTTCATCTGACAGAGTTGACAAAAAGCCAAACTACCTCAATTTATATGATGTTAATCTGAAGGAGGCCATATTGTAGCTCATCAGGTCCATGAAATATTTACATTTGACCAAAATTAAGCTTTTATTTAACAAAATTTCATAAAAGTTTTGTAAATTGTCAGTTATGGAGTTGATACATCATGGTTGTGACAAACAACTTAGGAATAAAAAGAAGAAAAAACTAAAGAATACATAAGCTAACCAGAGCTAACTAGCCCTCTTAGCAAAGAAAGAGAAAGGAAGTGGTTGTGGGGTCCTCAGAAGTTCTGGTGCCCCCCAATAATGCCTGATTTTTTTTACATTCCTTTTTTGTCTGACGGTGTTGACAAAAACTTTGGACAAATTTCACTTGGGTTGGAAAATATATAAAAATGATTTTTAATTCAATTTATTAACACTTTTATAATTATTTATTTGAATACTTATATCTAATTGTCATAATATATTATCTTAGTATTCCTTTAATTGTTTTAAACTATCATAATGTATTGAGTTCTGCTCCAGGACAAGGATTTTAAAGACACCATCCACCCACTACAAAGTTTAAAATAAAAAAAAGATTGTGCAAATACAAGGAAAATATACATTGTTGTGCTCACATGGCCCAGGTTAGTTCAGTCAGATAGTTGGAAAAAAAAAAAACCTAATATATATATATATATAATTCAAATTTTGTGCTTTATTCACAGGACCTGATTTTTCCCTATTCTCAAGAATGACTGTGTACTTAATTTCAATCATTTTTAAATATTAAGATTTGCACATATGACCAAACGTAAGCACACGAGCACACTTTTTACCACATACTTTTTTTATACCTTCTAAACAAAAACAATCTAAACATTTTATATCCTATACCTGACACTGATTGAAAGCAAATGTGCGGAAGCGCATCACGAAGTAAGAATGAGTTCTGAATAGGGAAAATATTTTAATAGATTATTAAAGTATGTTACTGAATGATCTTTAAGCAACGTAATAGACGCATCGGTGTTGAATTTACAAAACGCCAGCACAAAGACAAACTTTAACTTTCAGTTTGAAAATGAAACTATCATTGTCGCTCTATTTACTGTATAAAATAATGTCTTACCTGAATATGCAACGTGAAAGAAAATGACCAAAGCAAACAGTTTCTTCATCTTGTTTTGATAAAGATATAGGTACAGGAATTATGTAAATAGTGAATCCAGCTGCTTAAACAGAACCAGAACAACTTAATGGGGGCGATCGGGACGCCTCCAAAGCTACCAGCTGTGGTGCAACGAAGTAGGAAAAACTGGTTTTACTGCTGCAGTAAAACCTACGGAAGAGGATTAGGGCCACTGGGGAAAAAAAAAATAAAACAGTTCTGACTTTAATCTCAGAATTCTGACTTTAATCTCAGAATTCTGAGATAAAGTCAGAACTGTTTTATTATTTTTTTCCAGTGGCCCTAATCCTCTTCCGTAAAAACCAGTAGGGCTAGCCTACCTTTTGTTGTTTACACAGACACAGCAATCTTGTGCTCATAGGCGTAGGAAGCGGGGGGGACCGGGGGGCATGTCCCCCCCAATATTGGAGAGAGCCACGTTCGTCCCCCCCAATAATTTCACCGCAGTTGCGAAGAATTTTAAAATCTTCCACTCGCATGCTTTTATTTTGAAGGCGCACAACAGCGCATTCAGCAGAGCGCTTCCTCCCCCTCCCCCCTCTGAACGGCTCAGAGTAAAGGCAGCAGCAGACGGAGTCAGAAACTCCGTTTGAATGAAGTAAACTGTCTGTCAGGAATGTTGCCATG
Source organism: Poecilia reticulata (assembly GCF_904066995.2). Classification (NCBI taxonomy): domain Eukaryota; kingdom Metazoa; phylum Chordata; class Actinopteri; order Cyprinodontiformes; family Poeciliidae; genus Poecilia; species Poecilia reticulata. The sequence goes on along the minus strand of NC_088840.1, from coordinate 25,986,106 downwards.
AATATCGCTCGTTTATAACATCTTGTTGTCAGTTTATTTTCATATATAGAACTAAATCTTTTTGGATAAGCTGTTTTAATTCTGGAATAGTCACATGTTCAAAATTTTACTGCTGTTTAAAAGTTAGCTAGTCTAGTCACAATGATTTAGAATGAGACTGAAAAAGCAGCAAAATTAGCCTTTTTATTATTTAAAGTGAACAACACCTGATACTCGACCACTTAACATGTATTTATATTATATTATATTATATTATATTATATTATATTATATTATATTATATTATATTATATTATATTATATTATATTATATTATATTATATTATATTATATTATATTATATTATATTATATTATATTATATTATATTATATTATTTAGATATTTAGGAGAACAGCATTGCTAGAATGATGTTGAAGAAAGGTGAAGAAGCTCTGGTGAGATATGAGTTTAGTGAAATATGTATGAACTGTTCTTAATTTTTAAATAAACTAAACTATTTTATTATGAGAGGAGCAGGTCAGGGAAGACATAGGAGAGCCAGGTGGAGTTTCAGAGTGTGAAGATAGGGGATCATAAGGTTTCTATTTACATTAAGCTATAGATGTTATGAAAACTGTTGTATTTTGGAGAAAATGTCACATATAAGGATCTTATTTTTAAGAAGTGCTAAACAAGATCAGTAGTGTTGCAAACAGATTCTCTCCAAAAGTTTAAGTAAAGCAGTTATGATGCTTTCTGTGCAAAATATGTTTATTGTTTTCCAGACTTTCTGATTTAAGCAGAATTCATAAGTTTTAGCATACATGTCCAAAATACTAACTGTAATAACGCTGAAATATGGATATTTATTCTCACCCCAGTTGGTCTCAATTACTTCTTTATCCAGCTTGATCAGGATTTTGTCCTCAGGTCCAGTAAACTGAAACACACAGTCGTACCTCCCCCAGTCCATAGATGGGATTGATGAAATATCCAGATCAATACGATACTGGAATGTATTATCCTCATTGTTGAGGACTTCTCCAGGGTCCACACCCTCATGAATCTCCTCTCCATCCTTCCTCCAGAACATCAGGAAACTCTTTGGGTAGAAACCTGTAGCGTGACACCTGACTGGAGAGGAGGGAGTCTTCTGAAGGAGAGACACTGAGGGGTAATCTGCTCAGGAGAGTGGCAAACAAAGGAAAGTGTTGATTTAGTTATATGTTATATTTATATGACAATGCAGAGCAAGCTGGTTGGAAAATATGAGGAATCTTTTTTTAATCAAAGGCCTTCAAACACACAAAAAAACTCCACAACAACATAGGTGTTATTGAAAACTGAATTTTAAATATAATTCCTGAAAGACAGAGACAGAAACATTAAATTAATGTTAATGTACTGGAAGTAAATTCAGTCAGCTGAAAAACTATACCTGTTCTAAACAAATATCTGTGTCCATCGACCAACGAGGTATTAAGCAACTGATAGCATTGATATGTGAGCAGATGAAGGTTAGTTTGGAGATCTCCTGTATCCATATCCCAATGCTGTTTGAGAAAAAGAGCCTCTTTTCTCAGAGCAATCCATTTCCGTGCTTTGAAATCCAATTCAATAAAGTCTTCTCCATCATAACCGTACTTCAAAACGCCAGTCAGCTCTTTAGTTTCCATGTTCAGTTCACAGCTTCCTATCCTCTGGACAGTATGGATACCTGGAACAAAAAATATCTTTTATTGTCTAAACATAGCCATAATAACGTGGTGCAGTTTTAAGCAATATTAAAATGTAGACATGATGAAATGTTGAAAACAGATGTTATCTTGACTGAAGATCAAACAGAACATTTTGACCACAAAATGAAAAACTAATTGAAAAAACAAGAAACATGAGTTAAATAAGTAATTGACTTGTTGTTTGCTTAAATTGTCATACAAAATTAAGATCCATGTAAAAACAAAAAAATAGTAATTTGAGACAAATGAGTTATGTAACTCATTTGTTGTTAATTTAAATAGCTTAAAATTAAAAGTATTATCTCTGAGATAAACTACTAATTAACAAACATACAGTACCTTCAGTTTGATTTAAGTTCTTCATAATATCAGCGATTATATATGTAAAGAAGGCAGGATTAGAGATAAAGCAGCTAGTTTTGAGAAACTCAAGTAGTTGTGGCACATCACTAAATATTTTCTGCACCCAGTCAAATTTTAGATCAAGTATTTTCTTGTTACAGTAAAATCCTTCAATGTCATCTAATTTTCCAACGATTTCAGAAGCAGGAGCAGTTGTGAGCCCAGAGGATCCAGTGAAGTAAAGCTTTAGGGAGTGTGTCTCTGTACAGAAAAAAAGAGTTAAGACAACATTTATAACATATTTTATTACAAAAAGTTGAAGAACATACAAGAATATGATCTTTATCATTACTATAGTCTAAAACAGATGCTAACATCTCACAGGTTTGAAAAGGAGGGGAAAAAAACATATGCAATGTTTTAATGTTTTGCCTCTTCTTACCTGCAGATGAGCTGTGGCTGAGCATGAGAAGTATGACTAACCACTTCATCTTCTTTAGAAAGCTGAAGTGTAAATGGAGATTTAAGAGGAAGTTTCAGTTTGTTGAACTTGTTAGTTAAATGCAAAAAGGCTTAGCCGCTCTTAAACCTGCCCAACTGCTGTTGGTCGGGTTTAATGTGAGTCAATGCTTTACTGAAATCTATTGTCGGTTTGATTTAATAATTCAAACAGCTTAAATCCATGATTCTGAAATACAGATTCAACCACAACACATTTTTAAAAATTATTATAATGACTTTATTTCAAAGTAATAACAGAAATCAGTAAAACTGACATTACAAAGTAATAATATTAGTGTTCTGTGTGTTTGATATTATAAACTAACACTGCACATCTCAAATAAAAATAAAAAAAATCTGTTTTATATGTTCTGTTTTATATGTTCCACATGACTTTCCAAGGAATAACCACTAAAGTAACATACAATATCACTTCCTTGTAGGTCTATCTGTGCCATTTTGAGGTTTTGTCTGAACATGATATGAATCAGTATGTTAACTTTCATATAGTGCACTGCAGATTGCAAATTGGGAAAATACAGAAATAACCTTGGTCTGGTTATTAGGTCTTTCAAATGGAAATGTCTGCATATTGTTTTTGTGCCTGCTTTTCTTAGTTGACTGAAAAAATGTCTTTGTTATATCTTAGGAATGGTGATTTCATCTTAATGAAAGAATAAAAGTAACAATGACATTCATTTGTCTTTACTTCCTCAAGGAGTTTGATCATAGTAACCCAACTGTGTTACTAGTTTGAACCCCCAATTTGTTCATCTCATTTTTAAATGCGATTAATCATTTCTTTGTAAAAAATGACTTTACATTAGTACCAATTAATGCATAAATATGCATTAATTGGTTCATATTAATTAGAAAAAACAAATTCATGGATTCCTCATTAAAGAATTTTGAAAAACTTGTAAATTATCTTAAATGTTGTTTACCATACCATACCATACCATACCATACCATACCATACCATACCATACCATACCATACCATACCATTTTAAAAGCAAAACAGAAGTAGTAAAAACAGAAGTAAAAAGGGCAGGGAAGTGTAGTTTTTAAACATGCTCAAAACTTTTCATGAAAACAATGTATAGCAGGAAGAAGCCTGCCCCAATATTCAAAACACCTGGCCCCTAATCACCTCATGATGGCTGGAGAGTATAAAGGGAGATTCTCTCACCTGGTTGCTTTGGTCGCACGTCGTTGGGAAGGTCGCTTGTGTAGTGTGCAGGTCTTAAACTCTAACATCAAAACCACAGGAAGTCTCCTGCTTGGTACTGGGGTGTGGCTGTAATTCACCCTCCCCAGTGCAGTTTTCACATAAAACGGAACATATTGGAAAGCTGATCCTCCTGCTGTGGGCTGGAAAGGATCCTCTGGTTTGGAGTGAAGTCATCCAGCTCTGCTCTGACTGCAGCTCACTGGAGACCCTGCTGCTTTGTTTCACTGTTTTCTTTCGGGTTTTTTTTGTTTAGTTTATCTTGTTTCATTGGTTGACTTTGTTTCATTTTTGTAACTGCTTTGTTTAATTTGTTTTGTCTCGTTTAGTTTCTTAGCTTTGGGTTTTCTTTGGTTTAATTTTGTTACTTTGGAACATTCTATTGTTTTGTGTGGCCTCCAGCCTCACTGCAGGTAGCAGCCATGGGTTCTTTTAGACTATTCTATTAAAGTATTGATAATTTTAATTGGTTATGTTGGAGGTAACCTCATTTTAGTCTTTGGCCAAGTTTAAATTGTAGTATTTTTTTTGTTTTTTTTGTATTTGCTTGTTTAACCCCACCCTTTTGTCTCCAGGCTGAGAGCTGACGGTAGTGGGCGGAGCCTCCAGGGAGACTGGAACTGTGTGTTGTGTGAGGGGCCGGTGTTGGGACTTCTTCACGATTGAATGCCTGTTCACAAGTGTTTGGGGTGATTTATTTTGAATTTCTACATTTATTTTAGGAACCAGTTCCGATTTGGACCTCCCTCCCCCTGCTGGTAGGCCTCAGTACTGTACACTCCCTCCCTATTGTGTTTCCTTATGTTTTGATTGTCTCTTTTTAACATGAAACGATAAAATGTAATTCATTTTTTTGGAAAAGTCTTGTTCTCTTTGGTCACGAACCTCGAGTCTACTGGCAGCCTATTTCCTTGGTTGCAATTCCCAAGGTGGTGTTAACTTCTGGTTACCCTGCTGTGAGGAGCAGAGTACCAGATTTCTACTTTGTTTAACTTATCTTGAAAAGTGAACTACCTAAAAGTAATTTTCTATTACATGAATGCTTTTGGTATGTGGCCAAATTTTCCCTTTTGGCTTTTCCCTTCAGCATTTGCCCAATAAATAATCTATTTCCATATAGTCCTGTCCGCTCCATTGTCTACCTTTACACAATCTAACTTCATGTCTTCTTTGACCACATTCATCAATCTTATTCTGGTCTCTCACCCTGAGACTCCAACATCATGTCCTGAGTATCTCCTCTGAAAATGTCCAAACAATCTCAGTCTGGCCTCTCTAAGTATACCAAGTATACCATTTAACACAAGTGGTATGTGTCTGAATAAGCTAGTGCTTTAGTGACTGATCAGTCTTCAAAGTCCCCAAGAAAATTAAGAACATTGTGTAACAATATTTGGCTAATAACAATATCAGCTTCATCAGATCGTGATCTGCAGGTCTCGCTAGAGCGGTTCGCAGCCGAATGTGAAGCGGACGGGATGAGGCTCAGTGTCTCCAAATCTGAGGCCATGGTGTTGAGCCGGAAAAGGGTAGAGTGCCTTCTCCGGGTTAAATAATCTGTCCTGCCTCAAGTGGAGGAGTTTAAGTATCTGGGGATCTTGTTCACGAATGAGGGAAGAAGGGAGTGGGAGATCGACAGGCAGATTGGGGTAGCGTCTGCCGTGAAGCGGGCGCTGTACCGGTCCGTCGTGGTGAAGAGAGAGCTGAGTCAATGCTGATGGGTTTACACTGAGAGGGGATTTTTTTCTATTCACAATGTTCTTAATTTTCTTGGGGACTTTTCTATTCATATTGGGGCTCTACCAAGCTTTGGGATTGCTGATGGATTTACACCGAATCAAAATTTTGTCTGAAAAAATATGCTTTGGATGAAGTGATAGTTTCTCAGTCAAACACCCCAAAAACCCACCAAGTTGGCTCTACTTCCAGGAATCTGAATGTGATAGATTACAGCTATTACAAGTTCGATGAGCCAAATAATGCAAGTGTCACCAAACTGACAAGTCAAAATAGAGAAGTTCCCACATTGTCTGGCTGAAGGTTTATTAAAGTCATATCAAAAATAATCTGTCTTCAATCTGTTAGTTGGATGGATGTAAAAACAGAATATAAATAACATTAATTTATTTGATAAGTGTTATGATAAATGTTATTTCAAACAGTTCATATACTTATAAGCATGCTGTGGTATATGTATATGAATGTTGTCTTGGACATAATAAAGCATTAAAGCAGATACAGAAATTACATTGAAAATCAAAAACTTGGTTAGAAAGTAAAAAACACAAAAATAAAATTAGATAAATAAATACATTTAGAGGGACAGACCATACACTGTTAATTATATTGTTATAAGTAACAGAGTATTTATAGCATCAATAGGTTGCAAATACTTCCCCAGCCTCTCTTACTATAAATAAAAATGTAAAAATTCAATTAGACACTCCAATATGTTTGACTGCAGTATAATTCAAAGATGAGTCTTTTTAGGGGTGCCAACAAATCTGTCTATAAAATTTTATATTATCTTTATCAGATATTTGTCAGATTTTTTGTAAAAGAAAAATCTCAATAATGACTTACAGTGGCTTTGATCTGGATGTAGGTATCTTATATAGCTAATATCAAAAGGTTTATTTTTTTTATTTTTATTTTTTTCCCTCTTAGTTACAAAGTTCTTACTGATCTTTAAAGACCCAATGTGTTTTTCTGTCTTAAGTTTGGATGGTAAGGCCAACAACAAAATCAAGCTGATATTGTCCGTCCGTCCGTCCATCCGTCCATCCGTCCATCCGTCCATCCGTCCATTCATTTTCTTCCGCTTCGGGGTCGGGTCGCGGGGGCAGCAGCTTCAGAAGGGAGGCCCAGACTTCCCTCTCCCCAGCCACTTCTTCCAGCTCCTCCAGGAATCTCAAAGCGTTCCGAGGCCAGCCGAGAGACATAGTCCCTCCAGCGTGTCCTGGGTCTTCCCCGAGGCCTCCTCCCGGTGGGACGTGCCCGGAACATCTCACCAGGGAGGCGTCCAGGAGGCATCCTGACCAGATGCCCGAGCCTCAACTGGCTCCTCTCGACATGGAGGAGCAGCGGCTCTACTCCGAGTCCCTTCCGGATGACCGAGCTTCTCACGCCATCTCTAAGGGAGAGCCCAGCAACCCTGCGGAGGAAACCCATTTCGGCCGCTTGTATTCGTGATCTCGTTCTTTCGGTCAACATGAAATATAATTATGTAAAAAAGTTATGTCTTTTGAAAGAAATCCCTCTTTTAATAATAACGTTTAGGTTCATTTGAAATTGGACAACAGCAACTGTGAAAGAATATAAAATACAATTTTAATAATATGCAGTGTGTGTATGTTTTATTGGAAATACTACACAGCGCAAGAATGTGAAAAACCTCTGTGAACAGGGTTTCACAGAGAGAAGGAAAAAAAGTCCAAAATGGGATTTTACAGGTGATTTGACGTACTATTTCTCTTTAAAGAGAAAATGTAATAGAACGCTTCAAATGCAGCTGAAAATAAAAGTGTAAGGATTTGAGTATTTCTGTGTGTTTATTTTTGGTTTCTGTGTCCAGTGGGTCTCCCCCTCTGTCTATTTAATGCCACCTGTGTCTCATGTCCTCGTTCGTTAGCGAGTGTCTCTTCTGGTTTTTTCTGTCACAGTAGAACCGTACCTGTATTGTTTGTCCACATGGCCTTAGCCAAAAGTCATAGGTAGGTGTATAAAAATACCCATGAAGTATGTTTTAAAGCCATTGGAAAGTACCATTTAGATTTTACTTCCTTGAGGTTTGTACCCAACCCAGAAATTACCTTACCTGACCTTTCCAGCCCCCATTTTGGGGAATGCAGGACAGATAATTTATTTCCTTATGAAGTAAAGTATCTCATGTCCCTTACTATGTGTCATGAAACTTTCATCATTGTCAAGTCTTTGGTTGCATATTACGGTTTATAAGCTGTGCAGGACTAAAAAGACCACTGACAGGCAGAGACAAAATAGAAGACATAATAAAATTCCAAATTATTGCATTTATATTAAACTACTTATAAAGAATATCTTGTCTATTTAAAAAATGCACACTCTATTTGTCCCATTACAGTATAAAAACTTAGACTCCGAACTAGAAGACAAAAGTTTTTGTGTGACAGAATATATCTTCTTTTTGCTTCTATGTCAATGTCCAGAACTGAAGTGTATAAAACCATGCTATTGCTGTCACTCTTGAATATTCAATTATGTCATTTTGTCCTGTATACTTCAGTACAGCACTCAAGTAAATGTACTTCACTACTGTCCACCGTTGCCTTTATTCAAATGCTTATCCATGTTGTGTCTTATTACATACATTTTACATATATGTATTCAGGTAAACATGCTCTTATAGAACTGTTAAATATTGTTTTTGCCTAATTAGTACCATGCAAATCAACAGTTACATATCTACATTTTACAACAACCACAGTAGTTGCAAATGATGAATATACTAATAAATAATTTGTTTTAATAAAACTAAATATGCAGTAATCTTGTATTTATTTTAATTCATAATGTATTCAATTTAGTATGTTTTTTAATGAAAAAAAGAAAAATGGAGAAGAATTTGAAAGTGTGAAGCCCAGAAAACAAAAGGTTAACTCTGCCCTCTGCAGGACAGACACTGATAGAACAACTAAAAAAGTTCCGTCTCCGTCTATAACACGGCTTATGTGAATCTTAATCCTAAGAATCTGGAGTTTCATATCGCTTTCGCAGAATATAGGGATAAATAAAACCAAGTGGCTGGGGAGAGGGAAGCCTGTATATATATATATATATATATATATATATATATAATGATAATACTACTACTAATAATAAATACACATATATGTCAGATATATTATAATTATTATAAATATATATATGTTTAGTGGATGGATGGATGGATGGATGGATGGATGGATGGATGGATGGATGGATGGATGGATGGATGGATGGATGGATGGATGGATGGATGGATGGATGGATAGATAGATAGATAGATAGATAGATAGATAGATAGATAGATAGATAGATAGATAGATAGATAGATAGATAGATAGATAGATAGATAGATAGTCAGAGGAGTCCACGAGGAGATCAGCAGGGCTGATGAGAGTCAGTGGTGGGAAGAAAGGGATGGCGGATCAAAGAGAGGCCAGGATGGGGGCAGCTGAAAGTCACAGGACAAACAACCATGCACACACACACACACACACACCTAGGGAGAATTTGGAGAGGCCAATTAACTTGACAGTCATGCTTTTGGACTATGGGATGAAGCCGGAGTACCCGGAGAGAACCCATAATACACAGGGACAACATGTAAACTTAATACTTAATTAGAATTCAGTTTCCACCGAAGAAACAATATAATGCCCAGGTAAGTTAATCAGAGAAAACAACTAATAGGTGAATGAAACTTGACCTTTGACCCTCCACAGGTCATGCAAAACAATGAAAGTGACAAACCATCCGGAAAATTTGTATTTAGAACCTCCTCATCCTCTTACATGCCGAACCCTTAGAAACTGCATGATAACAAAAACTTCTGTCCAACCGTCCATTTTCCTCTGCTGTTTCTGGGTCATGGGGTAACAGCTTCAGAAAGGAGGTCCAGACTTCCCTCTCCCCAGCCACTTCTTCCAGCTCCTCGGGGGGAATCCCAAGGCGTTCCCAGGCCAGCCAAGAGACATAGTCCCTCCAGCGTGTCCTGGGTCTTCCTTGGGACCTCCTCCCGGTGGGACGTGCCCACAACACCTCATCAGGGAGGCGTCCAGGAGGCATCCTTACCAGATGCCCGAGCCTCCTCAACTGGGTCCTCTCAACTTGGAGAAGCAGCGGCTCTACTCTGAGTCGCTCCCGGATGTTGGAGCTTCTCACCCTATTTCTAAGGGAGAGTCCAGACACCCTGCAGAGGAAACCCATTTCGGCCGCTTGTATCCGTGATCTTGTTCGTTTGGTCATGACCCAAAGCTCATGACCAAAGATGAGGTGGGAACGTAGATCGACTGGTAAATCGAGAGCTGTCTCTGTTTGACTGCTCTCTCTTCACCACTACAGACCGGTACAGCGCCTGCTTCACAGCAGACACTGCCCCAATCCGCCTGTCGATCGCCTGCTCCCTTTTTCCCTCATTTGTGAACAAGATGTCCAGACACTTAAACTCCTCCACTTGAGGCAGGAACCCCTCTCCCAATCTCTCCCAGAGAGGAGACATTCCACGTCCCAAGAGCCAGGTTCTGCAGCTGAAGATCAGGTCGACGGGGACCCCTCCCTCAAGCACCATCCAGATTCAAAAGAAGACAGAACAGTTTAGGATAGAAGTTTTGAACATACAATCACAACTATGCCTGCAGCTGCCCCAAAACCCAGGCCAAAACCCAATCCGTTCATAAAGGACTCTCCACAATCAGTCAAGAAGCTCCACATACTCCAGCTTGCACGCTGCTGCTGCGGCACTTCTCGATTCAGATTGTGAAGAATCGCTTCCCCAATTTCCTCTTCATCCGACTCATTTAAATTGTAAGACCTTTTAATAGTCTTCATCAATTCCGCTATTTCTCCTAGCAACTCCTCTGAGGTCATATCTCTTACCCTCCTCCTTTGAATCCTCATGTAGAATTCCTCAATTTGGTCTCTCAGGTTGTTGTCCATGTTAAAAGTCTCCTCAAGTCTTTCTCCAGTGCTCGAATGAAAGATCTTGGGAAAGTTCAAGTATTTAGAGACAGTTTTATGATGTCATAACAAAAGAGAATGATATTATGACATCACAGAGAGAGTGATGTCATAACTGACATACATTTGGATTTGCATATATTTATGCATTTTATAAAATATGTTGATATGGTTTTCTTTTGCATATTATTGAAATATGTTTAATCGAGGTCATGCTAGTTCTGATATAATATTGTTTTTGTCATGTTTTAGTTTGTGAGAAAGTGTGGTGGGAATTTAACATTATGGCTCCTCCTTGCAGGAACTTGTTTTATGCCAGACACTGACCTTACCTCGATGCCCATTGTATTTTACCAAATCTCTTTATTGTTGTTACAGATGGTTAATCAAACTGAGCTTTACATACAGTTTAATTACTTGCTTTACTTTCTTTGAAAGGGATAAGAAGGATGGTCATGTTTTATTTTATTTCTTCAGCTCACTTTCACTGGATGCAGGATTATTGCTTGTATCTTATTCTGAAGATTGGAATTTTGATTGTGGAGTCCCTTTTTCCATCACATTCTTTTATTTCCTTTTTTATTTCTTTATTTCACAACTCAATTTTCTGACATGAAGTTTGGTTCAGCTTTTATGCTCACTTCTGAGCCCTGGAAAGAGCTGGAATTGTTCAATCAGATGGGAACTACAAACTTGTCTGCCACTTTTACCCAGAATGCACTGCAGTTAGTTGATTGCTTCTCTGAAAGCTGAGTGCTGACTTTAAAACTCCCCTTTTTCACGGAGCTCTTTTGATTCTTTGTTTTCAGTCTTTTTCAATCAATCAATCAATCAATCAATCAATCAATCAATCAATCAATCAATCAATCAATCAATCAATCAATCAATCAATCACTTAGGAAGCAACACTGATTGACCCGACGAGGGTCCCCGTTGTCAATCAGTGTTGCTTCCTAGCTTCCTAAGTGGACACTTTAATTTCACAGAAGTTTGATTTACTTGGAGTTATATTGTGTTGTTTAAGTGTCCCCTTTATTTTTTTGAGCAGTGTGTATATATAAATTCCCTGCAATGATGCTCAAAGGGCATTTCTTGAATATGCTTTTAACCTATTTGGTTACATCAAGTAGTTTTCTTTGATACAGCCTTTTTTCATTATTAACTCCAGCATTGCCAAAGTCCACTTATTCTTGTCGTCAAGCAGTCTGTTGTCTTTCACACAACCTACGTGAGAGAGAGAGAGAGAGAGAGAGAGAGAGAGAGAGAGAGAGAGAGAGAGAGAGAGAGAGAGAGAGAGAGAATACAGTGGCAATCAAATATTAAGGACTCAAAATGTTACAAATTAAAGTTTACTAATTGTGCAGTTAATTTTAATTTCATAAAATAAAACCCTGGCACTAAATAAATGCATTATTTTACATAAACTAGCATCTCTGAAAATCTGAACAAAGATGTTATTTCACTGTTGCTTTACTATCATAAATATGAGATAATTATAACTGTAGTTATGCTATAGGATAAACAAACATGTAATTTACCATTTCCTTATTTTAGTCCAAAATACAGAAAGCGCCAGAAGAAAAGAAGCTCCAGTGACAGGTACCACAAATATCCTTAAGAAGCCACCTGCTGAAACTACAAAACAAAAAAAGGAAAGGAAAACAGTTTTCTAATTAATTTTTAATATTGATTTTGGAAATGTGATTGTTGATCATTAGTTGCTTCAGCAGTAATTCACCTCAAACATGTGGAGTGTTGAGTGTAGAGATTGTATGACCCAGATCATTTGGAAACATTTTACATATTCCCATGGTTAGGTGAAATGTAGCCTCTTACTTCACTGATTATGATAGAGATGACCTACACCAGAAAAGGTATTTCTCCCTGGCATACCAGACGTACACAGGTCCCTGACCTTCAGATCCCATTTGTCATTAAATTAGTGAACAGTTGCTGTGATATTCATCCATAATGGAGATCATCAGTAGATCCGTTGTGAGTGACATATTCTGATTTCTAACAATTTGCATCGGGGGTTCAGTCATTTTAATTGCAGATGTGTTATTTCTGGCTTGTAAACTCCTTGAAAGTCTCCATGATGAGCTGGACAGTTTGAAGGTTGTCATGGTTTAAGGGTTTACACAACTATTTTGCTGTGATTATTTATCTAATCTTTTAGCATTGGCTCAATCTGGTTTCAATCTGATGCCAGTTTCTATTTTTTACAGTTTAATTACATCCTGTTTAGCTTTTCATGTCTATGAAATGTTTTGAGGCGTCATCATTTTATTTTCCCGCACACTTGGTGGTGTTGCAAATAAGTACACCTTGAATTTTAGTTTTTTTTCTAATCTAATTTATAAGCAGTCAAAATATCTTGTTTTCCTTTTAGTTTTCAGTTATTTCTGTCTGTCTGTTAAGTTTTGGTTCTTCATTTGCTCCCTATGCCTTTGAATTGCTTATGTGTGCAGTTTTTCTTAGTTTGTTTATAGTTAAAACTTTGTTCCTTTTTCACTTGCCTGCCTGTAACTTTCCATGTGTTCTTTTAGATCCTTGGCCTTTATTTAAGACCTGTGATATTTATGATTTGTATTTATCTAACCTGATAGGGATGCAAGTCTAGTGTGTTTACCTTTGATTAATTAAAAACTTTGTCAAAATTTGTAAAATAAATCTAAATCACAGTTAGCCAACACAAACATGAAACACTTGTATGCATATTTAAATCTCTGTCTTACCATAATTTGTCTTGATAATGGCTTTATCCAGTGCGACGCTTATGTTTTCCTGAAAATTGGAAAACTGAAAAATGCAGTTAAACCTACTCCAGTCTTCACTCTTGAATGACGAAACATTCAGGTTGACAGTCATTTGAAATGTCCCATCATTGTTGGGGAGAAACTCAAAGGGGTCAACATTCTCATGTATCTTTTCTCCATCTCTACTCCAGAATATGACAGCTTTATTAGGATAGAAACCTGTTGCATGGCAGCTGACAGGAGAGGCAGGTGTTTTCTGGAGGAGAAACACTGAGGGTAAAACTGGAAGGAGAAGCAAAGACAACTTTTAACACAAGTATTATCCAAGTGTTCCAGGATTGGTGATCATTTTTAAATGTAAAATGTTTAATATAGAAATTTTGCTCCACTACTACTAATATGCCTGCAACAAAATATTAATCCATGCATTCATTTTATGTAACTGCTTATTCATACACAAACCTGTACAGCTAAGTTTAAAAAAATCATCACTGAACCTAATGTCCATGTTTTAGGATGGTAAATGAAAACTGGAATATATATCAGAACAACATGCATTTACAGAGATAACATGTAAGTTCCAGACAAAACATGACATCAGCAAAACTTATCACCTGAAACGTTTAGCTGGAAAACCAACTATTTGTTTTACTTTATTGATTATTTGAATGGAAACAGGTCTCAAGTACAAGGACTATAACATTTGCATCCTAAGTCATGTATTTCCCCAAATGGGTATTTAACAACATAAAATAATTTAAGAACAATAAAACATCAAGATAAAATGTTATGCATAACACAAAATCAAGTGATGTCGCCACATTGCACTGGCTGATCTGTTTAAAACTCCTGCAGACAGTGAAGGATGTTGCTATTAATATCAATATCGCAAATCCTTTTGATCAGTTTGTGCAATTAAAAGCTGAACTACAATCAATAAACAATAACCTGGAATAACACTTTGAAGCTGCAAATGTTTTCTGATTGTATTTATCAGTCAGTCTAGCAACCAATGCACCTCTTCTCTTTATCAACCATGAGGTCCAGGTGCTTTGTTGAGTTTAACTTTGCTTCAGGTAGGATAATTAAAGAATGGCCTTTGGTATTACTCATGACATTTCTCATGACATGTGAAATTGGGTGACTTATAAAACGTACTCAGGTTGTTGGCAAAAGGATCTAAATGTTGTGATCCCTATTTCTTCCCTTACTCTGCTCATCATGACAATTAACCCTTTCCATGCCACCCTAGCATTACCAGTAAAGAACTGATTTTCCACCTTGTCATTGTATTTCCTTTTAGTTTTTTGTAAAATTGATCTGAAGTTGTTCCTTTTTGTCTGACTAGGTTTAGTTCCCCCTTAATAAAGGCAACTCTCCTTTCTACGATCCTCAAGTATGACACAAAACAGCAGATATACATCACACAAAGAATCCACCAAGCGAAGCGCAGCTGTTGACAGCTGCAATAAGCCGCTGGAATGTGTATGTTGATGATGCAAATATTTTAAACATAGCAAATGTGTTTATTATATTAATATACTACTATTTCACAGTGTATGGTTGTTATTGTCATATGACCCTGTGAAGGATTGGTGACCTTCCCAGGGAGTAACCTGCCTCTTGCTCATTGGCTGTAGTGAAGCGCACCAGTTCCCTAACCTGAGGGGAGGCAATGAATGCAATAATGGTTGCATTTATGCTTTAAATAAGATTTCCTTATTGCTCTTGTGACAGTACCATGAAAAGTGAAATAAGGAAGTCATATCTGCTAACCTAGTGGAGTGTGTGTAAGCTTACCTGGAGTCTGTAGCGAGCTGTTTTTATGACCCAAATACAAATTAAATAAATATCTGCAGTCATCTATAAAAATATTTGTCCAAAAAAATTTTTCCCGTCCATTTGTGTCCCAGTTGAGCTTGGTGATAACAGTATGAGGTATTGGGCTTATCCATGTCAGGGTGTCAAGATCAAAACTTATTAAGTCTTCACCATCGTAACCAAACTGAACAAAAGCGCTAATGGTTTCAGAATTATCATCCCAAGAACATCCAATAGTTCTTTGAAAAATGTGAACACCTGAGATAGGTAAAAGAGAATAATTAAAAAATATAATTATTTTATTTAAAACAAAGGAATCATATTCAGGTTACAAATCTGTCATATTGATAGTAGATTGAACAGCAAATACACATTTTAAAATTCAAAGCAGAGTTTAATTACCAAAACCTAAAATGTCTACTGTAAATATATTGAACCATTTAACAAAGACATCACTTACCTTCAGAATGATTAAAACGCTCCATCAAACTTGTAACAGTGGAGATAAATTCATTTTTGTTTTTTTTGCACTTTTTACTTAACCACGATTGATGGTTAGGATGTTGTCTGAACACATTCTTCATCCAAGTGGTTCTTGGTTCGAGTTGCATTTGGTTGCTGTCACAATAACCAACTGGAATGTCATCAACTATTCCAACCGTTACAAACTCAGGAATGTCTGGAGCTCCTGAGATGGCAAAAATGATGCTACTTATAAGGTGTTGTGCTGTAGGAAAGACATACAATTAAATTAGGCTTTGTTCACTTTTAAGTTCCAATTACTAATTTACTATAATTACCTCTCTCTCTCTCTCTCTCTATATATATATATATATATATATATATATATATATATATATATATATATATATATATATATTTCTTAATAATAATCTTTTGATTCACAAATGTAAAGGGATTTCTCTTATGTGTCCAAATATGGCTGGAATACAACTACAGGTGCTCATCAATCATGAACAGATTGATATATTTCAAATGCTTTCTTCTTTTAATGTTGATGATTATAACTCACAACTAATAAAATCCCCAAATTCAATATCTCAGAAAATTCTAATATTACTTCAGACCAATACAAAAACGGATTTTTAGAAATGTTGGCCAACTGAAATGTATGAATATGAGAAGTATGAGCATGTACAGCTCTCAGGTCTTAGTTGGGGCTCGTTTTGCCCAGATTACTGTAGCAATGCGGCGTGGCATGGAATCGATCAGTGTGTGGCGCTGCTCAGGTGTTGTTACACCCCATGTGGTGGCCATTTGTAATGTTTGCAACTTGTAAGTTCTATTAATTTAGTTTTTTTTTTTTTATTTTGGAAAGTTAGAATTAAGTCTGATTAATTTGTAAATTAGAATTGATTAGGTTGGTAATTGGTTAGCCCCTCCCATTAATTTAGGTAATTAAAAACACACCGGGTGCTTGGTGGAGGCATTGTTTTGCAAATGTCTGGTGTGTACGGGAGGGTTGGTAAATGATTTTTTGACCATTTCATTTCACTTGCAATTTGACCTTTTATTTTGCACTTTTTTACTTGAAACGCCATGTTAAGTTTACTTTCGTTTTCGGTTAAGATGTAGGACATTTTTTGATATTTTGTTACTAATTTTATAAGAAATAAACAATCTATTTTCGCAAACAAATGAAGATGAAGTGCGTTCAATCTAAAACCCACCTGTTAACACACACACGGCCTTAGTTGGAGTATTGGAAGCTAGAAGGCCGCGACATTTAAGTCAAAAAATCATTTTTTGGAACATTTTTGGAAGGTTTGGATATTGAAAAAGCTTGGAAGATTGGATGATCGCACTTGGCGACTGAAACTTCATGGAATGGACTTGGAAAAGACGCACAAAGTTCGTGAGTAAATGCGATACTTTGTTGGAGAAAGCAGACGTTGAGCTGCAAATTGAAAAGTTTGTTTTGGACAATTATCTTTTGGATTTAGAGAATCGAAGTTTGTGTTGAAAATGGATGAACAAGATGAAGGATTTGAAAAGGAAAGAGAACTCTTTAATTTAATTAAAAGACGCAGAGCCAAACTCGGCGTTCTGACAAGAAAAAGAAATGACATTCATGCTTTAATTGATGCTGGAGAGTTAAAACCCTCCATAGATGAGCATATGAAAACTTTCAATAATTATTTAGCAGAGTTTATGGACTTGCAATCTTCAGTTCAAAGACTTCTGAACGTTGATGAAAAAGAAACCGATCACTGCGATTGGTATGAACCAAAGTTGATCAGTTTTAAAGAGTTCCTGGATGAGGTAGAAGTTTGGATGAATGGCGATCCTGATGCGCAGAAGAGCGAAGTATGTTCAGCATTTAAAGTTGAATCAAAGGCGGCATCTCATGACCGTGACGTTGAGCCGGATGACAGCGTCTCACAGACGATCAGCAAAGACTTTGAAAGGCCATCTGGGTCCGCAGCTAAACCAGCGAGCAAGACAACCAGCACGACGCCCAGTATAGTGAGTAAAGCCTCTAGTGCTCGGAGCACGAGCTCTCGTGCGGCTTCAATGGCGCTGAAGGAAGCCGAGGTGGAAAGAGCCGCTCTGAAAGCGGAGGCGGATGCGCTGCAAGAAAAACACGCGCTCGAGCTGGAAGAACTCCAGTTAAAAGCAAGAAAAGAAGCATTGGCTTTGAGGACCAAGCTGGTGAAGGCGGATGCAAAGATGAAAATATACAACTCTGCGCAAGAACAGAAAAGTTCCAGCGCTGACGTCGCAAGTCGGGAAACATCAGATTTCGCAGCATCTGAGTTCATACCCGCTGCTACAGCTCAAAAGGCTCCAAGAACACAGAAGCGATCAACAACTCTTGCACCTTTGCAAATGCCCCAAGAGACATCTATTAATGAAACATTAAAAGTGAAACCGGAAGGGGAAAGCCCAAGACAAATATCTCAGGTTGATGTTCACAGTAGTGCTTTAACAGAGATCATGAAGAAGCAGAATGAAATCACTGAAATGCTTGTAAAACAGCAAAGACTGTCACTCCTGCCATCTGTAGAAATCCCTGTTTTTAGTGGAGACTCTTTACATTTTAGGTCCTTTCTTAAGGCTTTTGAGCAAGGAATAGAAACTAAGACGGATAACATGCAGGACAGGCTTTACTACTTGGAACAGTTTACCTCAGGACAGCCAAGAACTTTAGTGAGAAGTTGTATGCACATGAGTCCACAAACTGCTTATGTAGAGGCTAAAAAACAGCTTGAGTGGAACTTTGGTAACAGAGCAAAAATAACATCTGCATTTATAGACAAAGCTCTGAATTGGTCAGTTTTAAAGTCTGATGATGCCACTGCTTTAAGAGCTTATACATTATTTCTAAGAAGTTGTTTCAACACAATGGATGAAGCTGGGTTTATTGATGAGCTTGAAAACTCAACCAATATGAGGATTCTTGTTTCAAAGTTACCTTTTAGACTTCGTGACAAATGGCGACTTATTGTGGTTGACATAGCAGAAAAGTACGATCGTAGAATAAAGTTTAAAGATCTTCTTGACTTTTTGGAAAAACAAACAAAAGCTGCATTAGATCCTGTTTTTGGAGAAGGTCAAACTACAAAAGAAAAGATGGCTTTAAAACCATCAAAGGTTCCTTTTAAAACTAGAAGCAGCAGTTTTGCCACTTCTGTTGCTGTAGTTTCTAAACAGAACAATGACAGACAGGTCCAGTTTAATCATGAAGATGTAAAGTTGACTAAAACTTTGTGCTTATTCTGTCTTAGAAGTCATTGCTTAGAAAAATGTGACTCCTTTAAGAGGAAAACCAACAAAGAAAAGGTGATTTTCATTAAAAGTAAAGGTATATGCTTTGGATGCTTACAGAAGGGGCATATGAGTAAAAACTGTCCACAGCGTCTAACATGCCTCACCTGTAGTAAAAGTCACCCTACGGTTCTGCACATTGAACCGGCAGAGCAGCAACGTCAAACAGTTGAGGCCGAGGGTGAAGAGTCACCAGTCTCAAGTGCTCTTGTATCTTTAAATGTTGGTAGCTACACTGGGGCCGGGTCTAAAGAGTGTGCTCTGTCAGTTGTCCCAGTAAAAGTAAAGTTGGAAAAGGGGACAAAGATTGTAGAGACTTATGCCTTTCTAGATCCAGGCAGCTCTGCAACATTTTGTACAGAGGCTTTGATGATGCAGTTAAATGCGTCTGGAAAGAAAGTGAAAATCATGCTAAAAACCATGGGTCAGGAAAAGCAAGTAAGTAGCTATAAATTATCTGGTTTGGAAGTAGCTGCTTTAAAAGAAAATGATTACTTGAAGTTGCCTGATGTATATACTCAACAATCCATTCCTGTCACTAAAGAAAATATCCCTAAAGAGGAAGACTTAAGAAAATGGTCTTATCTAAGAGGTGTTGAGTTGACACCAATAGATGCTGGCATTGGGCTGCTCATTGGTGTAAATTCTCCCAAAGCATTGGAACCTTGGAAAATAGTTAACAGTGAAGGTAGTGGGCCTTATGCTGTGCTAACACGCCTTGGTTGGGTTGTTAATGGTCCGCTCAGCCAGGTTAGTGAAGAAAATGGACACGTTGCTGGTTCTATTCAGGTGAACCGTATTTCTATAAGTAATTTGGAAGAAATGCTGGTCAGTCAGTATAACCAAGATTTTGTAGAGCACCAGTGCAATGAGCATGCTGAAATGTCTGTAGAAGACAAACAGTTCATGGACATTATGTCAAAGTCAGCGGTGCTTAAAGACGGTCATTATTACCTAAAGTTACCCTTTCGTAATCCTGAAGTAAAAATGCCCAACAACAAACAGGTGGCCCAGCAGAGGGCGCAATGTCTGTTAAAACGATTTCAGAAGGATAAACTATTTTTTGAAGAGTACAAAGAATTTATGCATAATGTTAGTGTCAGAAGATGCATCACACCCAAAGAGTTTGGAGAGATAAGAAGTGCACAGCTGCATCACTTTTGTGATGCCAGTGAAACTGGATTTGGTGTTGTGTCTTATCTTAGGGTATCTAATGACAAACAGGAAGTGTGTGTTTCCTTTGTTTTTGGCAAAGCAAGAGTGGCACCATTAAAACAAGTCACCATACCACGACTTGAACTTGCTGCCGCAGTGTTAGCTGTACGTCTGGACAAAATGCTGTCAGTGCAACTTGGACTCAATCTGAGCGAATCAGTCTTCTGGTGTGACAGCATAACCGTCCTGCAGTACATTGCAAACACAACGATAAGGTTTAAAACATATGTAGCTAACAGAGTGTCCATAATTCATGATCTTACAAAGGTTACTCAATGGAGATACATCAGCTCAAAGTTAAATCCAGCTGATGCAGCATCTCGAGGCATGAAAGTTGGCTCTTTTTTAAAGTCTTCCACCTGGATCAGTGGGCTGGAATTCCTCACAAAACCTGAGATCCAATGGCCAGCAGTAATTAAAGAAAGACCTGTCCATTTGGAAACTGATCCAGAGGTTAAAGACAAGATCATGACATGTGCAACCTTGTTGGAAAAAGTGTGTCTGACTACTAAGCTGCTAATGTACTTTTCCAGTTGGACAAAGCTAAAAAGAAGTGTAGCATGGATCCTGAAACTAAAAGAGAGGATGCAAACAAAGAAGTTGCTAGCTGCACACTGTGGAAATAAAATGTGTAATGAACAGGACAATAAGATGAATGTTCAGCTCACAACTGATGATCTCTTCAAGGCTGAGGAAGCCATAGTGAGCTCTGTGCAGAAAAAACATTATGGCGAGGAAATAGCTGCCCTGAGCTCTGGTACAGTGAAAAAGTCAAGTCATCTGTACAAGCTTGATCCTGTTGTTGCTGATGGTGTGTTGAGAGTGGGTGGCCGATTGAGCAAAGCAGCATTACCTGAAGAAACAAAACATCCTGCAATACTGCCTAAAGAAAGCCATGTTTCAAAGCTCATTCTTCAACACATCCATGAAAAAGTTGGACACGGAGGAAGAAATCATATGCTTTCTACTCTTCGACGACAGTACTGGATCCCTCATGCTAATTCAGCAGCTAGAAAGATCATAAGAGATTATATGGTGTGTCGAAGACGACGACAAAAGCCAGGTGAGCAAAAAATGTCAGATCTTCCTGTTGACAGACTCTCAACTGATCTTCCACCATTTACTTATGTTGGTGTTGATTACTTTGGACCGATAGAAGTGAAGAGAGGGAGAACTATTGTTAAAAGATATGGAGTTCTCTTCACATGTCTAACCTGTCGTGCAGTTCACCTGGAGGTAGCACATTCTCTTGACACAGATTCCTGCATAAACGCCATCAGAAGATTCATCTGTCGCAGAGGACAAGTCAAGGAAATCAGGTCGGACAACGGAACCAACTTTGTCAGCTCAAACCGTGAGTTAAAGCAAGCTCTGCTGGAGCTAAAACAAAGTAAAATCCAAAAATGCTTTGCAGAAGATGGCATAAAGTGGATTTTCAACCCACCTTATGGAGCCCATCATGGTGGTGTATGGGAGCGCCTAGTGCAGGAAATAAAGAGAGTGCTGTGCTCCATCACAAACCTACAAGTACTAGATGATGAAGGCTTGCACACAGTTTTTTGTGAAGTGGAGGCTATATTAAATGATCGCCCGATTACACCTTCTTCTGAAGATCCTAATGATTTAGAGGCTCTAACTCCAAATCATTTGCTCCAGTTAAAAGGTAAGCCTGTGCTCCCACCAGGTTTGTTCAAAAAGGAGGACCTGTACAGTTGGAGACGTTGGAAGCAGGCCCAGTACATTGTGGACCTGTTCTGGAAACGGTGGGTGAAAGAATATCTCCCTATGTTGCAAGAGCGACGGAAATGGAACAAGACTCGCAGGAACTTTGCCATTGATGATGTGGTGCTTGTTGTCGACGAGGCTGCACCAAGAAATTCATGGCCTATTGGACGCATCACAGAAACCATGGCAGATGCAAGTGGATTGGTTCGACGTGTTCGAGTCAAGACGAGAACAAATGAGCTGGAGAAACCGATCAACAAGATATGTCTCCTGCTGGAGGCTGTGTAGAGACAACAATGAATGTTTGTCTCCAACTGAGCTAAGTTCTGGAACCTCTGGCTCTACATTTACACTGATGCTCATTTACTGACATGCTAAACATCTCATTCTGCTACATACACCTTTTTTATACATACACAGACCATGCACATGGACAAGAGAAGAACTTGGAAAACATGAAATATTGACTGTTTTTGCTTTTTGATTTTTCTAAGAAGATGAATAGACCACAAAAAATTATAATATGGACTACTGCATAAATTGATGTTTAAACAAATCTTGTTAATATTGATCTTGTATTTGGTAATGGCCACGTGTGCAGATATTATAATTCACTTAGATGAATTAGGGGCCGGGATGTGGTGGCCATTTGTAATGTTTGCAACTTGTAAGTTCTATTAATTTAGTTTTTTTTTTTTATTTTGGAAAGTTAGAATTAAGTCTGATTAATTTGTAAATTAGAATTGATTAGGTTGGTAATTGGTTAGCCCCTCCCATTAATTTAGGTAATTAAAAACACACCGGGTGCTTGGTGGAGGCATTGTTTT
The DNA here is from genome assembly GCF_904066995.2 of Poecilia reticulata. NCBI lineage: Eukaryota > Metazoa > Chordata > Actinopteri > Cyprinodontiformes > Poeciliidae > Poecilia > Poecilia reticulata. The sequence goes on along the minus strand of NC_088840.1, from coordinate 25,963,478 downwards.
GCAAATGTCTGGTGTGTACGGGAGGGTTGGTAAATGATTTTTTGACCATTTCATTTCACTTGCAATTTGACCTTTTATTTTGCACTTTTTTACTTGAAACGCCATGTTAAGTTTACTTTCGTTTTCGGTTAAGATGTAGGACATTTTTTGATATTTTGTTACTAATTTTATAAGAAATAAACAATCTATTTTCGCAAACAAATGAAGATGAAGTGCGTTCAATCTAAAACCCACCTGTAAACACACACACGGCCTTAGTTGGAGTATTGGAAGCTAGAAGGCCGCGACACCCCATGTTGCTCTGATAGTGGCCTTCAGCTCTTTTGAATTGTTGGGTCTAATGTATTGACAATACGCCATAGGTTTTCTAAGGAGGTAAAAGTCAGGAGAGTTAGCTGGCTAATTAAGAACAAGGTTACCATGGAAATTACACCAGGTACTGTTGCTTTGGCACTGTGTGCAGGTGCCAAGTCATGTTTGAAAATTAAATCTGTATATCCATAAAGTTGGACAGCAGTCGGAAATGCCCTAAAACTTTCTGGTAGATGGCTGGGCTGACCTTCTGACCTTGGACCTCAGAAACTCAGCTCTCTACGAATGTGTGTAGGAGCAGATTATGAATGAACATTTTTGTGAATGGGTAATTCGAAACACCAGTCTTTGCAGGTGTTTTGAATTAATTAACTGATTAGTGTGTTGCACCAAGGGTTTTCAATATTGAACCTTTTCACAATATTCCTATTTTCTGAGATACTGAATTTGGAGTTTTTGTTAGTTGTCAGTAATAATCGTCAACATTAAAAGAAACAAACATTTGAAATATATCAGTCGGTATGTAATGAATGAATATACAAATTGTACTTTTTGAATGGGATTACTGATTTAAATCAACTTTGGCATGATATTCTATTTTTTTACCAGCACCTGAACATAGCTGAGGGTTAGAGCATGAATTTTGCTTTGTCAAAAAATAAAGTAAGTAAAATGTGACTACCTGGAGATACAACATGGCAGATGAAAAACAAAGCAAAAATCTTCATCTTGTCTTTTGTTATTTTGATGAAATTCTGTTTATGGAGGAAACAAATTAATCAACATATACTTAGCACAATATACCGTGTCTCTCTAGGTTCCTGACTTTTGTTGTCTAACAATAAATTTAGCATCAATTACTTAATCAAATAACTTGTCAGTATCAGTAAAGCTTAATAAGAACAAAACTACTTTCGAACAAGATCTTTAAGTGCTAAGAAGGCTCATTTAAACTGATTATAAAAGTGATGTGAATCACCTTTTCAAATTAGTTTTTTATCTTATACTGGCTATCATGAGACTTCACTCTAAGAAATGAAATTCTGATGTTGCTTGTTTTATATAACTGTTTTATGTTCAAATTACTACTTAAAATTACGTTTTTATGCTAAACATACTCAGTTATGTCAACTGGTTCCACTAAACTAGCTTGTTTAACTAGAATATTACATTCAGTCAACAAAATCACAGAACCTGCAGTATGTGAAAAAATAGAACTAAACTTAAGTCTAAAGTGTTGAATTTACTCAACTGAATTTATGTCTTTATTTAAATGATTATGTTGAAAGTACAGGTATAACACCCGTTATTTTAATTAGCTTAGTGGAACCAGTTGACATAACTTGGTTAAATAAGTTGAACATTTCATTTCTTAGAGTGTCAGAGATCAAAGTTCCCATAAAAGAAAGAAAAAGTTTGAAAGCAGAGTTTTAGGTAAAATAATAACAATAATAACAATAATAATAATAATTACCTCAAAGTACAGCAGTAAAACATGTAAAAATGGTGTATTTTACTCTGCAACCCCACATATGTCTTGCATACTCGTGAAAGCAGGTGCTAAATAAATTGCACCTGCTGTGTGGTGGTTATTTTCTAGATCACGTTTGTGTGTGCATCTGTTTTCATTCATGCAAAATGTATCAAGCCCAATGTGTTATAAATCTAAATTATATGACTTCCACTTTCTGAAATGAGTGATACACATATTGAAGACTTTCATCATATTCATATTTATTTTATCTTTACTTGTATTATCTTATACTTGTGAAGAAAATATCATGTGAATTCCAAATTCACATAATCACATGAGGTTTTAAAAGGTTTTAACCGTCTTAATGTGAGACCCAACAAAGTGAAACTATAAATGACCTTTTTAGTTACAAATGTTTTTCAGAAGTATAAGAAGACAGAAAGAAAAAGTCAGACCTGGCAAATGCCTGGCTCAAACTTTTAGATTTAGGTTTTATCTCACTACCTCACCATACCTGTTGCCATCAACCCTGTTCAATAATCCTGCTTCTTTCCAAAGATCTTTGCCCCTCTATTTACTCAGTTCCAATGTATTATTTCTTACTAGATTTAAACCAGTTTGACATACCATTGTAGTTGCAGAATAACAACACTTACCTGTAAAATGTAATTGTAACCTTGCTCTTGGATATTTGTTGTAGGAAATAAAAGTCTACCTAATTTTTAACAGCAGTTTTGTAACATACACAGTGACATAGCATGTCGTTTGTCTTAAATGGAGAACTGAAAGCAGAAGTTACCATGGATCTTTTTTAGCCAATTGAAATCTGAGACATGATCATAGATCACATGATAGTCGGGGAATCTGAGCTACTTTGATGATTGCTGTAAAATCTGTCGCTCTTTGAATTTGGCAAGATTTTTTTTCTTAGAAACCAAACTTTTTTTTTTTTATAGGATATTAAATAACTGATCTGGACTTTATTGTTTATATAATGGGGGAGGAAAAAAACAATCAAGGCTTGAAGATGATTTTTAATTAAAGATTTATAAAGCATAACATCTTGATTTGGGTTTACAGTCTCTGCGTATTGCTCATGATTGTAGTAGAGTGGTGAGGAAGACCCAGGTAAAACGATGGCTTAATGACTAAGAGTACAAAAATCCAGGCAGCACAGGCAGGAAACCAGAATTTGGTAGCAACTGGTAAAAGGTACTCAAAATGGGAACAAAGATGACAGTAGACAAGACAAGGACCGACAAGGAACAAGAGACACAGGTGGGATTAAAGACACAGAGGGTAATGGGGGGAATGAGACACAGCTGGGATCAATCAAGGGTAGACAGGACAACATGGAGACTCAGCTGACACAGAAACCAAAATAAACTCACAGAAAAACTCAAATCCTCATAATTAATGTCCATTAATGTCCACATTATTTTACTCAACATATCCAGATTTATTGCATCTTTAAATTATATACACCGTTACAAAACATGCAAACATCAGAAATATTTAATTGGTATAATTAGTAAACTGGTATAATTTGAAAATGTTAAGCTTAAAGCAAGAAGATGGGCATATTATATCAATATCAGATGTAATACATTTTAAACATTTTACATAAAAATTGATCCAAAACGCATCACCACTGCTGTCTTGGTTACTTTTTCAGTATCCATTTGAAATAGTTTTAGCAGTAAAGCTTTGCTGCATGTCTATTAACTTTGACTCAATTCACATTTAAATAGTTATTTAGATTAGCATTCACTAACATACACACATATATATTAGTACATGTTCATAATAAATTCACAAACTAAAATTTTTATTTCTTTACATTTATTGGCTACATTAAGAAAATGAATGCTATGAAATGTACAGCCATTTAAAGTTGGATATTTTAAAGCTTCCAGTTCGTTACGGTTCTCCATCAAAATAACATTTTGTCATGATTTGCAGGTGTGATGGTGAGGAAAAACGCAGATGAGCCGAGGTGGACATGTTTAAAGTTGATTTAATGACAAAACCAGGTCAAATTCCAAAACCTCTGGAAGCACAGGGGAACAGACATCTGACCATTGACAAGGAACAAAGACAACAGGTGGACTTAAATACAAAGGGAAGGTAATTAGGGAACGAGACACACCTGGGAAGCAATCAAGGGGAAGGAAACAGGACACCACAAGGACTCACAGGGGAACAGAACTAAATAAACACAAAAAACCTCAAAATAAATACACTGAAAAAACAGATCCCAACATTTATGTTAAGGCCTTTTACTCATTCTTATCAACTGCTGCCAATGAATGTGGCTTGCAATACAGATGATGGTAATAAATGCATTACAGTGTAAAATAATTTTCCAAAGAACAAAAAGATCATTTATGTGTACAAATTAAATGACCTATGCTACTTTGAATAAATCTAACTTATTGTTTCATCAGAAAGGCTTATATGGCCACAATCCCATCAGGAGACCAGAGTCAGAGCAGGATGCTTCATTTCTCCATCTCGATTCTCAAGTCAGTTTCTCAGAGACATATTTTCAGAATCTGAAGAATACAAACATGATGTTAATCTACTAATCTTATAATTACTTCACAGATTATTTGGTGAAACGTAAATTAAATGTCAGAAAAACAGCAACAAATGTGAGGACTTACCAGGAGTGGACGGTCTTTCTGAAACTAACAGATAATTTGGGTTTCAATATTCAAACATATAACACAACTTTGAGAGAGAGAGAGAAAACATCTACGTATATTTTTATGTTTCCCTATTTAATGTTACATTGAATTTAAGAGTATTTTTTTGCTGTCTTCAGTTTGTACTTGATTAAATTTGAGGACTAGTCCAGCTTTAAGATGTTCTTACCATTTCTCTTCTTGTAGGCAGTAAATGCTAAAGCGATGATGATGATGGACATCACAGCAGAAACCACAGCAATGACAGTGATTCTTATCTGAGATGATTCATCTGTAGAAAGTCAAACAAAATTAACAGTTTATGTAAGAAAACAGCAGGAATTAGAAACCAATATATTATTAATGTGAATATGTTAATATTAAAAAAAACATCCACATTATTATTACATAATCATATTATTGTTATATAATATTTGTGTTATTTATGGCTCAGTGCCTCCAAATCCGAGGCCATGGTCTTGAGCCGGAAAAGGGTAGAGTGCCTTCTCTGGGTCAGGGGGGTCGTCCTGCCTCAAGTGGAGGAGTTTAAGTATCTGGGGATATTGTTCACGAATGAGGGAAGAAGGGAGCGGGAGATCGACAGGCGGATTGGGGCAGCGTCTACTGTGAAGCGGGCGCTGTACCGGTCCGTCGTGGTGAAGAGAGAGCTGAGCCAAAAAGCGAAGCTCTCGATTTACCGGTCGATCTACGTTCCCACCCTCATCTATGGTCATGAGCTTTGGGTCATGACCGAAAGAACGAGATCACGGGTACAAGCGGCCGAAATGGCTCTCCCTTAGAGATAGGGTGAGAAGCTCGGTCATCTGGGAGGGACTCAGAGTAGAGCCGCTGCTCCTCCACGTCGAGAGGAGCCAGTTGAGGCTCGGGCATCTGGTAAGGATGCCTCCTGGACGCCTCCCTGGTGAGGTGTTCCGGGCACGTCCCACCGGGAGGAGGCCTCGGGGAAGACCCAGGACACGCTGGAGGGACTATGTCTCTCGGCTGGCCTGGGAACGCCTTGGGATTCCTGGAGGAGCTGGAAGAAGTGGCTGGGGAGAGGGAAGTCTGGGCCTCCCTTCTGAAGCTGCTGCCCCCGCGACCCGACCCCGGATAAGCGGAAGAAAATGGATGGATGGAATATTTGTGTTGTTGGGGATTTTTGTGGGTGTGTCTATGTGTGGGGGCGTTCCCTTTGAGAGGTGCAGCCAGCTGCATGTCACGTGGCCTTCAGCGACAGAAAGCCAGAGTTAGATTCATGTTACCCGTGTGTTTAATCAATCCAGTGCCATCTGCAATCATCTTTGTCTTGACGAAGCATTGTAGGTACGTTGAGTTTAATATATTGTTGTGCATCATTATTTTTGTATTATTTCTGGTTGTTGAGATGTAAAATATTTTTAGATGTTTATTGTTTGCACAACTTTGCTAATTCATTTGGGACAGTATTTAATTTAGCTATGTTAAACTTATATGTACATGTTTACAAAAGACTGAAAGTGATGTATTCTTTTTTTTGTTTGTATTTTAGTTTCACACTTCCTTAAATTCAATAAACCTGTGGATAAACGGTCAAGCTTCTTCAGAGTCTTGATATAAGGAAGAGTTTAGCTGTACTGTCTAGTTGCATTCTGTATGGCGAAGGCAGTATAATATTACTGCTGCTAATATATTTACAAAACAGTAAAACTTATTTATTTGACATATGGCTGTGGGAAACGGGAACTAAGATTTAAAATAAGGAAAAATCCCAGAGGGGATCATAAAGTTTCTATCTATATCAAGCTATAGATGTTATAAAAACTGTTATATGTTTGAGAAAATATCACATATAAGGATCTTATTTTTAAGAAGTGCTAAACAAGATCAGCAGTGTTGCAAACAGATTCTCTCCAAAAGTTTAAGTAAAGCAGTTATGATGCTTTTTGTGCAGAATGTTTGTTTTCCAGATTTTCTGATTTAAACATAATTCATAAGCTTTAACATACACATCCAAAATACTAGTTATGATGCTGAAATATGATTATTTATCCTCACCCCAGTTGGTCTTGATTACTTCTTTATCCAACTTGATCAGGATTTTGTCCTCAGCTCCAGTAAACTGAAACACACAGTCGTACCTCCCCCAGTCCGTAGATGGGATTGATGAAATATCCAGATCAACACGATACTGGAATGTATTATCCTCATTGTTGAGGACTTCTCCAGGGTCCACACCCTCATGAATCTCCTCTCCATCCTTCCTCCAGAACATCAGGAAACTCTTTGGGTAGAAACCTGTAGCGTGACACCTGACTGGAGAGGAGGGAGTCTTCTGAAGGAGAGACACTGAGGGGTGATCTGAACATGATGGGGGGAAAACAGAAGAGGAAATAAGTGGAAGATATAATCAGAGTACATGGTTGTGTTGATTTAGTTATGTTTCTATGACAATATAGAGCAAGTTGGTTGCAACATATAAGGAAAGAACTTTTAATCAAATGGCTTCAAAAATCAGAAAAATCAGCAAAACTTAAGTATTATTGAAAACATAATTTTAGAGCGAACTCCTGAAAGAGAGAGAGACAGAAACATTAAATTAATGTTGATGCACTTGAAGTACATCTGAAGAACTGTACCTGTTTTAAACAAAGAGCTTTGTCCAGAGACCAACGAGGCATTAAAAGCCCCATAGCATAGATCTGTGAGCAGATAATGGTGAAATTCGAGATCTTGTGTATCCGTATCCCAAAGCAGTTTGAGAAAAACAGCCTCTTTTCTCAGAGCAATCCATTTCAGTCCATTTAAGTCAAATTCAAGAAAGTCTTCTCCATCATAACCGTACTTCAAAAAGCCCTTAAATGCTTTAGTTTCAATGTTCAGTTCACAGCCTCCTACCCTCTGGAGAGTATGGCTACCTGGAAGGAAAATAATTTTTATTGTTTAAACCAGTATTTCTCAACCCTGGTCTTCAGCGCCACTGCTCTGCATGTTTCAGATGTGCCTCTATTCCAGAACAGCTGATTCAAATGATTGCATAACCATCAAGTACTGCAGAAGCCTGTTAATCACCCAGACATACAATTCAGGTGTGGCAGAAGGGAAATACCTAAAACATGCAGGACAGGGGGGGGGTGAGGATCAGGGTTGAGAAACACCGTTTTAAACATAGCATTAATAATGTGGTGCAGTTTTAAGCAGTAAATGTAAAATGATAATGTAGTGATAAAGTAATGCTGTATTCAGGTAGCAAGTGTGTTGACAAATTGACAGATTAATAAACATACAGTACCTTCAGTTTGATTGAAGTTCTTCATAAGCTCAGCGATTATATATGTAAAGAAGGCAGGATTACTGATGAAACAAGCACTTTTGACAAACTCAAATAGTTTTGGATCATCAGTAAATGCTTTCTGCACCCAATCTAATTTTACATCAATTATTTTCTTGTTACAATAAGCTATCTCGATGTCATCTAATCTTCCGAGAATTTCAAATGGAGGGAAGTTTGTGAGCCCAGAGGATCCAGTGAAGTAAATCTTCAGAAAGTGTGTTTCTGTTTGAAAAAGAAAAGTTAATTAAGACAAATTTCCACGTTGCTTTTCAATGTGGAAAAGCATAAGAATATGATCTGCATAGTTAGTACAGTTTAAAAAAAGATGAAGAAGATTTACATAACATCTCACAGATTCGAAAAGGAGAAACAAACAAACAAAACATGTATAAGCAATGTTTTGCCTTTTCTTACCTGCAGATGAACTATGGCTGAACATGAGAAGTATCACTAACCACTTCATGTTGTTTAGAAAGCTAAAGTGTAAATGGAGATTTAAGGGGAAGCTTCAGTTGTTGAACTTGTTAGTTAAGTATAAAAAGGCTTAGCCCAAGGACAGTTGGGCGGGTTTAATGTGAGTCAATGCTTGATTGGAATCTCTTGCAGTTTGTCATTATCTGTTATTTCCACATGACCTTCCAAAGAATACCTACTAAAGTAACATAAAATATGACTTCCTTGTAGGTCTGTCTGTGCTGTTTTGAGGTTTTATCTGAACATTATATGAATCAGTATGTTACCTTTCACAGTGTATTACAGATTGCAGATTAGAAAAAAATACACAATGCACCTTGATCTGGTGATTAGAGATTTCAAATCGAAATTTCTGCATAGATTTATTATTTTTGTTTTTCTTAGTTAACTGAAAAAATGTCTTTGTTGTATCTTAGGAGTGGGGATTTCATCTCATCAAAAGAATAAAAGTAAAGTAATTTATTCTGTGTCAACGACTTAAATAACTCTATATTGTTAATATATATTTTAAATTAACCAACATATTCATGAGTCCCTCATTAAAGAATTTATGAAACTCTTGTAAGTTTTCCTAAAGGTTGTTTACCATAGATTAATTTTAAAAACAAAACAGAATAAAAATGGAAGTAAAAAAGGACAGGGAAGTTTTGAACGTGTTTTTGCACATGTTCAAAACTTTTCATGAGAACAATACAACATTTCTCCAGAACAGTGAACTACATAAAAGTAATTGTGTATTCCATGCACGCTTTAGGTGTGTGACTGAATCTTCTTCTCTTTTGGCTTTTCCCTTCAGCATTGACCCACTAAATAATCTGTTTCCCTTTAGTCCAGTTTTCTCCATTGTCTACCTTTACACATCTGACTTCATGTCCTCTTTCACCATAAATATCCTTCTCTTCTCTCACCCTGTGGCTCCAACATCATGTCCTGATGAAATCACTGTATCTCCTCTGAACATGTCCAAACAATCTCAGTCTGGTCTCTTTAACTATATCTCCAAAATATCTAATATTAGTGGTACATGTCTGAAAAAAATAGTGAGACTAAATTAATTCAACTGACCGATCGTACTTTAATGAAATGCCAAATATTGTGTTACACAGTAGGAATAAAAACAGTGAACCTCACATAACATGTTACCATCCACGCATAAGACAGAAAAACATATTGGGTCAAATAAGTTCTTTAAGAGCTTTGGAACTGCTGGAGGAAATGATTTTTTTATTTTAACACTTTTAATTTGTTCTACATTTGGTAAGAAGATACCTACATATGGATCCCAGATCAATCCCAAAGCCACATGGAGATAAAAATAGGAATAATATAAATAGAAAAAAATCAACATGAAATATAATTATGTATTGTCTTTAACAAATCCCTCTTTCAATAATAACAGTTAAATTGAGTTTAAATCTATTTGAAGATGGACAAGAGCAACTGTGAAAGAATATGAAATACAATTTTAATAATCTCATAGTGTAAATACATTTTACTATAATTAGCACACATATCGCAAGAATGTGAAAAAGCCTCTGTGAACAGGTGAGAAGGAATAAAGTCCAAACTTTAATCTGATGTACTATTTATTTTAAAAGAGAAAATGTAATAAATGGTTCAAATGCAGCTGAAAATAAAAGCTGTAAAGATCCTTATCAGATCTAAACAGAGACTCACTTTGTTTTTAATTTTGTTTGAACCTTTATTTTTTTCAGGCAGATAAAACTTTATTTTTATTGGAATGTCAGCAATGCAGCTAATATTAAAGTTGGACAAACACACATTTATCAATAAAAGTAATATATTATGAAACATGTGGTCTTGTATTTGAATTTACAAGTTCAAATATAAGAATTTGTGCGACATCTGTGTGCCACTCAACGGGCGCACAGATGTCGGGTCTACCTAATTAGCAACAGCTTCCTCACACCCTTCACAGAGGTGGCAAAACCTACAATGTTAGTACCAATAAGTGATGTATTTAGTTATTGGAGACTAAGCCAAGTCCAATTTCTCCTGTTGATTTTTTCCTATAAACAGACATTCTCTCTATAGACACAAAATATGAAAAATTTTAAATATACTTCAAATCTTTTTATTCTTCCAGGTCTTAAGTATTACTTTTATTGCAATGCTTGAAACTGCAAGAAAGGTATTGCACCTACTTGTTTTCAAATCAACCTTTGTGACGTCACCAAGAAGTATTGGGTGAACTTGACAGCGCTTCATATTCCCTTAGTCAAAAGCCATAGATAGATTTATAAAAATAGCCATTACGTATCTGAGCACATTCCAGTCATTGGAAAGTACCATTTAGATTTTATTTCCTTGAGGTTTGTACCTTTTCAGCTTCCATGTCGAAGAACGCAGAACATCCCTTATTATGCGTCATGAAACTTTCATCATTGTCATGTCTTTGGCTGAACATTAAGGTTTATTTTTAGTTCTGTGCAGAACTAAAAAGACCACTGACAGGCAGAGAGAAAATAGAAGACATGCTAATGTAATTCCAAATTGTTGCATTTATATTAAACTACGTATAAATGATATCTGGTTTATTTAAAAAATGTACACTCAATTTGTCCCATCTTGCACAGTACAACCTTACAGACTCCAAACTAGAGGACTTTTTTTTGTGTGTGTGACAGAATATATCTTCTCTTTGCTTCTATGTCACTGAAGTGTATGAAACCATGCTATTACTATCACTCTTGAATATTCAGTTGTTATTGTGTCCTGTGTAAAACTAAACTACATTTGCAGTGATTTTGCATTTATTTGTTCCAATAAAAAACATGCAAGTAATGTTACTAATAGTATTGAACAGGTCCAATTAAGTTTTTTTTAAATATAATACCTATTTAAATATCCTGTCAGAATGAAAACTGGAATAGTTCTTGAAAAATACTGGTCATAACCAATAAAAAAAAACTTTAATTCATAATGTATTCAACCTTGGACGCTTTATTAATGAAGGAAAGAAAAATGGAGTTGGAGCAAAGAGCAAGAGCAGCAATGAACAACACAAAGGCCAATGTGCAGTTCACCACTTTATTTGCCAACATTTCCTGTTTGACAAGCTGAGAAGTTGAAGGAGGCATTCACTGGAAAATTACTGGAACGAATCCAAGTGAAAAAATTCCTCAGTACCACATGATCACAATCCTAAGCAAGAAGAAGAAGATATGACATCAGATGACGTTGAAAACATTCTGAGATAATTACACAAAATGGTTTGTCTTTTTTTTTGCTATCCCTAAAAAAATGAACACTCTGAATGTATTCAATACTTCCTCACCAATTTCTCATTTCACAGAAATGTTTTATCTTTTGCTATGAAATGTAAAATTTCTGCATATGATTAAGTAGTAATTTAGATGAAAGATCTGAAAACAAAATTATGTATGCTAAAACTCAGTAAAAATTTAAACTTGCGGCTACTGTCACTCTCTTTCACTTAGTGTGATTATTGAAAATAGCTTTTAGAAAAATTTACCTGGTTTATTGTTGCCTTTGCAATTATCTTTATGAATTTTCCAACATAACCATTCAGATGGTCAAAAATAAATTTTTACTGTAAAAATGAGTGCTATTAACAGGGAAGCAGGTAAAGAGCAATATGTACATTTTTTTCATAAGATAAGTTACACCTTAAGAAATAAACATATGACGCAGATAAACATATATCAACTTTTCATTGATGAATTATGTTTTACCAAATTGTAAATAACACTGTTATTTACAATTTGAAGATGTTTCTGCCTCTACTCCTCCTCAAGCGCAGCTTGGGAGGGGCAGCTAATGTCATTGAAGGCAGATACTTGAAACTTTTGTTTCAAGTATTAGTCGCTTTTCATTGATCTTTGGTTTTTGCCTTCAGTTTAACAAACATTTTATTGAGAGGATTTAACAGCTTGGTTTTCTAGAAAAGATGTGGCTTCATACGAACACAATATTAATGGTGCTTCTTCTCTGCCATCACAGAAATAAAGAGTTAAGATTGAAATAACTTTTTCTACATAACTAGAATAGTTCTATGAACTACTGTTATAAGTTTTAAATCACTATAATAATATTTGAGGAGAATAGAGGTGGGATGCATATTTTGGCAGGCTGAAAATCCATATTGCCCAAAATGCATCCCTGTGCTAATTTGAAGAATTAAAGAGTTAAGGGTGAAATAACTTTTTCTACATAATCAGAGTAGTTCCAAGAACTGCTGGTATAAGTTTTATATCAATAGGATAATATTTGAGGATGTGTATTTTGGCAGGTTGAAAATCCATATTGCCCAAAAATGCATCCCTGTGCCAACTTTGAGAAATAAAGAGTTAAGATTGAAATTGTCAGTCTGTGTTTTTCCTGTTTTATTTTGTTAGTCTTTTTCTTTGTTTTTGGGTTTGAGTTTTATTTTGTTGGAGCACCGTTATCCCTCATGGCATCCACCAGATGCCGCCAGACGCAGAGCCCCTGGGAAGCTGCTGGGGTAACCCCGTTGACACACCTGCAGTTCGTTTGGAGGGCGTGGACTGTGAATATAAGCAGCGGCTGATCGACTTCTCATGGCCTGAGTGTTTGCTCACCTTGGTAACTATCGTACCAGAGAAAGGCCCTCTGGGATCTGCACTGTTCTAACTACTTGTTGTCTTCCTCGCCAGATGATCCTGTTGTCTCCTCGTTGTTCCTGTGTGATTAGTCTTCCCCGGGTTCTGAGTGAGTCTGTTTCCCCGCTGTTGTGGATTACCTACCTCCTGTGTCCTCCCTCGACGCTGCTGGTGTTACCGGTCAGACGCCACCCCTCGTGTGCTCACCTTTTCCCCTTCGTTGGTCCATCTCCGGTGGATTCCCCTTCGGGACATTCCGGGTCAGGAGACCCAAGCCCGAACCCAACCAGAGAAGGAATACAACTGGACCAAAGTCGAAAACCGCTCTTCCAGCCGCTAACAAACTTGTCCGCTCTCCAACAAAACCTAATCGCCCAGCGCTTTGCTCAAGTTTTACCCATCTTCAAACCAAGTAAGAAGCTACCCGATTAATTCCTGGAAAATACTAATCTTCCTCTTCTAATCCTGTTTCTCTTGTTGACAGTAAGATGACCCGGTCATCCGTTCCAGTATTCACCCCCTTTCCCTGGTTTCAATAAACTTATCATTGTTCATTTATTCTGACTCTTCTGGTTGTGTTCTTGCATGTGGGTTCGAAGATTGAAATTCAACATGACAGAAATAACTTTTTCTACATAACCAGAATAGTTCCACGAACTACTGTTAAGTTTTAAATCACTATAATATTTGAGAATAGAGGGGGGATGCATATTGTGACAGGCTGGAAATATTGCCCAAAAATGCATCCCTGTGCTAATTTGAAGAATTAAAGAGTTAAGGGTGAAATAACTTTTTCTACATAATCGGAGTATCTCCAAGAACTGCTGGTATAAGTTTTAAATCAGTAGGATAATATTTGAGGAGAATAGAGGGCATGCATATTGTGGCAGGCTGGAAATCCATATTGCCGAAACATGCATCCCTGTGCTAATTGGGGGAAATGCAGTATTAAATTACAGGATTAAGTTGTTGATGTGCTGCTCCGGCCGGACAAAAACTTCAAATATGCAAGCTAAGCTCCATCGTTAGCCTCCATGTTTACTTCCGCAAACACTGAGCACTTTTTATGGCGGTTGGCAGAACACTGAACGCTGACGCTATTGCGTCCTCTACTGTGCATGCGGGACACTTTCAGGTTGTTAGCCCGTTTACACTGCAGAACACATACAGTTAACATTTACTGGCAGTGAGAACGGCCCCGGCAAAAAAATCGGAATTGGGTCACTTTAGGCTGCAGTGTGAACGCATCCATAGTCCAACTCTTAGACTGGAACCATTAAAACTAAAATTGCTGTTTACATGGACTCTAGGTGTTCCATTGCAGGAAAGCTGCACAGGCTTTGTTTCACCTAAAAGCGTGCATGTAGTTGTTGTTCATATACACTTTGACAGACAATGTTTTTCAGGTTTAATGATTTTGTAACACTCTGTAACAGAAGCACTGAGTGAAGAAGCCTAAACCAATCTGCTGCAAGAACTACAATTGACTTCTGCCTAAGAGTTTATCAGTAGTAAACTTAAGGACTTTCCCCACTATTTTTAAAGAATGTGGAGTACAGTTGTACATCTCTATAGTTCAAAACCTAAAATGTTTAATGGTCAAGCCAGAGTCTGACCATTTTACAATTATGAGCTGTTCATGAAACCTTCAATTAGTTAAAAAAAACAAAAAACACACACAAGGGTATTTTCAATGCTTCTTTAGCTATAGAATCACCACAGTTAGAGAATTTGTGAAACCTTAATTTTACTGTGGAAATCAAATGTTCATTAGTTAGATTCTTGTTTGGGTTCTTCTGAATCCAAAATCATGTATTACCTTATGAACTGGATGAATCTTTAGATTTCCATTATCTACTTTAACAGACTTATAATGTACTAACTGAAAGTGTTACATGAGTTCAACAATAAATTAAACATTAGGTTAACAAATTTTAAGTTGCAATTTGGCATTTTTATCATATTTAAAATTAAGGGATATATAGTAGGCATGAAATGCTAACACCTACAGAATCAACATGGACTAGTAAAGTAGCTTGTTAGACTGTTCATTTTCCCAATAATTATCCTTGTGGATAGAAATATTATAAATAGAACAAACTCCTCTGTTTGCATGTTTTATGTCAACATGAAATATAATTATCTAAAAGTTAATAAAAACTACTTTAACAAATCCCTCTTTCAATAAGAACAGTTAAGTTTAGTTTAAATCCATTTGAAGTAAGACAAGAGCAACCATGAAATAATATAAAATACAATTTTAATAATCTCATAGTGTACATACATTTTACTATAATTAGCTCACAAGGCACAGGACTGTGAAAAAACTCTGAACAGGTGAGAAGGAATAAAGAACCAAACTTTAATCTGATGTACTATTTATTTTAAAAGAGAAAATGTAATAGAATGGTTCAATGCAGCTGAAAATAAAAGATGTAAAGATCCTTATCAGATCTAAACAGAAACTTCATTTTGTTTTTAATTTTGTTCAAAAAACTTTATTTTCTTCAGGGAGAAAACTTTTTTTCATTGGAATAACCTAGTAATACAGGGTCATTACTATGAAGCCTGTTAGACTTTGTTAATTTTTCCAATAATTATCCTTGTGGTGTAGAAAGCGTAGTACTACTCATCATTGTGGTTCCTCCTCCAGGCAACAAAAAGAAAAGTGCAGGCCAGTGCTGCTAAAAGCAGCAGAACCACTCCAATGGCAACACCAAGGTGATTTCTAAAAGAGAAACCTGGAACCGCAGGAAAAAATTTCAAATAACATAAGCGATTTTTTATTGTGAGCTGTTTCAAGAGTTGTTGCAGTGAAAAACAAAAACCAGTGGAAATGATCCTTTCTTTATTTGAATCCTACCTTGGTTTGTTCTGATCAGGGTTCTGTCCAGCCTGGTGGTGATGCTGTCCTTCAAACCCAAGAACATAAAAATGCAGTCATATCTCCTCCAGTCTTCAGCTGTGACTGAAGAAATATTGAGATCAACACTCATCTGGAAGGTCCCATCATTGTTAGGGAGGATTTCTACTTTCTCCACGCCATCATGGAGTTCCTGTCCGTCATTCCTCCAAAACATTGTGGCTCTTTCAGGGTAGAAACCTGTAGCGTGGCAGGTGACTGCAGAGGAGGGAGTCTTCTGGAGGAGAGACGCTGAGGGGCGAACTGAAGACAGGCCAAAGAAATATCAGCTCAAAGAGCAACAACTCAGAAGAGGACATGAAAGCCGAGAACAAATATATCCAAAAACGTGAAAACTACAGGAATATATAGGAAATTGAATTCATATTAAAAACCAAATAGGAGGTTGTTCTATATTCATTAGAATAATATGCTCTGACATTTTTAGTGCTGCATATTAAAGTGGAATGATAAACTCCAAAAGCTATTAATAAACCATCACTAGGAGGTAAAAATATGCGTATATATCCAAAAACGAACTACATGAGTGGAGATTGTACCTGCTGTCTGTAAGGAACTTTTCCCATAATTCAAATACAGCTTAAGAAAATGTATGCAGTCCTCAGTCAAAGCATGCTTCCAAAACTGACTACTTCCATCACTGTCCCAGTTGTGCTTGTTAATGACAGTCTGATGTCTTGGACTGATCCATGTCAAGGTTTTCAGGTCGAAACTTATGAGGTCTTCACCATCATAACCGTATTCATTAAAGCCATCAAATTCTCCGGTTTCATCGTCCCAAAAGCATCCATTTGTCCTCTGAAAAATGTGAACATCTGAAATAAAAAGATAAAAATGCTCGAGTGCAGTAATGAGACGACATCAAAACAGCAAGACATCTCTCATCAAAGTGTTGAGAGACACTGTCTAGTTTCTGTCAGCATGTACCTGCAAATGCATCTGATACAAAAAGAAAGTATCATAGATTATAGATTAAGGTCTGTATTTTAATCTTTATGTTTTCACTCATGTTTAAGACTTTTATTTTGAAGTTAGGGAGGAAGTTGCTCTTGCTTGTTAACTTGTAGACAGAATAGACTAATAAAGTCTTAATATGGAGTCGATGGACAACCCTTAGTCAAGTCAACATTAAAAAAAAAAAATCTCCAAAACTAACATTTCTGCAGCAACATTTTCAGTACTTGGAACAAAATTACATGTTAACAGAAATACTAGCTTGATGAATAACTGGCTGATTCCCCAAGGAGAAGGGCGCAGCTATGCTTTTAGAACTTGTTTTATTTAGGAATATCACATTTCTAATCTGTTCTAAAGGTCTGTAGTCTGCGGGGTCAATATTTCTGTTTACCTTCTGGTGTCCATTTTACTTTTGATATAGACAAGCATAAAACTGCAATGTAGTCAAACCTGAACAAGAATATTTCACAATGATTACCTATTTTTAACCCTGGTTAGCAAAACCTTTACTCTGTTTGTGGAAACCAAAAGAGAGATTTAAGCAATTAAACCAGATGTATTATTACAATCTTAAGAACCAAACATTTATAATGGTCCTACATTTGTGTAGGCATCTTACAAAATCTGTCACTTACCCTCTGACTGGTTGAAGCGCTGTTTCAAGGTTATAATTGTCACTTTAAAGTCCAAGCTGTTTAACAAGCACTTGTTATTCAACCACTGCACATGTTGAGGATTCTCTTCAAATAGTTTACTCATCCAGTGTGTTTTGGGTTTTGCATCCTTCAAGCTGTTATCACAATATCCCACCACTACACCATCAACTACTGCAGATGCCAAAAACTCTGGAAAATCTGAGATTCCTGTAGTGGCAGAGAGGATATACCAGAGGGAATGTGGTTCTGTGGGAGAAAAGCAATTCCCTGTAAATCTTTTTGTTTACATGTATATTTCTTAGTAAAAATAAGATTTTCTGCAAACAAACTTGCATGCAAGTCGTAGTTTACACTGGAGGAAAAATAAAAGTCATTCCTGCATCAAAACATACAAACTGCAGAAAAATGTCTCCACAGAGATTTAACAACATTCTTCAGTGAGCCAACATTGCTAACCCCTATACCACTATGCAGCACCAATAGTCAAAGTATAGTTATAATTATTTTATATTCTATTTGAAAACAGCAGAAACATTATCTCACTGAACAACTCACTGCAGTTCATAAACCTTTTATTTCCTGTTTACACAGACTAGACATTCAAAGCATCTGTTTCCAGGATCGGTCTCTCCTGGGAAGAAACAAACCACCAGGCAGCTCCATAAACAAATTCAGAGGTCATGCTCACTTAATTTCCAACTATAAATCTGCAAAAGTAGCTTTACTGTTCAGTGATTATGATTTGGTAGTAGAAGAGGGAAGACTATACCCAGAGATGCAATGTGACAGATGAGAAGAAAGGTAAAAAGCTTCTTCATCCTCTTATGGAGCTCATGGATAAAAACATCTCTGCAATCAGAAAAGCATGAAATCTGTAAACATTCTTAGCATGTCAATTTACTTACATGTATTTATACTCAGCTGTGTTTACAATAATTTTTGGTGACACACTTATGGAGAATTAACTTCCTGTGTCCAGCAGCTTATTTGTGTTTATCCATGGAAATTAGACTCTGCTGCCATAAAATTTAGATATGTTACAATTGTCATTTATTAATTAAGCCTTTCAAAAGCCATGTCTTTTTGTAAAATATGTAACCCAAATCACAATGGTTTTGTAAACATCTACAGTGTTTACCACCAGAAAGACATGATTGGATCTGCTTTGGTAAACAAGAAAATGATTAAAATCAAACAATAAACTCATATTTGGCTTAAACAAAAATCAAAACATCTACACTCTGGGAGAAATAATTAAATAAACATATAATTTCGTGATTTTATTAAACGTGCTGTCACCAGTTTGGGTTGTGTTGACTCAGCATGCTTGTAGAAATGTTCACACTCACCTGTTACGCCATGCTGCATTTAGGAAAATTCTTTGTGGTAAATGAAAATTAACTCGTTTCTAGATTAGAAAACCTTTACTGCGTCAGTCCAAAGTATCTCTTTCTGTTACCGAAATGACAGAAGAACCGTGACAGAGTGGTCACTTGACCAATAGAGCAGGTTTTATCCCACATCATGCATTAAAAGGCGGAAGCAGGAGGGAAGTGAAAGTAGGACTGTGTGGTTTAAAATCTCCTGACTACCAGGGAAAAAATATTGTAAATATTGTCCTATCATCATTTTTAAAAAATTAAAATACTGAAAACTTTTTTTTGGAAAAAAAGTTTTTATTTTTGAAATATGATGTGTCCACTAAAGAGGACAATTTTTCAACTTTTAAATACTACAATAAAATACAGTCAAAATAATTCATAGAAGGTTTTAATATGCTGCTAAGAGACTTATTTAGAACATTCCAACAAAATTTTTAACCAAACTTTGCACAATAAAAAGTTTTATGCACTTACTTTGTCTCTTCCCATAAAATGTGTTATTACTGATGAACACCATTTTTATGAATGAGAAAAAGGTACGTACAAAAGTCCCACCCCTTCACGTGTGGTATCATTGAAAAGCCCTAAATGTCCTCCACAGATGCCAAAAGGAATTAATTCCGTATAATGCAGGAGGTGGGAGATATTCAAGTTTAGAAATGTCCTCTACAGAGGACAAAAATGAACTACTGGTAGTTAGGAGGTTAAATTAACAGCTGTAGATTTTAAGGACTCTGTGTTGATGCATGTGTAAGATAGAAAGATGTAAATAATTATCAGACCGATATCTTATGTACACCATAAAAATCTTTGCAAATCTATTACCAAAACGTTTTTAATTATCATTTCATTGTGGTTTTACGTTGACGTTTTTAAAGCAATTTTAACCCTTGCGTTTACAAATGGGTCCAATCGACCCCACAACCATATCACTTTTATCAGTTGCCTCGGTCCTCGCACGCACAAGGGTTAAGAGAACTGAATGTTTCGATGTTTCAGTGATTTCTAATCAAAAATGAGCAATAAGCTAAATAGGTGATTTCATGTATGATCTTTGTCTCCCTCTAGTGGAAAGTTGCTTAAACATACATTTACTATAAAGTCAAAACAATCTACAAATTATACATTTAATTCCAGATACTGCAGAAGCTGCACAGTGCACATGCAATGTATTAAACATTAATCTGAAAAAACAAACAAGAAACAAAACAAATAAACACTATGTTAAGAATTTGTAACAGTTTGCTTTGACCTTCTTTACTTATTTTAATTTCCCTCCTCAGTTTAGAATAGTAATAATTATGATTTTTTTTAAGCATCTACTGTAAAAAAAACAGAAACAAAGTTTCTTACAAAATAGTCGTTGTAAAAATTGATCAAAAATAAATATTTTCCTCAGACTATATAGAAAATTGGACATGTCGGATTAGTAATTTGTATTTCCATGTTCCCAAAATGTTTTCAACTTCATGTGTGAAGTTGTCATCTTAAGTTTTTATAAATATAAGTACAATGACAAGAAAATAAGTAGAAGATTACTAATCATTTTATTCTTTGTGGTTTCAATTGTTGGCTGGTCAGCATCCATCCATCCATCCATCCATCCATCCATCCATCCCCCGAATCGCGTGGGTAGCAGCTTACGAAGGGAGGCCCAGACTTCCCTCTCCCCAGCCACTGGTTCCAGCTGAGAGAGGGAGAGTAGGGTGGCTGGGCTCTCCCTTAGAGATAGGGTAAGAAGCTCAACCATCCGGGAGGGAGCCAGTGCTCCTTCACGTCGAGAGGAGCCAGTTGAGGTGGCTTCTGGACGCCTCAACTGGTGAGGTGTTCATGTCCCACCAGGAGGAGGCCCCGGGGCAAACCCAGGACACACTGGAGGAACTATGTCTCTCAGCTGGCCGAGGAACACCTGGGGATTCCCCCAGAGGAGCTGGAACAAGTGGCGTAATTGAAATTACACTAATTTTAAAATGTTTTAAGCTACATTATGTAGTTCATTAGGACAAACTGAAAACATGTTTTCAAAAGTTGCTGTAATATTATAATTTCAGACATTTCAAAGGGTGTGTTGCTGTGTGGCATCTTTATGTTTCAGTTATGTAGAATCAAAATATTCTTAAGTTTCACAAGCTTTGTTGTTACTTCTGACACAATTTTTTCACCTTTATCTTCAAAATTGTCCAAATTCTGACAAATTTTTGCAATCAACAACTTTTGTTAAATAATATTTTACATGCGTTTGTACCAGAACATTTACAGCCGTTTCCTACTAATGAGTAATTCAGTTCTGTTTTAGAACTTACTATGACTGTTTCCTTTTTTCACAAGCATGAAAAGTTTGTCTGATATTCATTATGTCAAGAATTTATTTTAAAAAATACAGTGGAAGGTGAAAACTATTTTTTTATCTGATATAAATTAATATGAAATTAAGATAACATGTTACACACATAAAATCTGCTAATATAAAAACTTTTTATGAAAGAATGGCCTGAACTTATATGACATTTCATCCACAATCAGAGAAATTAGACACTAAATGAAAGGGTCAATCTACAACAAAGCAATTCTAGAATAGAATAGAATAGAATAGAATCTTTACTGTCATTGTCACAGGGGCGGGATTAAAAGTGCCATCAGCCAGTACAATACGGATGCAATAAAACAGCTAAAATTTGCTAAAAAGACAGATATACACACATCATAGTATCGGCATAACATACATAATTGGTCAAGCTCCAAGATCAACAAAACAACTGTTTGGGTTGTTGTATTTGGCATCTTTGTTTGTGTATATTGCTGGACACAGTACCAGTATTAGCTTTCTTTGGATCTGAAGCCATTGAGAATTCAAAATTGTTTCCGAAAGGGTCAATTTATTCACCTTCCCCACAGTCAAGCCTCATCCTTTAATCTTGTCCTGTAAAGACAAATAGTTAATAAATGAACTCTTGTCTGTTGCAGTGGATATAATAGCATTCACTCTTTCCAAAATATGTATCAGAAGACTTTATTAAATATAGTTAAATGGTGAACAGTTACCATCAACACGCTGGAAGCCTGAAATAGACAATAAGCACCATAAATTAATTAATGATCCACCAGTTAAAATATCTAAAACATGAATTTTGAATTCTGTCAATTAGCAAAATACAATTTTTCCTCACCAGTACGTTTCTTCAGCCAGAAGAAAATTGCAGCAATCACCAGAAGAAGAAGAACTACTGTAGTGCCTGCAACAGGAGCAGCTGGAAATCCTGGAGCTGAGGATGGTCAAACAGTTACGAAATTAAGCAGTGCAGATCCAAAATGGCTTCTTTGTGACTGGATGTTGCTTTACAAAATTTGAGTTTAATGCAAAATTGCCCTCATCAAAGAAAAATATTGTTTTTAAATTTCTGAATGAAAGAAAATACTCTACTGTCTCTAAGCTGCAATATAATCATGGAAATTTTATCTAAAAAAGACAAATCTCTTGTAATGTATACTTTTAAACAACATTGGCAGAAAATGGGCAATCTCTCAATTATAATTGGCATTTATTATTCTTTCCAATGTGTCTTTGGCTTTAATGTTTATAAAGAGCCCATGAAGACACGTAATACATGCAAGATCCCTCTTTTTTTACCCATGTGTGTGCAGAAAGAGTATGTTTTTGAGGAAAAGTTGCTTCCAGAAAGTTGCTCATATATCTGTTTGCAGTCCTAAAGAAGTGGTACCATCACAGAGGTGTGTCTTACCCCAGTTTGTACGGATGACAGATTTATCCATAGTGATTTTTATGTCGTCTCCAACACCAGAAAGCTGAAACACACAGTCGTATCTCCTCCAGCCATCAGGTGGGACTGATGAAACATTGAGTTCAACACTCATCTGGAAGGTCCCATCATTGTTGAAGAGGATCTCTCCTTTCTCCACATCCTCGTGAATCTCCTCTCCGTCTTTAGTCCAGAACATTTCAGCTCTGTCAGGGAAGAAACCTGTAGCATGGCAGCTGACCACAGAGGAGGGAGTTTTCTGGAGCAGAGATATGGAGGGACGCTCTGCAGAAAGAAAATACTCAAAAATAAAATATAACATCCATGTAATATCTGCAAATTTGGGCTTCGGAGATATGATTTAATCACTGTATAAACTGAATAAACATACCTGTCCTCTGCAGAAAGCTCTTTCCATGGTGAATATAATTTTTCAACAAGTCAGGACATTTGTAGATGTAATAGTTTTTATTATGTTCTAATCTGGCTTTCTCACCATCCCATATGAGTTTTGTGAGCACAGCTTGTGATTTTGGAGCAGTCCATGTCAGTGTCTTCAGGTCCAGGGCTAAGAAGTCTTCACCATTAAAACCATATTGATTAAATCCTATAACCTCTCCAGTCTCATCATCCCACTCACAGCCGTTCATTCTCTGTAAAATGTGGGGACCTTAAAAAAAAGAAAGATTTAATAACAATAGAAGAATAGATTTTGCATACGTATTGACATCTTAAGACTGAAAAACACATGTAAGTATATAAAAATAATGAAAAATACATAAACTTGTGAGACTGATTATAGATTTAGCACGTCACAGAAATTACAATAAACATTTTTAAGGGAAATCAAATTGATAAAATTAGACCGAATTTAGAAAGAAATGAAATTAACACATGAAGCTAAAATTAAGAAAAGAACGTGTGGATTACAGCATAAATTTGTTATGAATTACAAAGTAAAATGAAATGCTGGAATTTTCTTTTGATGGAGACATGCACAAAAAGGCAAAATCAATAGTCCACAACCTAAAGCATGGGAGACATTGACTTTCTGTTTGTTTGCTGTAAGATTTATGTTACACCAATGGGATAAAAGAGACTGGATATGCTGGTAGCACATATTATAATGTTTATTCTGCCTCAAACATGGCCTATCCATCTATAGCATAGCTACTATGTGACTAATTCTTAAAATAATTCCCTTATACTGGTGCATCACTTTCCTTGCAGAAAGCAGGTCCTGTAGTGATGGTATTGTTTTAAAAAAGATTGGAAATACAAATAAAAGCAATGATAATAGAAATTCAAAATTCTCCAGATACTTTTATTTTCCAACTATTTTAAAAGACAAAAGTAAAGAGAAAAGTTGGCTATTAGCGTGTGCAAAAGCTTACTTCAGGCAGAGTTGATACTTTATAAAAGTGCCAAGGAAGCATGTGAGAAAAGCAGACTGTTTTATTGAAGTGGAGTAACATGTGAGTTAAATTGCTACAAAAAAACCTACTTGGAATCATGCATTTAAAAAGTAAAATTAAAATCTAAAACTATATATTCATAATCTATATTTATATTCAGAGTCCATAGTCTTGAAAAGATTAGAATCAGTTCAAGACTGAAGACACTGCAAAATATATGACAGATAAGGGAAATTCTGGAAAACTCTTTTTTTTAATGTGTTTTTATTTAATTTCTATTATTTTTTTTAGTTATATTCATGGTTGATGTTTTAATTTTTGAGCTGAGTTAATGGAAACTGGTGGGAGGCACAGCTTTTCTATATCCTTCATCCGTCTGTCAAGATTGAAGGATAGACTCTACCAAAAAGTTCACATTGTGCAAGTGATGAGTAAATATTTATATAGTCCACACATTTTTTTTTACTTTTAAATAACAACCAATCTAAATATGTGACAACACCTAAACATTATCAAGAAGGTGTGAAAAAGTGGTTAAAATTATACAGCACATTACCTTCAGTGAGGTTTAGGCGTCGCTTCAAAATATCAATCTTTGCCCTGAAGACATGCTGACTTCCAAGACACTTCTGAGAATACCACTCCAGGTCCTCAGGATTCCTTTCGATCAGTTTCATCATCCAGTCTTGTTTGGGCTTGGCTACCTTGATGTTGCTGTCACAGTATCCCACCTGAACTTCATCTACTGCTGCAGCGCCGACAAACTCTGGAAAGTCTTGAACTCCATAAGTAGCGGTAAGAAAATATCTGAGGGAATGTTTCACTGAAGAAAATTCATATTATTATAAAAAGTAACTCAATACATACATTCACACATCAACAATGGGCACTTTTTTGGTTCACAAACAAACATGACAACAATATTCTTTACCCAAAGAATTTCACAAAGTACATTATTCTATTATTATAGATAGGTCACATTGTTTAGCTATGTTTCACATTCTTAGCCAATGTCTCTCACGGGACACATACTTTTGGTTTAATATACCTACATGTAATGGTAGCCAGGTTAGCCTGTTCGGGGTCAGAGTACTGTCTTCTAGAAAGGCATGCAGTGTCTTGCTTTTATATTTGCTATAAAAGGTAACGTCGAGATAAAAGAAAGGACACGATATGAAAAAAATACAATAAAAAAAACTTTTTTTTGTTTGCGAATAGGTGGCTATATGTGCAAGCGGTAGCTCTTAATGGACGGATGTGTAAGGGATTTTATAAGTAATATCAGAACTGCAGCAGTTTCAGTCTTGAATGGACAAACGCCAAGCAGGCCAACCTTTGACTTAAAAATGAAACTATCAGAATATTGCGCTGCGACGGAAAACAACAAACAATTGCAACATTGTCTTACCCGAAGAGGCAACGTGAAAGAGCAAGAGTAGACAAAAGTAGTTCATGATTGTGATTTGTTCGAGCTCTTCAGAGGCAGAATAAGTCAGCTGTATAAACATAACGGAGCCAAAACAATCTGCCGGAAATGGGCGTGTTCAGTTGAACTGTTGTCACATCAAACGCGGAAAGTACCGTAAGCGCAAAGGTGAGGATTTAGGGGCAATAAAAAAGGTCGCCATCAAGTGTGACTGACTCTTTTCACCTGTAGCAACTTGGACAGACACTTTGGTGAAGGTCGATCTACTTCTTTATTTATGTATTTGTTTGTTTGTTAATTTAAAATTCTAGTGTTAAATACCTTAAAATATTTCTATATTATTCTGAGATGTATTTCATATTCCTCTCTTTTCAAAAGAGAAAAAAAACACACAACACATTTAGACACCATGGGACAGGGATTAACCAATCATCTTGAGATTTAGGTCGCTCAATCCAACCATCAGAGTCCATGAGAATTTGAAAACATTTACTTTACTTGCTGAAGTTAAATTCCGCTGTTTGAATATATTTCCCTCTCTATAACAATGGGGACAAATTAATACTTTAATTGTTTTTATTCCTCTCACCACGGTCAATATAGATTTGGAAACATTTGCTCTTTATTTGCCAAAGTTACCTGGGAGGAACAAAATTCACCTGTTTGAAATAATGTGTCCACCCTCATGGGAACGAATTAATTAACAAATTCATTCACTGGGCTTATTCCTCTCACCATGGACAACAAATCATGCAGATTTGGAAACATTTGCTCTTTATTTGTCAAAGTTCGGGTGCAAATGAACTTAAAATATGATCTCTGCAGTTGTTCCTGAGATAAGATAAAAACGTGGATAAACTGAACCAGGCCGTTAATTTGTAAGACCTTTTTACTCACATTAAGCAGTTGATAAATTTTCCAACACTCAGCAGATTGTTAATAATACTTTTTAGTCTGCTGTATTCTGCAAACGCGTATTCAACCGCTGTTAAACGGAACTCCATCCTGTCCTTTAGGATGCTCCTGATGTTCATCTCGCGATATTTTGTTTCCTCATTATCCTTTCTTTGTGTTCTTCAAATTACAGGTAAGATAAGTAGACTTAAACTTTCCCGTGTGTTCCTGTAAAGTAATTTTCTACTCTTAGTCATACATATATTTAATTTCTGGTGTGCATCGAATAGAGACGGAAACATGCTTGGAATGAAACGTGTCCCCGCGAGATTTTGAGGAGTTTAGTTGTGCAAATGCCACGTCTGACAAGCAGCATCAACGCAGACGGAACTATCAGCACGTTTACCTCTCAGGACAAAAAGTTATTTAGTGGCAAAACGAGCCGAGATATTGAACACTATTTGGTGAGACTGCAATGATTGTTTTTTTCATTGTATTCCGCACTTTGTAGCGATGCTCAGGTTGCTGCATCAAGCTAGCACATTCACTGGTTATTAGCTTTCTAGCTAGCTCTGCTGCAGGCTCTGTAAACAGCTTGCAGAAACCGGTGGTGATTGTTTGGTGGTCGGATTTTACTGTTTACTGCTAGATGAAAGGTGGTTCTTTTCTAAGGGAATTAAAGAAATTATCTTTAGTCCCACAACAAATAAACAATCACAACACAGAGATTACTACATCAGACTCCAGGCTACCGTCAGTGTTTAAATTAACGTAAAGATTGTATAGGCTTAAGGTATCAGCTGGTTTCGTTATAAGGAGATAAGGTATATTAAAGGTTTCTGAAAGCTGTACACAGATAACCTGTTGTGTTTAAAGCTTAAATCAAAATCGTATGTAGTTTTTGGTTTAAGTTTCTCTTCAAGAGAAGAGAAGAGTTCAGTGTTGATGATTAAACAAATTGTAAAGAAGATGGATGCTACAGTATTTCCCGTCTTAGTCTTTCTATCTCTCTCTGCTACTAAAACCTTGCTGTGCTGTCCAGGCGTAGAAGCTACTAGAACTTGTCATTGATTGCAGTAGAAGATCTGAGTAAGATGTGAGACTGGCAGATCCGACTTGTTCCACATGCTCTTCATGTCACTCTTTGAATATTTTTGCTTTATGCCAGAAGGCCACAGACATCACAGAATACTGTTTCTCTGACTGATCTGTGTCTAGCAGTTATATATGCAAAATGATGTGATTTACTCCTATATTCTGATATCCAAAATTATAATTTGTCTTGGTTGCATTTTTTTCTTTTGCTCATATTGAATTTAATAACACAACATATATGCATAACAGTTGTCAAAAAATAGAGGACCGTCTTTAAGTTTATTATTTTTTTCTCCTCATTTCTCTTTCTCATAGGGTCTAACATGGGCTGTTTACGTCTGCTGACACTGACATTAGCTGCTTCTGCTGCACTGCTGTTAACCTCTCAATCGGCCACTGCCCACAGCCATTCCCATGGTGACCATGGGCACAGTCACCATCACCACGGCCACTCCCACGGGGAGGATGATGGACACTCCCACGGCGCTGAGGTGAAGATGTTCCACGGAGCGAGCAAGTGGAGCGCTGAGGCCAACCTGCCTCTGCACGAAGAGGAGCATCACCATCACGGACACGATCACGGACACGCACACGATCACGGACATGCACACGATCACGGACATGCACACGATCACGGACATGCACACGATCACGGACATGCACACTCCCATGATCACGGACATGGACACGCTCATGGATCAGAGAGAGCAAAGAGAGAAGCAGATGGAGTGAAGCGTGACTTAGTGGAGCTCTGGACTCAGGTACACTCAGAGGAATGTGTTGCTATAATCATAAAAGATAAAATTTTTTATAAATATAGCAACACAGTAAAAATGTTGCTATAGTAACAAAGACGGAAAATCTTCCCTTTAAAAACACATTTTTTAAATTGAAATGACCTAAAATCAAATTTTTTCTGGCTAAAAAACAATCTCGCCACTAAGCTATGGGTATCGATCACTATCTTTGATCATGATCAATTCTACCTTTACAAACTCGGCCACTTCCCCATCATGTAACGTTTCTGAGGAAAGTCTGCCATTGAGTTGATTTTCATTGTCTGCAGGCCATCGGCGCCACCCTGCTGATCAGCGCGGCTCCTTTCCTCATCCTGTTTCTGATCCCAGTCCAGTCCAACAGCGACCAGCACCAGAACCTGCTGAAGGTGCTGCTGAGCTTTGCGTCTGGTGGACTGCTGGGCGATGCCTTCCTGCACCTCATACCACACGCTCTTGGTAGGTTCTCTTCTGCTTTGTTTCATAGCTTATGCAAATTAAAAGTTTTATTCATAATTGTTTACATTTCCACCACATGAAATCATAGTGAAAGTTTTACATAAGAGTAAAAATAAAATAAAGTTTATATTTTGCTGTTTTATTGAATATAACAGCTCAGTCTTTCTGTTCTGTTTCTAAAATCCTTTATTTTACAGATCAGAGCTCCAGACTTTGCGGTTTGACTTCTTAAATTTAATGCCTGTTTCCTTATGTCATTGTGTTCTGCATAGAGCCTCATTCCCATCATGGAGAGGAAGATGAGGAACACGCTCATGCAAGCGAAGAGTCACATGACCACGGTCACTCCCATGGTATTCCTAGGAGCTCTTTTCATTCAGCTGCTATGCAATAAAGTCAGCGATATTCCATATCAATATTTTCCTGTAAACTGAAACTTTTCCAACACAGGAGCCGCCCACGGTCACATGATGTCTGTTGGTCTGTGGGTTCTTGGGGGAATCATCGCCTTCCTGGTTGTTGAAAAGTTTGTGCGTCTGCTGAAGGGGGGACACGGACACGCCCACAGTCACTCTCATGGTGGGAGAGAAATTTCTGAACAGAATCTTTTTTCTTAAGATTAATATTTAAAAATATTTTCAAATGTGTTTCTGCTGCTGATGGTTTCTGGTCCAGTGTGTGGATTCAAAGAAAATACTTATCTAATCAAATGCATTATAGTGTATACAGTTATGAACAATAAGGCACTGATAAAAACAATCTTCAAGTCTGGACACTTTTAGTGAACAGAAAATAAAGATGGCAAGTGTATTTACATCATCTTCCAATATTTGACCACTAGATGTCATCCTGGGCTGGATTACGTCTTTTAGGATAATTGATTCTTACTTTGTGAGGTAAATTATACATTTCCTGGATGTCCAACTTTCAGCTGCTGCCAAAGAAAAGGACAGTGATGGAGAAGAGAAGGAAAAGAAGTCAAAAGAGAAGAAACCAAACAAAGGTGCGAAGGCGGCAGAGCCTGTGGAGAAGAAGGGAACAGGTGAGTGACCTAATTTCCTGGATTTTTCCTGCTACCTTTCTCCCTCTCAGGTTCCCTCAGGACTTAACAAAGGAGCTGCTTTACAGTTTTCCTCTTCGAAATGTGACATTTTCAGAAAGCATGATCAGTTCTCGGCACAAAACATTTTTATAGTCAAACATTACCAAAAATGTTTTTTCTCATGAAAAACAAGCTATGCAATGATAATCTCATAGAACAACTTCATAAGAAAACAATTATAATTCAAAGAAAACATTCTGTGGTTCATCAATTGTTTTTTTTCTCCATGCTCTTTTTTTCTTTTTTTTTTGTTTGGTAAACTAAATCTTACACGGTAAAAAAAAAGTTGCATGTAGAAATCATTTTAATTTGAACTGACATATTACATGTGGTTAAGCAGAATTATTATTAAACATATTCTTATTTGATGTACATAAAAATGCCATTTCTGTTGGGGGTGAAAAAGTCTAAACTTGAGCTACTGTTGCTTGAATTCATGTAAATTTTCAATTCTTACGTTTTTCAGGTGTTGGATGCACCTGAACACGTTTTCAGTCACGACTGATAACGTTTCATGGTGATATATACAAGCTGTCATTAAACATTATTACAGGGTAAAAACAGTTTCTTTGTCTCCATGGAAACAGAAATCAAGGTGTCTGGTTACCTGAACCTAGCAGCCGACTTCACACATAACTTCACCGATGGCCTGGCAATCGGAGCGTCATTCCTGGTCAGTCCAGCTGTTGGCACTATCACCACCCTGACAATCCTGCTTCATGAGGTCCCACATGAGATTGGGGATTTTGCCATTCTTGTCCAGTCTGGCTGCACAAAAAAGAAGGTACATATATTGTACATTATTTTGTCCTTTTTTCTAAAGATGCTGTTTCAGATTGGTTGTATTTACCTAAAAATGTAGAATTTGACACAAACTCCATTAGTGTAAAAACTGGAACATTTTCTAAAATGCAGCAGGTTTGAATATATATTGTATTATTTGCTTCTGCAGAACAGAACAGAAACTCTGTTTGTCAAACTCAGCAGATTCTCTGTGGAATGATTTATGTGCCCTTATTGTGTAACCAGGGTTTCAAGTTGCAATTCCTGGTTCAAGGTTTTTATGTGTTTTCTAAGTAAATCCAAAGTTTTCTGCTTCCATTTACAATGAGCTTAAATTTGATATTAGAATTAGTGAAATATTCTGAAGTTTATTGTTGCAGTTTTAGTTAAAATATAAATATTTCTCTGTTCAAACAGAAAGTTACACAATATTTGAGTATGAAGGTATAAAACGGTGAAGTATGTTTATGATAATGGAAGTAGGTTAATTATGTAACAACTAGGAATTGGTAAAGGTGGTAATTAACCCACATTTCCCAATAGGGACCCAATCATTTAAAACACATATGTACTAATAATTATAATTTTAGGTTTTCTTTAAAATGAGGAAAACAGGAAGTGTGTGTAGGAGATAATGAAGCTGAGTTTCTGTTGTTCCTCTTTCAGGCTATGTGTCTGCAGCTGCTGACCGCAGTGGGAGCTCTGGCCGGGACGGCTTGCTCCCTGCTGGCTGAAGGTGTGGGCGCCACGGCGACCGCCTGGATCCTACCCTTCACAGCTGGCGGGTTTGTTTACATCGCCACGGTGACGGTGCTCCCCGAGCTGCTGGCGGGCCGCTCCAGTTTCGGCCAGTCTCTGATGGAGATTCTGGCGCTGCTGTTTGGAGTCGGCATGATGGTGCTGATCGCAGAGTACGAATGAAGCACTTTTTTATTTTTTTTGGAGCGGACAGGAACTTTTACAGCACAAGAGAAAGAGAACAGAGACACTGACAGGGAAAATACGCAACATTTAAATGAATATTTTTGTGTTTAATGCTTTTTTTTTCTTATCAAATTGAATTTATGTTGTTTTGTTTTTTAACCAGAAGGGTCAATGTTTTCTGGAAGAAAAAAAAAGACATATGGAAAGAGATTAGTGGATAAATCTGATATCAGGATAAGGAGTTCTGCTATACAATGGTCTCTAAATTCACCTTCCACTTATGTTTAAACAACCATCCAACTTTCAGTGACTGCTGCATAAAATGCAGAGCAGCTCCTCAGTACAAGAGAAGAATGTTTGTTCCACGGTGACCTGCAACTATGAAATCCTATTGTTGGATACTGAATGTCAACTTTTTTTTACATTCCATGAAAAATGATGACGATGTTGCTTTTGTTGATGTGGTCAAACTGTGCATCACGTTTTAAATTTGATTTAATTTGCTTGAAGAAATATTTTTCAGTACCTTGTTTTCCTGAGATGAATTTTGCTGGATGTCCCCAAATAAAGACTCATTATTTTCTAAGTATCATCTGATTCTCAATAAATATTTAAATAAAGGGTATATCATTTAAGAGAATTTACATGATGGCACAAAAGTATTTAGAACCTGTTTAATTCAACCATTGGAGGAACAAAAAATCACTAGTAAAGACTCCGAATCCCAGAATGCAAAGCGTTAACCCATTTTCATGCAGCAGTAATCCCTGTGATGTAAAATGCAACAAAACTCTAGGCAGCAACAAGTTCCTCATCTTGGTCCACAGCAGCTGCAGCATTTGGATGAACATGCGTGGATGAACCTCATCACCTCAGTTACAGAGTGAAAGAACGAATCATTGAAGAAACTTTGGATCCAAAATACAGAATACAGTAGTATTTTAAGAATAATCAAATAAATGTACATTCAGTGCAATGTTTTTTTTTAAGCCTAGATTTGCTTTTGAACCCAAAAATGTTCATTCTGACAAATGTAAGAGTTAAGAGATTAGTCCCTAACATTTTAAACACAGTATTTGAAATGTGAAATAATAAACATTCCTGGAGCATTCCTTCTCCAGGAATGCTGGAAGGCCTTCTCCAGGAAATTCTTGTATTCCCATAACAGTAGTGTACAATGATGATCAGGCTGATACATTCACAAAAGGAAGTGAAAGAGGATAACGGGGAAAATCAAAACCTGCCGTTCCTCTTCTGTTTCTTTTAGTTTTACAGTCTGCCACGCCTAAAATCCAGGGGAGAGAAACGGATTATAAAAGGTTTTTGTGAAGGTGTGGAGCTTCTCCTGAAGTGGCTCCTCCTCCTCAGGACCACACATTTCAGTAATACTCTGACATAATTCAGTTTCTCATGACAATAATAGTAACCCATTTCCTTTTGTTTTCTTTTCCGGTGAAAAAAGAACTTGGAGGATATTGTTATGTCATCACTGTTGGTGAAAGTCAGTTCAGAACGTCAGTTCTTCCTGGTTTAGCTTCTCTCATGCCCCGTTCTGTGACGTTAGGTTATCCTGAGTCTTCTTTGTAGTTATGCTGCTACAGCCTTAGGCAAACTGAACACCTTTTCTCTCTTACTTCTCCAATTTGCATTATTTGCTGCTATTTTAATTGTAAACTTTTTGTTTTCTCGGCTGTTTTTCTCCCCATAGAGGCTACACCTGGCCTGCCGTTCTGTTTGCCTGTGATACATTCCTGGAGGAGAGAATTGGCTGAGATAATTTTGCCAGTAACTAAATATTCTCCAATTAACTTATTTTTCTTTGACTTAGAAGGTACTTCTGCATCAGTTCTGCTTCTTTTTTGTGTACATGCTCTGTCATCTCAAACCCCCAGTCGTTCATGGCAGATGGCCCATCAAACTGAAGCAGGTTCTGCTGGAGGTTTCTTCCTGTTTAAGGGAGTTTTTCCTCTCAACTGTTGCTACATGCATTTTTCATGCTAAGTTTGAAGAATTGCTGTAAAGTCAACAACACAACATGAAATATTGTCTAGTGTCACAACTTGCTGGTCCAGAAGGAGCCAATGCTGCAATCCAGTGACTTGATGCATTTCCTTTGATAGAAAACGCTTTAAAATAATTTGAATAATAAATCACCTTAATGAAATGTTTGGTAACTAGGGTTAATTGGAATGTAGGTGTGATTGAGCTGATATGACTTGTTTTGATGACATATGTTGTTAATTCTGTTTTTGAGTTTCCATCATGATGGCTGGAATTAGATAAGGTACCAAATACCAGAAGGTTTTGAACCAGTTCTTTTGTAGAAATAAAAGCCAAAATCTCTGATTACAGAAACAAACCCAAAGCTCTTTATGTGTTTTATGTTTCGTCAGCCAGCATATTGTTGCCTACAAAAGAAAACATCTGATACGCAAAGACGGTAAGCAGGCTGGTGTGCTTTACAGGAAGCATCACACTTCTCCTCTCTTCTAATCCAGCCAAAGCGAATAATGACAGTTTTAAATTGAATAAATACACACCAAAAGCAGGGCATTTTTGTTTGTCAATTTTTCTTCCTCCTTGTGTAATTACTTTGGTATTAAAAAATATTTATAGACTGACATCAATTTTCTACCTGCTGCTTCATTATTACCCATAACAAAGGAAGAAATTATCTGGACTTGTGTATACAGCTAAACTAATTGTATACGTTATATTACCTTCATTATTCCTGACTCAGAAGAAATTGGGTGTTGATACTGTCTAATCATAAAAACCATATTCAAAATTTTGTTTAAATAATCTCTTCATGAACCTCCTGGCAAAACATAAGAAAAACACAATCAGTCACAGTTTAGTGTACTATTTCAATGTCAAACATCCAGCACACATTTTATTACATAAATGAGGATGCAGCATAAATATACATTTTATCAATTAATTCTTATTAGAGAATTACCCATTGTTTACTGAAAAAGTAATTTTTTGAGCTATAAAAACAAACTGTTACGTTGTGTTTTTTGTTTTTTTTGGGAGGGGCATAAAGCGTGGGGAGGAGGTAATCTTCTCCGAATTCATATCACGTATTATGAATTCACTTACCTGAACTTGCTAAGTCTGTTACACACTTTCCAGGCATGCAGGCGGAGCTTAAAGAGTCATACAGGTGGGTCAATAAAGAGCGAGATAAAAACACTCTGGAGCACACAGAGAGCATCCATAAGCAGGAGGAACGATGAAGGGAAACGGAGAGCTCAAGTAAGTAATTTGTAAACTTGCCCTTTATAGATGCTGTGTCTGTAGTCGCAAAAGGCAATATTGATCCAGAAATTTATATGTTAACAAATATAAATTGATATATTTGTCTATCTACAATGTCGTGAAAAAGTATTTGACCTCCTACTGATATCTATTTCCGTTTTTGTTTCTTTTCATTGTCTTCGATTGAATATCAACGAAATACAAAATGCTGTTTTCTTAGGATGATTTAATTTAACGGAAAAATAATATTTATACCAAATTTTCTTCATGAAAAAGTTATCAACCCTTATACCTACATACTACCTTGTGCCACTCTTGACTGAAACAACTTGCACCAAGCATTAATAACATGTTTTTACGTTGCTAGAAGATGCAAAATCGTGTTTTAGAAACCATCCTTATCACGGTTTAACCTCATGTATCTATTCCAGGAGGCCGTGGGACACCTGTCGGGAGGTTCCTGTAATCGAAGACGAGCACACACCTTGGAAGATGATAAAGCTTCTAAAGACCATCGCTCTG
Source organism: Poecilia reticulata (assembly GCF_904066995.2). Classification (NCBI taxonomy): domain Eukaryota; kingdom Metazoa; phylum Chordata; class Actinopteri; order Cyprinodontiformes; family Poeciliidae; genus Poecilia; species Poecilia reticulata. The sequence goes on along the minus strand of NC_088840.1, from coordinate 25,928,284 downwards.
TTTGCAGTAGCTCTCATTGTGTTTGGATTAGCAGTATGTAGCAAGGTTAGCTTCATTTTAAAGCTTTAAATTTGACTTTCTAATATGTTTCTGTTACACATACAATCCTATTCTGCTTGATATCATTGTAGAGAGATACAGTAAATATAAATGTAGTCACTGATTGTCATAGGGGGCCTTATTGTCAAAAAGTGCAAATTAAATAAAAGGTTCTTTTTTTGATAAAAGGAAACACAGAACATCCATATTGTTTAGTTTAGATTCAAAGTAGCAAATACAAATTCTCAGCAGTCAGTTGTGGTACCAGTGAACTTTTATTTTCCAGGCTTCTTTCCTTCTCCTCATCACTTTGTCCCATGAAGATACAAAGACCCTCCAAGCTGAGCAGAAACCCGTCGCACTGCTGTGCATTGGCTGCTCTCTCATTGCACCCACTGTTCTTCTGCTGCTGAAAAGCATCTGGAAAGCATGTTACAAAACATCAAAGCTGCCAAGAAAATCATCTGCAGCCCTGGTAAGACAAGATAATATTTATTAGCTGCATCTGATCTGTAACTGATTCTTAAATATTATCTGTTTCCTTGTTTCTGTGACATTTAATTGAATTTAACTTTTTCTTTGTCCCTCAGGTTTTGTTCTTCGAGTTCCTTGTTTCTGTGGGGTTAGCAGTGCTTACCATTGTAGCAATGCCACACCTGGACATTGTGACCAATGTGACCATCCTAAACAGTGTAGCTGTCCTCTCTGCATTCCTGCAAGCAGTCACTCAGTGCACTGCCAAAAAGATGAACATCTTCCTGCTGCCTTCCATCATGGCCTTCCTGTTCATGGTTGTTGGTTACTGTTTGTTCCTGGTCCTGTACATTTTGAAAGACCCCGCCGATGTGAAGACAGCCATCTGGGTGGGTCTTGCTGTTGGTGGGTCAATCTTGGTATCTTTCAACTGGTGGGAGAATTACTTCAGGGTGATCTGTGTGAATAGCAAATCCAACGCCCTCAAAAATCTGTTTGAAGACTTGAGCAAGTGTCAGAACATGCTGCACATCATGTCCAGCGTACTGAGGATTGTGGTCACTGCCTGTGTGCTTGGTGCCTATGTTCCTCTGGCCAAGATGGACTGGGGCATTGTGACCTCCATTCCAAGCAGGGAAACAAGAATTGTAGAAATCATCATTGGGGTCCAGTTGACCTCCTCTGCACTCTGCCATTGGTTTGCTTTGGCAGCCTGTAAGATGCATGCTGTCCGCCGATGCTTCATCCTGCCTTTGTACCTGGCTTCACTGGCTGTGATGGTGCTGTTCATCGTCCCTGTTATTCTGGATTATCAGGACCACCAGTTAAGCTTGAACACAACTGAAAACATCAACTTCACAAGTTACTGCGCTGAAGCTGTGAATGTAAGAAATCAAAGTCTGAGTGGTAACCTGTTCCCACATCTGGTTTTGGATGTTGCCCAAACTCTCTGTTTCCTGGACATGTCCAACACAGCCGACATCGGCTTACTGACAGGTAAAAATATTTCTGTTATATTTCTTGTGCCGCTATGTCAACTGTAATTTCACGTATGGGATGAAAATATAATAAAATGTAATAAAGTTAAGTCTTATCTTATTTTAAAAACGTATATTGGGGTCACTGCAGTTTGTTTTTGCTTTAGTAGTAGTGATTTTCTTTCTTGTTTCTTTCCTATCAGGTGCAGCAGCATCATGGTGGATTGGTCTTGTGCTGGCTACTATCCATATATGGTACTTTAACATCTATCGTATCCAGAAGACACAAGACTTGTTTGTTCGGAGACTCTATGAAGGAGCCTTTATTGAGCAGTCCTTACTCCTCAACACCCGTTTCAACATCGAGGCCAGAAAACGCAAGAAGAAACAGTAAGTTATTGAATGCATGTGTTGTGCTACATCTTCCAGCTTCTTTCTTTTAGACAGAAATTTCAGTTTCAGTTTAAAGTAATAATCACATTACAATGGAAACAGTTTCTCATATTTGCAAATATTTTCATATCAAGGAATAAGGAGAACGCAACCCCTGCTATGTTGTATCTTTGTGCAACAATGTGGCATGAGACATATGAGGAGATGATGAATATCATGGTCTCAATTTTCAGGTGAGTTAAACTCATGCCCACCTTAAGAGTGTGTGTTATTTTAGCAAATACTATCTGAAATTTATATCTATGATTTTATCATAAATAAAATAAGGAAACTCTTTTAAACAAATGTTATATGAAGATTAGTTACAATTTCCAAGTATTATTCTCTAAAAATTCTCCATTTACTTTTTTTTATGAATTCATCCACACTTTGCATTTGTCTCATCAAGACTGGACAAGTACAGACCAAAGACAGAACCTAAGTTTGATGATTTCACCTTTGAAGCCCATATCTACTTTGATGACGCCTTTGAAAATGCCAAAGGAAATCAGAATCGTCAGCTGAACACATATGCAAAGGACCTTGTACAGATAATCACAGAGGTTTATGGGTAAGAACCATGCTTACAGATAGCCTAATGTATAACCTGAGCAGTTTGTCATTGGGTTTGAATAATGATCATGTTTCCCATAGAAATGACTTAATCGGTTGTTTTTGCAATTTTTAGCAAATTGAAAAAGTCAGTCAGTCAGAGATAGTTAACAATACAAGAAATAAAGTTGATCTACAACTATTAAAAAAGACATTAGCTGAATAGAAAACTGACGATGCCCTGGATAGAAAACACATTTTTGAGACCAAATGTGTGAGTTTCTAGCAAATTTGTGTAGATCTTACATGTTCAAATATTATAAAATGCTGGTAATGGAGGCAAGTTTTGATTTCATTATTACTTTGCTGTTCAAATATATCTCAGTGACATTCTGGTTAATGAGATAACTTCTATTACCCACTAGTCTGTATCATCTTACGAAATATAAAATGATACTCTCCTGGCTGGCTCGCCACTCAGCATCACCTCATAACTGAGTGTTCACTCCTAATGACATAAATCTTGTGCCAATTATTTTTACTCCTTAGATGGGAAAATTCCAAGATAAATTATTTATTGCTATCCTTTTTCTATATCATCAGCATCTTCAAGAACCTTAATAAAACATTCTTCGGAGTACAGCAGCAAATTCCAGATCAGTCAATCATAGAGACGCCATATGGAGCTAGACTGGTTGTTGAAATGCCTCATGGGAATAACATTGTAGTTCACTTCAAAGACAAACAGAAAATCCGGAACAAAAAGAGATGGTCTCAGGTAGGTAATAGCAAATGGATCATCTCAACACTTTAATCAAGAACCTTTAGTTTAACTGTTTATTGTCTGCAGGTGATGTATCTTTACTATCTGTTGGGTTGGAAACTCATGACCAAATATCACAGCCGCTGGCAAAAGGGGTGCAATGAAAATGATCTGAGGAAAGAGTTCCAGGTGAGACAGAAGACACTTTCTGGGTATTTGTACAAGCAAGCATGCTAATTTTACTTTCAATGTGTGATCAAAGACAACTATGTTGAATGCATAAAAAAACAAAACTGTGCATTCATTCCAGAGAGAGAAACACAACACCTACGTCTTGGCTTTGGATGGAGACACAGACTTCCAACCAGCTGCTCTGATGCTGCTCATTGATCGTCTGAAAATGTATCCCCGTGTTGGTGCAGCATGTGGCAGAATTCACCCCACTGGATCAGGTTGGGAGCAAACCAGGACTATTTTGCACAAGACAAAGGGCCATGGTGAGGTTATAAACCAGTTGTCTATTTGATCTGCAGGTCCTGCTGTTTGGTTCCAGAAGTTTGAGTACGCTGTCAGTCACTGGCTGCAGAAGACAGCTGAGCATGTCTTTGGCTGTGTACTGTGCAGCCCTGGTTGCTTCAGTCTGTTCAGAGCAGAGGCACTAATGGATGACAACGTGATGAAGAAATACTCAACCAAATCCACAGAACCCAGTCACTACATCCAATATGACCAAGGTACAAGACTGAACACTGACAAATTTTTGGGATAACTGTTTTTTTTAATTATATAATATGATCTAATGACAGCTAATAATTTCACAATAGATCGTTTTTTTTACTATACAGTAGAAATGTTTTTCTCTTTGATTACTCAGGAAAAAGGTTCTAGTTGGAGGTTTTCTGTGGGAACTTTGCTTGTTCTCTACCTGTATGCATATGTTACTTCCCAAGGCTCAAAACATGCATGTTAAGTTAATTGATGTTAAAATGTGTTGGTCACACAGTTCACTGTTTTGCCATATGATGAACTGACAACCTGTCCATTGTGTTCCCCATAGACCACTGTTGTTAGACCTTTTGACCCAAGAGACGCTGTTTGGATAAATGGATGTTGAGAATGGATGGATGAACAGATTTAATTATTCAATAAAGACAAAATTCCTTCTCCATCTTTGTGTTGACTTTCAAGCTTTCTCTCTACTATTCCAGAATCTAAATATACGTTTTGTTTTTTTCAGGTGAGGACCGCTGGCTGTGCACTCTTCTGCTGAAACAAGGCTGGAGAGTGGAATACAATGCAGCATCTGATGCCTACACCAACGCACCACAGGACTTTAAAGAACTGTACAACCAGGTAAGTACATAAACAGTGCAGAACATATTTAATTGAATTATGATTCCAAATGTAATGATTATGATAACCAACAAAATGATCATCACCTACTAATGTTGACTTGGTTGCCTTTAAAATACAAATGCAATACAAGAAATAAGTATTAAATCCTTGGTTTCCTGGGGATTAAGTAATTTGGCCACCACTGATGTAATCTGGTGGTTTAGTTAGCAAAACCTCAAACTCAATGTTAAACTCATTGTGATCTCTAAAAATACACTGCTCAAAAAAATAAAGGGAATACTTAAACAACACAATATAACTCCAAGTAAATCAAACTTCTGTGAAATCAAACTGTCCACTTAGGAAGCAACACTGATTGACCCGACGAGGGTCCCCGTTGTCAATCAGTGTTGCTTCCTAAGTGGACAGTTTGATTTCACAGAAGTTTGATTTACTTGGAGTTATATTGTGTTGTTTAAGTGTTCCCTTTATTTTTTTGAGCAGTATATTTTGTTATACTACTTTTCTGCCAAACAATGGATCTGTGACTGTGACTTGGTTGATGCTCCAGTAAACATCAGTCTTAATTATATTATTTCTCAGTTCTTTTTAAATTTCCGACCAATTTCATTAATTAGATAATTTATGGAATTTAGGTGAATAAAAGATTTTGGAACAAAATAAGTGACACTACAAATGACTACTGCTTTTCTACTTAGCGGAAACGATGGGGCCCTTCCACAATGGCAAACGCTGTGGATCTGCTCGGTTCCACCAACCTGGTTTCCAAGAAGAATCCATCTATTTCTAAACCATTCATGTTCTACCAGCTGTTTGCCATAATTTCAGCCATCCTTGCTCCGGCCACCATCTGTCTCATGGTTGCAGGTAACTGTCGTTATGTCCTCTGAACATGTACAACACTTGTACTAGATTAACATTTAAAAAGCTTGTGGAATTAAAAATATATTGTTTCTGCTGTACCCAGGGAGTCTGTCCTTCCTTTTGGAAATACCTTCTGCTGCTGCTCTGGTCTTAGCTGTGATACCTCCTGCCATTTACTTGGGTCTTTGCTTTAAGCTGAAGGCAGACACTCAGATCACTATTGCAGCAGTGTTGAGTGTCATGTATGCATTCCTTATGATGGCGGTGACAATGTCCATTATTGGTAAGTACACAATTCTATCTAAAAATATATATTTGGGTGCTGTTGTTTTAACTCTAAACATTGGTATTTGTTGTTTTCTGCCAGCCTCAATAATGAAGGAAAAGACCATTCTGACACCCAGCAGCATTTTCATCGTGGCCATGTCAATCATTTACATCGTCACTGCACTGCTGCATCCTCAAGAACTTCCTTTGTTGTTCTATGGCCTACTCTACATCATCTGCATCCCAAGTGCCTACCTCCTGCTCACCATCTACTCCATGGTCAACATGAACAGTGTCTCATGGGGAACCAGAGAAACAAAACCGACTGCAGAGGCCGAAACAACTGCAGCCAACATCCAGCAAACTAAAACACAAAAAGGTAGATTGGTACCACTCTGAATGACTAGAGTTGATCTTTCTGCAAAAAAAACTGAAACTAATTTATACCTTTGCAGCAAAAACTACCTTCAAACAACTCTGCTCCTGGAAGAAATTTAAAAAATCCAACCAGCAAGAAGAAGACAATCAGCACGGCGTGAGACAGGAGATCTCAGAGTCTATACAGCTTGAACCTCAACCCCAGAACAGTATTGTGGATGATTACCCCCAAAACGAAGAGTAGGTTTTAAAGATATGAAAAACAAATAAACTGCAAAGTAGTAAAGCAATGGCTGATACTATTGTTTTTTCTTTTTCAGTTTTCCTTTTAGGGAAGAGGAAACCATTTTTGACTCTCCAGTTCAATGTAAGTGCAAGAATTGTTACTTTTATAGTGCTTTAATACGATAGTACTGCATTATAATACATTAGTAGTTTTTTTTCTCAAACACTTGAGAATATTATTTTTTTAAATAATTTTCTGCGCTGCCCTGTTGCTTAGGTTGGAAAGCAGAAGTGGAGAGTTTGTCCAGTGACATTCAGCTGCAGGTGGATTCTCTCGATGAGGTGATGTCCTTTAGCTTAATAGAGACTTCACTCTTAAAAATACTTGCAGCCATTTATTGAAGTCTTTGTTTTGCTCTCTATATGATAAATAGCACCATTGTTCATCACTTGTTATTCACTTATCTCAACAGTTGAAGGTGATTTACTTGGTTTTAAAGAAAATTTTAATCTGGTGATTCTATATCAGAATTTGGCTGATAAATCCACCAGTAAACTGTATGTAATACTTATGAGATTGTATTCACTCACTGACATCACGCTGAAACCTGCCAGTTAAATATCAACGATGCCATGCTTCATTTGTTGTTGCAGGATGAGGACCAGTTTTGGAAGGAACTTATTGTAAAGTACCTGGAACCTCTGCAGAATGACAAAGAAAAGCAAGAAAAGACTAAAAATGAGCTGCAAGATCTTAGAAACAAAGTAAGTCTGGAGGACTGGAATGTAATGTGTTTGAGATATGCTAGAAAATATATATCTTTTAGGCTAACCTTTGTACGTCTTTCCTAACACAGATCAATTTTTCATTCTTCTTCTTGAATGCCCTGTGGCTGGTGGCAGCCTTCGTCTTTCAAGTCTTCAAAGTCTTTGAAATTCAGATTGACATCGTTGACTTGAACCTCAACGAAACTGGTGGAAAAGTCCAAATTGAGCCAATGAGCCTCATGTTCATCCTGGGCTTTGCTATTTCAGTTTTGCTTCAGTTTATTGGGATGTTGTGCCACAGGTGAACATTGATCAGATTACGCTTTTATCAAATATATTTCCGTAGCTAGACTCAGTTAAAAAGAATCATGTAATATATTTTTTTCTCCTGCACTTTTAGAGTCTTCACCATCATTCATTATGTGGCATTTTTAGAAACGGAGCCAAAACAACAGAAATCCGCTGCAATAAATCAGGTATTGTTTCTGTTTTTTACTCAAACTAAACCTAAATATTGCTCATACTTCTGCTGTGCTGTAACACCATATATACTCCAACTGCCAATTCATAATAAAAATTGATCAGTATTGTCACAGCATGCTTTTGACAATTGTGCAAAAAATTACCTGCTCTAGCTCCAAACGTTTTGCTCAAGTAAAGCATGACAAAGCAATCATAAGTAGAAATGAATGTTGCTTCATTTAAAGGATAGTACTAAATTACATTGGAATCAACAAAGTGAGTAAGACCAGGTTCTTGTCATAATTCTTAAATATTCCCAGTACAACAGTTTTCCTGTTGATGAATTTATTACTTGGTGGATGTGTTAAAAGCTTTGCAGCATTTTTATCCACTGATGTTCCTTTGGTCTCCTTCCAGAATGACTCCATGTCCAACGCAGATTCAAGCTCAGGCTGTTCTTCCTTTGTTGACCTGAGCAACATCATAAAGGATGAAACTGAGTTTGAGTTAAGTGACGGGAGGGACAGCGGTAACAATTCTCCAGAGTTGGACTTTGAGGACGGAACTGAAGAGGTTTAAGTTTTAAACAAGATTGTTTTTTTAACACTTTTGGCACTTTGATGTATTTCATGTTTGATCATTTGAAATGATGCTGCAAAGTGTGACCATCAAGTTGACCTCCATATAAAGTATTTTATTTAATGTTGTGATTTCTTAACTATTTATGACAGTGTTTTTTTGTTTTTTATGTTGTTCCAAATGTTACTGTGTAATGTGCAGACTGAGCCTGGAAGTCAGTGGTTATTTATTTTTAATCAGCTCAATCAATTAATTAAATATCAATAACATTGTTATTAATGTTTATTTTATTCCTTTTATCTGCCATTTTCATTAATTTAATTTCAGTTTATTGCAATTTATAGAAGGTAAAAACTGAAGGCTGAATTGATTTTGAATGTAAATTAATTGAGGTTTTGCTACTGTTGTTAGTTTATCAAGAATGTTTTTCCTATGAATTCTACTGGGATTACTACTTGGATACATACAGGTATTACCTGGAAAATTGTTTTGTTAAAGTGCAAATACTAAATTATTTTAGTTGTTTTTACATTGCTTTGTGTGACCAGGAAATCATACACATTGTTTACAATATTTATTTCCTGTTGTCATTTCAGTGTCTTCTTTTTTCTTTTCAAACTGTTGAAATATGTAAATATAAAATATTCAAAAATATTCATGCACTCTTGCCGGTGTTTTATTTGACAAGAAAACAAAACATAAATGCAGAACAAGAATATCTAGAAAAAAAATTCCAGAAAAGTCTGGTTGACAAAGGTTGATGTTTTTTATTTGAAGGAATCTAAGGGGACATACTGATCTTATTTTTATGGGAAATATGGTGGTTATTACTACCTGTGCATGAGTTAGTTCAGTCATTTTAAATGTTCATTATTTTTAACATTTGAAATCCTCAGGATTTGCGCTGTAAGCTTGAGCGAAAAAAATAGATTTAATCAACTTTCAATATGCAATTTGGCCACTAGATGTCAGGCTAGGCTGGATTATATCTTTTAGAACAGTGGCGCTCCAGATCTGCCACCATGCGACTTTTAGATGCGTTTCTTCTCCAACACACCTGGATCAGATGAATGGCTCGTCAGCAGGTGTGCGCAGAGATGAGTTACTGCTGGTGAGAGAAGTCTGCCTTTTGACTCAAGCGTGTTGAATCAGGGATGCATGTAAAAGTTGCAGGGAAGGTGGCAGCTCTGCTTTAGAACAATTGTTTTTTAAGATTACTTTTGAGGTAAATAGTTAATTTTCTGAATGTCCAACAAGAAAAGGACAGTAATGGAGAGAATGAAAAAAAGGAAAAGACAAAAGAGAAGAAACCAAAAAAAGATGCAAAGGTGGCAGAGACTGAGGAGAAAAGTAGCACAGGCGAGTAATCGTATATCCTGCCACCTTTCTCTCCTGCCAGTATTCCTCTGGACTTAATTCAGGAAGAGATTCCATTGAGAAATGTGACACAGTTTCAGGAAGCATGATCAGTTATATTTTCCAATTTTTGTTACTTAATATGGTGATAGTTATCAGTTCTGTGGCACATTTTTTTTTATAGCTGAGGAAGAACTAAAATGTCTTTTTCACATGGAGAAAAAAAACCTTGCTATGTGTAGAAGCTTTTTTAATCAATGCTGTACATTCAGAATTTCATACTGGTCAAAGACCAACACAGATTTTTATTATTCAATTAGTCAAGGACTTTATTTAAAAATGCTCACAACTCTGATTGACATAAAAAGAAACAAGAAGCAAGTAAACTCTTTTTTTTATTTAAATACCTGTGACATTTTAGAAAAGTGCACATATTTAAAAGGTGGCTTATAAACTGTTCCTATTAGAATATACAACAAAAAAACAAACAAAGTCAGTGGGAGGAGTGTCTAAATCTGGGTTACAGAGGGAACTTCTTCATGAGGACACATTTTTCTCTGACATGGCTGTAATTATAACATCAGAGATTTTGGCGTTCTTTCCTCCACGCCTGTTTTTGCTTTTGGCTTGATAAGCTAAAACGTACTCAGTTAAACATCAGTGGTTTGTAACAACAATTTGTGACTCTGAAATGACAGAAATTTACTGCACATATTTTTTATTTGATGTACATAAAATTGCTAATTCAAAAAAAAAAAAAAAAAATCAAGTTTAACTAAACTTGGGCTAAATGTCACCTGATCTTAGGCAAGTTTTAAATTCTTACATAGTTACTGGAAATGTGGCTGTAACATTTTATTATGTCCACACAGCATCCATCAGAATTTCCAGATAAATATTTGAGTTATGCAAATAAATTAGCACAAAAGCATATGAGGAATTTTAATTAAACTCTAATTAAGACCTCATTATTGTTGCATTGTGATACCTGTACACAAACTTTGTATCTTTATGAGATCATTAATTAATTTATTTTTTCTGGCTGTGTGGTTTGGTCATTCAGAACAGATTTATGTCCTGATTTATGACCTGATTCTGCACATGCGTGTGAACTTCTTGGCAACAACAAAACTCCTGGCAGCAGCAGCCTGTTCCTTGTCTTTTCCCACAGCAACTCTCACGTTTAAGGACACGCACGTGATCTTCTTGACCTTAAATACAGAGTGAAAAACTGCTTCTTCGAAGAAGCTTTGGATCACAAATACAGTGTGAGCTGCTGTTTGTGTATTTTCATTCCAGATGAAAATACGCACTAATCTCGCTTTTGTCAGCTCTTCAGAAAATAATCTCATTGAGTTATAGATTCCCCAAGATTTTCTAATTGTGTTGACAAAGTGGTTTCCCCTCCTCTACTCTGAGAGAAGACAGCATTTGGAGCCGCAGTTCTGCACGCCTGCTAGATGCTTCGATCTCAGCAGAAAGTGAACCACAGCCTGAAGCTGCTGCCTGCCACGACATTTATAAACATGCTGAATGTCGTCCATGTTATCGCAGCTCTAGTGCTAAATCTCTGCCATTGCGAAGGCTGTAGCCACAGTTAGTTTGTGTCATCACCCATATGCACTATATTTTTATCATTTCTATTTATAAAGGTATTGCTACTTAGTGCTACAATTTTAATTGTTCTTTGCTGGTAAACAGCTGCAAAATCATCGCTCCTGTTTTTAGTTTGCCATTTTGAGTATGTCATTTTTTGATAGTCTTTCACTCCATTCAATCAGTCACAGTGAGGTGCGTTCACACATTACAATTTTTATTTTATCTTTTGTTTGATCTTATAAACTGGTTCTCTGAACACACACCAGTTTTCTTAACTAGTTTTAAGTTAATTTGATTTCATTCCAAATTCTTCAAAACAAACCTCGGTTCATATTCACAATAAATTATGAATATTTCTTTATTGGTTTTAGATTATCATTTCTTCCTTTTTACACTTTTTGTAGTTTATTATTTGCATATGTACTTATTAGTTTTGTTGATTTAAGAGTTTTAACTCAAAGTATTTTACACTTACATTATTTTATCTTGAAGAGATGTGGGTTTTCTATGTATGTGCTGCAAGTTCTTTCCTCCATCTGTGTATCAACGCCACACCTCACTGGTATTCACAGACCATAGATGACAGGGACAGAAAGTTGTTTACCTCATTATTTTTAATAGCCAAGTGGCACCGACTTGGTAATTTTTGATAAAATTGCTATGTTAATTGTGTTTGGCATTTAATAGTGTTATTAGTCAAATTAAGCCTATTGTTGTACAACTTCTGGGAAAGACCTGGGAAGAATGCTGAGTATTTGAGTTCTTGAGAAGAATCTAAGGTATCCTCAGTGACCTGATAGTCCGTTGTTGTTGTCCAGTGTTTTGGTCTCCACATCTCAGTGTCTTACGTCTTTTAGGCACTGGAAAGATGATTAGCACAATCAACTTTAATTGATGGCTGAATAACAGGCTTCTGCGGTATTTCAAATACATGACGCAAGTGTGAGAAACCTCCTTCGAACCTGAAAGCCCTTCCAGTTAGACACAGTTTTAGCTACTGAAGTATTAAAGGGGTATTAAGTAAATTTTTGAGCTTTACATCATGTCATAATGCCATTCCCTCATGAAAGTCCTATCTGAAGTGTTCCTTGGATTTTTTCATGAATGTTTGAGAATTTTGCCCCAAATAAAAAGCTCATTGTTTTGTAAATACTATTTGCTTCTCTATACATATTACAATTATGTTAACCCTTAAGTTAACTTATTGCATCTAAGTATTTAAAACATATTTTCATATTTGCTCAAGCATCAAACCTATCCCTGATCGAACTGTTGGACATGGGAGGGAAAAAGACTAGAGAAAATTCTCAAAGCAAAGTATTAACACATATTCATGTACAGCTGGGATCCTCATGGTGTTATAGTATTAATGCTTTCTAAAAGTTCACATGAGACCTACAGCTAGTATGTTGAGTACATAAATGTGTTTTTACTGCCATCTTGGTAGTCTATCACTCCATTCAGTTTCACAGTGAGGCGAGTTCACACGTGAACTTTCATTTTTTCTTCTGTTTGCTTTGTCAACTCTCTGAACAAACACCGTTTGTTCCAGGTTAGTTTTAACGTTAGTTTGATTTCATTCCAAATTCTTCAAAACAAAAACTTGGTTCTTCTGCATATTCACACTGAACTGGGATATTACTTGTTTTATTGATTTTAGAATCATAATTGTTAATTTTTACACTTTTTTAAATGCATTATTTTCATTTGTACCTATTGGTTTTGTTGAATTAGCCCAGTAGGATTTCTTACTTGAAGTTCAAGTATTTTGTAAGTACATTCTCTTATTTTGAAGCGATGAGGGTTTTCTATGTGTTTGTAGGGCTTGTTACAAACTCTTTCCTCCATCTATGTTTTAACGCTACACCTCACCAGGCAGGTATTCATAGATTCATAATTGGCAGAAACAGAAAGCAGTTTGGTTAATTATCCTTAATAACCAGTTGGTTTCCAACTTAATACTTTTTAATAAAATTGCTATGTTAATTGTCTTTGGAACTTATTCATAGTCAGACTACACCTATTGCTGTACAACTTCAAGTCTGAGAAAGATGCTGAGTATCTGAGTTCCTGGAAAGAATTGAAAAAGGTGATAGGTATTTTTTGTGAACCTACATAAAAGAACCACAGACAACGTATATGAATTTTATGGCCGAACTTTTGCAAAAGGAGAAGACTCAGTGAGCTGCTCCTCCGAGCCGTTTACAGAGCGTTCCTTCCTCTATCAGCTAGAGCAGGCCTTTTATTTGGGAACAGGAAGGATGTAAAAGATAAACAATAACAGCAAGGGGCAGATGGCAAGCTCTACACACACAGGTCATCTAACCCTTTCTCTTGAGAGCGATTTCTCCCAAGGGTGGAGGGAACAATCAGTTCTCAGGAACACAGATACTTGGTGCAACACAGCAATCAAAAAGTTTAACACAGACAAGAAAATCACGTCACTACTGATTAACATAAGACTGATTAATGAATAAATGTATGATATATAAATGTGTAAAAATGATAACACAAAAATCTCTAACAAGAGACGCAGCATCAGTGTGATGGTTCCTTTTTGTCAATGTTTAAATGTGCTACGCACATTTCAAACAGCGGTTTACCAAAGTGCTTCACAAGTTATATAGCACCCAATATAGCATAAAACAAACATTAAAACAATAAAAATAAAATACAGAGATCATAAACAGCAAACAGGAAACAAGTCCAGTGTTTTCCAGTCCTGATCTCCGTGACACACTGACCTACATATGTGTTCCTGCTTTGAAGAATGTCGAGTATTTGAAGTCCTGGTTTGACCTAAGGTGTGGATTACTGCTCCTGTGTGTCACCTGATGGTCCCTTGTCGTCAGTGTTAGTGTCAAATTGAAATGCTGTTGTACATTTAAAACAGCAGCAGCTGAACAATCTGCTTCACAACCTACACCAACCATCATAGCATAGAGATTAACACACACAAAAAAATCACAGCAATATTAAACAGAAAACAAGTCCAGTTATGTGGACTGGATTAGTGGATTCCAGTGTTACTTTTCCATAGAAAGAAATTTGCAGTGACTTGCAGTGAGTCACTTGCAAGTACGGTTATCTAACGTCTTGGTGCTTCATTGGATGATACATCAGCATGAAGCACATAGTCAAGAGGTTGAAGGAAAAGGAAACATACCTTTTAAAAGGGTTTATAAAAAGACGTGAAACCTTCTGAGTTATTCAGCAATCCAGAATCAATATTTTAAAGAAATACCTTTCTGCAGCCACAGCTGCAAGCTCCTGAGATATGTCTTCCTGCAGGTCTGTACACGCATCCATCCATCGTCTGCCTGCTTTTCCTGCAGGATCGCAGGGTGGCCTCACTCCACTCGTCATTCCAATTAGCAGTTTGCAGAGACAAATCAAATTAATGGTCATGTTTGTAGATTGTTGTAGGAAACTAGAGTAAACAAGGCAAACTCCATACAGACAGACCACAGGTCAGAACCTTTGTGTTGCAAGGCTACCAACTGTACAACCCACTGTTCCACTGTGCAGCCTGCTTTACACATCTACACAGTGAAATGAATGGCCTTTCTAAATAAACCAGCTCAGTTACACTGGATAAAGAACATCTGTGGACATCAATTTTAAAGTCTAGCCACACATTCTCATTATGTTTTAGGTCTTGACTGATTGCAGCCTGGGAGTGTTTAAAGATGCCCTGCTTGAATGTAATCTCCACCTTAGTCTCAAGTTTTTTTGCAGCTTGTAACTGTTTTTTTTTGTTCCCCCATGATTGCCCTTTGTGTAGTTTATTTTAATCTCCCATTATCTCTGAATCCCCTCGGTATGATGCAGCCACCTGCAGCCCGTTTCACTGTGGGAGTGTCATGTTCAGGGTGATAATTAGTGTGTTTTGTTGTGTTTTATTATGGTCACACCTTACCATAGTGTCTTTGCTATAATCTCCAAACGTGACGTCTTTTTGGCTTTTTAAATAATTACTTTCGTCTTTCTTCCATAAACGCCACATTTGTAAAGTGTTGCTCTTGTATGGTTGTCCCACCTGAGCTGTCAGTCATTGCAGCTCATTCTGACCCTCTTCATTGCTTCTCTGCTTGATGCTCTTCTTGTCCGTCCAGTCAGTTTATATGGAGATTTATGGATTGGTGAGTTTACAGTTGTGCCCTACTCTTTTTATGTTTGGATAATGTATTGAACAAACCTCTGTGAGCTATCCTAAGCTTTGCATATTGCTTTTTAACTTAACTCTATTCTAAATGTCTCCACAACTTTCTCCCTGACTTGTCTGCTGTTCTCTTTGGTCTTCATGATGCTGTTTGTTTACTAATGTTCTCTAACAAACCTCTGAAGCCTTTAAGCAAATCTGGATTTATAGTAAATGTAACTAAATGTGAACAAGTTTAAGGGCAGTAAAACTTTTGCAAGGCTTTCAGAATTTCTGGAGAAGAAATATAAATCATTTCTCTTATTATGGATGGCATAATATTGAATTATCAGGCAAAAAATAGATGAAAGCAGTGGTCTCAAACTCCAGTCACAATACCCAAAGTTTTGCAACTTTTATGTGTCCCCTGTCCTTCATGCTTGGATTACAGTACGGTGAAACTGCCTCACCAGAGGCAGTCAGCTCCACAGAGCTCTGCTCTGTCCAGCATAAGGACAGCAGGCATGCTGAATCTAAACGTTGCAGGACATCGGAACTGGAGTTTGAAATTACTGGATTAAGGCATCCTTAAGCAGATTCTGAGCAAATAGAACATCAGACATTTTTTTTCTAAATAAAAAAGAGCACTTTTTGGAATATGCTGTAATTAAACATGTGAATTTAGATAAATTCAGCGTATCAGCCGGTTTTAAGGAAGCTTGCCTAAACGTGAAATTTGATTTCTGTTAAGGCACAACCTGCACTCCTCGCTGCTTCAAACTGACCTGACAGGATTCCTTGATGCCATGTTATGAGTTCAGGTTTTGAACTCATGAGTTGAAACCACTGGATTAAAGCATCCTTAAGCAGATTCTGAGTAAATAGAACATCAGACATTATTATTTTTTTTATAAAAAAGCACTTTTTTGAATATGCTTTAATTAAACATGTGAATTGGATAAATTCAGCGTATCAGCCGGTTTTGAAGGAAGTTTGCCTAAACATGAAATCTGAATTCTGCACAGTCTGCACTCTTTGCCGCTTCGAACTGACCTGACAGGATTCCCTGATGCCATGTTATGAGATTAAATATTCTTTTTAGCAAAATAGTAACTTGTTGAATTAAGAATAATGTAATCAAATGGATGTACATGAAGTGCAATATTTTAGAAAAGCTTTTTTTAAAGCCTAGATTTGCTGTTCAGTCTGAAAAATTTGAGATTAGTTTTTAACATTTTAAATACAGTTTTTGAAATATTAACTGATTAAAAATGATGGGTGACTTTAAATAAGTGTTTATGTTTGAGGCAGTTCTGGATGTCTGGTTCAATAATGTGCTCTCCAGCATTCCTGGAGAAGGAAAATCTTGTTTAGAAGTTTAGAACGATCTTCAGTTTAAATGAGAACTTCCCAAAATCAATTAAACAAATTTATTTGTATAGCACATGTCAGCAGCAAGGCAGTTCAAGGTGCTTCACATAAGAAAAAACACAAAATTACAAAGTTACAAAAGAAACACCATACTGTCAACAATCGAACAAACATTACATTTTGATGAGTGCCGTCACCAAAATCATACATGTCAAATATGTTGGTCAATGTTTAATTTATTTTGGCTCAAAAGCAATTCTAAACATGAGGGTTTTTAGTTTTGATTTTAAAAAAAGGAAGTGAAGAAGGATAAAATTTTGATTGGAAAATCAAAACCTGCCATTAATGAGCCGATTTATTTTCTCTTATGTCACGTGTCATTTATTTTAATGGGCGGCCCATGCCTAAAATCCACACAGAAGCTGATTTGTAATAGGTTTTTGTGAAGGTGTGGAGTTCTTCAGAAGCTGCTGCCCCTCCTCGTCATGACAACATATTTTAGTATTTTTCTGAGAAAACGCCTTTACTCGTGACAATTACAGAGACTTATTTATTTGGTCTTATCTTCTTTTCCAATTAAAAGAGAACGCCTGGAGAAAGAATGCCCATGAATCACCGTTCCAGTGAAATTCAGTCCAGAAAAACGTTTCTGCCTGGTTTATCTATTCTCATTCTAGAGCTATTCTGCTTTCTACAGAGTTATCTCCGTAGCTGCTGCTGTAGCATAAGGACAAACTGATCCCCTTTTCTCACTTAATTTTTCTACTACTCTCCAATGTGCATTATTTTCTGCTATTTCAGCTGCTAACTTTGTTTTCTCAGTTATTTATCTCTCTAAAGAAGCTACACCTGATCTAGCATTCTGTTTGCCTGTGATAAGTTCCTGTTGGAGGGCATCAACTGAGATAATGCTGCTAAGAGCTAAATTTCCTCCCTCTCCTATCAACTTTTTATTTTTCTTTAACTTAGAGTTTAACTTAGAGAGTGCTCCTAAGACAGAACATTTCTTCTGTTCCTTTCTTGTGGACCTGCTCTGTCTTCTCAATCTCCCAGTCGCATGGCAGATGGTCCATCTGAGACATGATCAGCTGGAGGCCTGTTTTAGTGTTGTAGTCAAGACCACCTAACCCGAGACCAAGTCGAGCCCAATACCAGCACCCTGTGCTAAAGGACACAATAAAATGTGAAATATGAACAAAATTCCTTCTTACATTGATCTGAAAGATTCATATTCCCGTAAAAACACCTACATTTAAACAATATAATTCAAACTCTTCTTCATTCTGCCTTGCTTCCATCTCTTGTCTCGTGCCATACCTAAAAAAATAACGCCCTGGGTGTTTGCTCATATCGCACATGTCAGAAACCACAACTCTCTGCACCATTAACATAGCAATTAACACAATGCCCCAACGGTGAACAAAGCTCATCTATGAACACAGTGCAAGGCGCAACAAGCAAGAAGTAACCAAGCACAAGGCGCGCACCGTGACTCTTCTCACCCTCTGTCCTGCTGCATGAAGCCAGGCAGCTGCTATGTCTGCTACCAAGACAGGTGACGAAAAGAGCAATGAGCATGCTCTGTGTGCTCTTCTGTTCTTGTGTTTTATTTCTTCATTAATTAAAAAAGTATCAATGTATATAATAAAATAAAATAATAATAGCTACTGCAGTGTACACCGAGCATTGCAAGCATTACAGCGAGGCTCCACTCCTGTCTTCGTAAAGAGCCGTTCAGAAGAATCGCATTGTTCATGAATGTCACATCACTGTATTGCAGACTTTGGTCACAGCGTTGTCCCATATATGCGACACTTAGAAAAGTAAGTTCTAAGTGAAAACTTAGTACTTACTTTCATGATGAGGGACATAGTCCCCACCATCTGTGAAAGTGAAGCGCTGGGGAATTTACATGTCACCATTGGATTTCTTATGAATTATGTAGTGGGATTCTATTACTGATGATTAGACAGACATCTGCCACTCAGAAAACACCTGCGCATTGGAGTTAAGCGTCCACTTTTGCTACATGCTTGTCCAGAAGGAGTGAATCCTGGAAGTCAATGACTTAATACAGACCACTAATGTGCATGTTTCTACTCAAACTGTCAGAAGCAGACTCCTTAAGGGTGGTGTGAGGGCACAATCTCCACATATAGGTTTTGTGCTGACAGCCCAACATCGTGCAGGATGATTGGCGTTTGCTAGGAAAAACCTAGCATGGATGAAAGCAGGTTCACACTGAGCACATGTGACAGACGTGACAGAGTCTGGTGACACAGTGAAGAACATTATGCTGCCTGCAACATCCTCCAGCATGACTGGTTTGGTGGTGAGTCACACATGTTTGGATGGCCGCACAGCTCCCCATGTGTTGCCCAGAGGTGCCCTGACCGCCAAGGCCATATGCTGGTGCAGTGGGCCCCAGGTACCTTCTCATTAATGACGAAGCAAGGCCTGTTTCATCAGTTCCTGCATGATGAGGGCATTAATCTTAAGGACTGGACACTTGTTCCCCAGACCTTAATCCAATTGATATTTGGGACATCATGTTTCTGTCAATCCACCAACGCCACGTTTCCCCACAGACTGTTCAGCAGCTAACTGCTCTAATCCAGGTCTGTGAAGCGATCCCTCAGGCGAACATCTTCCATCTCATTATTAGCATGCCCAGGCATTAGTGGGAGATTATTCAGACATGTGGAGGTCTCACATACACGCTGAGCCTCATTTTTAAGTTATATTCACTGATGTTGAATCAGCCTGTCGTGTTATTTTCCACTTTCACTTTGAATATGAATCCAAATCCACATCTCCATAGTGTAATCATTTTGATTTACATTGATAATGTTTATGTTTTCTTCTCATTCAATTCCACCATGTTAATAGTAAAGTTTTTCAATGACAATATTTAATTAAATGAGATTATTTTAGTGTTCCCTTTAATTTTGTGAGCATTGTAATTTGAATAATGAACGGAAGCTAATGCACTGTTTGATAACCAGGATTAGATGTAATTTATGTGATTTTGAATTTAAATATTTTTTTTTTTGTAAAGTGCCTCAAGACAACATTTGTTGTTAATTCTTTCTTGGGTTTTTCATCATCATGGGGGGAATTATTCAATACCAAACGGTTTTGGTCCAACACCTTCAGGTGCCAGCTACGAAACTGAAGATGAAGAGCAATTCTTTTTTGGCATCTAAGGAAATTCAAGCATAAATTCAAATTCCAAACTTGTGACAAAGAAACGGAAGACGAAAAATAGAAAAGATGATTTGACAGGTTTGTATCGGGGTGTGGACACTTAGTCACGTTATCCGATTTTAAAATTATTTTCCTTTGAACAGATTTATTTATTTTTCTGTTGAAATGCATAGAATATATTTAGCAATATATGAGGGAATGTTTTTACAATTACTTGGTCTATTTTTCACATATACACTTTTGAGAGCCACAATTTCAGTCGTAGCACAAACATATGACCCAATATGGGTGAGATAAAATCCACAGCAGAAGAAAATCTATCAATTTGTATGTTTAAAAGCCTTTGTCTATATGTTTAATATAGACAAATTAATATAGTAATATAGACAAATTAAAATGTTAATATAGAAAAATTAT
This sequence comes from Poecilia reticulata, assembly GCF_904066995.2. NCBI lineage: Eukaryota > Metazoa > Chordata > Actinopteri > Cyprinodontiformes > Poeciliidae > Poecilia > Poecilia reticulata. The sequence continues at coordinate 25,908,057 of NC_088840.1, read as the reverse complement.
TAATAACATCCATGAAAAAAGGATGTAAACACATTTGTTTTATTCCCTCCCATTAAAAAAGTTACATTTTTAAACAATTTTCAAATGACAAAAAAATGTAATTAAAACAAACATAAATTCTTATTGGCACAAGACTGAAAATCCTGCAGTTTCTGAATCAACCAATTCATATTTTTAAAAAGTTTTTGAAGTTGTATTTTGTATAACTACTCCACCATCGCAGTAGGAAAGGTTTAAGCAAATCACTGAACATCAATTATTAATGACACTCATGACAAATGGATGTGGGAAATATTCTTTTATTCCCTTCCTTAAAGCTTTGTCATTTGCATGAAGTGAATAAGAAACATATTTTTGCTATTAGTCATTACTTGAACAATAGGATTTAGCACGAATAAATTTATTCTTCTGCAGAAGTGAAAACAAAGCCTCTGACTACACAAACAAACCGAATCTAAGCAAAACAAATAATGACCTTTTTTTTTAACCCTTTCATGCATGAATTATGATCCTTTGTGTCAAGATTTTTTTCCAATTCTCTTTTTTTTTTTATTTTCTTCAGGCATAAAAAAGGTAGGAAAAACATTTTTGTTAAAAAAAAATTAAATGTTTTTTTATTTTATGTCTTTTAGGTGATCAATTGTAATTTCTCCAAATACAAAGTTGTTATTTGAAAAATACATCAGTTCTTTAGGGATTATCTGATGTCAAATTTTTTTTTTACCTGCAAAAGTCGTCTACAGTAGAAGGAGGGACCGGGTCGGTCGGCATGCTTTTTTGTCTGTCGGCCATATTTGATTGAACAAAAATAATTTCTTGCATTTGCAGCTGATGGCCAGTATTTTATGATACATTAGTGTCCACTTCAGTGGTCTGTGTGCATTTATAACATGAAAATCCACAAGAAGCACAAGAAAAAGCTTTTAGACAGCTGTCCACTGCAGTCACCACTATGCATGAAAGGATTAATAAATAGCAAAAGCAAAGCAATTATGATTCTCATCTTGAAATATGTCTTCCTCCTTTCATAATCAGCTTCAGATTTTTATTAAACCAATCTTTTGCAGATGTCTGTCTTCTTTATCAACTTTCTACTTCTTGCATCAGCAAATGAAGAATTTATCTGGACTTGTGTGTACAACTAAACTCATTGCATACATTACATTAGCTTATTTTTTCCTGGCTGAGAGGCCAATAATCACATCTGCTTCATCTAGTTTACAGGGTAATATTAGTTGTGAGGTTAATGAAATTATTACTCTATAATGAAACTTTGGGTTTCATGGACATAGACTCTCTTCATATGTAGCATCCTGCCTCCAACACTGGCTTTGGGTTTAGATGTAGAAGATTTTGTCAATGAAAATTATTGCTACAGAAAATTGTATGTTATGGTTTCCTGAGAAGTTTTGCTTCTAGAAACACTTTACCAACACTGTCTAATCACAAAACTAAAAACCGATAATGAATGTACATTAACTTAATGACACCTTACCTGGTAAAACATAATAAAAATACAATCATAGTCACAATTTTAGTATATTACTTTAATGGCAGAAAATTACCATAGTGCTTCCTGAAAACAGTTATTTCCTTGAGAAAATGGGAAAAAAAATCTATAAGTCTCTATTTCTAAAGACAACAAGACAGAAATATGTTGCTTACATTTCTTTACATTGTGACAAATGTTCAGTGTTCTTAACAGGTTTCATTCAAAATGTCGGTTTACACATTTTTTGGCAATCTTTTCTTAATTCACGTTGCTCATTGTGAATTCACTTACCTGACCTTGCCTAACCTGTTACACGTTTTCTAGGCACTTATTGCAGGTGGAGCTTAAGGTAGCTCATGAGTCATACAGGTGGCTTATAAGGTTGATGTAGGAGAAAACACCAGAGCACACAGAGAGCATCCGTAAGTGGGAGGTACGATGGAGGAGGAAAACAGAGAGGAAAACAAAGAACTCAAGTAAGTAATTTGTTAATCTGGCTTTTTGTAACCAATGACAACTAACATATTAACAAAGATCGATCGATCTATCTATCTATCTATCTATCTATCTATCTATCTATCTATCTATCTATCTATCTATCTATCTATCTATCTATCTATCTATCTATCTATCTATCTATCTATCTATCTATCTATCTATCTATCTATCTATCTATCTATCTATCTATCTATCTATCTATCTATCTATCTATCTATCTATCTATCTATCTATCTATCTATCTATCTATCTATCTATCTATCTATCTATCTATCTATCTATCTATCTATCTATCTATCTATCTATCTATCTATCTATCTATCTATCTATCTATCTATCTATCTATCTATCTATCTATCTATCTATCTATCTATCTAATCAAATAAAGGCTGTTTTAGCCTCATGAAAAAGTTATTGTCTTCAAATCCTATTTACCATATTGTGCTGTTGTTGTTGCAATAACATTCATCAAGAATTTATTTTATTTTTTTATGTGTTTGATGATGTTAAAGCTTGTTTTAGCCGCCTTACTTATCATGGTTTAACCTCATGCATCTGTTCCAGGAGGCCGTGGGACACCTGTCGGGAGGTTCCTGTAATCGAAGACGATCACACACCTTGGAAGTTGTTAAAGCTTCTAAAGACCATCGCTCTGTTTGCAGTAGCTCTCATTGTGTTTGGATTGGCAATATGTAGCAAGGTTAGCTTCATATTACAGATTTAAATTGTGAATTTCTAATATTTTTCTGTTGTACATAGAATCCCACTTTTTTTGATTTCATTGTTGAGATGCAGTAAATATAAATGCAGTCATTAGCTGCCAGAAAAGGTTGAGATATTACAGACAGATACAACTGAAGCTGTTTGGGGCTTGAGCCCACCTCATCCAAAAAGTATAATAGTACAGGTACCTTAAAGGTAACACAGAACATTTATATTGTTTAGTTTCAAGTGGCAACAAATTCTCAACAGTCAGTTAAGATACCAGTGTCCTTCAAAGGCTTCTTTTATTTTCCAGGCTTCTTTTCTTCTCCTCATCACTTTGTCCCATGAAGATACAAAGACCCTCCAAGCTGAGCAGAAACCCGTCGCACTGCTGTGTATTGGCTGCTCTCTCATTGCACCCACTGTTCTGCTGCTGCTGAAAAGCATCTGGAAATCATGTTACAAAACATCAAAGCTGCCAAGAAAATCATCTGTAGCCCTGGTAAGACACAAGATAATATTTACTAACTCTATCTTAAGTCTTATGGATCCCAAAAAAACAATTACTGATATGGCATGTTTCCTTGTTTCTGTGACATTTTGTTGAATTTAACTTTTTCTTTGTCCCTCAGGTTTTGTTCTTCGAGTTCCTTGTTTCTGTGGGGTTAGCAGTGCTTACCATTGTAGCAATGCCACACCTGGACATTGTGACCAATGTGACCATCCTAAACAGTGTAGCTGTCCTCTCTGCATTCCTGCAAGCAGTCACTCAGTGCACTGCCAAAAAGATGAACATCTTCCTGCTGCCTTCCATCATGGCCTTCCTGTTCATGGTTGTTGGTTACTGTTTGTTCCTGGTCCTGTACATTTTGAAAGACCCCGCCGATGTGAAGACAGCCATCTGGGTGGGTCTTGCTGTTGGTGGGTCAATCTTGGTATCTTTCAACTGGTGGGAGAATTACTTCAGGGTGATCTGTGTGAATAGCAAATCCAACGTCCTCAAAAATCTGTTTGAAGACTTGAACAAGTCTCAGAACATGCTGCACATCATGTCCAGCGTACTGAGGATTGTGGTCACTGCCTGTGTGCTTGGTGCCTATGTTCCTCTGGCCAAGATGGACTGGGACATTGTGACCTCCATTCCAAGCAGGGAAACAAGAATAGTAGCCATCATCATTGGGGTCCAGTTGACCTCCTCTGCACTCTGCCATTGGTTTGCTTTGGCAGCCTGTAAGATGCATGCTGTCCGCCGATGCTTCATCCTGCCTTTGTACCTGGCTTCACTGGCTGTCATGGTGCTGTTCATCGTCCCTGTTATTCTGGATTATCAGGACCACCAGTTAAGCTTAAACACAACTGAAAACATCAACTTCACAAGTTACTGCACTGAAGCTGTGAATGTAAGAAATCAAAGTCTGAGTGGTAACCTGTTCCCACATCTGGTTTTGGATGTTGCCCAAACTCTCTGCTTCCTGGACATGTCCAACACAGTCGACATCGGCTTACTGACAGGTAAAAAGAAAATAAAGAAATGCTGTTGTTGTTATCTGGGTATTTTGCTTTTTTGGGGGTTATTTGTTTTGGCTGTTTTAGTATTTAAGGTTTGGTAGTAGTGACTTTTTTCTTTCTTTTCTTTCTTATCAGGTGCAGCAGCATCATGGTGGATTGGTCTTGTGCTGGCTACTATCCATATATGGTACTTTAACATCTATCGTATCCAGAAGACACAAGACTTGTTTGTTCGGAGACTCTATGAAGGAGCCTTTATTGAGCAGTCCTTACTCCTCAACACCCGTTTCAGCATCCGGTCAAGAAAAAACAAGAAGAAAGCGTAAGTTAGTTAGTGTGTGCATATGCTGTGCAACTCTTTCATCTTCTTTCTTTTGGGCATAAATTTCTGTTTCAGTATATAGTAGTAATCATAAAGCAATTACTTATATTTGCAAATATTGTCTTATCAAGGAATAAGGAGGATGACACTCCTGCTCAGATTTATCTCTGTGCAACAATGTGGCATGAGACCTATGAGGAAATGATGAATATCATGATCTCAATTTTCAGGTGAGCACCTTAAGACTCTCTATTATATATAATTTAAGTATTGTCTTACAATCTTCATTTGACTTTTTTTCTAATGAATTCATTCAAACTTCATGTTTGTCTCAAGACTGGACAAGTACAGACCAAAAGCAGGATCCAAGTTTAATGATTTCACCTTTGAAGCCCATATCTACTTTGATGATGCCTTTGAAAATGTCAAAGGAAATCAGGATCGTCACCTGAACACATATGCAAAGGACCTTGTGCAAATCATCACTGAGGTTTATGGGTAAGAACCATGTTTACAGATAGCTTATTTTATAACCTGATTGCCAGCAGAGTTTGTCTGAAAGGTCATTAGGTTTTAATAATTATCATATTTCCCACAAAAATTACTTAATTACTAACATGTTAGAATAACTTGTTTTGCCAACAATTCTTGGAAGAAAGTTGTTTGAAAAATAAAGATGTTTATCACAATCTGTCTTAATTAATAAGTCAAGAAATAAACTTGATCCTCAGCTATTAAAATGACGTTAATTGAGTAGGAAACCGATCAGGCCATGAATAGAAAACATGTTTTTAAGATCAAATGTGTATTTACTTGCATGTAAATTTCTAGCAAGTTTGTATAGATTTGACATGTTCAGATAATATAGATTGCTAGTTATTTTGTCAAAGTTTTAATTTGGTTTAGAGTTTGCTGTTCAGATCTATATTGGAGAGATTCTGGTTAAATGAGATAACATCTGATACCTACTACTCAGTGTCACCTACTTCAGAATAAGATTAGACTTTTCCTGGCTGGCTCGCCACTCAGAATCACCTCATTATCAATAATTCACTCCAAATAACATAAGTTTGTGCCAATTAATTTTATTCCCTAAAAGCAACAATTGAAACACTAGAGATGAAAATGTTCCAAGGTAAATTATTTATCAGTATCCTTTCTCTCTATCATCAGCATCTTCAAGAACCTTGATAAAACATTCTTCGGAGTACAGCAGCAAATTCCTCATCAGTCAATCATAGAGACGCCATATGGAGCTAGGCTGGTTGTTGAAATGCCTCATGGGAATAACATTGTAGTTCACTTCAAAGACAAACAGAAAATCCGGAACAAAAAGAGATGGTCTCAGGTAGGTAATAGCATATGGATTATCTCAACATTTTAGTCAAGAACCTTTAGTTTAACTGTTTATTGTCTGCAGGTGATGTATCTTTACTATCTGTTGGGTTGGAAACTCATGACCAAATATCACAGCCGCTGGAAAAGTGGGGAAAAGGAAATTGATCTAAAGAAAGATATCAAGGTGAGATAGAAGAAACTTTCTGGGTATTTTATGAAGTGCAAAAATGCTCATTTAATTTTCAGTGCGCAGTCAAAGACAGAGTTGAATGCATAAAAAACAAAACTGTGCATTTATTCCAGAGAGAGAAACACAACACCTACCTCTTGGCTTTGGATGGGGACACAGACTTCCAACCAGCGGCTGTGATGCTGCTCATTGATCGTCTGAAAATGTATCCCCGTGTTGGTGCAGCATGTGGCAGAATTCACCCCACTGGATCAGGTTGGGAGCAAACCAGGACTATTTTGCACAAGACAAAGGGCCATGGTGAGGTTATAAACCAGTTGTCTATTTGATCTGCAGGTCCTGCTGTTTGGTTCCAGAAGTTTGAGTACGCTGTCAGTCACTGGCTGCAGAAGACAGCTGAGCATGTCTTTGGCTGTGTACTGTGCAGCCCTGGTTGCTTCAGTCTGTTCAGAGCAGAGGCACTAATGGATGACAACGTGATGAAGAAATACTCAACCAAATCCACAGAACCCAGTCAATACATCCAATATGACCAAGGTACAAGCCTGAACTCTATTAAAACTTTTTGTTAACTTGCTTTGTGATAATATAATCTAGTTTAAGCAAATAATTTCACATTGTATACTTTTATACTGCAAAGTGGAACAGTTGGTTTCTGTGATTTTTCAGAGGTTACTCAGCTATCTGTTGAAACTTTGCATATTCTCTACTTTCATCCGCATGTTTCCTTCCAAAGCTCCAAAGTATGCATCTTTATTTAATTGGTGCAACCTGCCCATTGTGTTGCTCATAGTCCACTCTCATTAGACAACTTCCCCCAAAAGACCCTGCCTGGATTAAATGTTTAGAATGGATGGATTAATAGAGATAAATATCCAATGAAGATACTATTCTTCATCTTTGCTTTGACTTTCAAGTTTTCTTAATTTTTCCAACATCTAAATATATATTTTGTTTTTTCAGGTGAGGACCGCTGGCTGTGCACTCTGCTGCTGAAACAAGGCTGGAGAGTGGAATACAATGCAGCATCTGATGCCTACACCAACGCACCAGAAAACTTCAAGGAGCTTTATAACCAGGTGAGTACATCATCAGTGTAGATCCAGTGTAGAGCTATAATTCAAAAACATATTGATAATAATTACCCACACAACAAGAAATAAGAAATATCCTTTGCTTCCTGTGGATCAAGGTAATTTGTCCACCACTAATACCACCCGGTGCTTTAGTTTGCAAGACCTCAAACTCACAGTTATACTTATTGAGATCTCTAAAATAAATTTGTTGTTGTACTCAGTATGTTCTACCAGACAATGGATTTGTGACGTTGCTTGGTTGATGTTCCAGTAGTTATCAGCCGTGGTTATTTTACCCCTGAGTCATTTTTAATTTTCAGTAATTGGATAAATTAATGGAATTCCCATCGAATAAAAGGTTTCAGGACAAAAAGAGGTCATAACTTAATAATGACTACTGCTTTTCTACTTAGCGGAAACGATGGGGCCCTTCCACGATGGCAAACGTTGTAGATCTGATCGGTTCCACCAACCTGGTTTCCAAGAAGAATCCATCAATGTCCAAACCATTCATGCTCTACCAGCTGTTTGCCATAATTTCAGCCATCCTTGCTCCGGCCACCATCTGTCTCATGGTTGCAGGTAACTGTCGTTATGTCCTCTGGACATGTACAACACTTGTACTAGATTAACATTTAAAAAGCTTGTGAATTAAAAATATACTGTTTCTGCTGTACCCAGGGAGTCTGTCCTTCCTTTTGGAAATACCTTCTGCTGCTGCTCTGGTCTTAGCTGTGATACCTCCTGCCATTTACTTGGGTCTTTGCTTTAAGCTGAAGGCAGACACTCAGATCACTATTGCAGCAGTGTTGAGTGTCATGTATGCATTCCTTATGATGGTAGTGACAATGTCCATTATTGGTAAGTGCTTATTTATGTTTAACAAATGTGTAAAGATATTTTGCTTTAACTCTAAACATTGGTCTTCTTTGTTTTCTGCCAGCCTCAATGGTGGAGGAAAAGACCATTCTGACACCCAGCAGCATTTTCATCGTGGCCATGTCAATCATTTACATCGTCACTGCACTGCTGCATCCTCAAGAACTTCCTTTGTTGTTCTATGGCCTACTCTACATCATCTGCATCCCAAGTGCCTACCTCCTGCTCACCATCTACTCCATGGTCAACATGAACAGTGTCTCATGGGGAACCAGAGAAACAAAACCTACTGCAGAGGCCGAAACAACTGCAGCCAACATCCAGCAAACTAAAACCCAAAAAGGTAGATTGGTACCACTCTGAATGACTTAATGACTAGAGCTGATCTTTCTGCAAAGTAAACTGAAACTTAGTTTTACCTTCTCAGCAAAAAACTCCTTCAAACGACTCTGCTCACAGATGAAATGCTGTAAAAAATCCAACCAGCGAGTAGAAGACGAACAGATCACCATGAGACAGGAGATCCCAGAGTCTATGCAGCTTGAACCTCAACCCCAGAACAGTATTGTGGATGATTCCCCCCAAAGAGAACAAGAGTAGGTGTTAAATATATGAAACACAATTCAACTACACAGTAGTAAAGCAATGGCTGATACTACTGTTTTTTTTTATTTTATTTTTAGGTCAGAGGAGACCAATTTTTACACTCCCGTTCAATGTAAGTGCAAGAAAATGTTTGTTTTTATAGAGCTTTAGTACATTAATAAATATATTAATACATTAATAAAGTCTTTTCCAACCACTTAATGATATTAGGTTTTCAAATTATTTTCTGTCCTATTTTGCTGCTTAGGTTGGAAAGCACAAGTGGAGAGTTTGTCCAGAGACATTCAACTGCAAGTGGATTCTCTCGATGAGGTGATGTCCTTTAGCTTAATAGAGACTTCAGTCTTATAAATACTTATGGTCAATTATTTAAGTCTTTGTTTTACTCACTATACGTATATCAAATAGCACCATTGTTCACCACTCGTTATTCAGACATCCAAAGAATCAAATCTGATTTATTTGATTTTAAAGAATAATTTAATCTGGTGATAATCAGGATTGGACTGATAAATCCACCAGTAAACTGTAGGTAGGAATTATGACATTATGTTCACTGAAGGACGTTGCCAAGAATCAGCTAAAGGTCAACAAATACTAATAATCCTTTAAGTGGTTCATTTGTTGCTTTGTTCAGTTAAATGTAAATTTTCTATGGATTACAAATGTTCACAACGTTATCCCCAAATGTTTATCTTTGACTTTTTGTTAATTTTAGACATTGAACTAATGTGTTGTTGCAGGATGAGGAGCGGTTTTGGAAGGAACTTATTGAAAAGTACCTGGAACCTCTGCAGAATGACAAAGAAAAACAGGAAAAGACTAAAAATGAGCTGCAAGATCTTAGAAACAAGGTAAAAGGGGAGAGTTGTAATTTAATACATTTGACATTTGCTGGAAATTTTTTTACATTTTTTAAGCTAACCTTGTACTTCTTTCCCAACACAGATCAATTTTTCATTCTTCTTCTTGAATGCCCTGTGGCTGGTGGCAGCCTTCGTCTTTCAAGTCTTTGAGGTCTTTCAACTCAAGTTTGACATCGTTGACTTGAACCTCAACAAAACTGGTAAACAGTTCCAAGTTGAGCCAATAAGCCTCATGTTCATCCTGGGCTTTGCTCTCTCAGTTTTGCTCCAGTTTATTGGGATGTTGTACCACAGGTAATCACTGATTAGATTTTTTTTCTCAACTATATTTCCATAACTACAGTCAACAAAAAGATGCTTATAACACAAAACTTTTTCTTCTCCACTTTTAGAATTATGACCCTCATTCATTATGTGGCGTTTTTGGAAACGGAGCCAAAACAACAAAAGTCTGCAAGAAAAGAGGTAAATATTTTTGTTTATTATTCAAACTAAACCAAACGATTGGTCAGATGTCTACCATGTTATATCATCACAGATATCCCAACTGCCAAGAATTAATAAAATTATTATCACGACATCTTTTCAACAAATTTTCATTAAATAACTCTGCTATCTCCCAAAGTTATTCCCTGTTCTTGTGGATTACACAAACAACACATAGACTGTGTTTAACAATTTAAAACTAAATTAAATAGCCTGTCATTCACTAAATATGATAAAAACATCTTTGAACTATATATATTTTACATACAATACAATAGTTGTAAATAACAACTGTGGATGTGGAAATTAACATTAAAAATAATTAGAAAGACTCAGGCTTTGCAATGTTTGACACAAGCGAAGCTCCAAGAAACTCAATACTCAATATCAAATGATAGACGGTGCAATCCCTTTCTTCCCCCACAAAAACAAAAAAACAACAATAAAAAAACACACAGACACATGTGGCAGTGCATCTAGCCCCCTCTTTTGGACATTTTGCAGGCTGTAATTACCTGTATCCAAATGTTTTGGGACCTTCCACTGGTATTTTGGGAAAAAAACGGTATTGAAGTCCAAACTGATATTTACATCTATCTAAATACCCAAACTGGATAGATGTTGATAAAACAATGTGTGATTAGAAACTATCTCATGGCTCAGACCATACTGACCTTTAATAAAACAGTTGATTCAGAGCCTGTGTAAGAAATATTCACAGGGAGGGAAACAAGACTGCAAGAAAAACCAAACTCTAGATAGATATTTATGTGGAGCAAAGGCAGTAATGACGCCACATGGTGGTGCTGTTGAGCTGTAAATAGGACTCGACATGTGTTGATGTTGGTGCCATAAAGGGATATGACGTACCTTTTATAATTAATAAGACAACACAGTATTCTTTACTTTACTGGAAAACATTCAAATATGTCAACACACAAATCAATGAAAATAATCATTTGAAGACTGAAAATTATTGGTCAAGAGAAAAATTTTTATTTGGTAGCTTTTACAGAAATCTCCAGGAGGAGTAAAATTTAATAAAATGTAAATATTTGTGAAGTTAAATATTACCCGTTCAATCATTTTCCATACTGCAGGAATGATTGCCTGCTAGGTGTGCTCAAGGTGTTGCAGCATTTTTATCCAATAAAGTTTATTTGATCTCTTCCAGAATGCCTCCATGTCCAATGCAGATTCAAGCTCACTCTTCAACTCCGTGACTGACATGAGCACCGTCTCACAGGAAGAAAGTGAATTTTATTTAAGTGATGAGGAGTGGGAGGATGAAATCTACTCTCTACAGGAGATTGGGGATGGAACTCAGGAGACTTAGGTTTTTAACAAGCCTGTTTCTGCACCTAAACACTTTTAGCACTTTGATGTATCTGCTGTTGCACAGATCTTTTTAAATGGCGCTGCAAAGTAGGACACATACCATGAAGGCAACCCCAAGATGAAGTATTTTATTTAAATGTTGTGACTTCTTAACTATTTATCATTTTGAAAAACAGAGGTCCTGTGACAGTTTTTTTATGTTCCTTTTTTGTATAAAATGTTTATGTATTATCTAGTGTGTAGATTGGGTCTTGAAATCAGTGATCAATATTTACTTTGAATCAAAACTGTCTAAGCTATTCAGTCCATTAATGGAAGCTTCATAAATGTGATAAATGTTTGATTTATTCTATTGATTTATTCTATTCATCAGATTTTTTTATTAACTCAATAATTTTAATTTATTGCAGTTCATTGAAGGAAAAACCTGAAGGATGAATTAATCTTGAAAGTACAATATTACTACAGTGTTACTACTGTCATAAGCTATTCAAGGAGGTTCTTACTTTGGAAAAACCTGTAAAATCTGGTTGGCTCACTACTTGAATGTTAACTCAGAAACTGTTTTGCTAAAAATGCAAATGTTAAATTACCTTTATTCTTTTTGAATTGTTTCGTGTGATCCGGAAAGCATACACATTGTTTACAATATGTATTTCCTGTTGTCAGCATCTTTGTTTTTCTTTTAAAAATGTAAAAATGTGTAAGTTTAATATATTATAAAGTATTTGTGTTATGGCCTATTTTTTATTTAACAAGAAAACAAAGAAATACATATAATAAAGGTATGAAAATAAATAAAAACATGGGGTTGAATTGTCTTATTTGTTACAATAGTACTACTTGGTCAATGTCTACATCATTGCTCTGCGTTCGGCTATAAAACTCTCATTTGGACAAATGCCCTCATGGATAGTTGAGAGCAGGAATGCAAGCATTGATTGATATCACTTCTGAGTTTCTCAACAGGGACACCTAATGCAAAGCGTTTGGTCTGCAGTAATTACAGTGACAAAAGTAGCTACATGTCTTGATGCTTTCTGAAAAAAAAGTCACTCTGGGTCTGAAAAGTTGCACAATAAAGCGAAAACGTCGCTGAAATGACAGCAATACTTTCCCTTGTCCACACTCCACAGATCATCTACAGTACGCTGCATTATTTTTTTGTCACTGATTAATCAAAAATAATGTGAATTTATGTATGTCTGTCATATCCATGAAAAACTTGCTAAATCTTCTCTTCAAGACTAACAGCTTTATCTTCTACCTCTTAAACTCCTGTCATCCAACGTGCTTACAGGTATGTCTCCAATCAGGAGAACATGTGGTCAGTTGCTGTCTGAGCCAAGCAAGCAATATTTTCCTGAGCTTTGGGCATTTTATGTACCATATCCAAAATAAAGACCAGGGTTCATATCATGGGAATGTCAGAGACAGGCGACTAAATGAGCAGTCAAATTGTCCCATGTGTCAAACTCCAGTCCTCTGCTGCTCTGCAGTTTTTATGTGTGCCACAGGTACAAAACACTGGAATGAAATGGTGTAATTACCTCCTTCTTGTGTAGACAAGTTCTCCAGCACCTTGCAATGACCTAATTATTCTGAATAGAATAATTAGGTCAACCTAATTGACGACTGGGAAGAGTAGACGTCTTGTGATCGGAAGGTTGTAGATATGATTCCAGCTTCCTCCTGTCACGTGTCGATGGGCAAGGCACCTAACCTCAAATTGCCTAGCAATCTGCATATCGGTGTATGAATGTGTGAGGGTTTTTGAGTGCGAATGGGTGAATGTGACTCTGTCCATTACCCTTCAGGTGTGGTGCAGCAGAGACACATCTAAAAGTTGCAGGGCGGTGGCCCTTGAGGACTGGAGTTTGACGCATGTGAAACTGACCACATGTAGCAGGGTCCATGTTCACAGAAAGAAACAGCAATGATGCCAGAAAGAAACAGCAATGGTGCAAGCATCAGAGCTGAGAAGAATTGCTGCAAAAGACAAATAATAACCAGTAAAACACAGCTCTCAGGTTATATATAATGTAAATGCATTCTGTGCTCAGGATTCTTTTTTTTTTTTTTTTAATAATTGAACGCATTGTGATTTAACCCTGGAAAAAGAGAAGAACAAACAATTCAACCTTCAAGAGGGGTGAAAGTACATTTCAGACCTTTAACCATATATATACACCATGGTAACATATTACATTTTCATAAGCAGGTAATACTAATATTTCTGCATGAGAGATTCGTGAGAGCTTGTAGAAAGGAGGAAGAAGGAAACGTTTTCTTTTTGAACCCCTCCTTTGGCATGGCAAACATTTCTCTCCCTTATGAATGAGGAATGAGATAATGCTGTCAAACAATGACTATGTGAGGCATTGATCCTCAAACTGAAACGATGACGTTTTAAGGTGGTTTGGATGATGACCTGAAAAGAAAAAAACTACTTGACAGAACAAAACAATGCAAATACAATATAATTCAGCTGTACTACGGTATGTAAAGAAACTAAAGCTTAACAAGACAAATCATTTTCTTTGTTTTTCATTTCAGCTCTTTCTCTTTCTCAGCACTTGAGTTGTGACACATCAGTGAAGGGGCTTGTTAAGAGATTATAATAAAGATATTGAGTCTATGTATTGATTCAAAAGTGTTTTTTTTTTTGCACAATAAGAAAGAAATAAAACTAAAACACTTGTGGTCTGTAAATTGTTCACACCTGTTATTGTTTACTTTCATTAATAGATTAGTTATTTTTTCTTCTGCCTTCACTGTAAGTTGCCTGCGGTGTTTTTCCAGAAACTTCTAATCAAATCAAACAAAGCTAAAAAGAAGCAAAGACGGAAAAATATTTTCATCTACATAAAGTCAAAGATGATTCAAATAATTTTAAATGAAAGAAATCAAGATTGAAACAACTTTGTTTCCAAGGTGTAACCTACTTGACCAACCTGTCAAAGCTTTTCTCCTCCTGCATCATAGTTTCTCTTTCTGTAGGATACAACTCACCGAAAAAATAAACTACCTCTGCCGTTAGACTTTTTGGATTTCATATATTTAATTTCTTCATCTACTTTGTGTGACAACCTTCGAAATTATGTTCGCAGGTTTTTGCATTTCATTCTGTTATATAACTTCAAGGCAGGAAACAGTCTACGTCCAGACTCATAGTAATTCATTTCTTAAAAATTATAATAATCATTACTGGTGCAAAAATCTGATTGGTTCACAAGTATATTGAATTGAATTTGGCAAAGCAACTGCAAAAAAAATCAGTATTAGTTGGTTAGCTTATGTTGACAATCATTAATACATTTGGATTAAACCTGACGTAACCCTAAGAGCAGGGTTTTTTTAGTTGTAATAATGTCTTGTGATGTAACAATACCTAATTTAAAATCAATACCTGATTTTAAGACCTTTGTACTTCCTAACAAGTTATGTCTATTATGATAGAAATCCCAAGGGGTATCTTTATTATTATTATTATTATTATTATTATTATTATTATTATTATTATTATTATTATTATTATTATTATTATTATTATTATTATTATTAAAGGTCTTTTTTCAGTGCAGTTTGAGCTATGAGTGACAGCCTTTTGTTCCTATGCAATAGAAAAATTAACCACTCAAGCAAATTATTAAAAGCCTAAAATTTCCAATAAAATTCAAGTACAAGTGACAAATTTGTCCTTAACTGTATATTTAGATTATTCGTGAAGAGTATTCTTTTTTTTACGTTTCATCTCTCAGTCTATTTTTTCTGGTTTACAATATCTGATGACAGTATTGTTTGCTTTTTGTAATTTCTTTGACCTAAGTTGGCAACCTGCCTGCTACGCGTCTGCAGGCACCAGGGGGAGGGGTTAGGGTTAGGACTGAAGGGCTCATGAATCATGCAGGTAAAAAGATTATAAGGATGAGAGAAAAAATCAGAGAGCATAACTGGACCTACGATGGAGGAGGACAACAAGAGAAGAGAGCTCAAGTAAGTAATGCATTATTAAAAGTTGGTTTGATTTTTAGCAAGATAAAACATTAAGAGTCTTCAATTATTAAATTCCACTGTGAAAAAGGAAGAAAACTGATCTCAATAACCTCCATGTTAATAATTTATATTTCAGGTTAAAGGTTTATCTGAACTTGGAAGAGCAGAAATGCTAATCCATAAATAACAGTTTGATCCTAAATAATTTCTTCTTTTAATCATCCTCATCCCCCAAACTGTGGCTTTTTGTGCTGTAATGCAGAAGGCCATGGGACACATGTCGGGAGGTCCCTACCATTGAAGACGAGCACACACCCTGGAAGCTGCTTAAGCTTGTACATGTCATCTCTTTGTTTGCAGTAGCTATCATTATCTTTGGACTGGCAATATGCAGTAAGGTAAGCTATTTTTATACGACTTTTTATGCTAAACAGATTAAACAAATGCCGTATTTTCCGCACTATAAGGCACCTAAAAACCTTCAATTTCCTCAAAAGCCGACAGTGCGCCTTATAATCCGGTGCGCCTTATTTATGGACCAATATTGAGCCACAACAGGTCTAGCTACTACGGTAAGCAGCCGCCGACTTCATTTTGCCCGTAGAACAAGAATAGGGATAGTTGTCAGAACGCTGGTTTGTAATCTATTAATAAAGTTTGACTGACCTATCTACCTACCGATGGTCTAGAATCAGGTCGTCTGCAGGTCATTTAGCACCACGTTCTCCACCAACATGCTGTGCGCAAATGGAGAAGGGTGACCATCGTCCGGCCACGCCCCGGCCCAGTCACGGAAGGCTCTCCTCACGGACCGGAGATGGACTGTTTTGTTGACATTCCATTAGACCATCTAGTGGATGCATAACGTAACTCCAGCCTCTACTGTAGCGTCTATTCTATGCGCCTTATAATGCGGAAAATACTGTACTTTTAAAAACCTGAAAGTAGAAAAGACCATGTAAATGCCTGTAATATGTTTGAGGCCATTTCTGTAGAACATAATACATTCATTGATCCCACTTCAACCAAAGAATACAAGTGAAATATAAGATATTTAGTAAAATTTTACAGTACAGCACTACAGTTTTTATTGTTTAGCTTGGTTATGAAGAGGCAAATACAAATTCTCAACATCTGCGGTACCAGTGGTTTTACATGATTTGCTTAATTTTCCAGGCTTGTTTCCTTCTCCTCGTCACTTTGACCCATGAAGATACGAAAACAATCCAAGCTAAGCAGAAACCTCTCACACTGCTGTGCATTGGCTGCTCTGTCATTGCACCTCATGTTTTGCTGCTGCTCAAAAGCATCTGGAAAGCATGTTACAAATCATCAAAGCTGCCAAGAAAAGCATCTGCAGCCCTGGTAAGACAAATGGATTTGATCTCCAGCTGAAGCCAAAAACAATTAAATGTTTTGTTTTTGTAATTTAGTTGAATTGATCTGTCCATTTTTTTCTCTACAGGTTTTGTTCTTTGAGTTCCTTGTTTCTGTGGGGTTAGCAGTGCTTACCATTGTAGCAATGCCACACCTGGACATTGTGACCAATGTGACCATCCTAAACAGTGTAGCTGTCCTCTCTGCATTCCTGCAAGCAGTCACTCAGTGCACTGCCAAAAAGATGAACATCTTCCTGCTGCCTTCCATCATGGCCTTCCTGTTCATGGTTGTTGGTTACTGTTTCTTCGTGGTCCTGTACATTTTGAAAGACCCCGCCGATGTGAAGACAGCCATCTGGGTGAGCCTTGCTGTTGGTGGGTCAATCTTGGTATCTTTCAACTGGTGGGAGAATTACTTCAGGGTGATCTGTGTGAATAGCAAATCCAACATCCTCAAAAATCTGTTTGAAGACTTGAACAAGTCTCAGAACATGCTGCACATCATGTCCAGCGTACTGAGGATAGTGGTCACTGCCTGTGTGCTTGGTGCCTATGTTCCTCTGGCCAAGCTGGACTGGGACATTGTGACCTCCATTCCAAGCAGGGAAACAAGGATAGTAGCCATCATCATTGGGGTCCAGTTGACCTCCTCTGCACTCTGCCATTGGTTTGCTTTGGCAGCCTGTAAGATGCATGCTGTCCGCCGATGCTTCATCCTGCCTTTGTACCTGGCTTCACTGGCTGTGATGGTGCTGTTTATTGCTCCTGTCATCATTTATTACAAAGACTACAAATCAAACATCAACTTCGCAAGTTACTGCGCTGAAGCTGTGAATGTAAGAAATCAAAGTCTGAGTGGTAACCTGTTCCCACATCTGGTTTTGGACGTTGCCCAGACACTCTGCACCCTGAACATGTCCATGACATCTGATTTTGGCCTATTGACAGGTAAGAGTTTCTTGCCTATTTAAGTAAATTGTGTAATGAATTTTTTTTATGTATTTGATTTAGTACAGATTCCAGTTAAGTCTAAAGTCAGTAAACTGGTCCACGATACATAAAATCTGGATTGAGCCAGAATATATATTTTCCCAGAATCAAATTCCTTTTTCACATCTATCAGCCACTCTGCTTTGTGTGTATGTTTTGTGCTGTATGAAGTGGTATTTAGTGCTATTATTCACTTGGTTTATACTGGTTTCTCATATTTCCAGAGGTTACCTTATTCTCCTTTCAGGTGCAGGAGTATTATGGTGGATTGGTCTTGTGTTGGCCACCATCCATATTTGGTACCTAAACACCTGCCGCATCCAGAAGACTCAGGACCTGTTTGTGAGGAGACTCTATGAGGGAGCCCTTATTGAGCAATCCTTACTACTCAACACACGCTTCCACATTCAGTGTAAAAACCGAAGGAAACGGTGAGTTTTGTGTTTTTTGTTTGCTATACAACTTTTGTTTCTTTGAATTGCCTTCTAAGCATTAATTTTAGGCTTTTGCAAATGGTACAAAGTTTTTGTGAAATTAAAGCTACTTGGACAGAAGATAGTTTTAAACATGTAAATGTTATATGAAGTTTTAGAGAAGTCACCACTCCTGCCATGGTTTATCTCTGCGCAACCATGTGGCATGAGACCTACGAGGAGATGATGAATATTATGATCTCAGTTTTCAGGTGAGTTACATTGACATGTTTTTGACCTTGCTTTTCAGTCTTTTCAACACCAATGAATCAAATAACTATATCATTATGACTCTAGAACTTGTTTGTATGCTGAGGAGGTAACTCAGCTTTTTGATTCAGATGTGTCAGACCAGAGATACAGCTAAAATCCACAAGAGGAGATACAGATCCTTACCGGACCAGTCAAGCAACATTATAGGAAGTAATTTCAGGCACTTTCATCCAGGATTTCTCTGTCAGTAGTGATCCATTTCTCTTAACTTTGCCTGAGGCTTATGTGAACAGTAGGGGTCAGACTAAGAGTGAGTCAAAATTGCGATAAGGAAAGATGGTTGATGTAATGTGAGCTGATTTCCAGTGTTTGTTACTAAGCTATATTAAATATTTATGAAAGGTTTTAAATGATTGATTAATTTCAAGCAAACTATGCTTAGTCATTAGTAATTTGTTTTACCAGAAGGATATGCTCCTGATATCCTCCTTTTATTTTTTAAAATAATGGACTTTTTTACATGTTCTCTTCATGTGTTTCATCACTAAAGACTGGACCAATACAGACCAAAGAGTTTGACACAACCGCAGTTTGATGATTTCACCTTTGAAGCCCATATCTACTTTGATGATGCCTTCACAAATGTGACAGGAAGTCCGCATCGTCATCTGAACACATATGCAAAGGACCTTGTGAGAATAATTGCAGATGTTTATGGGTAAGGACCAAGTTGAAAGATGATATGATGTTGCATTTCTCAGGTGTCATAACTGGATTTATGACCAGAGGCACATTTTCAATATGAATTATTTCAAATTTAATGTAATTCTGTCTTTGTCACCAGAATTTTCAAGAACCTTGATAAAACATTCTTTGAGGTACAACAGCAAATTCCTGATCAGGGAATCATAAAGACACCTTATGGAGCTCGTCTTGTTGTTGAAATGCCTCATGGGAATAACATTGTAGTCCACTTCAAAGACAAAGAGAAAATCCGGATCAAGAAGAGATGGTCTCAGGTAGAGAATATCTCACTGATGACGTCGGTGTCTCAGCAGGAAACACTTGCTTTGCTAACCGATCTTTAGTAATTTACAGGTGATGTATCTTTACTATCTCCTGGGTTGGAAACTGATGACCAAATATTACAGATACTGGCAGGAAGGACAACATGAAAAGCATCTTAAGAGAGAGATCCAGGTGAAATAATGCATCTTTTCTGAATATTTTTTTTACTTTAATGCATACATAAATACTGACCATCACACAATGAATTGAGAAACTGTACATTTGCTTCTTTCAGAAAGAGAAGCACAACACTTATCTCCTGGCTTTGGATGGGGACACAGACTTCCAACCAGCGGCTGTGATGCTGCTTATCGATCGTTTGAAAATGTATCCCCGTGTTGGTGCAGCATGTGGCAGAATTCACCCCACTGGATCAGGTTGGGACAAATGAAAATGTATCATTTTTCATTTGTGACACTGTACACAGAGCCACAAGGAAAGAATTGAATACCTCTGCATTTGTCGTGCAGGTCCTGCTGTTTGGTTCCAGAAGTTTGAGTACGCTATCAGTCACTGGCTGCAGAAGACAGCTGAGCATGTCTTTGGCTGTGTACTGTGCAGCCCTGGTTGCTTCAGTCTGTTCAGAGCAGAGGCGCTAATGGATGACAATGTGATGAAGAAATACTCAACCAAATCCACAGAACCCAGTCAATACATCCAGTATGACCAAGGTAATAGGTGCTGTATGAAA
Organism: Poecilia reticulata; assembly: GCF_904066995.2. Lineage (NCBI taxonomy): Eukaryota > Metazoa > Chordata > Actinopteri > Cyprinodontiformes > Poeciliidae > Poecilia > Poecilia reticulata. Next base: position 25,887,942 of record NC_088840.1, on the reverse strand, counting down.
ATCCATTTTCAATCTTCTGAAGTTAATAATTAAACCTCGGTTTAGATAAACCTCCATTACATAATGATAACATTCATCAAAGTATGTACATTCTCCCTGATATTTTTGGATCTGTGTTAGATACCTTTCAGTGGGAAGTTGTCCTACATTAGTTTTCTTTTAATTTCAGGTGAGGACCGTTGGCTGTGCACTCTGCTGCTGAAACAAGGCTGGAGAGTGGAATACAATGCAGCATCTGATGCCTACACCAACGCACCAGAAAACTTCAAAGAGCTTTATAACCAGGTGAACTCAAGAGAAAAAAAACAAAGCATTTTTAACAAAACTGTAACAGCAAAATAATAAAGCCTGATCACCCAAAGTGCTACCACCAACCTCATAATATACATTAATCATCTCTCTAAATTGTTTTTGGTTTTTTTGTTTTGCGATTATGATTCCATCTGAATATTTATTTTGGATTCAGATTGTTGCAGGCTCACTCCTGCCTTGCAAATGACTTTATCTCCTAGTGTTGGGGAGAGTTTATCAGAGGTGTGATGGATCTGCAGAAGGTTTGAGTTCTGGTTTGTTATTTTTTAGCGCAAACGATGGGGGCCTTCCACAATGGCAAATGTTGTGGATCTGCTGGGCTCAACCAACATTGTCTCCAAAAGGAACTTATCCATGTCCAAACTCTTCATGTTCTACCAGCTGTTCGGCATGATCTCTGCCATTCTTGCTCCATCCACCATCTGCCTCATGGTTGCAGGTCAGCATCTGTCTGTGTGTCTTTGAATGTAAAAATGACAAAAATAAATGCATATCAGATGATCGAAGGTGAGAGCAGCTACACAAAAATGTTCCAGCCTGTTTTTTCCTCCAGGAAGTTTGTCCTTCATCTTGGAAATACCTTCTGCTGTGGCTCTGGTCATAGCTGTGATACCTCCTGCTGTTTACTTGGGTCTTTGCTTTAAACTCAAGCCAGACACTCAGATCACTATTGCAGGGATTCTTAGTGTTGCATATTCATTCCTCATGGTGGTGGTGGCAATATCCATTATTGGTAAATATAAATGACATTTCTAACTAATGTATTGAAATCTTGCTGCTATTTTTTAATATGTGTTATCTTTTGCACCAGCCTCAATAATTAAGGAAAAGACCATTCTGACACCCAGCAGCATTTTCATCGTGGCCATGTCAGTCATTTACATTGTGACCGCACTGATGCATCCCCAGGAACTTCCTTTAGTGTTTTATGGCTTACTCTACATCATCTGCATCCCAAGTGCTTACCTTCTGCTCACCATCTACTCCATGGTCAACATGAACAGTGTCTCTTGGGGAACCAGAGAAACAAAACCGACTCCAGGGGCTGCAGTAACAGCAGTCTCCGCCCTCCAAGCAAACACAAAAAGAGGTAGAACAGAAAAAGGTAGTGCTACATAATACTGTTTTTTCCCAACAAAACTAAAAGTTTTACCCTTGCAGCTAAGGGTATCTTCCAGCGACTTTGCTCAAGGATGAAATGTTGTAAAAAATCACGTCCGATATCAGAAGACACCCAGCCTCTGATAAATGCCCAGCCTCAGGAGAATTTGGAACCTGAACCTCAAAGCCGAGACACTGCTGCTAATGACGTCTCCGAAAAGGAAGAAATGTAGGTTCTAAACACAGGTTGAAATAACTACAAAGTTTCCATCATATCAATAGATATTACCACTTTTTTCTGAATTTGTTTTAGGCAAGTGAAGACTGGTTTTGACTGTCCGGCTAAATGTGAGTTCAGAGGAATTTCTGTATTTTATCCCAGAACTTGGCAAGTTTTGAAATGTTCTTTTGTGTTCTGTTCTTCAGGTTGGATAAATGAACTGGAAAGTTTGTCCAATGACATACAGCTGCAGGAACATTTTCTGGACAAGGTGCAAATGTGTTTTTTTTTATATCTTAAATAGAGCTGTCACTATCTAAAGACCTGATTTTACGATTCAAAAAGTGGCTTACAAATATCTTAAATCAAATTGTGCTGCTGCCCACTTAACAATTGTACATTTAGAGTTTCTGTATTTGGTATCTTTTTGCTCCTTCTCTAAAATATGTAGTTGGCTCCCAAAACCTTCTTCAAATAAAATAAATTTGATGTCAGTTGTTTGTGCTGATTTGTGCAGCAAAAATCTTTCTTTGTCGTTAACAGAGGTCATGAAAGGTCAACCAGCCACTTCTCCCACCCCAACATTTACAAAATTAAACAAATTTTATGCATATTTACTATAGAAAAGCTGTTAGCTGATCTGGAGAGAAGACAGCTCAAGAGATGACCCAGGACTCTGGATGACCAAAGATGTGCAAAGAAGGATGGTCAAAGATTATTTCCTCTTTCTGATCCAGTCTTTTGAAGTGGTTCAGAAGTGCGTTGGGGTTTTAAAATTAGTGATAGTGAGGTCAAAGAGGGCACCAGGACTCCCCCCCACACCTCCCATTTAATACATTTGTTAAAATTACCAACATTTATTTATAGATGTAGATATACTTTGACTTTCTCTGATTTTTTCTAATCCATTGTTTTTTGTTTTTTGATCATTGCAGGATGAGGAAAACTTCTGGAATGAGCTCATCAAGAAATACCTCGAACCTCTGAAAAATGACAAGGAAAAGCAAGAAAAGACCAAAAATGATTTACGGGAGCTGAGAAACAAGGTAAACATGAATAACTGAAATGATGCAGTCAACTTCACTTTGTTTTAGTCTAACTTTGGATTTCTCTCCCAACATAGGTCAACTTTTCCTTCTTCTTCTTGAATGCCCTGTGGCTGATGGCAACGTTCGTCTTCCAGGGCTTTGATGACTTCTCCCTCAAGATCAATATTACTGACTTCTACCAGCAGGAAACCGGGGTGACGATCCAAATCGAACCCATGAGCCTCATGTTCATTCTGGGATTTGCCATTTCAGTTTTGCTTCAGTTTGTTGGCATGCTGCACCACAGGTGAACCCTCATTTCAAATGTAATCTTCTCCACAATGTTTTTAATGCTTGTGGTTGAAAATGTGACATCATTGTTTCTGTTGTTTCAGAATCTCCACCCTCATTCATTACATAGCATTTCTAGAAACAGAGCCCAGACATCAGAAATGTGCAGATAATGAGGTACCGTCTGGTTCGGTTGATGCTAAGTATTCTTAATTACTGTTTTTATTTCTTACATGGAATATCACCAGTTTTAACACCACAACTGGTATTGATTTAATGGTATTAACACTTTTACTATTAATGATCAGTAGTTGCTTCTGTTGAGAGTTACTGTAAAAATGCTGCAAAGATTAATAAAGGTTTGGACATGAATCTGAACTCACATATTGTAGCATTATTAAAATCATATTGTTCTGGCTGCATTTATAACGACTTATTATTCTCTCTGCAGGTGGACTGTATTGCAGATTCAAATGATGAGTCGGCCTACAATACAGACCTAAGCTACGTGTCTCAGGAAAACCTATCATCCCAAGACTGGGAGTCTGAGTTTTACAATTCAAACCTAAACATTCAAGAGGACTTTGTTTGAACCAACACAATTTATTGAACCAAAAAACTTCAGACACTTTTTAAGCTTTCACTATGTGGTAAATGTTTACAAATATAATGAATGTATTTACTTAACTTGAATAAATTATGCTATATGTGGTTTTTATTTGACGTATCATGAGTAAAAACAGAAAGATCTCAGTTTCTGCCCATTGAAGAAACTCTACGATACATCCACCTCCCTGCAGTGGCAAAAGCATTGATGCACTATTGTCGGGTTTCTTTGAAACAGAAAACAAAGATAAGTCAATAATTCTTCACAGTTCCTAATTATTGGAATGTCATGGTGAGATTTAATTTGCTTATGTGAATGAATCTGCTGTACAAGGTAGTTTTGTTTTCATTGACAAATAGAAATTCCTTCTTGCACGTAAAAGAAGGAAAATAAAATTTCTCATGAGTAAGCTGAAGCCAGTTCATGCGGCTGCATTGAACATGGATTCAGATTGTTGCAGGTTGTGGCTGCATGAACATGGATTCAGATTGTTGCAGGTTGTGGCTGCATGAACATGGATTCAGATTGTTGCAGGCTGTGGCTGCATGAACATGGATTCAGATTGTTGCAGGTTGTGGCTGCATGAACATGGATTCAGATTGTTGCAGGTTGTGACTGCATGAACATGCACATGGCTGTATTCCAATAAAGATTTGCATCTTGAGAAGGTTTGTAATAAAATCACTGAAAGAATGTAAAGTCAATGCAGTATGGTGTATTATTTCAACATCTTTTCTGTCAACTCTTCCATTGTCTTGTGCTGGCACAGTTTGTGTAAGCAAACACATTCTTCATGAGAATCAATTGCTTTACATTTCAGAGCAGAAGGTAGATTTCACAACAGTTTTTTAGTGTAAGTTATGGACCTCTGTCTATAGTTTTTGGGAACTACTGTGCTACAACTTTTAGGTGCATTCCTTCTCCAACATGAACAAAAAACTAATAACTGAATGACCTCGTCAGGAGTCGTTCTGGAAACAAAACGTTCACCATTCAAGTTCATTTAAGAGACAGAATCTGACAGCAATAAGAGCCTCTTTGTTTTCAGCTGCAGTTGGCCAATCGGTGACAATGCCAAAATAAAAAATATTGCAATGGTCTAGTTGGGATGAAATGAAGACATCTATTCAAATTCATCAAAAAATTTACTTAACCTTTGCAATGATTTTTATCTAAAAATGGCTAAGTGAATAGCAATATTTTTAAAATCATGTTTGCAGTAAAATTGACAGAAATAGACAATTCAAGTCTTTTTGTATTTACAAAATGATGTGGTTGTTTGAACAAATTACAGAAATTAACAAAACAAAGCTTTAAGTTACATATTCTACTGTTTCACAAACCATCAGTATTCTGCTGCAGCATAATATGATTAGAAGTCATTCTGTATGGTGACACAAACAGCAGTGGCATCATTTCAACATTTCAAGGCTCACCGTATGAAAACAAATCTTAGAAAAACACTTAAGAAAAAAAAGCAGTTCACTTTCCATACTTCATTTTATCTGCTCCTCTTGACCTTTGTCAAAACATACTGAATCATAAATAATACTGAACTTCCTTGAAAACTTTCACTTCCCTCTGCTTTTTCATTCTTTCATCAACAGACACTTTGACTTTCTCCCTTCATTGTAAATCACAAGCACAAAAAAAAATAATAAAAGAAACTGGAAGTACATGTTTTGGTAAAAAGTGATATGCTGAGCAGAGTATTTAGTTGAATTGAATATGTTGTACAACTCTATCTAACAAAGATTTTACATTTGGAATGTATGCAACATTTTCAGGAACCCGAAGTCTAGCGACCAACAAGAATCACTTTGACTTGTGTTTTTTCTACAAACACAAAGTTTTATTTTGATGCACTGCTTTTTCAGCCATCTGATTGGGTCACCTGTTCTTCAGTATCAGTATCAGTCAGAGCTTTCTTACAAATTCCTGTTAAATTAAATCCCAGCTCCGGCTTAACATACAGCCCCATGCAGAAGTACAGCAGCGGGTTCACGCAGCTGTTAAAGTAGGCAAAGCCATTGGCCAAAGGATGCCAGATTTTCAGCACTGCATTATTTTTATCCACCATCTTCACAAGGAGCAGACAGTGGTAAGGACCCCAGCACAAGAAGAATGTAATGACCAGCAATGGCAGGATACGCAGGGGGCGTGTCTTTCCTGCAAGGCGAGTGCGTCGGATGCCGATGGCAGCCATGATGTAACAGATAAGAATGACCATGAAGGGGAAAACAAAGCCACACAGGAACCTGTTAAAATACAGAGCATATCTCAGTGTGCTGCCTTCCCCCTTCACCTCAAAAGAACATTTGCTCATGTTGTTCTCTCCCAGGTGGACTTGGCGGTAGAACAAGTAGGGACTACTGAAGAGGATGGCTGCGATCCAGACACAGACTGCCACCACCCTGGCAGCATACAGGGTACGGCGTCGCTTTGTGAAGAAGGGCCTCCACACACTGATCATCCTGTCCAAGCTGATCACAGCCAACAGGAAGACGGAGCAGAACATGTTGGCATATTTACAGAAGCCGTGAAACCTGCAGAAATATTCTCCAAAGGGCCAGTGGTCGAAGAAGAGCTTCTTGATCAGGGAGGAAACTCTTGTGACGCAGAAGATGAGGTCGGCTATCGCCAGGTTCACCAGCCACACGTTGGTAACCTTTGGCTGCATTTTAAAACCAGAAAGAGAAATGAAATGGAGAGAACAGAAGAGAAGAAAAAACATTAAAAGTGAACCAGTATAATCATTTGGCACCATTTTGTGAAAAAATTATCTGTATTTGTCTTGTCATACATTCCAAAAAGAGACAAAGAAACAAGTAATGAAACTTTTTCAGTAGTGTTTATTTATCAATTAGAATAAATTAGGAAATGGTTCACCACTCATGTTCGATAAATGATATCCCACAATCTGTTTTCTGCACATTTGATTCAGTCAGCCCTGAAATACATTAAGGAACAAGATGAAAATAACAAATCTAAATGCATGTTGATGTATTTTACCTTGAGCTTGAATCCTCCAACCCAGATCACCACAGAGTTCCCTGTGATCCCAAACAGGACGGTCAGTGTAAGGAGGACGGTGCTGATGTTGTCCATGATGGCTTCAATATCCACATTGTTGTGATTATCCGTACTGCTGGGAGGCAGTGAGGTGTTGGCAAACATTATGCTGCTGGGAAACAGAGAACACAACATATTCAAACATTTTATCACTGTGTATGAAAAGAGAATATATATATATAGCTTGGAGTCTTTGTCTTAAAAGCATTTAAAAGTTTTCCTTGAGGTGCACAAGCCACTTTCCATCCATTTGTTTTAAGTTAGGGTCAATCACAGGGCAACACGGAGACACACAGGACACAATGTGTTATTTTCAAAGCAAGAACTACACAACATTTATGGACAGGTAGCTGTTCACATGTCAAAACTGCATAACCCACATACTGTGTCCATGTTGGGTTCCAGTTAAAATGAATCACTGTAGTTTTTCATGTTTTTCCTAGAACTGTAGATTTTTCCAGGAAACTCGGGGGGGGGGGGAGTTCCAGATACGCAAATAGTCAGTCAGTCTGTTATGTCTGACAAGAAACGTCAAAAATATCTTATGCAGGTTCAAAAGTTATAAAATCGGCTTCCAGATTGTGACTAAAATAACGTACTGAAAGATCATCCAAATTAAGAAAGGAGTAACATTTTTGTTCTTGTTTTTACCTGCCTGTGACGGTGAGCTCCACACACACAGCCTCACTCACTCCTGGTCTTAGAAATATGAAACCTTGGTAGTTAAGTGTCATGTTTTTGTAAGATACTACATCAACGCTGTTTACATAGCATATTATTCTTAGGTTTCATTACTTGTATTTTAATGTCGTTCACATTGTTCAACCATCAAATCTCATTTTATACAATTCCCCCAAATTCAATGCACGCAGAAAAACAAGCATTAAAAACAGCTTGTAAAAAGTATAAACACCAACAAAGATCAATATTTTTTCATGCATAAATCAAACTTTTTTATGTGAATGTTGATCTTTTGATCTTAAAAGTGTGAAACTAATATATATAGTACATAAATCTCTGCACATGGAGACTGTACTTTGAAAGCATAGATTTGTAGACAATTCCATTATCACGCTTCATCTGTCCCAACAAAAAGCAAAAACTAGTTTAAGTTTAGAATGAAGTTAACCATACCTGTGAACCTCTCTTGTAGAAGAATGTCTTGTCTTAAGCCAAAGCAATGCACCTGTGAAATGAACTGCAGCTGAATCTTCTGCTGGTGACTCTGAATCATTCTGGGTGAGTTTTCCTCTCAGTGACGTGGAATTTTAAAGAAATCTTTCTTGTGGTGACTTGCCTGAAGGTCCCACTGGTTCTTAGGAGCTATTGGCTAACACACAGGTTAATGATGCCATGAAGTCATTTTTCCAAAGTCTAGGGAAAGATTCAAGTAATTATAAGATTCATTGAAGTCTTTTGCACCAAGTTTCTAATGTCTAAAATAAGCATTTTCTCATCAACTGGAAGCGACCAAATATAATGCTGCAGTAAGTTAGTAAGTCAAACCTTTCAAACTTTTTCTCCATTTGTCAATTTTTGCAAAAATAATATGAAAAGTATATTTAATTCAAAATGCAAAAACAGCTACTTTTATTTTAAAAACAGATACAATTAATTACTAATATTAATTGGGTCAACTGTGGCTCAGTGACAAACTGGTCCTCCTGCAATTAGAAGAATGTAGAGTTCAATTTCAGCTTCCTGCTGTGACATGACTGTCATGTGCTTTAGGGGAAGAGACTTAATTCGATGTTACCAACCGAACTTCGGTGTGTGTTTTTGAAAGCAAATAGGTGAATGTAGCTCTAGTGTTAACTGCTTTGAGTTTTATGCCTTTTGTTTGTATACAGTGGCGCAAAAAGTGGGTATGCAGGGTATGCAACGCATAGGGGCGCAGCACCAGAGGGGGCGTCAAAACCCCGTCTGGAGGGGGCGGCGCGGCGAAGATGTTTTCCCGTACACTAATGCGCGCCTTACGCTCCTTCACCTCGCGCACATAACGAGGTAAATGTAGCGAGTTTTACCCTTCACGTATCGTCGCCTCGGGGGGGGGGGGGTTTGGGGGGTGCTGAGTGAGCGTCGCTCCTTCACCCTGACGGCCCGTCCATCGGTCGGGGGGGGGTGGGGGGTGGGGGGCGCCGATCTATGTTTTTGCATCCACCTGAATAATGTGTAGTTGCGCCACTGTTTGTATATAAGGAACTCGGCAAACAATGTGACAACTAGAAAAAAGAAAATGGCAGCCGTATCCCCAGTCAGAGGTTAGAGTCGGAGTTGGGTAGATGTATGTATTTTATCTGCAGTAATTCAGGTGTTGATTCGGTCTGTCATTCTGAAGAAATAGCTGAGCCATAAAGAAAAGCTGTTGGTTGACTGGTCAGTATATGATTGACCTTCATCACGGAAAATAAGTGGCTGAAGTCAACATTTCAAGGGATTTAACCAAAACAACCAGTGTAATTGAAATCATTTCATCCATTGCAATGTCATAAAATACAGACTACTGGTCAAAGAAAAAACTAAAAGTGATCATTCAGCAAAAAAATCATATCTACAATAAAATATGCAGAAATAAACAGTTTAAATACTTTATTTTATATTCACATCATATAATTTGTTGATTGAAGAAGTTACAGAAATCAAACGGAGCTTTAACTTTGTTACATATTGTAATTTCAAACTGCACAATGCACCAGCATGGTGCTGTAGAAAGAACACAAATATGTTCCAGATAAACAGTGTCCTTCATCTCCCAGTGATGAGTAAGTACCCTGCACACTGAATTCTGCACCGTTGCTTTATGAGCTTGTTGCTAGGGGTGGATGGTGTTCATTAGACCCTCCCACTTCCAGAACTTACATCTGTCTAGATTGAAATAAATAATAACTGAAATTCTTTAAAGCACAATTTAAAGAGCCAAGCTAAAAAATATTTATCTTAAAAACAAAGTGTGTTTTCTCTAGAAAAGCATCTGACTTTCGGTACAGTTTCAGTTCATCTGTTAGCTGAACTTCTATAAAAACAGAGTCATGACTATTCCTGACTTTCCTGAAATAGTTTCACTTCCCTCTTTTTTTTAATCTAATTCCTTCAAACAGAACAGTTCCACTTTTCACAAACAAAACAACTCAAACCACATTTGCAAGAAAATTTGAGTTAATTTCTGTAAAACTCTTGGTAAAGTCAGTATTTTTTTTTTTACTCAGCAGTAGGAAGCGTCGACATACAATATATAAAAAATATCTGACATAATGTACAGATCCAGTTAAGAAGCACATGTTGGACTTCTTTGTACTGCTTACAAAAAACATGCTTTTAAAAATACATATTTGTGATAGATAACTTTGCAAAAGGTTATTATACAGTAACATCACAAGTTGTGCCAAAAGTACCATGTGCACAAAGATAAATTGTTGTATCAATTATTTGTAAAAGATAAATGCTTATCATGTCAACTGGTTCACAAAAAAAAAACAAACAGAGAAAACCTGCAGCTTTCAGTGAAATATGAAACATATTGACTATTTTCCATAACTATTATAATCCACCTCTAAATCATCTTCTGGGAGCCAACGCCTGGCGACCAACAGGAGAGACTTAAACTCGAGTCCTTTCTGCCACCACAGCAGTGCTGTACTTTGACGCGTAGCTTTCATCCAGAGAGCGGTCGTTAGACCGAGAAGTCTGTCCTTCTACATCGTCAGCCAAAGCTTTCCTGTAAATGCCCATCAGGCTCTGTCTGAATTGGCCCCTCACCTCCAGCCCCATGCAGAAGTACAGCAGTGGGTTCACGCAGCTGTTGAAGTAGGCAAAGCCATTGGCCAAAGGCTGCCAGATTTTCAGCACTGCATTCTTTTTATCCACCAACTTCACAAGGAGCAGACAGTGGTAAGGACCCCAGCACAAGAAGAATGCAATGACCAGCGATGCCAGGATACGCAGGGGGCGTGTCTTTCCTGCAAGGCGAGTGCGTCGGATGCCGATGGCAGCCATGATGTAACAGATAAGAATGACCATGAAGGGGAAAACAAAGCCACACAGGAACCTGTTTAAATACAGAGCAAATTTGGTGGTTTTGTCTCCCTCCTTCGACTCCTTCACCTCCAAAGAACATTTGCTCATGTTGTTTTTTCCCAGGTAGACTTGGCGATAGATGAAGTAGGGGCTACTGAAGAGGATGGCTGCGATCCAGACACAAACTGCCACCACCCTGGCAGCACACAGGGTACGCCGTCGCTTCGTAAAGACGGGCCTCCACACACAGAGCATCCTGTCCAAACTGATCACAGCCAACAGGAAGACGGAGCAGAACATGTTGGCGTATTTAAAGAAGCCGTTGAACTTGCAGAGAAATTCTCCGAAGGGCCAATAGTCGAAGAAGAGCTTCTTGATCAGGGACAAAACTCTTGTGATGGAGAAGATGAGGTCGGCTATCGCCAGGTTCACCAGCCACACGTTGGTAACCTTTGGCTGCAATCAAAGTGAATAAAAACATTAAATGGTTAACAATTCAACTCTTAAATACAAATTTAACCATTTTCTTCCATCAAGAAATACAATCTTTATTTTGCCAGATGGATCATATTTTATATACCATCCATCTGATGAAACAGATGGATGGTATATGGTGGATGGTATATAGTATATATAAGTCAAAACTTTTTAAACTTATATTTCTAATTATTTACAAGCATGCAAGTCTTTCTGAATTTACAGAGAAGTCAAGTCATGTTTATTTGTGCATTTCAGCAACAAGGCTGAAACATAAGAAAAACATTGTATATTCACCAATTATGAAACAAGCAATAAACATTACATTTGGTCAAATGCTGTAATCAGAATCATCAATAATCAAAGCCAGCTCAAAGCAGGTGGGTTTTTTGCCTTGATTTAAATTAACTCAGTGTTTCAACAGTCTTGGTTCCAGATACGAGGAGCAGAGAGACAAACACAAGAACATTGAACATCAGAAACTGTGGATCTACCCTGAGTTTGAATCCAGCCACCCAGATCACCAAAGAGTTTCCTGTGATCCCAAACACGACAGTCATTGTGAAGAGGACAATGCCGACATTTTCCATGACGGCTTCAACATCCACGTTTGTGTGATCATCCTTGGAGGACTTGACAGTCCAGGGAGGCAGAGAGGAGTTGGACATTGTGCAGCTGAAAAATAAATCATATAGGAATATTCAATTTTCTTTTCAGCAGTTAGCATTGAAGAACAGAAAGAGAAATCAGGACTCAAATCAGATCGATTGAGGCATTTGATAAAATACATTTGTCAAACCTAAAAAAAAATTCTGAAATATTTACTGGTGTTTAAATGGAAGACAATTATTTTGTTGATTAGGATTTTTCTGTGAATCAGCTCTGATTTACAGAAAACAGAGAAAGCAACTCATGTTTTATTTTCCTCAAACATTTCAGGTCAAAATTCAATAGATTTACAGAAAACTTTGTTAAAACAATCCCGGCTTTAACCACATATTGAATGTAACAATTGTTATTGCCCATTCATTTGCAGTACAAATTATTTAATTTACATAAGGCAGCACAGAACGTAAAGAAGGAACCATGTTGGTCAATCTAACTGAGAATGCTGACTTCATGCAATGGGAGCAAACCTGCATGCAACCTATCTTAAAAAAATGTCACAACTTAGAGTATGAGTGTCCATCAGACAGGCGTCACATGAACTCTGATATTTCATCATCTGACAATAAATGAGTGTGAACTGTCTGGTGGTAACCCTGGAAAATGTCTCACTAAATAAACAAGTAGGACCATTAAAGGGAACATTTTAAACATTTCTCTGTCAGTGAGCCAACAAAAGTGTTTGTAAAGATAATAAAGTGATATTCTTGCTTAATAAACACAGTCCTCGCCATTTACAAGCAGAAAATAACCGGAAACAAACTGATTTTATCTGCAATAAGTTTGTCAGATGAAAAAATGTGTTTCCAACTGAACAAAGTGCTGGTGAGCTTAGGTTGGGTTTATATAGTGTGCAGAAGCAAAGCATCTTTACTCAGAAGAGGAAATTAGCATGAAACTGCAATAACTGTACAGTTTCCTTTAACCTCAGATAAGAAAACACAATCTGGGCACAGAGTGGTTAATGGGGTCATGAGCAGACAGGACTCACATGCTGTCTGACTTTATTATGTCATATCAGAAAAATGACGTTGGTACAGATCTGTGACAAGATTGGAAGAGTAAACATTTATATTTATGAAGTGCAGCATGCAGCTATTACACTGATCCTCATATGCAGGACAGATTATGTCAGTCTTTATAGATAACTGCTCTCCTTTATGGGAAGGGAATGGAAATAAGTTGGTAAACATTGATAAAAAAAAGTAAAAAAGTCATTCTAATAGTAGCTATAAAGCAAATGTACATCAAACAATGTTTAAAACACTAAGAACCGCAAGAGATAACAGAAAAACTATCACTTATACTTACATTTAATATTAATTTACAGAAAATCCAGGATTGATTTAATAATTGATTACGTGAGACGGCAAGAATGATCCTACATCAGTGCTGTATTCAGCACTTTATTATTATATCTGCTATATCATATGGATCTGCATCAGCATGTGTCCTAAAAGTCCCCACACATTTTCCCTAAAGATTTGTGGGGTTTCTGCACCTATGCTGTCACTTTCAGCATTTTCAAGAAGAAAAAATATCATTGGAAACTCAGCACTGCAATACAGTGCCATACATGTATTGTGGTACAATACTTTGTAAAGTCATCTCAGAAAGTAAAGCCAGAAAACAGTCAAACAAACCAAAAATCTACACTGTATCTGACCGGATTCTTCAGTCTAAAACCGCTGTCTGTTCTATTTTAATATAAACTTATAAGCTGCTGCTGATGCTTCCAACCCAAGCTTTCACAACACCCCCCTAGCTCCATTTCCATTCACATTACAGCTAATCAAACAATTTTAACAAATGGCATAATGTAAATACATTAAATGTGACAAAAATGAAACAGCTGACCTATATATTTGAATACAGAAGAGATGATTGTAATAAGAGTATAACCCAATGACACGGTCATGTTTTGTTTCAGCTGACAGGGCCGATCATCATCAGACATGTGTTTTTTTCTTAGAACGGTCTCTGTTTCAATGAAACGTGGGGATGTTTGAGAGCTTCAGGGTCGTTAACAGACATTTTTTCGATGTTGAATCTGATAAGAAAGCTGCAGAAGCTCAACAGGAAGCTTATAAGATCTGGTACACATATTAGAAAGAATAGTTGTGATGCAATGAGAACTTCACACTGCACCAACAGATCAAGTGTCAAAGCAAAGTTTTGGTACCATTTCTTGAAATGAATCACTCAAAGGTCATCAACTCTCTTCATAGCATGACATTGAAGTTAATCTCATTCACCGTTGCTAATAGTCGGTAGTAGTAGACTCCTCCTCCATTTCCCAGGCAACCTCTAGCTGCGCTCAACAGTCTGGATAACAAATTTGTTGCTCTACCTCCTTGAGATCTTAGCATCTCTTCTCGTCCACAGCTCCACTTTGTCTACACTAATGTTTTGCACATTTGTTTTCACCAACCTTCCAAATATCATTTTCTGTTTTTCATTTTATTCATTCATCAGGTATTCAGGATACTCTTAATATTCTAAAAATACATGGTCACTGATTTGTTCGTTTCTATCCATCTCTATTCTTAGTCACGTTAACTTACTGCACATAATTCCTATCTTGCTCTATGTGTTTAACCAAATTGTAAGTCTCTTGGACTTGTGTTTCAGGTCTTTCTGCAGAATGCTGTGGTAGCCATTTTGGTTCAGGGTGCCTCTGTACAACTCAAAGAATACAACTTTTACTGAGACATAATAAAAGTAAAAGAGTTAAAGATCCCCAAACCATCACACTTTCTTCTCCATGCATGACAGATGAGGCCACACACCATGGAGCCATCCATTATTGCATAATGGGTTGAATATTTCTGATTTTGATTTATCACTTCATAATACCTTCTTCCCATCATCAGGAGTCTGGCATCGGTGTTTCATGAACCAGACAAGCCTCTTTGTCTTATTCTGACTTTTTAACAATAGCTTTCTTGTTGGAACTTGTCCAGTAAAACCTGCAGCTCAAAGTCTTCTCTTCACTGAGGAAACTGAAACAAGTTAAGAATAACCTGTGAATCACAAACCACAACAGCTATTAACTCTCAGAAACTTGTCCTCTGGCTGAGTTGAGGCTTTGGTTCTGCTGGACTTCCTCCTGTTACAGTTTGCACCAGTTTCTCAGGACCTTGTGATGGTGAAGTAAATTGTCTTCACTGACACATTGACCTTCTTTACAATTTCTCTTTAGGAAAGACCTACATTTATAAGTGGTATAATGGTCTGCCCTCTTCTCTTAACAAAAATGCCTTTTTGTAGCAACACTCCACTTTCGGTAGAGTACTTTTCTAAAGGAAATGGCACCACAGCGTGTTCTAACTTTTATACACGTAAAAGGTTGTAAATAATCCATAAAACAGCTGTTGAAATTAGCAGCACCAACTTTCAAGGCTTTGTCAACCACACATTGGTTCAGAACAGCTTTAAACTGTTAACCCATTTTGTATTAACTGAAAAGGGTCTTGTTTAATAATTCTGAAATGCACATTATCAGTTTGGGCTAACTTAACCTTATTTTAAACCTCTGGCAGTTCACTTCTACTGTACCATTTCAAGCTTATGTTGGACTTATGTTGCAATAAGAAAACTGGAAAAATCTGGGTGTTCTAAAACAAAAATTATATACAGAAATAACTAGAATAGAAATCAGTTGCCCCATTATCAGTGATCACTATGATTGAAGTGGTGAAACAAAGAAATGACCTCACCCCAAAATGAGGTTTGTTACTTTTACAAGAGCAAACCTCAGAGTTGGTTCTGCCCTGTTGTGGTTTGTCGCAGCAAATGTTTCCTTGATACATTCACAGTAGAAAATACACTTCATTTAATGTTGTTAAAAAGTTCATTGCAAAACCACTTAGTGGCAGGGATGAGCCAGTAAAGCCAATTTATGTCACGTCAAGGAAGATGCAGATGTTTCATGTGAATTTGCGTTACGTATAAATTGGAATCATTTAGCTTGAAAGGCTCTTTTGCAGATCAGTTTATTATGATAAATGCACTAACGAGCCGTTGCTCTGAGGCTCCATCTGGCCAAGTGACCCGTGTTTTCCAAACATTTATTTCCTTTTTCCCTGCTCCTTTTTTCCTACATCCTCTAAATTTGGACAAAGTAGAGCTCACTTCTTAGAGTTTATACAAACTACACAGCCACCCTCAAAATGACTATAATCAAATTACTTAAAAAAGCAAGTCTACTATCGAAAGCTTTTAAGAAATATATTTGTATCATTGCAAAGTTGATGGGTTAGTTGACTTATTGACTTGTTTTATGCTCCTCCAAGCGAAGAAGCACAAACATAAATAAAAACCAAGAACCACTTCTGTACAAAACTCTAAAAAGATCAGTTCAACAAAAAAATATTAAGACGGAATCTTGATAAATCTTGTAAATATTGTAGTACAGTGGTGCCCAAAGTCGGTCCTCGAGGCCCCGGCATCCTGCATGTTTTAGTTTTCTCCCTGATTTAACGCACCTGGATCAAATGGGGGCTCGTTAGAAGCCCCAAGAGGAACATTGACAAGCTGAAAAGGTTGTAACAACCACCAGGGAGGGAACTAAAACATGCAGGATGCCGGCCATCGAGGACCGACTTTGGGCACCCCTGTTGTAGTATCATCAAGCAGAAATGAGAATGTCTCACAATATACATGTAAAAGAAATTGAATCTGCTGAAAAAATCTTACCTGCAGAACTTAAACAGCTGTGACTGCTGTGTCAACTGCTTCAGGGGGAAATACAGGCAGAAATGAAACCCATGTACAGGATCCTCAACGTCGCTGTTCCTTTAAGTGGTTTTATTACTAAAGAAACATCTTGTCTCTTTCTCTCTCTCTAGCTCTCTGTCTCTCTCTCTCTCTCTAATTCAAACAGATGCAGAGTCACTTCTCTCATATATCATATCTGCCACTTCACCTTTCAGACTGCTTCTCTTTTCCTCACTCTGAACTAAATGTTCTTGTCACAAATATAATTTGGTTAAATAGACGTTAGAGATCTTAACAGCTGTTTCCAAATCAAAAGCCAAGTGTTGTTTTAGCAGAGTCCATTTTTCAATGTTTCAATTAAACCCTCAAAAACCGAATCTTGACTGTTTGGATGTTTGTTCACAAATTTGTCTCATTTAATTTCCTGTTTTCTGTGTACATGTAAATTAGGTTTCCATCATATGAGAAATGCAACATTATTAAGATAAGAACAGTTGTAAAAAAAAACTGACTTTAGCAGACACATTGTCCAAACTGTGGTCACATGTAGATTTAATAACTTCCTTAGGAAAGAAGAGACATGAACTGAGGAAGAAGAGTACAACACTATTAAAATGTTTCCTAGTTTTTTTTTGTTTTTTTTTTAAAAAGATAGCAAAGGCAAAACATTGTATCTGGAAATGATGGAAATTTAATACTACAGAGTGACCTATAAAATAGTTTAAACATGACAAACAATGGTGTAACTAGATAAAGCAGAGCTGCAGAACAAGCCTCACACAAATTTAGCAGATTTATAAATAAGAGAGCAAAGATTTCCACATCATACCATTCACCTTTCAACCAGCAGAGAGCAGCAAACCTTTTATTTAGTCCACTTTTCAATGCGGTTGATGGAAAAGAAAATCCTGAATTTTACTTTAAAAAATAACCCTCTACAAATGTTTATTACCATCAAATGTAAAAAATGTTTTATTATGTTTTCTCCTTTTGTTTGATTTTTGCTGGTTTCTAGTAATGTTGAAACTGCAGCGACTTCCTTTTGCTGCTTCCTCTCAGGGTACTCGGGTCATTGCAACAGCAGGGGATCATGAACTCATGACGAATGTTGCAATAGGTCATGGCTCAAAGCAATTAAACAACATTAAAGTCTCTACTGCTGTTTTTGGTTAACAGGAACATATCTGGCTTCTAAAAACATTGTGTAAAAATTAGATAGAGGAAGAAGGTAGACCTCTCATGTAATCCATTCATTAAGTGTGGCAAAACATTTACATATTAAAAAATGATCACAGAGCCTGTTCTAGAACTAAAATGACAACTGGAAAGAAACTCCAAAGTGAGTTTGAAATGCAGAATTGTGGGTATAATAGAATTATTTCACACATAACATTTAAAAAGAAAGAAATAGTGGCAAAATTACATAAAATTGTGTTACAGAATAATTATCTTGCAGGCTTATCAGATTTCCAAAGAACAGCAGAAATGTTCACTGAACGGCAGATATGCGATTCAACTTTCAACCAGCAGGGTGCAGCAAAGTTAATTTTATTTTGTTTTCTTTCCAATCTGCTTCAATGAGAAGAAAAAACATCACTCTTCAAGTAACCCTTTTTCAGCATCTATTCAACATTATTTTATTATTTATTCTCCATTTTTTATGCTGTCATTGAGAAATGTTGAAACTATTTAGCCACTTCCTTATTTGCTCTTCCTCACGGCTCTTGGGTCATCGTAAAACGGCCTCACGAACTCAGATTGTTGCAGTAGCTCATCGTGTGAACCATAATCCTGCAAGCAGAAGCATTTCAGCGTTACAATTCACTATGTCTGGATATCCCCATTTTACGAGATTAGCATTATCTTTTAGTCTTAAAATTATACTTTTATTTGAAGCATTTGGAACTTCTGTGTATTTGTTTTGTCAATGACTTAATTTTAATTCAGTGGTTTGTTTCTAATACAGCTGTGTACTTTATGTGGTCATAAATTACCACATGTACACACATTAACTCGTAGAATTGTGTTAATGTACAAAGTAATAAACTGATTACTGCTGACATTGCTAAACCCAGCATGTAAAGTCATTTTATATTCTGTCATTACACTATATAAAATATTTATTGCATATTTAGTGTGGAATAAAAGAGTTCTTTGTTCCTTTCACAAAGAAATGATCATCCTACATGAAGCAATATTAATGAAATGCATAAAATGATGTTTTGGGACACAGGGCTGCTGCTTAGGTAAAATCTAACCCAGGGCCTAAGAAATACTGGAGAGTCCATCAATTCAAGGCTAAAATTAAAAAAGTGAATTCTTAAATAAAGAGTGAACAGTATTAGAAAGAGTGAAGCTTTTAAAAAACTGATTTGTTAGTGACGTGTTATTTTTGGAATCTTTTCCTGGCCTGTAAAATCAAAGTCTGCCTCATCTGAAGGACATTAGAAGGCAAAACACGAGGAGAACACAACAATTAAACTGAAAGAAAAAATGTCTGGAAAGTCAGAATGTAACTCATGGAAATGTTTTCTCCGGAAAACAGGAAGTAAATAAAACAACACACAAGAGAAACCAGACTACCAAAATAAAAGAGGAACTGCAACTCAAAGTAGAAACCAAAACATATGAAAAACCACAAACTGAACCAAAACTATTTTAACCCATGATTCCCTCATTCGATGTGATAATGTAGCTGGTAAAGGAAGTTGAAGGGGAAAAAATACTGGTGAAATACAATAAGGTAAACTCTCCCAGTTATTAAAAATCTGTTCACTTCCTGACCACTTTCTACTGCTGATATCCTTTATCCCCGTTTCCCTGCGCTGCCATAAAGGAGTTGCTTTATTTCACAAGTTATTTCCTTAGTGTTTTTAAAGTCAGTGTACAATAAACTCTCTCATTACCAACATCAGATATCCTCTGGTCTTCATTTAGATCTAACACCTTAACAAAATACTAGTGTTGTACTCTGATCAGACAGAGATGCGTCTGTTTGGCTACATTTAGAAAATTACATTTGTAGAAGGTTAAAGTTTTCAGATGTAAGAACATTACAACAACTGCTGAACATGGTTATGGTAATAGCATCATGCAGAGGGCTGTGTTGATGTCAGATCAATTCTACATATTGGATTAACTTCTGGAAAGGAAGTATCATAAAAGGTCAAACAAAACATTCATTGCCCAATATAAGTGTACAACCAATAAACAACCAACTCCAAAACCAATACACAAAAGAGAAATGTCATATCTGTTTACCTTATCATCTTAAAATCAGATCCAGTAAGCCACTGTCACTTTTAACATCAAAACTCAAAGGGTTGTTTTTATGCAGATTTTCTGCAGATGTCCCATGGAAATATAGAGAAGGTGTGTAATGAGGCATCTGTATGGTCCAGTAAGTCTCCTATAGGCCCAAATTTAAACCTTTGTGGGTCTCACTATTAATTATACATTGCTGCAATAAGATTAGGTATTTACTATTACAGTCACTCCATGTCCTCTAATGGTGCCTGAGGGAGCGCTGGTCAGGCCTGTTTAGTTTCAGTCCTACTTCTTCTTGTGCCACAACCTCAAGTTTGCTCAGTAGTTTGAGCAGAATGAGAAGAAGTAAGTAATAATGAGGTTTATTGTTTACCTCTCCGTAATCGAGTCATGATCAGACATTTGCACCTTTTGCAGTTTCTCTTAAGTTACAGCAGAGGGCAGCAATAAACAGTCTATTGTTGCAACAAACGCATCAATGATTCTCTGTGTTCACTTATAAGAACAGGTGCTCTAACTATCTGTGCTACCCATTAATCCGTCCTACCTTGTAGAAGCACATGCGTACATCGATGCTACGTCACATACTGCTTACTCAGCAGATTTCTTATCAATACATCCAACCTGCTCACTAGCACCAACAGACAGACATGGCTACGGAAGAGGATTAGGGTCACTGGGAAAAAAAATTAAGAATTCTGACATAAATCTCAGATTTCTGAAAAAAAAGTCAAAGTTATTTTTTTCAGTCTCACTAATCCTCTTCCGTACATTGATATCTATCTACGCTATGGTAGGAAAATCTGATGAGAAGCAGCTTTGTGCTTGATTCATTTCAAATGTGGACACAGAATAGGGTTCAGTTCGTCCATCCATCCATTTTCTTAACACCTTTGTCCCTCAGTGGGGTCGTGAGGGTTGCTGGTCCCCATCTCCAGCTAACGCTCCAGGCGAGAGGCGGGGTCACCCTGGACAGGTCGCCAGTCTGTCGCAGGGCAACGGATTCAGTTCATTTCAATTCAAATTTATTTAATCAAGGACAGCACGTTAAACAATGCCACATGTGGAAAAATAGAGAAACTGTTGTTTTGTGTATAACAATGCACAATGTACCTTTATTTAAAGACGCTACTATCAAAAGTAAAAAATTTCTGTCATATGCACAGACACCTACTTTGCATTTCAGGGTCTGTAAACTAGAAAAACATAAAAATGTTGGTAACACTTTATTTGAAGGGGTGTGCATAAGACTGACATAACACTGTCATAAACATAACACCTGTCATGAACATGAACGAGTCTTTATGAATGTTTATGACAGTTGTCATGAAGTGTCATTCGATAAATGACACTTTTAATGCAAAGTTGCTCTAAAAGTTGCATTGAAAGTCCATTAAAGATGCTAACTTTGCATTAAATTATCATAATTTACAAAATCATGCAAAGTTGGCACTTTTAATGGACTTTTAATGCAACTTTTAGAGCAATTTTGCATTAAAAGTGTCGTTATTTACCGAATGACATTTCATGACATCAGTCATAAACATTCATAAAGACTTATTTATGTTCATGACAGATGTTAAGTCATGTTTTCAACAGTATAATGTCAGTCTTATGCACACCCCTTCAAATAAAGTGTTAGCAAAATGTATATCAGAGAAAGCTAATTCTCAATGTAAGTCAGTATAAATCAGTGTTTTTGTTTTAGCCAATGTTTCGTCTGCAAATAGAAAACTCTAGATTAGTTTCCATTTTTATTCCTTAAAGTTGGGTCTCTGGGTGCAGGTGAGGTTTTCTGAATCAGGTTACTGTGGGACTGACCACCTGTCAGAGCTCAGGGAGGTGGGACGGGCTCACGGCAGCGTGGGAATTCTGGCTCTTTTTAGAGAACAGGGCTCTTTTGGCTCGGATCACTAAAAAGATTCGGCTCTTTCAGCTCCAAAGCGGCTCATGAATGAGATCAGCTCGTAGTTGCAGATAACTATATTCAACAGCTCTTCTTCTAGGTCAGCGTGAAATGAATGTGCATTTTGAGTTTTAAAATAACAAATGAGTTTGTTATTTGGCTTTTGATGGTTCATTTACAGATTTACCTGCAGAAAATTGAAGGAACAGGAGCTTTTAATTCAGAGATCTTCCCATTTTGTCTGAAACTTGTTTGTATTGAACCAGCAATTCGTGACAGTTTACTGCTCTAATGTAAAGGGTTTTAAATGTTATCCATGTGAAGTTTTAGAAAGGTAGCACCGACAGACATAGCTATCTATCCGTACTTCTGCAGGAAAATCTGACGAGGTAGCACAGATAGTCAGAACACTGGGAAAGAGACAGGGAACCTCATAAAACCACAATGAGTGAGGTCACGTGTCATGACGGGATGACGTCTCAGGAAGTTAGTCTTTTAACAACTGGATGCTCTACTCACATTTTACTGATTAAGCTAATTCAGTAAACATTAAGTGCTGAACATAACTCCCTCTTCCTTTATCTTCCTTGCTCTCTCCTGATGAAATGAAAGTTCATTAACATAAAGACACAATAAAGTGTAACTGACATGATGCGACACGTTCCCACATGCCAGGGGAAATAGTTTGTCTTTGTTCCGTTTTGTTGCACAGGCAGAATCATTTCTTTAAGTTACAAACCCTTAAGCAACTAAACCTGTAACAGCCTGGTGTTGGTGAAGGTTTTACCTGAGAACATGGGAGATTACAGGTACTTACACTTCACAACACGCCATTGTGTTCAGCCCAGGACTGATGAATAATTTGATTGTGCTAATTTCACTGACACAGTGACAAAAAAGCACCAGACAAATTAAAACTCAATTCACCTGGTTTACTTTGAAAACACAAAACAAAAACAATATGGGCAGAAGAACAATTTCAGAAAGAAGAAAACTTTTTTTAGACAAGCCATTTTGAATTTGCTGAAAAGATCCTAACTTACCTAATTGCTAATGAGGCTTTTGTTTAAAAAGTTAAGTAAAATGATTAAAGCTGGGGAGTGAAATGAGACATTAAAAAGAGTGACAACACTTGACATCTTTTTTATATGGTATAGGAGTCATTCTGAAATATTGCTCTTTTGTTGATGTTTTTACTAGCCTGATGCTCCAGGGCACACAGTTTGATCGCATCCAGTCAAAACTCCTGAACTGTAATTAAATGTTTACTGCACTTTGAAAGGCACAATTACATCTTATAAATTTGTCTTATCTTGATGGTATGCACCCACATTATTATCCAAGTGAGTATTATCTCTAGTGTGTGTGTGCATGGTTGTGTGTCCTGTGCCCTGTGTGTCTCTGTGTTGCCCTGCGACAGACTGGCGACCTGTCCAGGGTGACCCTGCCTCTCGCCCGGAACGTTAGCTGGAGATAGGTACCAGCAACCCTCTCGACCCCACTGAGGGACAAGAGTGAAAGAAAATGGATGGATGGATGGATGGAATATTATCTCTACCTATTCATAACCCATAATGCTAGATATATTGCTAATACATTTGAATTAATGATGAGCAATAAAAAAAATCCTCATTTTGTTGACGTTAGCATGTGCTCTGTATTCACTCAGCATTCAGATGAATTATCTTCTGATGTGGACTCAGTTATGGGTATCTCTCGACATTCACAACAACTGTCGCTGCAGATTCCTTGGAGACGTTGTGCCAAAATTTAAAGCTGAATGTTTGAAGGTTATCTTTGCCCAAAGGGGATTACAGAATTTTATCACAAGGATGTGTTAACTTAACTAAAATATGGAGGAAAGAAACAGGAGGGAAAGTCCAGGACAGCTTAATTTTACCACAACGAAAATGATCGTCTGATGCGACATCTGTCTTTTAAGACACAGAACAAAGCTAAAGGATCAATGACAAAGGAGAGGACTGTCTGAAAATAAAAAGTTTCCATCACTGCCGAATGATGTCCTGGGAATAACCAGGTCCATCTCATGATTCATGGCTTGTAGAGCCACTGCTATGAAGCAGTGGTTTTGGGTGTGACTTTATCAGTATTGACCTTTTCTTCTTCTGTTGCATATTTTTAGAACAAATTAGATCCACAGATGGTGAGACTCTGACCAAACACGTCTATGTTGTGTGTCCAAAAAACATTGTTCCATAAAACTTGTGGTTCATCCAGATGCAACTTTGTAAGCTGAAGTAATATTAAATTTTTTATAGAAGAGAATAAACTTTAAACCTATTAAACAAATTACTGGTTCATGTTTTTTTTTTCTGTTTTGTTAAATTTGGTAGACTGGCAACTGTTTTAAATGTTTTCCACTTGGAAGAACGGTTCGTATCTGTGCAATAATGGACATAAAATAATTTGATTGTTTGACTATTGATAGTCATGCAAACTTCACTCAGGTTATTTCACGTGTTGAATGAAATAACCTGAGTGAACACCTTCACCACACCTCAAGTGGTGAAGAAACAGCAGGTGATGGAAATACGGTGTGAACCTCAGCAACACAAAACAGACGCTGACTCAACGGGGATGTTTCTCCTACAATCTACAGAACAACTTTTACTGCTCAAATCAAGAGACCATTAACAGCTAACAGTTTTTATTTTGGTGGAAGTACTCAGTTGATGTTGTAGATTACTGGAACAACTTTAACTTGTTCCACTAATTTCCAACAATAAAAAAAAACATTTAACTGTGTCAACTTCCATATGCACAAATAAGCCTCTCAAATAAAATGATTTATTTTCTCATTTATACAGCGAGGAAAGGGTCCAGAACTATGTTCAAAAACTGATACTTGTGATTATTAGTCATCAAGGAGAAAGGTTACAACGATCTATTAAGCATAGTGAATTATGCTTTAATCGTCTATAGCCTGACTTTATAGCTGATTATCAAAACGAGTAAAGCGGATGTAAAGTTATAAAGCTTGTTTATAGAATTGTGTTTTGTGACCTACATTTTGCCAGAACAGTGACCCTGAAGCTAAATGTTATGTTGCTTAACAAACAAGAGACCTCACACTGACCCGGGATTCTCCGTCTTGGATATGTGCTAAAGATCATAACTTATGATTCAGAATCAGTTGGTGAATGTTGTGAACGCAAGTCAGAAAACCCAGTTTTCTTAATAACGATTCACTATCTGCTGATGTAGAATGATGTTTGGTAAAACAGATAAGAAGTAGAAATCAACTAACATCGCTGTCTGTTTGGCGTCAGTAATGCTTCCTGCTCAGATGATAATGACTGATTAGTTGAAGTAAAGTTCTGTGTTAAAGTTTAAGGACAGATTAAAACAACCTGCAGTGAGGTGTCAAGGAAATGCCCTACAAAGATGGTTTCACTCTAAGTAAGAACAGGAAAAAACATGATATATTTGTGTGATATCACACACAAATCAAACTTTTAACCATAGAAAAAAATAATACATTTAATTTTTACAAACATGCAGGTGGTGCTCTTTTTGACAGCTCCAATAGTAGAACAGAAAACATAGAAAACCTTATATGCTCCACTTCTGATGCACCGGCTCATTTGTCATTGCCAATGTTAAGATGAGGACAAAAGCAATCATGGTTTGAGAAAAAGATTGGGGTGCTGGTAAATATTACGTGCACACTTCAACTTAATTGGGAAAGAAAAAGTAAATTCAAGCCACCAGTTGAAGCTTGAGTTTTTCTAATGTTTTATGACAGTCTACAAGGAAAAAGCAGTAAAAAAAAGGGTTAAGCAACAACATAAATCTTAGTTTTAAAGTAAAAAAAAAAACATTTAACAGTCTTTTAAAGGCCATAGCATGAAAGTGAGCACATACAGTTAACTTTGTTCAGGAGAAATGCAGGGCTTCATGAAACTCTTTATGTTGATTCTGGCATTTTCTTTTCCTGACACTTACCAGGAAGTTTTGAACAATTTTTTTACTCGATTACATTGCCAATAAGTTAAGAGATACATCCTTGATGAAAACCCCTGCAACCGTTGGGCACATTTTGGAATTTTTCTCCCCACAGTTGATAGACATAGTTTCCTGTTTCAACGAATCCTGAACAACATTCCAGTACAATGATTATCACAGCAAATCATTTCCCAATACAAACATGATCTATGAGTCGGTGCACTCCGCAGTTATCTAAAGTGTAAAGTGCTGTTATGGAGACATTTGACCTGACTCTGATGCTTACTGCAGTTCAGTAAGTTTCACCTCCATTACAATCTGGTTCACTGACGAGATAAACGTGGATCATAGTTTGGCACAGATCCACATGTTTAATTATTTCTCTACATGTATATATGAGCAAGTTTAGGTTTGATATTTTTGAATTTACTTAAATTGATGTTGTGTTTCGTAACAGATAGGCCTCTGTGTCATTTCATTTTTTACCACTGGAAAACAAGAAGTCACAAATTAAAGAAACCTTAATCAACTGTTAAATTTTTTGGGCTACGTTAGTTTTAATGGGAATTTGAGGGGCCCCACATTTTTACATTTTAAGGCTTTTTACACACCTTTACCAGGGTTGCCAACCATATGGAAGGTGCTGTTGGTGTAAAAGTGAAAGAGAAAGGCATACGGGTCACACTGACTACATCCATCACACATTCCACTTCAGGGTAAATAAACTTGCTGAACAGCCCCGGGGCAGTTTGAAGATGTAAAGGGAGGGGTGTCTAGTATTTTTAAGCAGTCGGTGCCAAAGAGGCAGTAAAAGGAGAAAATTGTTCCATGTCGCACAGAGTGAGCCTCTGAGAAAATCTCAAAAGAAATTATTTCTGGTTTGACAAGAAACCCTTTATTAAATGTGTGTTGGAAACAACATTTGTATTTTCCATCCATTCTATAGAATGCAATAAAGAGGATATAATTGTACATTTTATTTTATTGTGATGTGTTACGGATGACAAATATAACCCAGTTTGGAGTACAGATTATCTCGAATCATATCACTGTTATCTAAACTCAAGCAGCAAAAAATAACCGCGATTACACCAACGTTGAATAAACAAGTTATCAAAAAAAATGTAGGAAAATCCCTGCAGACGTCTGGTCAAACACACACCTCATACTGAGGCAGAGTATTCACTGATGAAACACTCAAAACACTGAAGTAAAGATGGAGAACACTAACACCAGTCAGCTCAGTCTCGTTCCTCTGGAAACAAAAAAAAAAATGGTTCAATGAAATTTAAACCTAAGTAAACAAGGAAGCAAGAAGAGCTGAAGGAGGATGAATAAACTATCAAAAGTACCCAACTGCATAACAAAGAGGTACATTTGTTTAATGCTTTATAAAAAGATTTTCTCTGAAAAGAAATTGTATCCTAGTGGAAAAACAAAATATAAAGCCCTACTTGTTACAGTCATTGCACATTGTTTTTATTAATCTTAATGTCTAACCTGCGCTTTCAAAGAATCTTTTTCTTTCCTAGAAGACTCTATTTTATGTTATAAAATGAAATATGCACAGTTTAATAATTAGACCTATCTACAAAAGCATCTCAGTTCTCCACCAAGCCTTGCAGGCCCCAGTTCTGGGTTTGTATAACATTCCTGCTGTGTTTGTTTTCCCAACTCCTCCCAAGTCTTTCCAGGAGGCTGAAGGTAACCCGTAGGTAACCCGGAGCTTTCTGCTCCCAACAGAAGTTGACAGATGGGTTGAGTGCAGACAGCATGAATAATGGAGGCCCTCATATATCAATCTGATAAGCAATTTGGACATGCATCTGCTGTCTCTGTCTAGTCACTGTCTCCTAACTGTGCCGGATCTTGCTAACTCCTATTGACTGCAGCAGGAAGTAGCAATGAGTAATGTTAAATTGTGTGAAATGTGTTTTTTTCCATTTAAGGAGAGTCTTGCGTCTATCTCTTTCTTAAGAATTCAAAAATGTATCAAATTATGCCAATGAGCTTTAAGTAAATAGTTTTGCGTCTATGCAAGATTTGTGAGATAAAGCTGCTTCTGAGAAAACAGTTAGAAGGAAATTTGACACAAGGTTGATGATATATCAAAAAAAGAAAACGGTATGTGGGGGTGAATGTAACTACATTAAACTGATTATGCTAATGTGGAAATTCCCTGTAACAGTTTAGCTGGCATATCTTTAAGAAGAATAGATGAGCAAGCAAACCATCAGGTGAAAATACATGATGCACACTTACATCCTGAAATCCCAGAAAATACCAAAAGGTACTTAAATTCTTACTGAAATGTTTGGAAAGCGTCTATACGGAAAATAAAAATTAATTCCACAGATGTTTGATGTAGGAAATACAAAAAAAGATACAAAAGATGCAAAGTCGTGTTCTGTTTGTACACAAAATGGACATTTTTAAGAAACTTTCAAAGCTGTAGTGCTGAAACAAAATCAGTTTTACCTGAGACCTCTAAGTCTTTAGAGCTGCTGAAATGTGCTATACAAATAACATTTGATTGATTGATTGATTGATTGATTGATTGATTGATTGATTGATTGATTGATTGATTGATTGATTTAAGGTGTCTTCAACTCAAAAGAAGGCTGACATTTAAGTAAATGTTAAAACATGGTTGATTCCAGATAAAATTGGGTTATTTTCTATTACAAACCAGTTTAATTCAATTCTGTTATTTTTTATAGTACCATGTTATAAACAGAATAATCTCAGAAAACTATTTGCACTTCAAAACATAAAGTCATATCCAGTTATTTTGAATCCCACAGCGACAAGTTTGTTACTATATGGAGACGTCCTGTAAAGAAACAGCTCTCATCACAGGCAAATTTAACAAATTCAACTCAGCTGATGTCTTCATTCAAGAAAAAGACACAGCAAGATAAAAGTCCAAGACTGGGGGTACTTTCTATGGGAAACAAAAACAGAGTTAATGACAGTAGTTTCTAGTAGTATCCAGTATATAAGGTCAGAAGCTAGCTGTAAAAGTAGGGCAGGTTCTCTTTACATGGGAAAGAAAATAAAAGGAAGCAGGAAGGAAACTGCATCATAGGTACATCAGCGTCTTCAGAGAAACACACAGAGCATTGGCCAGGAGTACTTAATGTGGGAATGAAAAATATAGAGATTTCCCAAAGTTAACAGCAACAGCAGTTCAACAAATGGTTTCATTCAGGAAAGAGACAAGAAGCACAAACACTGAGTCAGGAATGAGTTCTATGGAAAGGTTTACAGTAAAACGTCTTTTTATTTCGTAGATAAAGGATCGACTAACAGCCAGATATGAGACGTGGTTACTTCTCATGAAACAAGACAATGACAGACTGGCTTTCTTCAGCTTCCCTTTTTTATAAATTCGTTATTGAGCAAATTGGCAAAATCCATGTTGTATTAAATAGTGTTTTTAAATCAGGAAATATTCCAAGTTTACCTTAAAATGTTCTGTATTTAAGCAACAATGTCAGAGTTCACATCAGGGCTGACCTTTCTATCAACCTTCTACGGTAACAGATCTGACTTTTTGAGTAAACTGGACAGATAAGTATCAAATGAGGACAGGGTGGCGAGTGGCAGCGAACCTCAAGTTTCTGGTTTAAATCTCGTTCCTTCCTGGGAATAATCAGGGTGGCTGTGGCAGGAGGGGCAAACAATCAGCAAAGTCTGCAGCAAAACAGAGGAGCTGCGGAAAGAACAACTGTTCTGGTTTCCAATAAAGGTTATATAGCATAACTTTATTGAGAGTTTTCAGCAACAACAACCTCTGGGGTCCATCCATTTTCTTTCACCCTCGGGAGGGTTGCTGGTGCCTCTCCAGCTAACGTTCCGGGCGAGAGGCGGGGTACACCCTGGACAGGTCACCAGTCTGTTGCAGGGCAACACAGAGACACACAGGACACACAACCATCCACACACACTCACACCTAGGGACAATTTGGAGAGACCAATTAACCTGACAGTCATGTTTTTGGACTGTGGGAGGAAACCGGAGTACCCGGAGAAAACCCACCATGCACAGGGAGAACATGCAAACTCCATGCAGAAAGACCGGGGCCGGGAATCGAACCCAGAACCTTCTTGCTGCAAGGCAACAGTTCTACCAACTGCACCACTGTGCAGCCTACACCTCTGGGGTCATGAACTTTATTTAAAATTTTCTTGCTTTTTAAGTTTCTTTTTCAGACTGTCACCATCACAACATCACCAAGTGCATATCACATAAAAATGTAAAAAAAAGGAAATAGTTTTTCATGAAACTTGTAATCTGTGGTGGAATCATCTAAATAAGGTCATTTTCAGTCATAGACACTGAAGACGTTCTGGATAAGAAGCAGAAATAAATTAATGTGTTCCCCATGTGAAGATTGCTGTTATGTTGACAACATGCCAAGAAAGGGAAATGACTCCCTGTTGACTCTTTCTCTGTTAATGTCTTTAGCACATGTATGTGAACACATCCCATAAGCTACTGGAGCAAAAACACAACAGAGGTCAACAGAAAGGGAAATGAAGCAGCATCTTTCTTTCACCAGCGTGTTCCCTTTGAAACACATGAACGAAATGTTTCAGAGCATTTATTGTTAATTTACATCCTGACTGTCAATGTTCCAGGGATTCCAGCAACCAGATGGCTTAAATGTCTTCAAGAGGTCCAGCCCACAGGGGAAGTGTTTCTGAAAAATGTTCACAGCTTATATAGAAGCCGGAAGCCTGTTCATGTTCTAACATGTTTGAACATGTCTGAATTTACCCAGGTTAGCTGTAATAGGATATGTTTCCCATTTCTCCTGATGTTTTCATGCTGGGAAGCAGGAATTCATAAAGTTAAAGGTCTCATCTCCTCTTTCAGTTATTTTTCTGTTGTTATCTAACCTTAATCTTCAGTATTCAGTGGAAGGAAAGCAGACTGCTCTCTGCGCCAACGGTAAATCTCTGCCTGAAGTGGAGGAATTCAGGTGTCTTGTGTTTTTCAGGACTGATTGTGTAATGGAGCCCCAGGTGGTTAGCTGGATTTTAGCCTCAGCTTCAGTAACGCTGCCATGTGCTATGAACTGGTGCAATATGAAAACACTGAATTAAATTTAATAGGCCTACTCATAAAACTATTCTGTTATAAACCTCCAACGGTAGAGAGCATCACTGGTCCAAAGCAAAGAGGGTTACAGATTCCAGCAGATTAAAGACTGTCACTTACTATACATTTTCCCAGCTAGTTTTGCTCACCTTTCTACTCAATAAAACAAAAAGACCCCATAAAATTAGGAATTTTCCACATCAATGGAAAGTCAAATTAGCTCCAGATGAGCTAATTCTCTCTCAATTTCCTGTCATTAGTCATTGTCCTGCATGGAGCTGCAGTTACTAGAATCAACTTCAACTTAAATGTATAAACAAGCATTATTGTCTTATCATTAGAGTGTGTGAGCATGGTCAGATGACTTCCCCTAAATAACATGAATGACTTGTGCAAATGTCTCTAGTTCTGTCACTCTGGTTATCACTTCAAACACAGACAGAGACTGAGTCATGGAGGATTTTCAGCATAGTGGCAATTCATTTGCAAAGCACATAACAAACTGCCAAAGGTTTCTTTAAACCCAAAGTTGCACTAATGTTTAGTAATAAGCAAAAGCAGGTCAAAAGTTGTGACCTATTTGGATGGAGAAGAAATCAGAGGATTTTTCATAACTCTTAACATTTCTGTCTTTTGAGTTTTAAGAGTCACATACTAACCCAAAACGTAAAAGATCACTAGTATGGGCTGGTTAGACTTGTAAATCAGTGATTTTCTAACTTTCGGTAGCTGTCAGCTGTGCTGCATCCCTCACTATAGCATGCATGCAAACAAGAACAACAGGTGGATATTTGCTTCAATGATCTTTTGCAGGCATAATCAGTCTTCCTTTATGCTCCTCCAAAGATATTCAGATTACAACAGAGTGAAACATTGACTTAATGAGATTTTTGAAGGATGAGTTTCCGTGGTTCTAATGTTTCTCTTTCTGGTAAAACCAACTGGTGTTTAAGTATTTTTAAAAGCCAAAACTAACACAAATGAGCATAGGAACACTTTGGAGTAAAATTATTATTTGTATTATTATTATTATTTACTTTAGCGGTGAGTTAAATGGATTAATGGGTCATCTCAAGAAAAAAACAGCTCTACAGGTTGAACTCTGTAGTATCAGAAACTGAATATTTTACTCACCGGAAAAGAATAATGGTGAACTCATCAGAAAAATAGGCTGACTGATGTGGATGAAGAAATTAGCAAGTCAGCCACTTTCCTTCCCCGCTGGCTTCCATACAAGATTTTAACCCGACGAATGGCTTCAAAGGAGCTGCTGTGACAGAAAAAAATCCCTGTGTCACTTCGGCCTCATTAATTTGCTCTGATTTACAAGCAGGAAAGCTGAAGCCTGCAGTTCCTTTGATCTGTTTTGAGAAATTGCCACTGTGTGTGTGATTGTTTATGGGTCATTTTTAACTTTCAGGCAACTTCCGGAGTGTCGTCTGGGAACCAACGTAAAGCTTTCTGAAAGCACGGATTCATTATAGCTGTTCATTGATTTGGAATATTTGATTTACGTTAAATAAGTAAGGAGGCGTATTTACATGATTTGAAAATGTTCCTGACTGTACGCTAATGAAATGTTCATTTTTAACAGAATATATTCAGTCTTGTTATCATGATCCAAAACCCAAAGATCTCCCTGAACATTTCTTACACTGTTGACAAAACTTGAAGAAAACAAATTTTGTGAAATTTGTTTAGATCAAAATAGAGCAAGCTGCCATGATGCAACAATCTCCTTTGATGAAATGAATGTTTAGGGCTGAAGTTTTAGTAACATGTTTATAGGGTCACTCAGTTCACGGTGACTGAATCTTCATCATTACAGACAAAGCGTATGCATAATAAAGCAGTTAAAGAAAACATTCCAAACTTTGAACATATTTTCTTCTTATATTTTTATTCAAATTCTTAATAACTAACTTTGTACATGTAACTAAGATCCCATGCAGAAGGTTGTCCAGAGAATGAACATGTTAATATTTTAACCGTGATGGTTGTGTGACTTCAGCTGAAATTCCTTGCATGTTAACTATGCACCTTGGAAAAATCCCTTCATCCCCTGCATGGATGATGAAAGCCTCAACGTCATCTGTTTTTGACTACATGACTTTAAAAAAGGCCCAGTGGGGCCTCTAAACTATTCTTTGGAAGCTTGGTCCCTTGTCGTTCTGCATCTAAAAATAGTTATTCATTACTTTGGCTGACGGTTTGGAATATTTGTCATTCTTCAGAAATGATTGGGGACCACTTAACCCAAACATGTGGTTTACATTTATCTGTCTATATGTTTCCAAGACCTCAAATTCTTTCAGTAATAGTATAAAAGAAAAAAAGCAGCAGATGGAGAATTTTCTACATTCTTGTTCTATGAAACCTTACAGACAGGGGAAAGTGAAACACACGTCTGTCTTTGCTGGAAAATAGTTGCTTAAAAACATATGTAATATTTATGTGTGATGACACAAACTTTTAGGGAAGGAATTTCAGGATGAGATCACCGTAATGTTAGTGTTTCAGACAGAACTCTAGATTCCCAAAGTGTAACAGATTAAAGGAAGGACTGTCGAGACGAGTTCGTTCAGCCTTTGCTTTGATGACATGCTTCAGTTGGTGTCTAAAGGGATATCAAGCGTTGGTTGTCATGGTAAATTCCCTCTAATTGAAGTGCCAGTTAAATTTTTGGGTTTCTGCAGAGGCCACAGGGAGTTGTAATCCCTAAAAATAGCCCTCAGGGTCAAAGTGTATGCACGCATTGTGCCACTGTGCTGTTTGAAGAGTCTGATAAAAGCCCTCTCGTTTTTGTAAGAGGTCAAAAACTTTCAAAACTGTTTTTCCGTTTCCAACGGATGCCTCCTCCTTGTCAAGAGTGATTTAGTAAAACCCTCCTTCAGGAACATGTATAAACTTTGGGTGGTATCAAATTTAAAAAAAAAAGAAAAAAACCTGGATCTGTCAGTGACTTGAATGATGTCTCCCCCGTTTTCCCATTCACAGCCAAATTCCTCACATTCCTCCATTCAGCAGAGGTCAGACAAGACAAAAAGAGCAGGAGCTCCAAAGTGAGAGAGATATCCGGAACGTGGGTGGTTGGGGAAATGATGAAACAAGTGAGTCTGACAGTGAAAACCCTTTATCCAGGACCAGCCCCCGTCAGCGTCCCGGACACACACACACACCCTCTCCATTACCCCATATGGCATCATCTGATGACAATACACAGAAGGTCTGCTGCGTTATTACTTGTTTCCAGGCATACTTTCTCTGGGTCAAAGTTACTCTTCCCAGAATTGATAGAAAAACACAATCGAAAGCCCAAAAGGACTAATATATTATTAGCTCATTTTACTGCATCCTGGTGGGTGGGAACTGAACTATCAGTATCTTTCAGAAGAAGCAGGAAACTTCATCCAAAAAAAGCTGGTGGCTTCTTGGAAACTCTGCAGCATCACCCTGCAGAGGCACTTTGATCCACCCTGACAATGCAGCTTAAAATGAAGCCAAACCATCTACTGAATAAAGTGGGATAATGATGCTCCAATTACATGAAATTTACAGTTTTTTAGCTGACGCTTTGGTGTGGAGTGACTTAACCCTAGTGAGTAAGTTGTGACTTCAACAGAAACTTCAGCAGCTTTAATAGTGTCATCTGCTGACATTCCTAGCAGGAATGTGCAGAGTTTGACTATTTTTATGAACCAAACTTAAAGCAGTCACATCTAATTGGTGCCCATCGCAACAATTGCCAAGTGAACATCTGGAGAACATGAAATGTGTGATTCTTCTACAACCTGAGTCACCATAGCTGTTGTTGAAAAGTTAACTCATAGGAAACGTAATGCTTTTCTCGTTTGCACTTTCACTTCTTAGTCCTTGCATGTGTAACATTTCTTTTTCTTTTTTTTTGTGCAAAGGTTTCTTTAACCCCAAAGGTTTTAGATCTACGGAGATCCATTGAAGGCTTGGAAAATTTCTGCTATTTTGACATTCATAACCATTACAGATAAGATGGCAGAAGTCAATAAGAGTTCTGACTCAAGCTTTAAAAACCCACAGTGTTTTTAATCTTTTTCCATCGGTGATGCTGCTTACATCCTGCCAAGGCCAATCTGTTAATACTCAAACACATTACTGATCAACTGGTTTATGAGACACCTCAACAAACTAAAAGTAGTCCAAGTCAAACATGGTGGTGTTTGACATAAAGATCTTCAGAATCATTGGCTTGGCCTAAACGGTGATTATAAACATGAATCACGATTAAAAGCATGAGTCAAATTCAACCATCCAGTATGACAGTTAAATGTGTTAGACCTCCACCAAACTCTAAATGTAGACTTTTGGCTTGTTAAGTGTAATAAAAGCACAAATGAACACTTGCCTCAAGGCAATAACCCCCTATATAGTTATTTTTGCTCTCTATGGAAAAAAAACAAAGAAAAACAAAATCCTTTTTTAGAATTTTAGGAGCTTTTTTGGCTAGTTTTACTAATTTCTGAGTCTTTTTTGGAAGCTGATCTGCAGTTTACAACTAAAGAAAAATCAGCCCTCTCCTTAATCTGACTGAAAACTATTTTAGTTTATTTACAACATGCTGTGGAAAAAACGAAGAGGTTTCCTGACAGGAAAGTAACTCATTTTGACAACATGTACATAGCAATGAAAGTGGTTATTTCTTTTCAAGTACTGCAAAATGGTTCTCACTAACTTTGAACCACAAAAAAGGAGCAGGGAAAATACTATCTTTAACTGGTGGTGACCAGTTATTATGAAAAATAAACAAAAAACTGGCCACTGACCACAAAGAATGTATTCACCTTACAGCTGGTGAGCATGACATTTTAAGATATAAGCGTTATTTATTATACTGAGTAAACTAAAATGGTCAGAATGAAATATCAAGTAAGTAAGAAAGTAGATATTATTCACATATAACATCTTTCTCAGATAGCGGACACTAGTGCCTGGGTTGGATGAATAAATGAGCAAAATCAGACTTAGCCTGACCTGTGCAACAGAAAGACAACAAAATTAACTCAGTTGTGAGACTTTTCTTTGGAGTAACATAGCAAGCATCTTAGCAAAACAGCAATCTTTGGCCATGAATCGTCTTCATGATTCAGTGGACCCCCGTCTCTTCATAGTTCTGGATTCTCACATTTACCTACAAGTGGATTTTCTGCATAACCTAATACCAAAGTACTGTTCTTGTTTTTTTTTTTTGTAGAGCATATCTAAAATATTCAAAACAAATTTCAGCTTGGGAAGCTGAAATACATATCAGCAATGCTGCTTTACAATCAATTAGCTGGTGTTTACAAAGCAGATAATCCAGGAGCTAAATTCATTTCCTTGGAGATGATTGGCTGTAAATCCCAAAGTGGAAATTAGAAAGATGTTAGCTTCTGTGGTAGCGCTAGCACTGTTTACACTGTGTTTCAATGTGTATTGAGGTTTACTGGTTTTATAGCTGTGAAGCTACTGCAGTCATGTAATGTTTAACCTTAGCTATTCATTGAGATTTTTAGGACAAGAACCAGAGAAATTGTACATTTAAAAAAAATATTGTTAATTTGTTTGTTTTCTGTTTGAACATTTGAATGATTTGGTGACACATAACGGTGAAGTTGCAAATCTTAGCCTGTTTACAGCATCTGTCTCAACCTGCTTATTGTGGTTCATAAAAGCTAATTCAGAACAGTACAAAAGATTTTGGTTATTATAGTTTTTTGTGGATTATTTTTTATTGTGTTTGTTTTTGATTAAATGTTATCTGAAGAAGAGCATTTGACCAAAACTCACCTCAATTTTGATGAATAAGTTTCAAGATTTGAAGTGAGATCTCCTATTATGTTTACATTCACTCTGGTAATGTCAAATTGACCTAAGTAGCAAATAAAGGTGTTAAAATGTGAAAAAGAAAAGACTTTATGATAAGATTTAGGGTTTGTTAACATGTTGACCTTATTTTTCTCTTTCTTTCTTTTGTATGTTGCCACAGATTTAACTGTATGACTAATCTAAAAAAAAAATTACATGACTGGATCAGACTTTTTCCATCCAAAGTGTTGAATTTCAGAGATGCAAACTGACGTGAGTTTGTCTTTTGAAAAGTAAACAGTTGAATTTCACAAGTTTAACCTTTCACTTCTTGGCAAAGCTGAATAACTTGTAGAGCTATTTTTGTCTTCCTTCTTCCAGGAAGTTACGATTAAAATATTCAGAAATAAACAGTGTTGTTCCACATTTTCCTCAAAAGATCATTTTGAAAAGATAAATAGCAGAAGAAAAAATTATTGGTAGTTTCAGCAAACATTATTTAATTCAATTTTGTTGCTTCCAACTATGGAATAAAGCCACTCTGCTTCTGTTTGTTCAGTTTGATCACATTTTTAAGATTGTTGATCATTAATCTGTAATGTTGTCACTTTTTCTTATGATCAAAAACACAAAGGTACATTTGAAGATGGTTGGAGAAAAATAAAGGGATTTCAGGCGGCAAACTTCCATTATTTTATTAATAAACAATATTTTCTTCCTCCTGCTGTTTTTGACACTATTTCCTTTCCAATATCTTTCAAAACGTTTGCTGTGTGGTGAGATGGAGAGGAATTTTATGTTTTCTACGACTTCATCTTGTTCAATATAAGATCGATTTCATTCAGAATCACCTCAGCAAACAAAGAAATGTGGAGCTTGTTCAGATAAAGTGGGGTGAGGAGGGGAGGCTGGACGGCGTGGGCGTCGAAGCTCAGGCGGCAGCTACGGCTGATGACTCAGGTGATGTGTCATACTCCAAGCTATAAAAGGGAACTTTTACATTTTGTCCACACAAACACAACCACACACACGTACAGTACTCACACTGGACTCAGAGGGACTTTTGTTTACTACAGCAGGAGCCTAAAGATGAAATGTAAGTTTGTTCATCATACTTTTAGAGGAAAACATCATGTGTGTGTTTGTTTGTGTGCGTGTGTAGGGGTGTGTGTGTAAGAGGGAGTGTGTTTGTGTGGAGGAGGTGGTGGTAGTGATGGGGGTGTGGGGTGGGGGGCATTCACTACACGTGGTCTTAACTTTTACTTTTCGCCTGTGAATGTTTGAGAGTGAGAGTCAATGAAAGAATGAATGAATGAGAAGTTGTTTTAGTTCATGACTGAAGCATGAGAAGTGTTTTTTTATTTAATGTGGAATCTGAATGACCCACTGTTTGGCTTCAGCTTGGCTGTGATTGGATAATCCTTTGTGTGCAAGATGGTGTGTGTGTGTGTGTGTGTGTAGGGGTGTGTGTGTGTGTGTGTGGTAGGGATTTCCCCAAATACTTCCAACAAGAACTAAATTGGTGTATTTTTCTTTCCTCAAAACATCTGTGGTGAAATATTCTCCTTACTTAGCAATGAATTTTCACTGAAACCACTCTCATTGTGTCTGTAAAATCCATTTTAATCTTCTAGCTGTTTGTCAGGGTACTCATTTAAACAACTTTACATAAACTGAACTAATTTAGCCAGTCTAACAACAAATCAAAACGACATGAAAAGTTAGGCTTTTTACCAAATAACACCCAACAACTTTCACTGACGTGTTAAAAAGTTCAAAACTTAGTTTGTTAAGAGTGAAACTGAATAAGTGACATGTTTGTTAACAGTTTGTAGTGATTCAATGAGTATCATGTAAATCAGGGAACTTGTGAGTATCATCCTGCCAGATGGAGCGCGCTCTGTGTTTGGTCTTGCGTCATTAAGCGGACACAGTGTTGGTGTTAATTGGGGGAAGGACTCCTCACATCTCATGTTGGTCACTGAAAGCAGCAGCAGTGACTGGCTTTGTGTTTGTGCTGCACAGCTTTGGTTAGAAAGTGAGGCTGGTGATGTTGTGATGACTCCTCTGTTTTGTTTTCTAGCAAAATGAAGAAAACAAAATGTGGTTTTGGGGGAATTTACAGATCCAAACTTGTATCCAAACAGTTTTGCATTGTGTAATGGCAGAAAAGCAGGATTCTTCTTCAGTTTTCAGAGAAACTCTCTGAATGAATCTTTATACAAGTGGTGTTTTGATTTCATGTATTTTCCTTTAAGTTTTTCATAGATTTAAGTAGCTATGGTCATTTTTTGTCTTATCCATCTGGCTATAATACCTGACATAATGTCAATGTCGCAAAAGTCATGGTGACGGTTGAATAAATCATAAGAAAAAGACTAATCAAGAAAAGCGAGACACTCCTGCAGACAGCGACGTCATCATTGCACATCACCAGGACACTTACAGTAATCTGTCCTGTAGCCACATCGATCCTGACTCCTGTGATGAGTCAGCACTTAGCAGATTGCCCCTAGTGATCAAATGTGGTACTACAATTGAAAATACACAGCAGTCAAGAAGCTCGTTTGTTTTCAGCTCTTTGTCTCCATAACTGCTGACGCTGTGAATACACCATGACTCATGCGAAAGCTGGTGGCTCAGCTTCTTTTATATGTGGTATCATCCAGATGGGGGTCAGAGAAATGAAGACAGAGCAACGATTTGAAGGTTGCATTTGGACTT
The DNA here is from genome assembly GCF_904066995.2 of Poecilia reticulata. Taxonomy (NCBI): domain Eukaryota; kingdom Metazoa; phylum Chordata; class Actinopteri; order Cyprinodontiformes; family Poeciliidae; genus Poecilia; species Poecilia reticulata. The sequence goes on along the minus strand of NC_088840.1, from coordinate 25,848,645 downwards.
GTGTCGGGGATAGAGTTATACCCTGTAGTAACGTTACACTGCGTGTGTCAACCGTGGTTATAGAGCAGGAAACAGAACGCTGCTACTTGAAACTGTGGCTGCTCACATCTATCCAGTTACTCAGACATGACTTAATATGATCAATATCCACTTTTTACAGGCCAAGGCAGGTGGCTTTGGATTATTTTCACCTTTTTTATGGAACCAGAGATCTCAGCTTCCTTGACTTGCATATAAATCAACAAACTGCAGAGAGATGAAGGTCATTAGATTTACTCACTTCAGCAATGAGAGTCAATAATGTCAGACACAGCTGAATAGACTTTCAATTACTTAATCATGACATAAGCCTCTGTAACTAAGCAAAAAGTCATCACAGGATAGTGAACAAATGAGGGACTGCATGACACAGCATGATGCATTTCTCTGTAATTGTAATGTGAAACCAGAGTCAGACTGAAAACATGTAAATGCTGATTATGGAATAATAGAAGTGTTGTTTTATAAGCAGATGAAATGGATTTAAACCTTTTTTTTTCAAAATTGTATATTTAGGACCTGTCCAGCTGATTTAGACATAGCAAGCAAAAAACTTGACTGATTTAACAACAATTGTCTATTTGCATAACGTAACATTGAGTTCCATTTCTCTAAACTACTTTTCAAAATGGGAAAGACAAGAGAGTATGTCATTCAACTGAGGTAAATGTGTGTTGAAGTATGCTGCTTCCGTAAACTTGCCCATATATAGAGTCAGAGCAGTTATAACATTAAAAACTTCTCATGATGTGACTAACTTGGCTCTTGCCACCATTCATGATCTCACTCATAGTGAGAACGTAAGGGAGGTAATAAAAATCTGTTAGATAATTACACCAAAGGGTGGTGTCTTGGGGTCACTTAAATCCAAGCTTTTTCTTTCTAAGCTTTATTTTGCATCTGTATATTTGAGCAAATCACCAGTTTGCATGATATAAGCTGTGGTTGTAAGCAGAAAGATTGATTGTTTCATAGAAGAGTTGTGGTTTCGTCCACCTGAATAATCTGATGATAATGCAGAGATGCTAAAGGAAGTGTGTGTTTTAAAATCCACCAGTCAGTTTGTGTCTGTTTTCTGTTTGGTGCAGACCAGAGCGGGGGTTTTCACCGAGTTTATGGCTGGAAGCAGCTGCCTGTTGCTGATTAAACCCAGACCCCAAAGATACAAACCGTCACACAGAAGCTGCAAGTCAAGGAAATTAAACTGCTGAAAACTGGGGAAAAAGCAGTCCCTAGTTACTAATTTACTACTAATACTGTTTCATGCCACATTAATGTTGCATATTTTACATTTAACAACAAGAGCCAGCTCACAGCAGGAGCATGGAATTAAAAACTGTAAACATTAGAAAAGCATTAATTTATGAAAGTCAAAGCCAAGACTTCTTTGAAGCGAACAGAGCACCTGTTCATGAGTCGATTCGCTGTCCTTGAGAGCAAAAGCAAAGAGAGCAGAGGAAATAAGGCGTCCACTGAGCACACACAGGAAACGCCAGTGTTTGTTTGTCTGACCCAGCAAAAAAAAAAAAGGGGGCACGAACTCAAACGGAAACTGCGGAAGCGGGTGATTATGTGAGACACTGCACGCACTTGTTTGTGTTTCATGTTTGAGTGAATGTGTTCTGACGAAACGGCCTGCTCCGCACATCAAAGACGGCCCATTCACTCTGCCTCTGAAGCAACTTTACTGTGAGCCGTAATGCTGTCACAGCTGTTTACTCAGCCAGATACATGACTCTTCACTGCTCTGCCTCTGGATGTTTTTCTTCAGGTTTTCTCTTTAGGTTTTTGCTGATTTCTTCCTCAGTAATTTTCCAACTGTTGACTGAAGGTATTCCAGGTTTCCAGTGTGTGTCCTTTTGCTAACTGAATACTCCTTCATTACTGCTTGAAACCAAGATAGCAGCTGATAACAGATAGCTTTATTTTGAATCATTTTAAATGCCTGGCTAGATGTTAACCTGAAAGAGTTTCTGTTTGTGATTTAGTACTCTATTTAGTTTGACTCTCTCAATTTGGATGCAGTGTTGAACGTTTGTGGTGCAATCAAACCGCAAATTTATTCAGTGTAAATAGCAAGAATTTTAATTTCCAGATGTCTTCTCACCACAAGTGCATGCCTCTGAAATTTCTCAGACCGAATAGATTTTTTAAAACTGGAGGTTAATGTGACTCATGTTGACAAATATTTGCTGAAACATTTTACGATTCCCCTGATGAGGGACTTTATCTTGTGCTCCACATTTTGCAATCCCTCTCCCACATAATGTGGGTAGCCGGAGCAAACAGAGAAGGAAAACAAACTTTGAGAAAAACCTCAAAGTGTGTGACGTCATTCTAGTGGACAATCAGGCCAAAGGCAAAGCATACACAACACTGAATCATATTCATAGCTAAGCTAATTTAGCATTAGATTACAAAATGAAGAGGTCAACCTTCCTAGCAAACAGAAGCTTTTTTAGATTTAAACTGTAGCATCCTGTGCACCAGTTACACGTGAATAAATCAGATGCATTCAATAGAATACATTTAAAATTCAAGAACTTATTAGAAATCATCTCTAGACTTGAAAGTTGAATACTGTAGATTTTCAACATTTGTGGATTCAAGCTACAAATCCAGAGTTTTTAAATTATCTTAATTTTATTGTAGTCTTTACACTAATGTTCATGACAAATGAGTAGCAAAGCATAGTTTGAAACTTAATTTAGTGCTGCAACATAATTCACCAAGTGAAGTTTAAAATTCTTCAAAAATTTGAAGACTCAAACATTTTGTCAAAAAGTCTCGCACTTTAATAATAATAATAATAATAATAATAATAATAATAATAATAATAATAATAATAATAATAATAATAATAATAATAGTTGCTTTTGTTGTTTCAGACCATTGACCTTTTCTAGAAATTAGATTTGGACCATTGAGCATGAAGTTTGAGAAAAGGTTAACTACAAATACATCTTTGTAATATTATTCACATCTAATTCACCATTAACATGAAAAATGGATGAAGGAGTCAACAATATGCTTCATAGATTACATGAACTTCTTTTTCATTTACCGCATTGATTTTCATGTAAAATCGCTGGCACAGTTCTTGATCCTCCTACTAACTCCAAAGATATTTAGCAGCTGGAGAACAAATTAACATTTAGAAATTGAAAGAGTTATGTTGAAAATAAAAGGGTAAGCACTGTGGCAACCTCCTGTCTTTAAGTAAACTCATAAATTAGACTCATTTTAGTGTCTGGGAAGCAGTAAAAGTGTCTGAACTGGCCCAACACCCTTGACAAAGGAGATGTTTTCTCTCCAAAGAGCACAGCCCAAGGCGTCAGTCTGCTGATGTCATCACATACAGACTAATCTGAGTCAGAACGGTGGGCTTGCTCGTCTCTCTTACAGCAACAGAAGGCTGAAAGGACGCTCTAAAAAAAAACCCTGCATAGCTCACATTCCATCAGCATGACCTAACACATCTAACGGACAAGCCTTTTCTTTGTTGATTTGAGGTTTGGGGTTTTTAAGCTTGCATAAATCAGTGAATAGGTTTACAGACAAGGAGCTAATCTTGATGTGAAAGGTATTTCTTCTAAGACAAGTGATTAATGATTAAAAACATTTAAAGTACAAGATTCAAACCATTAATTCTCAGATGATTTTTTTTTCTCTATTTTTATTCATCAAACAGAGAATGAAATGTTTGACCTGACAAGTCGTTGTTAAAACCTTAGCCTGTACCTTCAGACCTTACTGAAGCAACAAAAGTTGTTTTTAGAACATTTAAATGTAAGCACAATAATGTCACTAAACAATTTATATACTCACAAGAAATAGTGACAAATTCACACTTTATTAACCCCAATTAAACATTTCTTTATGATGCACCATTTGTATAAACCTTAGAACATTTTTGAAGAGCCAAAGCATTGTTTATGTTTGTCTTGATGGTCCATCTGCTGTAATCCACCCATTCCAGGATGATGCATGAAGTATTTGCAGATGACACTGCAAACTGTCTGCACAGCAAATGCTCTGACCCCACCTCAATGCTCAACAGTTGTTGTTTGAGTGGAAACATGTCCAAGCCTGCAGGGAAATGAAGTCAAGTCAAGTTTCTGATACTTTACATCCTAAAAACATCATACAGTCACCAGTAGTGAAAGTAATAACTATCACATATTGTCAAATCAAAATCATCAAGCAAATAAACATCAGATATGTTGGTCAACGTTCCACAGATGCCAAAGTAGGAAGAAGCTGCATATTTTGTATCAGTTTTAGGTACATAGATACTTCTTCTTATAGTGAGGCAGCAGAAACAGAGGAAATAACTGTAACAAAGAGTATTTCCTTTGTGGTGAGAATGGCCCTCTAGCACTAAAGACAGAGCAACAGTGCACCTCATATTAACCTCTTGGGCTCATTTCACATGTGGCGTTTTTTTTAATATATATATTGTTGGATTTAATTTAAACAGCACTCACATTATTGAAAATTATGATGTCATAATACATGTTTTTGGGACCAACATGGGGCCAGTGTGTCGACCTCTACCTATCAATGCTCTGTAATTTGCATGAATATAATATTTACTTTTGGCAGGGAATAAGGCACCTTAACTGGTTCCATTCCAGGGGATCTTGTTCTTCCAAATTCAGCCCTAATTACACCTGCTTTATGCTTGCAGAGTCACCCAGCAGTCAGTGAGCCAGGGAGAGGTTACCGGTTTATTCACAGGATCACATAGTTATACATGTGTAGTGAGACCTAATGGCAAATTTAGAGAAGCCCAATTAACCTATTAAATGTGTTTTTTTACACTGCGGGAGGAAGCCAGACTGCACAGAATGTCTAAACTCCATGAAAAATCGGCCCCCAGGGGGCTAGTGAACCTGTATTTCAACCACATTTCATTATACGTGAGTTGAGCTCTTTAAGTCGTGTTTAGGCTTCCCAGAAACACGAGCCATGATTGGGCAGAATCTGTTTGTGTTTGACGTTTCTGCTCTCTAAGCATCCGTCCATGTCACAGAGCCTTTCATCCCGTCACAGAGATCAAACTTCTCACAGCTCTTATCTGATTTTTCGAATGACTGTAAATGTCTAGACGACAGAGTACTTTAAAGTTATCTGATAAAACTATTAATGCAATAAACAAGTGCCTTGTAACAGCAAAATAAATGTGAATGATAGCTGGAGGTTTCAAAGTGCTTGACCCAGTTCAAGTGCTGTACAGTGTTGCTGCTGCTTTGGAAGCATCTAGCTTTAATCATGTCAGCCAAAGGGCCTCCTTACTGTCGTGACAAACTACAAGCTGACTGCAGCTGCCTCAGAGCTAATCTTGTGCGTCATGAGGTGTAGAAATGAAAACAAGCGTCGATCCAGTCTTGTGGTTTTTTACTCTGAATCACAACCACAGCACTTCTGGGTAAAGGAGAAGAGAGGAAATCTAAGATGAGCCGCTGGCCGATGCAGCGTTGCAAACACTTGTCTGTGCAGCTGTGTGTACAACCACAGCTGGATGACAGTCAGTCAGTTGGACTGGACTTGGTGGATTCTTTTGAAGGAGAACCAGTCCTTTGTTGTCACAGACGAGGCTTCAATGAAACCAGAACAGTTCTCCGTGGCTCATTGTGTGCGCCTCTCTCCTGTCTCTGCAGTTCTTCCTGAGACTTCCTCGTTCCTGTTCCACCTGCTGCTTCTGACTGAGCTGTTAGTCCGATCTTCATCTCTTCCCATCCGCAGCTCCTCCCACTGTGGATTTTTTGGATCGATGATCCACCAGGTGGAAAGTTTGATGAACTTATCGAGAAGAATCCATCAGCTGGTAAGGCTTATTTCGAACTTCCTTGATCTATAGCTTGACAGTTATTCAACTATTTTCTGTTTTTTTAAAACCTCTGAATTATAGCTTATATCTTTGTTAACTTACTAGAATTTCACTGACGTAGAAACAGTTTGGCAAGAAAGGAATAATTTCCTACCAGGAATCAGGAAAAGTTCTGGGATTTGTCACCTTTACTGGCATATAGACCAAAATAATGACAGTTTTTTTTTTAACCTTTACTTCTTATTGTGTTTTGAACAGAGAACAGAAGAACTCGAACACTTTGAAGATGCCAAAATCACTCTGGATAGCCTTCCTGACTTGTATCACACTGCTGGCCATCTTAGGTCACTGAAGGTATAAAACTATAAAGATAAAAGGTTAAAACAATTTATCTCTTCTCTTCATTCCTAAATAAAATATGTGTTTTATGTGCCTGCAGGTTAATGAATCCCTCACTCAGATGTACGGATACACTCAGTCCTTCAAACTGCATATCGACTGGTTGAAGGTCGCTAAAGAAAATGTCAGTTTGCCCTTCCAGACAGAAGAGGGCGCCAGCTCTCACCTCCTGCAATTGTCCAACCTCATTGAAAAATGTCTTCATCCGGTAGGTCCTCCTGCATTTATTCAAATACGTTATGTGAAATTTTTCTGTGACCAAAGTGCAGAAATTATAGATATTATAAGACAAAAACTGTCAATGTATTCTTAATTAAATTATGCCAAAGGATGGTGAAAAAATAGAAATGTAATATATGTGCAAAGAACATATTTGGGTAAAGTTAAAAGAAATTCAACACGTGTATTAAATATAAATATAGTAAAATAGTGTAAAAACTAAAAATTTTCAAAAATGTCAAAATAACTATTATTTTAACACTTTTTGTAAGTGGCTACAAGACATGTTAGAAGTTTTTATATTTATATTTTATATTTTCTTAAGTTATGATTATGATTATATTATTTTGTTATATTCATATTCTTATTTACTTATGCCACATCTTAATTTTTTTTCTGTTACCATAGTTTCATGAATATGCATATTTATTTGAATCAATCTGATTTCCTTTCTTCTTTTTGTTTTTAGCAAAACAAAGAGGCTCTTCCGTCAATGGCACCCAACCTTCCTGTTGTCTCCAACGCCTTTGATGCCCTTGTGTACTCTGTAGAAATTTCTGACAGGTTAAAAGTTTTCTGTGGATGGTCAAAAAGAGTCTTACGGTTCTTCCAGAAGCATTCTTGAAAAGAAAAGAAAAGAAAGGCCTTGCAGCCCTTTCGGAGGCGGTCCTGCTATTCTAGACAACGTAGGGCATTAAAACATCTTCCACAAAAAAACCACTGTTAACTCCAGAATGTTTTTAAGCAATATTATGTCATGTTAGTGGACTACCTCAAGATGGCAGCGTTAGGTAATCTGCTGTGGTGGTGCTGACCCAAACATCTCAGCAACAACCCATCGGATTACTATGAAAGCTTAAATAAGGATACAAATACTTTTTATTAACTTTATTATCCACTTTTTTCTAAGCCCGTCTGCAGTTTAGAAATGTGATTTTCCAAAAGATTCCCCATATTGACGAGTCTGTGTAAAAACTCATCAAAACAAATTCACAAAAAAAACGTAACATTTTAGGCATTTTCTCTTTTACTAAATAGCTGCAAAAATGTCAATTTGCTTAGTTTTATGAACAGAAGTGAAATAGTGAGAATAAGGAACCTGTCTGGCAGCTTCATTCACTCTAGACATGATTTTGGTTTGCATTTGATGAAAGTATTTAAAAGATATTTTCTAAATGATTTAAGAATAATTTTACCATCCTAATTGAAAAGCTACTCTCTCACTGCGTTGATGATATTAGGCATCAATAATCATAGAGGATGGAAGAAATTATTTCCTGTGCTTTTTTTCTGCATTTGCGCCTTTTATCCATATGTGAAAAGTATTTTTAGACAAAAAGTTTTAGAAATAGATAAACTCAGAAGATACAGAAATTAGAGTCTATTTTTCTTAGACCATTTTGCATTTATCTAAACAACACCCACGGGAAACAAACAAATATGCCCAAGTTCTTATTATTTTTCCTGCGCTTCTGCTATCATTATGCATCAGGTGTGTGCTGTTTGATTACTAATCAATAACCAGAGGTTAAAAATGTTAGTTTCAGTTGTTTTACCAGAACGTCCAGCCTTACTCAGACTGTTCTTTGCTTGAATGTAGAACTTTTGCTGATAATAACATCACTAACCATGATCATGGCATTGACTGTTTCACCATTTGATTGAATGTTTGCCAAACAGAAAGAAATGTCTGTTTAAAATGTGTATGATGAATAGTGTTGATCCAAAGCCTCTTAGTGCTACTGGTATCAGAACCATCTCCATCTGATGTGACTGAGATCAGTGGTGAATTGTTTACAAAGTATTTTTTTAAACAGGTTGTCATATGAATTTCTTTTAAGAGAAAGCAGAATGTAGGTTTATCTCGTAGGCTTGAGGAAATGTATATTTTTCTTTTACATGTAGCCATTTGAACTGTATTCATGCACTGTGCGAGGTAGTGTCACTTGCGACCTTTAACCCCACTGAGACTGTTTACACTCACAGTGCCTGCCAGGTGTTGATCAGATTGATTGATAAGAAATATGGATTCTGTAACAACTGTTCTGTTATATTTTTTTAACCTATTTAGAATGCTATTTATCAGTTTTTATATTTTGTATTTCAGCTTTGAGATGCAGGCATCTCATTTTTTTATATATATTGTTTTATGTCACATATAATATTAATATTAATGTGTTATTGTTATTGTAACTTATGCTATTTATATGATTATAATGTATTGGTTTTATATGTTTAATGTAATTAATAAAATAAATGAAACATAAAGATTGTTTCAGTGTGGTGAATAAATAATGGACTGACACAATAAACAAACAAACCCAAAAGTCAAATAAATTATAATTTTAACTCCAAAATGATCAAATATAGACATTTATTTTAAATCAGTCTCTGTAAAAATGTATTTATCAGGGAGCCTCATATATGATTTTACAATACTCCTCAAAATCCTATTTATTGTGTGAATAAATATTGTGTGGAGGTTCAGACACATTTATTATTTTTAAAATATGTAAAATTTGCAACAAAATCAACCAATTTAGCTTGTATGGTAGAATTCAAATACATAATTTGAAGATTTAATTGAAGATTTGTTTTTGGCAGAAAGAATCGCTTAACACTTTATGTCAGGAAATAGCTCTGATTGTAGCCTAATCTGTTAATAAACTTTGTCAAAAGTCAAAAATACATAAAAAATTTAAAAATATTCAAAATTTGGAAGTATAGGATTTTTTTTTATCAAAAGACAATGGAGTTTATAACCTTAATCTGCTAGTAGACCTGACAAACCTAAAATCATTGGAGTTACAGGTCCACTGTACAGAAATGTGACTCCTAGTGGTGAGAACCTGAAGTTACAACTAATTATATCTCCAATCTCTTGTATTGTCCCACAAAGGGAAAATGTCTGTCAATTTATACAAAGACAGATTATAAAAATATATAAAAGAGAATAAAGAATAAAAATCCTGTGCAATAAGAGGAGCATTTCAACATAAATGTTGCATAGTTATAAAAAAATATTCCAACTGAGCTGGTTAATTAAAAATGTTTCTTTGAGCTTTAAAAGACAGACTATTTAAAAGATGACTCTAGGACTGCATGAGTGAGCAGGGGAACAGAGTTACATAACACCAGCATGTCGATGAAGGACCTCAGACAGATGATCTCACACACAGACAGACTTTCATTGTAACAGAGTAAGCTGTGTAGAGTACATGTAGGCCGAGGCCACAAGCGACAGCTGACACTGGGATTTACAAATCACATGGGGTCTGGGTGTTAGAGGAAAATCCTTCCCCTGAACACGGAGTGAGAGAGAACATGCTTCTGTGTGCAGAGAGTGAGAAGGATGTGCGAGAATTTACTGGCTGACAGAATACAGACGAGTCTAGAGGAGCCTTCACATATTACCCTATTTGCAATTTGAAGGGAACACTAAAGCCCCAATGCACTAAACACAGTCATCCTTGAGGTTTAAATATCAGCTTTTAACTGATATCTGATACTTGAATACATGTTTGGCTGCTTTTAGATGTTCTCTGAAAGCTGTAATCCTATCGTATGCCTCACTTTACTTTGGTTTGCAACCAGCACAGATAGAATGTTTCACTATGAGATTTGATGAAGCAGACAATGGTGATGGGATTTTAAAGAGCTGCTTATCGACTGTCATGATCTGAAATTTCAGTGAGGCACAAAACCAAGTTAAAATCAAGTTGTGCTTTCTAGTCCTCATGGATGTTATGGCAGCAGTGTTAGCTGTAATAGAGCTACATTTCTTTTAGAAAGTACAGAGAGCAGAATATCAGAACACAAACTAAAGTCTCTACTTTGGACCGGGAGAGAAATTATCACACTGCCAATGTTTTTATGATGATAGCATCCTTTGAAACTTAGATTTGATAATATGATACTGAGGCTTTGACATGATCCGAAAGATTTATTTCCACTGTTTAAATTTGGGTTCAGAGTTTTTCTGTGAAATGCAACTTTTAATGTCTAGATAAAAAGTGACTCAGTTAGTCTGAGTTCATTAGGAGACTTGGCATGAGCAAAGAGTCTCCAAAATCAATGCTGTTTCCTGATGATTCCACACAACAGCAGCATATAGAGAATAAAACCTAAAATTGAGCCTTGTGTTACACCATAGTTTTGCTCCCTCACTGCCATTCTTAGAAATTGCAGGGAAAATGTTAATCTGAAAGATGAACAACCCAGATGACATAAAACAAAGAATCACGTATTAAATGGAAAAGTCACACACACACACATGCACACACACAGACTTTTTTGCACAGCCCCATGCAGAAAAATTCATGACGCCCTTCAGGGTTTGTCCAGCAGGAGCAGCAGACTAAAGGCAGGAGGAGAGGACATGACGACAGAACAGCAGCTGCTGAAGACATGAAAACGTGTCCGAAATCTAGTGAATAAGTGAATCCATCAAGATAAAAACTTAATATTTAGAGCTCAATTTTTATTTATTTTTTAATTATAGCACAGAAAACCAGGGAGAGAAATATTCTGACTGCTGCACCTGCTGCATGAAGCCTTCAGCAGTAATTTATTTTGATCAGATCTAAGGACAACATCAAACCAGGACTCCAAGATGACAGTAAGTTGAGAGCAGTGCAGATATCGTCAGTGATGAATGTTGCAAATGAAGTATAATGTGTGCTTTCAGAAGGTAACAAGTTTGTCCACTTTTTTTAGACAAAATTGATTTTTAGTATCTCCGGTGAGGAACAGCTTGGATTCTGTCTTTACAACCAATGTAAATAAAACTGAACATTTTCAGAAACAGTAAAAAGTAATTGTCAAAATTAATATTCACACTTGCTCAAATTTTAATTTCTCAATTTAAAGGAAGAAAACATTCATTGCAATAATTTTTCACAACATGACAATAGAAATAATTTGTCTTCACCATGAGGGTTGAAAACTTCCAACATGGCTTTTCAAAATGATGAGAGTAAAGTTGCTAAGCAGAAAACTAATACTGGACATTAAAATTAAAATGGTTCACTGCAGATTAAAATAAAGCTTTAACATTTTTAAAGTTTGCAAATATGACAGTTTTATTGCTGCAATAAGAAGCTAGCAGTTGCAGATCAAAAAATACTTGAAAAATGTATTGAGAGTGCAAAGATTGTTTAATATTTTTGACAGTTTTTTGAATGCATCATATGCAAACTTTGGAAGATTATGGAGTAAAGCATGGTAAATATTACTGTATATAAACAGTGTATTTATATTAAATACATGCTTGCAACCAGGATCATCTTATATCAAAATTGCATAAAAATATAATTCAAAGTTTTGCCCAAAATTGTTCATACCTCTGGCAGATTTTAGATTGAAATTAATTTTACATCAACAAAGACATGTGTTTCTCATAGGAACCTAGATAAAAATACAAAAATATAGGTATATCTTAATTTATCTTCATATTATTGAGATTTAAGTTTTTATTTTTTTAAAAACTGGCATAGCAATAATCTACACCCTTCTCAATAAGAAAAGGAAATCTGTGTTGACTTTACAGTAATTAAACTTTTATAATTGCTAACCACCCTCCTGCAAGGTTCTTTCATGTTATTCTTATGATTTATGTTTTCTAATGACATCCAAGTCTTTGAAGTTAGAAGGCCTCCTTCCCATCGCCCTAATGTTTAGCTCCCTCCAGTTTGGACTCACAGAAACATAATATTACTCCAAAGCAGAATAAACATATTGGTAAAAACTGAACCTATCTGCCAGGTGTATGTTAACTTTTGTGCCTCACTGTTCTTCTGTAATTGTTTCTATTTTGCAAAAGGTTTTGTTTTTTTCTGCTCTGCTAACATAAACCCAACAATGAATGAGGTTTGAAGAGCACAAACCAAACTGAAGTTCCTCCTACTTTCAGAAGCTGTTTGTCCGACCAAAGCTGAGGAATTCGGTGTCAGCATGCAGAACATTTGCAGCTCTGATTTGGACTCTAATGAGAAGTAATGAGCTGCCCTCTGTTTGGATCTATATGTTGACACCTAATCTTGGCCTGAGAGGTGCCAGCTGCAGTGGAAACATCAACAGACAAAACCAAGAGCAGTGTGTGCGACAGGGTTTCATGTAGCTATTAACAGACATGTTTATGTCTGTGGATAAATGTTATCAACGTCACCATGGCGACAATCAGTGCTTGAAGCGGTCGTGTTGCATTCCCAAACGCTGTCAGGAATTCAGTTCATAAGAGAAAACTAATCAGCAAGAATGACTACGTTCAAATTTAAAAACCCACTTAAAAAATGTTAAAGTTTTTATAAAGTTTTAATGTTAAACCATTTATATGTTGACTTTCCAGTTTGCCGAGTCTCATTTTAACTCGTTATCTGTTTCTCAAGGCTGCCACAAAGCTTCTGGATGAGATGTGTCATCTGACGGCTCAATCTCTGACAGCGATGGACACGTCAGAGCACTTCCAGGTCCTGAAGCTGCTGGGTGAAGGCTCGTATGGAAAAGTAATGCTGGCTGTGCACAGAAAAAGAGGTGAGAAAGTTACAGAGAAAGAAAGAGGTGAGAAAGAAAACAGTTCCAAAAAACCAAACTTGAAAGTAAAAAAATGTCGTTCCTTCCATTTCCCTCAGGAACTCCGATGGCGTTGAAGCTCTTCCCACGGGAATCCACCTCACTTTTCTCCTTCCTGAGGGAGTACAACCTCTCTTTGTCGTTCTGCACCCATCCGTCTCTGACCAGAGCTCTGGGAATCGCTTACTCCACCCCGTCACATTACATCTTCGCTCAGCAAGCCAGTCTCTTTGGTGATCTCTTTGACGTAATCACACCAGAGGTATGCAACTAGGGCTTTAATTTGTCATATAAACTGAGAAAGAGACTGATGAGGACAATGTTTCAAAGGTATAAGCTGTTTTAATGAAGGATGGTCAGCTCACAGTCTTTCTGTCCATATAAGAGAATATGGACAGAAAGACTGATAAACCTTGGTCTACAGGTAGGGATGGAGGAGGACTGCTGTCAGCGGGTGGTGTCCCAGCTGTGTGGGGCTCTGTCCCACCTCCACTCCCTTGGGTTTGTCCACAGAGATGTCAAACCTGAGAATGTCTTTCTGTGTGACTCTGCGTGTCGATGGGTTAAACTTGGAGACTTTGGCATGGTCAGTCCAGAACTACCAGAATAAAGTATAATATGCCATAATAAAGACATTCTTGCCAATAAAAACACATGAACCAATTGATTAAATGTGGCTCTTAAATATATTTTTGTTTCCTCCAGGTGAAGGCCAGGGGAACCAGAATCCCAGAGGTCTGGTTTAGTTCCCCTTACTGCACCCCGGAGGCTGAGATTGCTCGAGGAAGCGAGGACAGCTGGAGCAGCACAAATGACGAAAACGGTAACTTTCAGGAGGAGGGGGATGGAAAGAAAACAAAGAAGCAGAGAGTTTGGGCGTCTGTGGAGCCCAGCACAGACAGCTGGGCTCTGGGCATCCTCACATACGCCATGCTCACCGGCAGCCACCCCTGGGCTGAGACAGCCAGCGACTGCTGCTCATACGTAAAGTATCGAGATTGGTTTGAAAGTGCAAAAGGTCCTGATGATGAACTGGATGTGTGGGTAGAACCTGAGGCCGAGATCACACAGGGAGCCACTGATCTGAATGGAAACAGACAGGAGGATGGTTCACCTGTCGCCCCTCAGTTTGCCTGCTTCACACAGTTAGCCTGCTCCTTCTTCCAGTCGCTTCTCGACCCCAGGCCGCAACTTCGAGGACGACCTGAGGATGCTCTGAGTTACCTTGGAGACCACTGGATAATAGAGAAAGAGAGGATGAGACAGGAGAAGGAGAGGAAGAAGAACAGTGGGAAGACTGCAATTAAATCGGTGAAGGAGATGGAGGGGAGAGGAGAGCGGTGAGCAAAGATGGTTAAAGAAGACTGAAGACTGTGATCAAGATGAAAATGCAGTCATGCTTGTTACTTAGCATTGCACTGTTTTAAAATGTAGCAATCTAAAATCCTGTTTATATTTCTGAATATAAATATTGCAAGCTCTATTTTTATAATTTTTGTAATTTAAGCAAATATTTTGTTTATTTTTTGGGGATGTGAGATATGTGAAAAAGTTAGTCACTGTAGGAGATGCCATAGAAACCAAGTTATGCAGTCATGTTACCTTAATTTTTCATAATAAACTCTATAAAGTTATAATATACTCTGTCAGTGTGTAATTTTGTTGTGGCCAGTACCTCAAGAGTTACAAAAGACTAAACACACTCCAGTCCTAGAGCGCCAATATCCTGCAACCTTTGATGCATCCCTGCTCCAACACACATACAAATATAGCAGAAGGTAAATTGAGTCAAAGGTCTATAAAATTTCCAAAGTTTTACCTCTTAAATAAGATGAGAAAAACTCTGGAATAAAATTGTTAAGAATGTCATGGTTTGTTGGAAAGTGTGGGAGCATCAAACAGTTTCCAATATTTTTGAGGATTATTTGTCTTAATGGCAGGATTTTAAGTTGCAGTGGACCCAAACAAAGAAAACATTCTGACAAAAACGAGGAAGTTACAAAACTAACATGAGGAGGAAAGAACATGGACCTAATGAGTGTAACGAAGGAATCCTGCTCTGAATGATGGGAACCAAGAAGCCCGAGCACTGAGGAAGAGGAGGAGAGCGTAAAACCAGGTGAGCTTAACCAGAGGAATCCAAAACAGCTGTGGAAGAGTGTGAATCAGAGAGGCAGTGGAAACAAACACAAAAAACACAACAGGACCTAAACTAAAACATAGATCTACAAAACAAAAAGGTCAAAACAAACAAACACCTGCGGATCATGACGGTTTAATACTACCATGTCCTTGTAAGACACTGTCTGTGGAGCTCTGTGATATATTTGGATCTAGACTTTGGAGAGCGTAACACGTCATACTGGGTCATGAATGGTATGTAAAACTATGAACACGTCTAGAGTTCAGTTTCATTACAGTCACAGTCAGATCTCTGAATCTTTTACAAAAAAATGCTTGAAAGAATTTCATCAAGTTTTCAGTGAATCAAAGACATTAAGATGGTTAATAATCATTTTATTATTCCGTTGCAATGCGTTTGCAAGATTATACACCAATGTGAATATACCACAATCTGTGAAGCCCATCAGGACAGCTTCCCCAGGTGTTTTCATAAATAGACACTCAGTAATCAGTTTGACATTAAAACCTTTCGGCACCAGAGTCGTGCCAGAATCTTTAGCCTCATCGTCCAGCCAAGTCACATTCTCAGTGATCATGCAAGCGCAATCCGCTGGATCATTTTTAGATCTCAGAACTGGCATGAAACATTGAGACTTGACAAGCATCATTAAAGGAATTACTTCTTTTTTTTAAAATATATTTTGTAAAGGTCACAGCTATACTGAGAGAATGACACAACCAGGAAATAAAGTAAATGGATGCAGATTTAGTCTTGTCCTTGTTTCTCTTCCAATAAATATCAATCTAATCTCCTGACTGTGTTTCTCACAAAGAGAATGTGGGAAAAAGGCTAACATATATTTGCCAAAAGATGTCTGATCTTTAGCACATGTGTTGAAAAGAGAAAGGCTAGAAGTGGGAGTAAGGTCAGAGAAAGATTATCTGCAGCAGCTGAATGTTAAACTGCTGCCAACTTCCAATAAAAAGTCGAGAGGTGAGGACAAAAACATATAAAAGTTTTATTCTGCAAAAAACTACAAAAGAAATGAATAAGCTTAGAAATAAAATATCTGCTTGAATGTTATTTTCAGGTCCTTTAATCTGAAAGCATATTCTAATTTAAAGAATATGACTTCATGTCATCAGTTCATCTTTGAATGAGAACCAAAAAAGGATGAAATCTTGTAACTGTTATCTCTTCATTGCTCCAAGTTCCCTTCCTTCATCACTTCCACAGAGAGAAAACACCATTGCAAATAGACTGGATAAGGTTGCACTGTAAAGTTTGACATGTTTGGTATTTTCATTGCTGTCTCACCAAGGCAATAAATGTAAAAAGACACAGACGAGGAATTCATGCATTTACTAACAGACCCAGAATCTGACCCGACAGACATCCAAATCAACTTGTAGAGTGTGTTTAAGCCACCTTCAGGATAAAATGTCGTAGTTCTAGACTTTAAGATTTGACCTTTTAGCTCTGACCCCATGTCTGTTACAGCTTCACCCAGCAGCTCCTAAATCTTTTAAACAACCAGAGTCATGAAGTTCAGCAGCTCCTGGTTTGACCCACCAACGACCTCCTGACCTTACAGAGTCACAAGCTGGGGGCCTTTGAAGTACCCTGACCCAAACTCCACCTTAGAAATTTCTCCTTATGAAGTTCCCCGCATACGAGAAACTGCTTTTCAATACAGGAAGCAATAACATTGATAACAACACAAATATTTTACTATACATTTGATTCAAATTTTAACTAAATTCACCAATTTAATTATTTCATTGAGTAATAAGTGGATAACTTTAGAATGTTTCATTATTTATATGAGACATATGTTTTAGTTTTATTAAATTGATCACATAACTATAATAAGTTATTATTTGTGGATTTATCCTACATCAGCACTCCTCTGTGGTTCAGCTAAATGTCAGGGGTCACCTGTTCAGCACCACACTGAGCACGCTCAGAAGACACCCGGACTCCAAGGTGGCGGAGCTGTTCGGTTCGCAGCCCAAAGTCAGCACCGACGCTCTTCATCGACCGCGACGGTTCCCACTTCGGAGCCGTTCTGGAGTTCCTGAGGTCAGAGAAGCTGCCGACGGAAAACATCCGGGAGGTCTGAGGCGCACACGATGAAGAGTTGTTTTTAAATAGCTCTTTAATAGGGCTGCATCAATTAATCAAATTAATCGGTTATTGGAATAATCATCAACTCATTTAGTAATGAATTAATCGTTAACTGGAGTATACAGACTCAAAAAAGGGTAACTGCTGAAAGAACAACAAACTCAGAGCAGCAATTGAGTCAAAAATGTACAAAAAATATAAACATTTTGCATTTAAGATAAAAGAAAACATATTTTTCTGTAGATATTTTCTACCCAAATCTCCTGAAGTGACAGTTCTAGCTTCATCTGGTTCAAAATCTGTAATTTGCTATTAATTCATCTAACATTCATCTACTTATTTTTAAAATTCTTTAAAATTATTTTTAAAGAATTTATTTGCAAATAAGTACTTATTTTCCACCCTTACTGTAAAATAAATTCTTTAAAAATCAGACAATGTGATTTTCTGAATTTTGTTTCTCATTTTGTCTACCTATAGTGTCAATTATGGGCCTCTTTCATCTTTTTAAGTGGGAGAACTTGCACAATTTTTCACTGACTAAATACTTTTTTCCCCACTGTAAATTAGGTAACCTATTAATTGTTTAAGTGAGTCCGACTATTTCTAGCCGGAAACTCTCAGTCTCACACCCACAGGTGGTGACCCATAGGCTCTTTCTGGGCTGATCCCGGCCGGGCTCCAAGGGTTAAAGCCCGGCCACCAGGCGCTGGTCAACGTGCCCCGCCTCCAGGCCTGGTTCCAGGGTGGGACAGGCGCGTACCACCACTGTTTCCAAAGGTCGTATTCATCATAAGGGATGTTTGGGCTGCACTTGGTCTGCACAATGTGGTGGTAAGCCTGTATAAATGTATTTTTTTGTTGTTTTTTTAAAAAGGTTTTTAGGCTCTAATAAAGTTTTTTAGGCCGTTATTTAACAGTGCTTGAACAGGAAATTGGGAGGCGAGGGAAGGAAATGATATGCAGCAGATTCCCCAGGACTGGGAATTAAATCCAGGTTGACAAACAAAACCTATAAGTAACATCCTAAACAAAACATAATGCGGAGTCTTATTGTAAAGCTTTGTTATAGCAGCAGACGACTCATAAGCTTTATATTTATTACAAAGTATTCATCCAAGAATCGATTTCTTCATGTAATAAAAATTATTTCTCATTAAATTCTGTTTTCATACTTTCATGGATTGTTCTTCTTTGTTCCTTTTTCTATAGTTTTTTTATGTTAAATTGCACTGTTTTGTTATAGTATCTTGAATCCGTTATTCTAAATAATAACATAAAGATCACACTGTAACTTTTATTTTTGATAAAACCTGTTTGTTTCTTATAACAAACAAACCAAATATAACAAGTTTGGGCTTCTTCTGGGCCCGGACTGAAAAGGTCCAAACGTGTTAAATCAGCTTTATGTTTGGTATTAAAACAGGATTTATCAAAGAAAAAAAGGTAAATGGACTGAATTTATGAAGCGCCTTGCTGGTCACGTTTGTAGCCAGGTGGTAAATTTTGGTTAAATAATTGTACTGTTTCACAGTGTTGGTTTTCTTTTATCTTACGGTAGCAATGCTATTAAGTGATTTTTGTTTCAGTTACGTAATTTTATTTCCTATGTGTATGTTTTAACATTTAAATATGTTCAGGTAGTTGGTCTCAGGCGCTGCACATTTTGACCACCAGAGAGCAGTGTTTCAAAGTGATTACTGTTTCCCAAGACGGGGCAGGAAATGCATTCTGTTCTCTTCCGGTGTTGCTATGCTACGTGATGAACTTGGGCGTGAATTGTATGTGATTTATCTGCAGGTGATAGTTTCAGCAGAAAATCGGTAAATATATACATCACTTGTTGAAATACGTCGGTATGTTCTCATTTATGCGATAAGCAGTGAGTATTTTAATAAGATGGTGTATTTCTGAAACGGATGGTTCAGGGAGCCTGTCTGTGCGGTGCAGGGCGGCCATTTACTGCACGTGAAAATAAGATGTCCGATCATCGGTGTGCTCCAGCATTAAGAGTGAACTAAGACATTACTGTCGAATGTAAGTGTTGATAAAATAAGTCATATCACAACTCCATGCGCTCTAAATCAGTGGTGTAATGCAGCTCTCTGTATTTTGTTTGTGCAGCCAAAGGCCACTGCCGTATTTCTATTTCTTTTCTTTTACATATTGTATTTTCTTTTTGTGTATTTTCCCTGTTATTTTGGAGATCTGCCACATTTCATGAATATTTACCTAATGTTTTGGTACACCTATGTTCTGATTTTTGAACGATAGTAAGGAACAAGACAGCTTTGTTCAGTCTGTTCCAACTGATGATAAAATATACTGCACACATTGACCACTCAAAGCGCTTCACACACGCATTTACACACCCCGGGCACTTAGCTGCAAAAAAAGCCACCGTATGATCCTTTTGCTAATCTGTTATAAAATATGGATTTAAACAGTATAACAAGCTACAATGAAGTGCAATTTAATATAAAAAGTGAGTAGAAAAGGTAAAAAATAAAGGACAAACCATAAAAGCACAAATACAGTGAAAATAAACAGAAATCATTATAATTACAAGAAGAATTTTAATTCTTCAGTCAATACGTTGCTCTAAAAATTAGGTAACCCAACTTTGTCTTTTAAAATTTTCTCTTGACGAAGCATCACGCGGAGCCCCTCGATTCCTCTCTTGTATGTCCTCCTTTTTTAAACATCAAAATCATTCTTAGACCTGTTCGTCTTCACTCTTGCTTTTGTTTTGATTTCTTCAAATGGAAAAATTTTCGCATTTTTTTCCAAATTGAACTTTTTAATTTTTTTTCTTCTATCATCCTGGATGGTTTCAGTACCTTCATTGTCAACATTCCTCCAGGATGGTTTCTGCATCGATCTTCGTTTCTTCCGCAGATTTTAGGTCCGAGGAACAACCCGGTAAGGTTTCTCCTGGGAGTTCCTCCTCTGAAGAAACCTCCTGACGTAAATCTTCAACCAGGTCATCTTGGCTCTGCGAATCTCCCTCCTCTTGTAAATCTTCATTCTCAGCTCTAAGAGTTTCTTGATCCTTCTTTGCTTTTTCCAGCTCACTTTGCATACAACTTAACTCCTGCTGGTATTTGTCTGCCTGTGGTTTTAAAGCAGGGACATCGTTAGTGACATCGTTTTCATTAACTCCTGGTGCAAACCTTTAACGTTTTCCAAATCTGCCTGCGTCTCTTTCCTTCTCTTGTAGATATTTTATCTCCTTGGTTGCGTTGTCATGGAGGACGGCATTTGTTGTTCTCATGCTGTGGAGCAGCGCCATGTCCTCCAACTTCTGCAGATAAACTTTTCTGTCCTGGATGATCTGGAGCTCAAGTTTCTCCACTTTCTGGTGCAGCTCAGTAGAAAACCTGCGCTGTAACTCACAGATAACCTTCTCTTCTTTTTTTTCTGTCAGAAAGAGCCGTTTCCTCCTCCTTTATTTTCTGCAGGTATGTTTCGAGCTGATGTAATCCCATAATATCTGTTTAGTACCTCCTTTGTAGCTCCTTGTATGAAATCTTAACCTGATTAGTTGGTCTAGCTGCAGCTTCTCTGTCTTTTGTAGAATGGTGATCTCTAGACATTTTTTGAAAGAGCTCCTCCTCCTCAGCTCTCAGATTATTAATGAGCTCCAGATTCATTTTTGTTCTTTTTAGGTTGGTGTCTTTCTCATGCTTCACCTTCTGCCGATATTTTTTCAGGTCTTGTTCCAGTCCCACAATTTGACTTTTGTACTTGCAAATAAGTTCCTCGTACGAATGTTTAACCTGATTCAATTCTTCTTTCAAAATGTTCTCATTATTTAGCAGGAATGCTATTTCTTCTGACTTTTTTTGAAACGTATGATCCTTCTCGGCTCTGAGTTTTTTAATGAGCTCCAGACTCTTTATACGTCTTTTCAAGTTGGCGTCTTTCTCATTGTCCATCTTCTTCTGATATGTTTTTATGTCTTGTTCCAGTCCCACAACTTGATTTTCATACTTGCTGATGAGTTCCTTGTACGAGCATTTGACCTGATTCAATTCTTCTTTCAAAAGTTTGTCATTGTGTTCCAGGACTGCGATCTCTTTGGACTTTTCTTGAAACATATGATCTTTCTCAGCTCTCAGATTTTCAATAAGCTCCAGACTTTTTATGTTAACATCTTTCTCATGGTTATCCTTCTGTCGATATGTTTTTACATTTCTTTCCAGTTCAGAAACTTGATTTTTGTACATACAGACGAGATTGTTGTATGAATGTTTGACCTGATTCAATTCTTCTTTCAAAAGTGTCTCATTGTTTTGCAGGAATGCAATCTCTTTGGACTTTTCTTGAAACTTAAGATCATTTGAAAGCCTTGCTTGGATCAAAGCTTGTGCATGACCGCATTTGCAGCTCAACCGTCGTAGGATCAATAAGAACAAAGTATTGTGTGCTGGTGTAAGTTTTATTGCTTTGCTTTCTTTGTGTTTAGTGAATGAAAAAAAGTCAATAATAAACACATCCATTATGAAAACCTTTTAGCCAAGTACAGCATAATGGCAGTACCGATACAACTTCTACACCTTGAAGCCTGTCTGTTACAGTCTTACGTTAGCTGAACAGATCAATATGCAATGTGTACCGTATCTGACATACATTAAAGATTTTATTTCACCTGAAAAGGCTTTTTACTAAACTGTAATCGTGTTAGCCACGCTAGCACAGAGTACCGTGTATAAGTCCTAGGCACATTCAAACCCACTAAACCATCAATGCCCGACTTATCCAGCCTTGCAAGAACAATAGGCGTCAGTGATCTTGTCCACAGCTATATTTATGCTGAGGGTGGGAGGATCTGCTGTTTTTCTCATCAACCTTTAGCATTTAGCTGTGTTGGAGGCATCGCGTGGCTAAAACACCTTGATGTCGTCCAAAAAAGATGACATGAACTTGTTGGTTCCCCTGTCCATTGTCGTGGCTGATATTTTGTGAAAATCCGGCAGAAATGCTACACTAATCGACTCAGAAATACTCTGCAGAGAGTCAGTCGAAATGAAAAATGCCATGTTTACACATAGAAGCTAAGCACCGCGAGGCTCTGCTTGTGAGACATGTAGTCACGTGGGACTTTCGAGGGGCGTTTCTGGGCAGAGCTTGATGAGGTCTATTGCCCTGTAGGTCAATTCTTTTTTTTTTTTTTTTTTTTGTATTATTATTCCCTAAGCCTTCTTCTGACACATAAAAACGTGCTAAAATTCTTTGCTTTTCTGTTTCTTTTTTGTACAACATAATAAGCCGGTCACCTTGTTACCTTTGACCTTTTGCCCATGACGCAATTGCCTCTCACGCAGTGAGATAAGGCGGCTAACTGCAGAGCTCAACGTAGCGAACGTTCCACATTACATAACAGTTTTTGGTGAGTTCTAAAAAAAAAAACGTTTTTGGTGAATAAAGTGGAGTAGACTTGCTACTTATCAGATGACGGAAAACGTTGAAGTATCGTTTCTGCTTCAGCACGGAGTCGCGGTTTAAGCAGAGAGGTAATGAAATTCAACAGACACTGACAGGCCTCTGCGTCTGCCTTTCTCTGAAGAACTACTGAGCGGGAGGAGACAGCCAGGTGAGGAAAAACTGTTCTTATCTATCGATTCAGTATTTTTATCATACAGACATTAGGCTGTTGTTAGCTAGCTGATAGCTAACGACTTTGCTAGCAAAGCAAGATAACTAAAAGCTTCTCCCCTGTATCTTTAATAATATCAGTCATTCTTCAGTATCGCTTATGCAATAGAGGCACATCGCCCAGGCAAAACCGATCATCTCCATAATGGATTTATGTCCAATCTTCTAATTTCCTTTGCTGCATAATGTACATTACATTTATTCTAGCGTTAGATAAATGTATCTTGAAGGAGAATAACACTTAAATAATAGTCCATATTCATTTAGAATTAAAAATAACTCGCCCTGAATTACCATGATGGATATAATGTATGTAATAAAAGTGACATTAATGAAGGGGAAAAAACTCTACCCAGGTTTAGGGTCTGGTTCGCAGAGTGTGAAGTTCAATTTGTTTCCCAATTATTCAATGGGGAAAAAAAAAACTAACCTCAGTTAAGTAAAATAAAATTGTAAACAAAACCTTTGGAATTGTAATAATTCCTTTAAAAAGAGAAGTTTTGTTTAAAAGACTTTTTTTTTATTAACTCATTTTTACCAAAGATAAACAATTATTTGCACACATCAGAAATCTTTTGTTGTGATTTTGGGCCCTGCTCAAGACGTCATGTGAGAATCACAAGCAAAACTTTGAGTCACAAATTCGGGTCCACCCCAGTATCAAGTGTTTTGAGACGTCTCAGGATATTTTGTCTAAAATCGCCCTCCGTTCAGCTCATTTTGGGTTTTCTTGCAATCAACTGACCAGGTTTTCTATCCCTGCTGAAGGAAAGGACATCCACAGCATGATGCTGCCATCACCTTGCTTCATCATGGAGATCATATGGTGATAATCAGCATTAGTTTTCACTCAAACCTCCTTGCAACTTTTTATTTGCTAGTTTTACAATCACTTGATGAAGAAGCGGCTTAGACTGCAACACAAACCCTGGTGAGGGTAGTTCATCTTCATCTTGCAGTTTCACTTTGGGACAATAAAATTAGGGCTTTTTGTTTCAACTAATCCACTATTCTGTTTGTTTACAGCAACCAGACAGAGTATAGGTGGGATCAGACGTAATAGCATTTATTTCTACCTGCTTTTTAATGAAACGAAATGAAACTTCCTCTTTATAAATGTACAAATCTATACCAAAGAATAGTTTCTCAAACTATTTGCATGGCTGTAAACATGATAACAGAAGATCTACACCTGCATGACAGGAACACTTAAGACCAAATACTAAAACCTCATTAGGATCTGGAGGAGGGAAGCAGATCTCTTGAGCACATCTCGTTTTCTGAACCAAACACATTCTCCGGGCAGCTGCTCAGAATGTTGTCATCAGAACCCCAAGCCAAACTGAATATTTACTGGTCTAATGAGAACTTATGTCAAGCTAAAGTATCTATATTTTAAAGGTAATGCTAATACTAGTGTAAGTGACCTAAACCGCATGTTAGCTGTCATATCTGTTCTGACCAGATCAGATTGGAGAGGAGAAGAAATGATCCTGGAATGTGAAAAATGCCAGATTTTGAGGTAAAAACGCTGTGAGGCATTGATGCATGCATCAAAATGATATATAATTAGTGATTCTCAGAATATATAATGGATTTGTATTTTGATTTTAATTTTTATCAGATAAAGTGGATTCCTCTGAAGTGGCGTAAAATATTTTCCCAACACTTCATTATCTTTGGTAGATGGTACAAAAATTTACAAAATTTAAGTATTTGGTGAAAACATCACATTAAAAACCATTAATCCTGACTTTTTCCAACTGATCCTGAACTTATCTTTGCATTTTAGTGTACAAACCTGTTAAAATATGAAAAAGCACCTAATTTTAGAAATTTGTATACTTGAGTAACAACCTGTGCCTTGAAATATAAGAAACTGCAGCTAATAAGCTCTCTGGAAGAGGAGCCAGAGAGCTGCCGTGAGTAAGAAAGGTCTCTCTGTAATTCAAACTAAACTTTTAATAATCAATCAAAATGACAAATGAGGCGACTTGGAGCGATGTGCTGGATGTGTGACAGCGTGGGCCGAGTCCAATCAGAGCAGCACTGAGATCCAGACATACAGTTCCTGTCAGACATCCTCATCCACTCATCCAGTCATATTTGAATTAGTCTTTTTCAAGGGTGAAATGATTGAACAAACAACTGTAATGATTTACTGTATGTTTGAATTTATTCTGGATTTTCTCTGGCTTATGCAAATTTAAATACAGTCATATTGAATGATTTGGATATTATTGAGAAGTTCTTTTTTATTGGCTAAATTATCTAAATGAAAAATATGAGGAACTCTTATAGATGAATTACTTAATGTAGTGATGTTTTCAAGTCTCAATTTCTGCAAATTATCATGATTTCCTGCTTACAGCTAATGAAACATTTATTATTGGAGCATTACATCAGACCAATAAAGAATATTTCAATACAGAATTGTGAGCTTCATAAAAAGTATGTCTAATATTTACTTTAAAGTAATTTTCATAAGGTACTTTTAATCTGACAAAAAACATTGATTAGAAGACATAATCTAACTTATTGAATAGGACTGTATACATTGCCAGTAATATTTGGTTAAATGTTCTTTAGCAACTTGGACCTCAAACAAACTGTTTTATATTCGTCAACAAGTTTCTTGTGACCAGATTTCTGAACATATTTCCTTTAAGAATCAGTCAAGTTGATTAATTTTCCTTTCACACGCTCGGGTCTGAAGAAAATTCCTCAAATGTCCATGTTGATAAGAAGCAACGCTCCAGTAATATGACACCACTATCATAGTACTTCCACCAATAAAATAGGATGCACTCTTAAATAATGTTTATATATGCTAAGATGAAGACATTTTCAGTCAATCTTTTTCACATTGGGCTTTCCCATCATGTGAATACCAGGCTGATGCACATTGAGACAGTGACATGACATATTTTGTAAACAAATACTGTAGCAGCTTAGATGCAACCTGATATTTGAGTGTGTGATCTGAGCTGCTCACACACTCTGAACCAGAGGAATCAAATTCCTGACCAATCTTCATGGATCCGCTTGCCGTCTGCCCAGCTGTCTGATGCTCTCTGTTTCCGTCTGTCAGCAGAGCTAAAAGCTGCAGCTCAGTGAAGTCATGTCCGAATGTCTCACAACATTTCTCACTTCTACTATGACTGTCTCTGTTTCCTCATTAACAAGCTTCTTAGAGTACATAGTGTTTATTGCCAGCTTGAAGCAGCCAGGACGGACAGGGATGGAGAATCTGAAGGGTTTAAATTTAGGTGTATGAAACACTGGGACTTTTCATGCATAAAACCTTTCAGACATATATTGTCCTGCTTTAGGTTCATGGTCAAGGGCATCCGTACAGTAAAACATTCAATGTACACTGCTCAAAAAAATAAAGGGAACACTTAAACAACACAATATAACTCCAATTAAACTTCAGTGAAATCAAACTGTCCACTTAGGAAGCAACACTGACAACGGGGACCCTCGTCGGGTCAATCAGTGTTGCTTCCTAAGGGGACAGTTTGATTTCACTGAAGTTTAATTGGAGTTATATTGTGTTGTTTAAGTGTTCCCTTTATTTTTTTGAGCAGTATATTTAGAAGTTAGAGAAAATGTAAATGTTGGCAAGTATATTTCATGCTTAAGGCAGAAAACAGAATCAATCTGCAATCTGAAGAAACAAAACAGAAATGGTTAAAAAAAGTACAGGCCTGATGTATAGATATAATTAATTACTAATTCACTTGTTATACTTGATTGAAAAGTTAATGTATAGAGATAATCCATCACTGCCTTAGTTTCAATCATTTAGAAAGAACATATGCACCAAGAGAGGATCATCAGAGCTGATCTAGATCTAGAATCAGGAAACTGCAGACCCCACACATCCTGGACACAAACTTAAGATGTTTACCTTCAAGTTGCCACAGAGACAGTTTTTTTCCCCCACATTGCTTCACTTACCAAAGTTAATTTGATACGCACTGGCAGTAATTCAGCCTTGTCTTGCTCTTTTTATATTTGATATTTGAAATGTCTTCATTGACAGCAAAGCAGAACCAGAGTCAAACTCCTCCGTTTGGATGCACAAATTTCATTTCAAACTATTTTTTGAACATCATAATTTTGCTGTATTGCAGCAGTCTCCATTGTCACCGGATCTCCATCTAACACAGCATAGATGGAGATCTGATGGAGAGGAACGATGGAGTCCTGTGATGTCACTCACACAGGACTCCAGTAGAATTATTGCTGCAGACAGGAAGTTATGAAGGCAAAAGCGGGTTCAACCCAACAGCGAGCAGCAAGGTGTTCCTAATAAAGTGTCAGGTCTGTGTGTTCCTATCACATATCAATGTAAAAGAGACGGGGTACAAAAATGTTAAAGTACAAACTTCCTCCTTTGAAAGGTTTTATTGCCTCCCTTTCGTTGAACTGGTCATAAATCAAGAGTTAGTGAATTTACATCCAGAATGGAAGAAGCAATAAATGAAGGACATGATATTTGATCTGGCAACATGAGTAATGTAAACGTAACACATGACAACATAAACAAGTCAGTCCTATATCTCAATGCCAGTCAATTACAGTTTATGTGATCTGATCACAGCACATCTTCCATATTTATGCAGATCATTTTAAATTACAGTCAATAATACAATTCAAATAAATTAATGTAAACTTTGTCTAAATTCATAAGACTTTTAGCGCAAAAAGATCAACATTTCATCTGCTGCCATTAACACATTCAGAATGAAGCAACACAATCATTTAGTTTTTCCTCCAGTGCTCAGGCTGGTCCTCTCACATCTCCAAACAGCTCAGTTCATTCTAGGACATGTTGACACATCTGGTGAGTTTTTAGAATACTGACTGGAAAATGTTTGATTTTCCAGACCACACCGGCTCGTTCCAGTTTTTATGCACGTCCAAGCTCACAGGAAACAGTTTCACCTAAAATAAAAACACTTCACACATTTGCAGTCCAGCCTTCAAAGTATTTCACTGTTAAAATTGTTTTTATGATAACTTTCCACATATCAGAAGGCATCAAAACTGTACAAGTCCAATTGAGGAGCAATTATTTGTTTTATTGTGCAGCACAACATCAGTCCAAGGCAAAAAGCTGTTTGTATCTGAACCAAACATTTTACTTCCAGTCCACTTTTTCTTTAAACTTACATTAATCAAAGCAGAAGAGATGTTTTCACTGCTTCCTTTAAATTAAATTTCATGATTGAGTGACAGTGATGACACTGAAAGCATTAAATGCCAAAAGCAGAGCAATGACTTGACAATAACCGCCACAGAAGAGCCTCCCTATGATATCCTGAAGGAGAAATTGTTTTTCTCTGAGCCGATCTCTTGGCCAGATTACATGAGATTATGTATTCTGTTTGAGCAGCAGATTCACTTAAGGTTATTCCATATTTTAACTTATGTGCTTCTTTAAAATACAGAGTATAGATGGAAAGAATGATTTCCAACCACTATTGTTTTTGCTGTAGACAGAACATGCTGTAAGACAATGACACATAATTTTCACTATATAACCATAAAATTGTGGAGCCAATAATCCCACATATACTGATGCATCTGTATATATCTATGAGGACACCTCCCCAATAATATCACCATCACCTTTAAATAAATTCAGCATCCTAAACCATAATTTTAATTCCTCTGTGAAACTACAAGAGCAGCAACTTTTTTAAAGCCAGTGACTTAAAAGTACATATTTTGATTTTCACACTGGTTTTCAAATACACATTTTTTATGGTCATGTGATTGCATTTACGTTTGTATTTAGTGATTTAGAACCAGTGAAATAACTTCAGCCGAAAGGGCAAAGCTACACAAAGTTATGTGTAGCTTTTCTTTTCTCAATTGCTTTTTGCTGTACAAAGAAAAAAATATTACATTTTGTTTTATAAAAAATAAGAGCTAATCCTAATTGAATATAGACATATTTATATAATTTATCTTAAATTAGTATTTTTCTGTAGCTCCATTTTGCTTTTTGCATATTTTCAGCACTTTTGAAAGGGCGCTAATAAACCGTATTTGTTGACGTTTAGTACTCTTTGGTGCCAGCAGAGGGCGCCGTCACACAGACAAAATGTGAATCCATCTCGGTCCATAAAAGAAAGCTCTGCTCACAGGGACCCCTACAGGCGAACCGATGTAAACACATGAAGGAGCGACACCTGCCACATAGCCCTTATATATTGTTGCAGATGGCTCATATAATTTCATGGCTTTAAGTCATTAATGCTTCATTTGCTGTCAGCAGGATTTGAGAGGGAATACACACTTTAACAGAACACTGGGGTTTGTAATCTCTGCTCTGAGGAGGGTGGTGGTGTGGGAGATGCTCTCAGTGAGGTTCACAGGAAGCCATGGACGCGAATGCAGCGAGATGAAACATCACATCTGACGTGAGCAGCGACGGCTCAAAACTGGATCCAGTTTGTGGAGCTTTGAGTCGTTGATGGAGGAGGAACAGAACTGGAAGTCCAAAACACACAAACTGATTAGTGTTTGACACATCAATAAAAGCAAAATGTTCTTTTTGTAGATTAAAAATACATAATTTCTCAAATTTTGAAAGGAAGAACATAAAATGAAATATAAAACGACAAAATCAACAAACGTATTACTAATACATAAATAAACAGATGATAAGAATAAATCTCCAACACCAGTGAAGTCATGCTCTACCTCGCTGGAGCTGAAAAGTCCCCCCAGAGTAGATCTGAGCTCTGATTGGACTGAACCACTGTGTTGGAGTTACTGCTGTCCAACTCCAAGAGGCAGCCTGAAAGAGACAAAGAAATATGAAAATCATGTCATGCAGCTCACAGATGACACACTTTTTAAAATTCATTTTATGCAGCCGGAAGACAGATATTCTCTAATTAACACACCGACTGAGAAAATGGGTTACTCATGTAGGTTAAAGCTGCGCATGATTCCCAGGTCTGATGCACAGAGATTAGTCATTTTTTCTCCAATTAGTTTTCATATGAGCTCATGTGTACAATATAGCCGTGGTGCAGCTGCAGCATGGTGCTACTAACTTGTTGCTGTGCCGGCTGTCTGGGGAACTGTGTTGTGGTTAGAAGAGCCAGACGAAGGAGGCGGAGCTATCTTCCCTCCAGGTGGTGGTGGCAGGAGTCCAACCCCCGCTGAGCCTTGTGGACGGGGCTTATCCCTCTTTTTACCCTGCTGTTTATGGAACAAAGATGAAGCCAAGTCAAAGGCTGAAGAGAGGAAATTTTGTTTTTTGCATGTTTACGGTCAGAAGTTGAATATGCTACTTTGAAAAAAAAAAAAAAAAGGTCTAAACTGATTTCATATTAAATATCATTGCTGGTTTCACTGGTGTTTGTTTTCAAAACATTTTAACAATTAAACGTTTTGACAAGGATCATATTTATTGTGCATTTTAGATACATTTCTGTTAGTATTATACCTAATTTATAAATTGAACTGTATTAGTTTGTATTTTTAGTCCGTCTTTATGTTTCATTAAAGAGTTGTGTAGGTTTTCCAGAAATAAGGCTTCACCATTAACTTAACATTTTATAAAAATCTGGGAATTAAGGAAAATCCAGATATCTCCTTACTCCTATATTCAGTGTGATTGTCTGTCCCTCCTTAAAACCCAAATCCAGTTTTGGTCCTGAATCCCCGAGCTGGTTGCTTTTACTGATTTCACTCTCCTGTTTCACCCACCTACAAAGATCCAGAAACACAAAGAATTTTCACTTAGAATTTTCCAATAAAACAAGCTGTGAAAACATACATTATCAGAACCGAAAGAAGTTTAGACAAAAATTACATTCTTTAAGAGCTGAACATATATTTGCACACTGAACCTTCTTGCTTACTTGAAATGATCCTGCAGAGCGACGTTGAAATCAAAAGCGTCTCCTCGGTCCCCAAAGCCAACTCCTATGAAAGCGCTGCGGCCTGCATGCAACAGATGATGGGACAAAACGTGGATTTGTTTACAGGTTTCAAATAGAAATGTGGGATAAAAATAGCAACAATACATTGCAAAAAGAACTTATAATCCCCAAGCCTTTTCACATATATCAAATTACAGCAGACTTTTTTGTATTTTATTTGATAAAGCGACAAAAGGCAGAACCCAATTCTTAAGGCAAATTATATGCATTTTATTTTATAAACAAAAAAGTCAAGTGCATTTACTTAACTCCTCATTACTTCAAAGTAAAATCCAGTGCAATCAGGTGCCTTCAGAAGTCACCTAATCAATTAGACTCAAAATCTATATTTATGAAATATATGAATGTCTTATGCTTGCATAAACCTTGTAAGGCCCAACAAATGGGCTCTGATTCGGTGAGACAAAAATGTAACTTTCTGTCCATTTTCAAATGCTGTTATTGGCAGAAATCCTGGAGTAAAACCTTTTGAAGACCAAAAAAAAAACAAAAACAAAACTTCAAATTGGAAAAAGAACCCTGAACAAGCAGCCAGAGAGATGATAGAATGACTTCGTTCAGTCAAAGTCTAAACCTAGATTCAGTACCATGGTGTAAAAATTTTAAACATTTATGGTCACAGAGAATCTCCGATAAATCTGAATGAGGTTGAACTATTTTGAGACATAACTACCACTATCAGAGACAAGCAGATAGAAATGCAGCCTAAGACGGTTCTAAAAGTGTTTCCTCAGAAATCAAACAAGTTCATTTCAAACCTTTTACCTTTAGAAAACCATCCATCCATCCATTGTCCTACCATGTGACAAAGTTTCTCTACTTTGAATTGATTAAAAAAAAAAAAAAAAGAATTTAAATGCCCAGAAATGTGTTGTGGTAACAAGACAAACTGGGAAAACCTTTAAGGGGTGTAAATACTTTTACAGACAGCATCCTCACCGCTGTCATCCTGTATCCTCAGAACAAAATATCGGCTGGAATCGCTGACGGTTTCCACAGCGACGCCGGGGTATTCCTTCACAGGTGCCTGGGCAAACAGTTCCCCTGCAGCACCACAGGGCACACGTGTTAAAAACTGTAGAGAAATAATGGCTCCTTCATCTGCACAACTTATTTGCTTCAAACTGCATAAATGTCAAAAGTACACGCTTTCAATGACAGCAGTGCAATGTGCATGCAGTTTGTGTGACCTTAACACAGTTGTGTTTTCATTCTCAGTGGAAATGTCAGCGTCAGCAGGAGTTCCACTACCCAAGGAGTCTGACTCAGAGCGACAGAAAACATCAAGTCACCAATAAGCTTCATATCCAACCTGAGACTTTGTCTTCTAGTTTGATGAATGCTACTGTTCCTCTGGCCGTTATTCTCATTCGACCGGACCAGTCCGGAGCGTCTAGCTTCCAGTCAGCAGCCCTGCAGACAAACGGTCGTGGTGAACAGTCACAGAGCTGCAGGTCTGCTGGGATTACACATTCTAACAGTATGTTTATTCAGCTTTCCTTGAAAGTGCAGTGATGAAATGACTTAACTCAAGGCATCCTGTTGTGATCAACTGCACACAATAAGCTCCAAGTAGAACTGAGCTCCAGGAGCATTTTACTTTCCTGAAAGATAAACTGCAAAAAAAACAAACAAACGCACCCTACTTAAACTCTGGGGGTTTAGGATGCGTCTAGGGTTTCCAAAAGGTGATTCGTTTAAATTCCAGTCCAATTTATTTATTTCAGGAGAGAAACTCCTGGTACAAGTTCAGGAGTTCGCTTACTGTATTAATCCTGCTGCGAGATTCATCTTTTTCATCTCGGGTCCTTTTGCTAGTGACAATTAATGATTTTTTTTTATTACTTATGTTTCAATCTTAAAAGTATTTTATCAATATTCTGCACTTCTATAATATTAGGTATTGTTGCTCAATTTTAAGGATCTGTCAAAAATTGACTGATTATTCACATATATAATGAGATTGTTTATCTAAAAATATAATCAAGAAAAATAATCTCGCTTGACAATCTTGTTGCACAACAAGAATGAAATGTTGAAATTAGCACAGGTTCTGATAACACAAAAATCAAAATCCATCCTTTTCAGATTAAAAATGTTCATTACTCCTCAGAACAGCATGGGGCCCAACTTTCCATTTCTGCCCTCAGGATTCCGCCCATGCAGTGACCAGCGTGATGGACACGCAGCAATCCGTATGTGATGATGAAAGGAAAATAGACTTTCGATTTAGTTTTCTATGTATTTCCCGGGTCAGCAGTTCCAACAATCAGTTCCAACCTATGGAGCGTGTCGGGGACTGTCCTGGCGAACTGCCCGTATTGATCCAGGCGGCATGATGACAAATAACCCGAACCCTTTACCGCACACCGCGTCACGCAAACAAGCCAAACACGGAGCTCTCCAACAGCGGGGACGTGTTTCAAACAGAAAAACTGAATTACTACAGTTTCACATGCATTAGTGGAACTCTGTGGCTTGGCGTTCATGTGAATGTATAGGATCCGATCTTCACCGACCACCAGTAAACCCCTTCCAGTAGTTCTGCTTCAACCCCGCAGGTGTTGGCTTACCTGTACGCGCGGTTCGAAGCACGAGGCGGGATGCGGAAAACGTTGACATCTGGTTTAACGCACAGGATCGACTCGTACTCTCCCTCGGCCGCCATCTTATCCCGAGTACTTGATGTGGGAGGACCGTGGTCGTGAGTCATTTATTCAGCCCATTTCTAACGGGTTCATGAGTATGGCGAGACATGTTATCATATAATTATGAGAACGGATCTTAAATTGCCATAATTCAGTTCTTCATTGGCCAGGTGAGCAGATCAGCAATCCATTTGTGTTTAGTTCATATCTAACATAATTAAGAAGACTAAATCTGTCAGTTGCATGCTTTGCCTTTTCAAATAAATTCAAATCATCTCAGCTTTATTGCCATTCCTAAACACATAAACCATGTAGAAGAACCAGATTTGGTTTGTGTTCACTCAAGCTGCATTTAACATGTTCAAACTAACGTACAAATAACACTGTGTATTGGAAAGCAAATGACGCATCCATAACAGGGAACCTTGAAAATTAAACTTAAGCAATAAGACGAAAAACAAGCAAAAAATAAGCAAACAAAAAACAACGTGCAAATACATATAGCAAGTGAAAACCAGTGGACATTGGTTATATATATATATATATATATATATATATATATATATATATATATATATATATATATATATATATATATATATATATATATATATATATATATATATATATATATTTTTTTTTTTTTTATATATATATTTTTCCCCGGTTTAATTATATGTTACAATGGCCTGCCATAAAGAAGACCTCTTTACTTCACCTCGGCGTTAAACAAGCTGATATCAGTATTTAATGCTTATATTGTAGTCATGGAGTGAAAAAAGCCGGTTATCCAAATAATAAATTAATAAAAGAATAAATTAATAAATAAATAGTTGGTAGCAGTATGGGATGGTGGTGGGTGGCTAGGTTGGGGGCGTGGACAGACAGGTGCTGATATCAGCGGAAGCGGAAACCGTGGCTTCGTGTCGTCTGCTCGAAGATATCTGAATATCTCTGGTCAGTGTTTTCTAGAATACGTCTCGTTTTGTTTACAAAATATCCACACCATTTAGCGCTTCTTTAAACTATTAACAGTGCCTGTTTTTGACATAAAAGAAGTCATTTGATTCGCATTTTATTTTATACGTAACTAATTCCCGCAAACTTGACACCAAGGGTAGACCGTTAGCCATGTTGACGGTAGCGCCCCGTCTTGAGTCGCTCTCCGAGGTGCTGAAATATGATTCTTCAATTTTATTCTTGTCAGTGCAACTGCGTGTAGCTGCTTTAGCTTAGAGTTAACATCCTGCTTTATTATAACATGCCAGGGTTTTACTTGTTCTTTCTTACACCCATGCTAACTAGCTTGTAGCTTAGCAAAATAGTTGGCAAACCTACAGTAGGTGAGGATCTGTGTTTGTCGCAGAAGGGAACAAGCTAAGAGCTCCACCGGAGCCAGTTTATAGCATCACTGTCATAATTATCTGGTCTGTCCAAACGTTGGCGCAGCATCTTTTAATGTTGACTGGTTGCATCTCTGCAGCTGCTGGTATCTGGTTTCTGACTCCCTGATACAAAAACCAGTACAGTCAGGAGGCAGAGAGAACAGCAAGATGAAAGGTCACTGATCTACAACCTGCACGCAAGCAATTTAAGCTAACAGTTCAGCAAAAGAGGCAGCATTTACTCAAGGTATCTGTCGTTATCTATTCATATGTGTGATTAAATATGCATGGTATTGGATCTGTCCAGCATTGCTTGATGTGTTTTCTCTTGAACAGACTGGTGGTCGCATTCCCCACCTGGTCAACATGACGTCTTCAATGCTTCGAAGGCAGCTGAAGAACCTGGTCCAGAATTACTCTGAGGCTGAGGTCAAGGTAAAAGAAACACGTTTTCGGGTTGTTTTTATGTGAGTCAGCAGGTTGAATCAAACAGTTTCTAAATGTTTAGTGATTATGTTGGTCCTGACATGAAGGTGTGTACTGCATGCAAGTTTTTTGTGTGTCTTTTCTTTCTTCGAAAAGCAACTTCTGCTTTTTGACTTCTCTTGATCTGTTGTTGTCCATCGGTTTAATATATAATATTCTGTGTTAACAGAAGGACTTAATATTACATCTGCATGCAGAAACGTATCTATTCACAGTCTTACAAATTTGTATTCACTTCAGGTTCTTTATTATAATCTGTCACTTGGATTGAGGTAGAATCAAGATTCATATTCAAGCATTTCATAGACTTTTGATTGTTTAAATGGTGAACTAGCTAACTTGCTATTCAAAAACTAATTGAAATACAAAAGCAGAGCACAAAAGACCAGTTAGAGTGGAAATCTTGAAGATGAAGGACATGTAAAAAACACATTCAATTCAGATTTTCTACAGTAAAGGTCAGACTTTATAATGCTAAACCTTGAGGGGTTTTAAAGTTGCAATGTAAAATGATACACTGCAGTCAAATCTCTCACAGTGCTGAAGTCATTGTTTCTTTACTTTTCAGCTGCTGCAACAGTATTCCTCCCTTTGCTTTCCAGCACCCTTACACTTTTCCTTTTGCTTTTTCTGCAGGTTAGAGAAGCGACATCCAATGATCCATGGGGTCCTTCCAGCTCTCAGATGGCTGAC
Source organism: Poecilia reticulata (assembly GCF_904066995.2). Taxonomy (NCBI): domain Eukaryota; kingdom Metazoa; phylum Chordata; class Actinopteri; order Cyprinodontiformes; family Poeciliidae; genus Poecilia; species Poecilia reticulata. The sequence continues at coordinate 25,812,490 of NC_088840.1, read as the reverse complement.
ATCTCTGATCTCACCTACAATGCGGTGGCTTGCAGCGAGATCATGACAATGCTCTGGAAACGCCTGAAAGACGACAGGAACTGGAGACATATCCACAAGGTGAAGAAGATGATGAGAAACAGCACATTAAAACACATTTTATTTGTTTTATTGACAGCATTTTTTGTTCTTGGAGAAGTAATTGTTTAGCATTGAGATCTGTTTTTTACAGGACAGCTTTAATCTTTTAATATCTGAAATGTGGAATCCAGCACATTATCAATTGATTTTTTTTCTTTTCAACATCGGTAAAACAGCTCTAACTCCAGAAGCATTTTGTAAATTAATACCAATAAATGACGACGTAACGTTTAAAATTTTTGCAAACACTACTCTTCAGTTGGATCACTTAATATCGGGCCTTCCTTTCATTGGAAAGAGTTGCTGTGACAACATGTTTTTAATTGTTTTGTTTGAAACACCAACTTTCTACTATTTGCACTTTTTATTTTATTCATCTAAATAATTCCATAAGCCTTAGTAGTGTAGTACTAAAGGACTGTTATGTGCTTTGAAGTCCTAATCAACACCATATATATTTAATTAAGCTTTGGATATATTCATAATTGTGACATCTGTTTGGCTAAAATGTCATCACTGTTCCAGCTCATCTGCAACTTTACTTGGTAAAGTAATGAGTTAATTGAGTTGTATTTTCTTCCCAGTCTCTGACTCTGTTGGAGTACCTCCTGAAGACTGGTGATGATCGTGTGATGCTGAAAATGAAAGAAAACATCTACATTGTCAAAGCTCTCACAGAATATCGTTTTGTGGAAAAGGATGGGAAAGATCAGGTGAAGCTTGTTTTCATCTCAGGCATTTAGCATTCTGCCCAGCCAGTACGGGGTTTATTGAACTGCATTAAGAGTATCCATTATTGGTACTAAAATATTCATTGCCTTTTACCTTCAGAACCTTCAGGCCTGGTGTTAAACAATATTGGATTGACTCAGTAAAAGCTTTTAGAAGAAACATTCACGGTTTTGATTGCTTTGGCAGATTTTAAATATAGATTATTAAAGATAAATATTATTTTGGAAAATGTTTATATGTTTTTCTTTACATTTTCTTCCATATTTGCAGTACTAAACAAACCTGAGTCGATTTGAGAGTATGATGGTATGTTAACCTCTGGTGAAATTATTCATGGTGCCATGGTATGGACACCAAGATAATCAAAGTAAAAAATTATTGTAATTGGTGCTATGATAACATGGCACTTTATTATTACATTTAGAATTATAATGTGTACATCCTGATTGCTGCTTGCCAACTGTAAACCATGTCACCTTAAATTGATAGGTGGTACCCCTCTAGTTTAAATAACAACAACCATCTGTTTTTAGGCCAAGGTTCAGTGCTGTTACTTCATCACCCTGGAACTTTCACCTGCATGAACCACAAAAGAAGCAGGAAATGAAATACTTGCAGTTCTGCCTGCTTACCTGTTTAAAACATTGCTAGACCTTGATATCTCTAACTGGCCCATGCCTAGTCTGTAAATTGTCAAATCATCTAAGAAATAATATCATTAAATTTGTCACAGGGAGTGAATGTAAGAGAGAAGGCCAAAGTTGTTCTTGTTCTTATGGAGGATGATGAAAAACTGAAAGAAGAAAGAGAGTTTGCTATGAAGACCAGAGAAAAGACATCCAAAGGTTCTGCTGGTAAGACATTCGGACTTGAAGTATGACCGCTGAACACTTTCTGGTTCCCTTGTTTCCTTTACTTGTGTCGGCATCTTATGCATATTTTGATCATTTATTTTCTCTCTTCCTACTAGCATCATCCACAGACAATGTCAAGGATCCTAACTACAAACCAGTCTTTGTTGCTGGAGCTTCAGGACTTCCATGCTTAGACAACATTCCATCTGTGGCCGACTTGACTGCTTCTTTTGCTGCCCGCAAAGAAGAGCGACTTCGACAAGAAGCAGAGAAGAAGGAGACTGAGAGACGAGTGAGTGAGACAAAACAAGATTATGCACTCAGATGTAGCCAGGGAAATTTTGTACATTTTAAATATGATTACTTGAGCATAAGAAATTAAGCAAGTTGATTCCTCAACAAAACAAAATGGTACAGAACTTTCTGATCAACAGTCTAACTTTATTTTGATGGGTACTCTGTCTTTCTATTCTAGGCCAAGATGAGCGAAGATGAGCTTAAATGGGAGGATGCAGGAAAAGCTGAAAATGCAGCTAGTGAAGCATGGGGCGGAGAGAAAGAGGAGGAGGAGAAGAAGGAGGAAGTGAAATCAGATCCATGGGGAGCTCCCAAAGAACCTAGTACAGATCCTTGGGGTGCTCCAGCCAAAAGTGAAGATCCATTTGTGGCAGACAAAACTGATGAGGATCCATTCACTGCACCTAAAGACAAAGAAGATCCATTCACTGCCCCCAAAGATAAACCAGATCCCTTCAGTTCTTCCAATGGGGATCCATTCAATGCTCCAAAGGAAGATCCATTCAATGCTCCAAAGGAAGATCCATTCAGTGCTCCAAAGGAAGATCCGTTCAGTGCTCCAAAGGAAGATCCATTCAGTGCTCCAAAGGAAGATCCATTCAGTGCTCCAAAGGAAGATCCATTCAGTGCTCCAAAGGAAGATCCGTTCAGTGCTCCAGAGGAAGATCCGTTCAATGCTCCAAAAGACGATCCATTCAGTGCTCCAAAGGAAGATCCGTTCAATGCTCCAAAGGAAGATCCGTTCAGTGCTCCAAAAGACGATCCATTCAGTACTGCAAAAGATGATCCATTTAATGCTCCAAAGGATGATCCGTTTAATGCTCCAAAGGACGATCCATTCAATGCTCCACAGGTCGATCCATTTAACGCACCCAAGGATGATCCTTTTAGTGCACCAAAAGACGATCAGCTTAAAGCCCCCAATGGTGACCCATTTAGTACTCCAGAAAATGATCCATTTAATGCTCCAAAAGATGATCAATTTAGTGCAGTAAAAGAAACCCCAAAAGATGATCCATTTAATTCCCCGAAAGATGATCCGTTTGAAGCTTCAAAAGACGATACATTTACAACACCAAAAGACGATCCTTTTGGTGTCCCAGCAAATGACCCTTTCACTGCTCCAGTATCAACACCCCCTAAAGAGGAGCCGATAGTAGAAGCAACAATATCTAAGGCTGATTCGTTCACTGGTCCCACAACGCCACCTAAAGCATCATTTTCATCACCAACCAAACCTGTTCAAAACGATCCTTTTGGTGGACCAACAACGGACGATCCGTTTTCTACAACATCAAAAGACCACCCATTTACAGTGCCATGTAGTCCACCAACCGAGGCAGCTTCGGATCCCTTCAGTGCCGCTGCAGCAGGTTCACCCCAAGAAACTGCAGATACCTGGGGAGCTCCAACCAGTTCTCCGCCTGCCAAAGGCTCTGATGCTTGGGGGGCACCGAGTGTTCCAAAGGAAACCAAGAGTGCCGATCCCTGGGGGGACGACCCAAGTGTCTCTTCACCACTTGATGACGCTGACCCATTTGGAGATGCAACCAAGCCAGACGATGACACATGGGGAGCCCCTGGTAAGAAACATTTAAATCTGTTCTTGGAACCTGATTTAGAGGTTTAAATTTCCAGTTTGATCAGCAGCTGGATAAATCTTAGAATTGACATAAACGTCTTGAACATTCCAGCATTTAATTGTTCTATTTTTAGTTTTGTTGGACGTGAGCTTTCCTCTTAGATATATCCAATCTTCACTGGAGGCTTATGGAAGAATAATGCTGTGGTGTGAACATTGTCTACAAAGAATATAACTTCAGTTTTTATGTTGTTGTCGGTGCAAACATTTGAAATGCCCACAGACTCTAGACTCTTGACCCAAGTCCAGCCCCTGACGGCTGCTACCCTGAAAGTTTTAGACGCTTCTCTTCTCCCATACTCCTGAATGAAATGAACAGCTTGTTTTCCAGCACTGACCTGAACCATTAAATGCTGATGAGACTATCGATGAGAATATTTGATTGAAGTGTTTTTAAGCATGGATACATCAAAAAGTTGCAGGATAGTAGATCTCAATGACTGGAATTAGGAGCCCCTGTCCTAGTGGGATATAGTAGTGCATATCTGTGTTCTTCACAGATATGCACTACTATCCGCTTTTGAGTGGACAGTAGTGCAGACTGGGAGAATTGAATTACGAATCTGTCATCCGTTGTCAAGCAGGCAGTGCTTTCCCACTTTCAGTCTTTGGGAACCACAACGGACTTCACAATCTTTCTGTTGATGTATTGGTTTTCTCTGGGTGCCTCTGCCTCCTCCCTCCTTCTAAACACATCCATGCCCCTCTCTGCTTTGTGTCCCTGTGTTCCCAACAAGAGAACAGGTGGTGTGTCCTTCACAGATATTGTAGGAAGTGATGGATGCACACTCATCAGACTGAACTAAACATGCAACTATTTGAATTAGAGAGGAAATTGAAGCATTCACAGCCTACTCTGTTTTTTGAATTAGTCTGTTGTCAGATATTTCTTCTTCTTTTTTCAAGGTTTTACTCATAGTCACAGTATTTTATGAACAAGAAGATGTGTGTGTGTGTCTAAAGCTGTGTGTGTTTTAGCTCAATTCACAAGCACTGTGGGCAGTTTTTGCTTTCACAATCAATGGATAAATTTTATAAAACTACTATCTGGGGTAATTGACCACTTGGGGTGCCAGCCACATTTGTGCTACGTATTATGAAGTTCCCCTAGCTCTCAGATGAAGCCTTTCACATATGACTCCATTGGGAGCATGGGTGAAAGGGTGTAGTCATCTGTACAGCCTGCAGATAACAGACTGTAGTGTTATCTTTCACTACAGCTGCCTCATTTATGAAAACCCACAGGTTATCCTTAACTGCAACTAAAACACACACAGTTACAAGATACTGTAAGTTTATGTTTTGCCATTGAGGGATTTTAGGCTTTTTACTGTCAGAAGGTTCAGACAGCATCCTGTCTGTGTTGGATCTTTGTTTCATTCATTGACTTGAGACTCTCATGTTCACTTATTGTTGAGGTTTTTTCTTTACCTTTTGTTGAACAACCTTAGCATCAAATGCTTGTCTTACAAACTTTATTTAGTCTCAATTGTGTCATTTGGAGGTTAAGTAGTCTTAATATAATGTTTTTTTCTGTTACTTTCAAATCAAACTCTTGTATACAAGTGTGTCACTGCAAAATTCCTACAATTGGTTTTTGTTCTCAGACTTATTTTCTTTCAATTACATATTTACAGTAAAATATCACAAATACTGTAACAAATTTGACAAATCACAATAAAATGTTACTTTGTAAGAGAATATGTTTTTCAGTATAGAACCTTGACTCAATGAAATCCCACAAAATACGGAACAATCTTTATAGAAGGGAAACTAGTGTACCGTTATCACTTATTTTGGGTTAATATATCCTAATGAATATTTTGTCCTTCAAGGTTGGACTCAGCTTGGGTTTTGCTGTTGCTGTTTTTTAAACATGTACTTCTGTTTTTTTTTTCCCATTCAGCTTCAGCTCCAGTCTCATCAGATGATGCATGGGGAACCCCAGCTCTGCCCTCAGACGTGTCCCCCTCCGGCGACCCATTTGGAGACGGAGCAACCAAAAGCAACGATCCCTGGGGTGCACCAAGTAATGCTAGTGGTGATGGTGCAGGTAAAATATGGCTGTTTTTTATGCGTGTTTCTGTCATCCATCATTTAATGAAGCATACTGTGATTGTGTCTGATGTGCTTTGCTCTGATCATGTCACTGTACCTCTGAGTAATCTAATGAAATGCCTAATTTTTTTTCTGCTGCCTAGTGCAACGTGGCAAATTGTGATTTTGTAATCTAAAATTTGTGGCTGTTTGTGTGTAAAACCATTTTTCTGTCATTGTGTGATTGTCATCTCAAAAGTTAAGCTTCTACACGTGAAGCCTTTTCCCCTTCAACACTTTTTCCTCACATCATCTGTACTTTAGCCGTCATCCAGCTAACAATCTTAACCAATTAACCTTCTCTTCCGCTTTGCTCTCTCTTCCTCTCTGACCTGGCCCCTAAAGAAAACACCTTTTAGAGTAGCATTGGACCTTTATTTGATTTCAGGAAAGCGAACATCAAAAGAAGAGGAGATCCGTAGAAAGACTGCTTCATTTTTGGGCTCCACGGGGGCATCACTGGTTGACGTGGACGATCTGTTTGCCCCGAACCCCAAAACCAAACAACAGCCCCTCATCCACACGCTCGCTGCCCGAACACAAGCCATCGGTAAGGTCAGAAAAAAAGCATAACTCTGGGTCACAAATACCCTTAAGGACACAACCTGTGTGGGGTATTACTTGCAGATCACTTGATTATTAAGGAGGCATGATTCATTTTCCTGGGAACCAAATCATTGCTGTTTCCATGGTGATTTTCAGAAGCACCTCAGAAGGAAGTGTTAATAGAAAGAAGCTAAGATTGACCAACAGTTGTTAATGGGTTTCTATGGAAACGCTTATTGTGATCATTTTGCACCAACCCATCCCTCCTCTGTGGTCTTGCTGTCACATATAGATGTGTGTAACACCTGTTAGCGTTAATGATCTGCTGTAAAGTTGCCCTCTGTAGATAGTAGTGTGTAGTAACCTGCCGACATGTTCTCATTCCTCTCTCTGCTCTACTTTGGTGTCTCTTTTCTGGAATGCTTCAAACTGCATACCCCACCCCTCCTCCTTCCCCTGCCTCCTCTTATTGCTCACACTCATTTCCCAGGCACATCCAAAGGCATGACATCTGGTCCTTTAGCCAGATCAGGGGCATTCACTGAAACTTTAGCCCCAAACTATAACCCCTTTGGTCCCAGCCTAGCACCTGGTGTAACTCTTTCTGCTTTTGGAGCTGCCGGTCCCTCTGGTGAAACTCTCCAGTTTAGGGAACCGTTACACGCTCTGGGAACGCCTCATTCCTCTGTGCATGTTCTTCAAGCAGCTCAGGACGCTCCAAAGTATGGAATGCCTCCACCTGCGACACAAATGGGGTTGGGAATGTTGGAGTCGGAATATAATGTGGGGAATATTTTGGGAACAGGAGACGCTGCACTTAGCTTTTTTGGAGCAAACTCAGCAGGTGTAAATCCATTTCTAAGTGTTTCTCCACAGACAGGAAGTGAGAACATCGCAGGCAGTGAACCAAATGAGATGATCATAATCGATACCAATTCATTCTTGCTTTAACAGATTCTTTAATTGAGTCATACCAAATTGTTATTAAAAATCAATAAACAACAATAATCATTACGGAGCTTTTCAGTTTTATGACCATGACGTGGTTATTAAGGCACGTTTCCACTTCTATGTCTGTTGACACAATGAACAGAATATGCTTATGAAATAGTAAATTATTCTTAAAACCTTCCCTTTTGTATTTCATCCATTCCTTTAACTGTCCAAATGAAAAACATGTCAGCTGATGATGTGTGAAAATTATTATATTAAAATAAATCGCCAGGATAAACCATTAAGTTTATCTGGGAAAGGAAACATTCAAGTGTCTTTGGGGAAACACTAGAGTAACTGTGTATCTGTGTGGTTCTTTTGTTACATATGTTTGTTTTCTTCAAGTGTGCATGTGTTCAAAGGAGATTTGTGTGTGTGGTGTGTGTGCACACTGTGCAGGTGTGCAGTATATAGTTCTATATATATTGTGCTGATGTAAATAGTGGAAGTAATTACTGCTGAACCTTGAATTATACTGTATATCAAAGTGTTACAATCAAGATGAACTATTTATGGATATATTTATTGATTTATTTATTGCTTCGTAAATTATTGATGCAGCCGCAGCCTCCAACAAAAGAAGATCAGGTGAACTTATATGACCGTTTACTGGTTTAAAATTCAGCTCGGTAACTGTTGGTGTGTTCATTTTATCCTCTCTGATAGGATTCATCGTGCAGTGGAACATGTCTGCGTTGTCTGTCCCAACAAATTGATTTCTGTTACATGCATGCACTCTGAGCACATCCTGTTATCGTGTATATGTGAGTGTGTGTGTGTGTGTGTGTGTGTGTGTGTAAGAGTGAGTTCGACCTTTACAGTTTTGGTGTGTGAGTGAAACAAGATTCAGTATTTTAGAAAACACCTGCTGTAAGAGTAAATAAAGGGATTCAGTTGATGTCGTTCTGATTCCAGCAACATGGAGCTGAACAGCAGCAGCTGAAGGGACAGAAAGTTCCAACCTATACTGAGCCATGCAGCTTCTCACAGGTTGCTTCATTTAAACTGTTTGCATTCTTTAATCAACTCGGGGGATGCGGGGCTACCTGTTCATGTTCTGCTTGATGTGGATGAAATTAAATATTTTGATTGAATGAAATCTGATTTTGTGCTCACTTGGAATCTAAGTGTTTCAGGTTTTGCTCATCCTAAATGATTAAACAGAAGGTTTCTCTTTAAAGCCTCACACTGCAGATGAAACATCTGTGTAAAGATAGATAGAAGGTCAGCCTCTGTCTGTTCAGACTGTGAGGATTTAGACAGGTAGTCTGTGTGATTTTCAGATTTTATTTTGGATGAGATACATTTATTTTGCTCTGTATTTACCTTTAAAACTGTGTTGTAGACTGTGACAGTGTACAGTACGTTTGAGAAATAAAATGGATTATGTTGCCTCTATATAGTGTGCGCTGTCAAAATTTGTGTTTCAAAACAGTGCAAAGTCATTTTTCATCTCTGGTAATCAAATTCAGAAAATTACAAACATTTTTGTCTTGTTTTACTATTTAAGCAAAAGAGAGCCAAAATATCTAGTTAAGGAAAAGGTTGGGTCACCCTGCCCACTGTTGGTAACCCTTTGGCTTAAAGGGCTCCATGAAGATGCTTCTTGTGACCTTCTACCAGAGAGTTGGAGCTTATTCTAAAAGACAAAATCAAATAAAAAGTAGAAACATGTAAAAAACAAAAAAAAAAGCCTTCAGGATTAACAGGATCTGTTTGATTCATGTGGACCCAATAAAGGCTTTTGCACTGATCAATCCATCCATCCATCCATCCATCCATCCATCCATCCATCCATCCATCCATCCATCCATCCATCCATCCATCCATCCATCCATCCATCCATCCATCCATCCATCCATCCATCCATCCATCCATCCATCCATCCATCCATCCATCCATTTTCTTTACACCCTTGTCCCTTAGTGGGGTCGGGAGGCACTGATCAATATAAAGGCTTAATTTTTACCCCTTGTTTTATAGTGCATAATTTTTTTAGGAGGTGCATTTTCATATCCTATCATAAAAAGAGAACATCTCCATTCAATGAAAAATAATTATAGATCTAAATCTATAATTATTAGCTCAATTTTATATTTACATTGACATCTAATATTGTCAGTATCAGAAATCACCGCAAGAGGGCGATAATGAGCCATTACGACACCATCACGTTTTCATGTTTTCAGCACATGATTCGTCTGCATATTCACATTTTGAAGTAAGACCAATTTTGTTTATAATATCTAAAATTGTATTTTTAAGTAAGTGAATATTTGTTTTAATTAATTGTGATTTAAGGTCTTTTTCAAAACTGGCATTGTGGTGTATATTACCGTTTATGTTTTGATCTTTAAGGTCAACCAGTAAAAAATATTAATTTATTACTGTATCTAAATGCAAGATTTTAATAAAAATCACTGTTTATAGAAACCTGTCCATTCACGTGCATGTCCTCAATATGCCAGAGGTGTAAGATAATAAAGAGGCCATTACAGAATTGTTTTTTGAGTAATTCAGGATATCCAGCTGAGCCGGATCTCAGTTGTTACATTCACGTATAAAGAAGCTTAGAGTCTAAAAGCACAGAGATGTCTATTTTTATTCTGATGTGTCACATCAGGATAAAATGGGTCGGTCAAGTCGATGTGTTACCTATTTTTACTCAAGCAACTTAAATAACATAATCCGTAGGAAAAGCTCCTTTTTTTAGTAACCCAGATCCATAATAATTATTATTATGGAAACATAATGAGTATTTTCCATCCTGATGACAAACCATTTAATTAATTAAGCATCTGTAAGATTAAACTGAAAATCTGTTATAAGGTGTTAACAGTCAAATCTGTGTGATAAACCTTCATTGTTGTCAATTTTGTCATTTAAAATTTATCATCTTGGGATGGCCTATTACAACTTGAATCTGAAATCCCATTGGCTTAGATGGCTCTTTGGCAAATAATAGTGAAGATAAAATAACTGTAACTTTACCAACTTGTGGAGTTTAAGCTGTGCTACATCAAAATGTTTTTTTTTCACTAGATTTCATGATTAATGTTTAGGTGTGACTGGTTTTCTGTACTGACTCTGTGGGTCAGAATTATTTCAATTTTCATGCATTTCTGCTACAACAAAACCACAACCTTTAGGTTTATGTGAATGAAATTTTGAATTCCTTGTTTCTATCATAAGATCTCAGAAACAGCTTCCACTGATTCTTGAGAATAGGGACAAAATGGGTTTTAATTTTCCCCAATTTTTTTTAATTATTTCTCAACCTTATGTATGCAAATATGAGAAATAATGTTTTGGATATGTAAAGATGCTAAGGTGCAGGCTCCCAGTTGCAACATTTTTTTTAAAAATTACATTTTTAATCAACCTGACCCAGAACTTTGTCATCACCATCTGACAAAATAAATATAAAATAAAATTTTAATGACCCTATTAGTGATGTTTACTCATTTTACAGACAAATGCTTCTCAAGAAACAAAAAAATATATATTTAAAACAAAAAACAACAAAAAGTCCATCTGACGGAGTTGACACTGCATGATGGAGTTGACACAGAACTGAAGGTTGTGACAAACTAGTGAGTAAAAAGAAAACTTGATACATGTGAAGTAATGCAAGTTATGTGAAATAGATCAAAATTAATTAATTGCACATTTAAGTGAGATTTGTCAACAATTTCACTGAAAGAGTCAGAAAAACTCTGATGGAGTTGACATCTGACAGAGTTGACAAAAAGCCAAACTACCTCAATTTATATGATGTTATTCTGAAGGAGTGCCATATTGTAGCTCATCAGGTCCATAAAATCTTTACATTATACAAAAATTAAGCTTTTATTTCACAAAATTTCATCAAAGTTTTGTAAATTGTCAGTTATGGAGTTGACACATCATGGTTGTGACAAACCATGATGTGTCATGGTTTTTTATTTTTAGGAATAAAAAGAAGAAAAAACTAAAGACTAACATAAGCTAACCAGAGCTAACTAGCCCTCTTAGCAAAGGAAGACAAAGGAAGTGGTCATGGGGTCCTCAGACGTTCTGGTGCCCCCCAATAATGCCTGAATTTTTTACATTCTTTTCATGTCTGACCGTGTTGACAAAAACTAGGGACAAATTTCAATGTAGTTGGACAATATATAAAAATGATTTTTAATTCAATTTATTGATACTTTTATAATTATTTATCTGACTATTATATTTAATTGTCATAATATATAATTTTAGTATTTCTTTAATTGTTTTAAACTATTATAATGTATTGAGTTCAGCTCCAGGACAAGGGATTTTACAGGCGTCATCCACCGACTACAATGTTTACAATACTAAAATATTCTGCAAACACAAGGAAAATATACATTGTTGTGCTCACATGACCCAGGTTATTTAGTCAGATATTTGAAAAAGTTATATTTTGTGTATATTTCATTCAAATTCTGTGCTTTATCAACAGGACCTGTTTTGTCCCTATTCTCAAGAATCACTGCTTCAATTTAAGGTGCATTTTGGAAACGCTTTCATCTGTAAATTAAGAAAATTCAGCACTGTCTGAGTTGGATAAATGACATAAAGCTAGATGTGTGTAATGTTTCATACCTTAAACATGAGAATTCTTGGACAGTTTGTGGTTTAGCAGGAGCATGGCTGCCCCATACATTGAGGCTATTAGTCCTTGAGGTAGCTGTTCATGGATCCTCTACCCATTTGCTGTCTGAATACTGTAAATATCACACAAAAGCTTTTTAACATAAGAGAATACAAAATGTGTTTTAATTTCCCTGCAAAATAGGTCATTGTCTAATTTTGGTTCTTTGACCTTAACTTTCAAATTATTTTTGATACCTTCTGAAAATTTGACTTCATTTGGCTTCATTTTGTTGACAGAGGAAACTTTGTCTTGTGGTTTTAACTTTTTTTATTGTTTGAATTCAAAATCTTCCCTTATTTTGCTGATGAATTGCCCAAAGACTCGGGTCTTTCTTCATTGAAATAAATGCGCAAAGTGTATTATAACCTAACTACGTGAAAAAAAGTCCAATAATACCGTGACAATCAGATCCCTGACTAGTGTGTGTAAACATCTGGCCACAACTGTGCAGCTGCACTGAATTGTGTTGAAGGGTCAAAGCTTAAGAAGCAGCACGGACCATCAGAGTTTATCACTAACGCCCTCATCCAGCTCCCAGCTGTTCCATACCACGCCGTTAAATGAGTCTTATTGGGTCAGGTTGGATGAGAGAGACAAGAAATGAAGTCAACAAGAGAAAGGAAAAAGCTGTGATGATGGAGGGATGGATGCAGTACGAAGAGCGAAGGGGTGGGAAAGTAACAGATGGACTTGGGCGGATTAGAGCGAATCTGGGTGGGTTTCTACTGGAAACCAGGAGCTATGCAGGAATCAAGAGAAAAATTCAGGAAACCTGAATCTATTATTCAAGAAGGTTGAGGCAAACACAAAGTGAACGTTGTCTAGCCTACAGGCATTGGTAAGTGACACTTCATTCCTAATTTGTTGCGATGATTTTTTTGCGGTGTGAGATTTTTTTGTTGATCAAAAAAGTTGAGCTCTTCCAGCTGCGGCTGGATTTTCTAATCCCACCCCTAAGGGAAAAGATTTCAGCTCATTCTGATGAGATGCTTACAGAAGAGATCAACCAACACATTATTGCATGTTATTTTATGTGAACATTGGTGTTAGTTATTCAAAAATGCATCGCAAAGTCACATCAAATGTGTGAAAAAGCCCCAAAGAAAACCTGAATGATGAGCTAGCAAACTGTTGGGCTTCTGGAAAAAATGTTTTGCTCATATCAACTTGGAACAATCGATTGTTTAATTTAAAACAAATGAAATTACCAGGTGTCTTGTTGCACATGTAGATTTTCAGTTGCCAAGATTGTTAATTAAAACAATTAGCAGAACCTCCGTAAGTAAAAGTATAAATTAGATTTTTTTGAACAAGAGAGTGGTTAGAGAGTGGAGTTCACTTATTGCCTAAATTAAACAATTTAATTGTTTAATTGATAATTGTTTGCATGTCCTCTACAGAGTCTATTGTTTTGCTCAATATATCTCAGAAACATATTCGTTCAGATTACAGTTTCTGTGCAACAGAAATGAATTCCTCTGCACCAACTTCTGAAAAGTTATGTTGGTTTAATGTGAAACAATCTTACGGTTGATAGAAGCTACACAATAATTACCGTAGTTGGGTTGAGGAATGAATCTTACTGGCTTGCGATTCTAATTCATTGTAAAAACAGGAAAAATAAATTATGTTGGCATCCAAAATTTGTTATCTTTTTATTTTGGATTTAGACACTTTGGTTTAAAATCATTCCTCTTGATAGCTGTTTGCATGTCCTCTACAAAGTTTAATGTTATTATTTTTGTTGACTGATTTAGGCTCATTTAGGATTATTAACAAAAGTACATAAATGTATTTTCAGTTTGCTTAAAGGAGCAAGGTTGTCTTGAAGAAGTCTTGACTAATAAGTTATGGTTTCTGATGTCCATATTAACTTTTTTTTTAATTGATTACTTTAGCAACGTGATATATGGTCCACTTCAGATGAGCAGAGTTAGGAATCGGGGAATAAAAACCAAAGTGTGAGACCAAACAGAACCTTAACAAAACCCCCCACAGTGTCAGACACAGGACCTGAGAGATGCATCATCCAGTGATCAGAGCTGTTCAAATTTTTTATTGATTATCTTTAACCATTGACCAACAGATCACATTTTACTTTCTTCTTACTGTTTCTATTCTATTAAAAAAAGTTAACTTCATGGTAACAACATAAATCTTCTTTGAAATATTTTCTTGTGAGGTAAGAAAACCAGATAAAGGTTCGGATTCGATGCATAAATCGTGGGATTTTCAGTTGGATTCAAAGTTCGAATAAAATCTGAAATGAAGAAAATACAATAAGTGCATCTCTAAAGTTTAGACATTTTTGTAGATTGAGCAAGAGAAATTTTTGATAAGCTGCTTTGTTGAGATAACACTGCTTCATCTTTTGAGTTGAGGAACTGTTACTGTAATTCACAATTCATAAGATTGTTCAAACTAAATGATCTAAATGTAGTCTTTTCTTCTAGGTGGTCAGCTGAAAATAGACTTATGAAGTGGTCGAAGTCCAGAGAAAAACTTTTAAAGGCCTTTGGAAATATTGGACAGCTATTGATCAAGGATACTTTAGAGAAGAAAAAGATGAATGATCACTTTTCACTTGCAAAGACTGGAGCAATGAGTTGTTTCTCTAGGAGTCATCATGTGAAGGCTGAAGATGCTACAATAAGGAGCAAAGCTTTGTTTATCTCACCAAAATCTGTTTTCACAAAACTACATTTTCAATCTAGTCTTTCCACCGTAGACAGATGGATAAATAGTTCAACAGCACAACAGCTCCTAAGGTACCGATGAGCCAACATGAACTTCGCTTCACTTAGAGCTTTGCAGATAAGAGGTGAAATATCTTCAAGAACCAAAGATTAATCCCAGTTGACTTCGGGTTAATCTGCCATGGCTACAATGACGTTACAGACTTATAATCTTTCAGGATATGCTTCAAGTTTTCTTGATGATTTTGGCCAGATGTCAACCTTCTTCTTCTCTTGTTCTCATGATAGGTGCAGCATGAGAGTCACCGGGCATTAATCTCCTCCACCTTACCCAAGATTAAAACAGATTTACCGGGCCCAGAGGCAGGCCTGAGATCCTGGACTAATCACTCCTTCTTTAACCCAATCCCTCTCGGAGAGGTGAGGGAACAGGTTGAGAAGAGGGATGTACCATGAGGCTGGACCTGATTAGATGTAAAATCCGGATTCTAAGATTTAAATCTGCCTTGGAGCGGGAAGAAGAACTCATCAGGAAGACGGATATGTGAGGAGCCTCGAGGCAACATGAAACACAGCTAGACAGGCGGCTGGTGCTGTAATACTCTCAAGAAACAAAGATCTTAAATTTAAATCTGATAACCTGCTTTGTTCGCCTGCTAAATCCCAGGTTTCTGTAACAGACACTACAGCTGGGATCCTCCAGCTTCGATAAGGATGCAACAGCTGGAGCTCCTCATGCAACCTCCAGTCGGCACATCTGCCGCAACTTGATTAAAACCCAACACTTTCTTTCCCTCTCTGTCCTCTGACCTCTCATCAGATATCTTTCCTCAGACCCCACCCTCCTTCCAACTCTTCACCACTGCTCATCTTCCTCACTGACCTTTGTTTCTCTTCTGAAACATCCTTAATCTCCTTATTTTATCCTCTTCTGCCCTCCATGAGTCACTCTCAAACTTCCAATCAACCTTCCATGCTTCTTACGTTTCACAAATAGTCCTAATCTCGTTCTTGAGGATGCTTCAGCCTGCTGACCTTCATCCCAATAGGTCACCAAAATCGGTTGCCATTTTAGGGACATCGAGGTAAAACCGACCCGCCGCCTGCCACGTTTCTCCTCTGGCTTCAGTCCGGTTGAGCAGTAACAATGCTGGAGAAAATGTCCAGACGTAACCGGACCCTGCTGTCCCTGGGTCTCACCTCTCTGGCCCTGACGATGTCCGTGTCAGCCTTCTGCAGTTCCTACTGGTGTGTCGGGACACACAAAGTGGTGAAGCCGGTCTGCCTGTCACCGGTCAAGATGAAGAACTGTGGGAAGAACAACAGCCAGCCGTACACAACAGGTGAGGCTGCGAGGGCCGGGGATGATCACAAGAACAGCTGCAAGTAATCCTTCAAAGATTTTCTTTGACATCTAAAAATGTTTTATTTTGAGTTGAGGGTCAATTTTCAGAGGCAGCTTTCTAACTCTGATCTTTGAATATTTCCACTATAAAAAAAACCCTCCAAAATTTCAAACACCTAACCAGCGAACCAGCAAAGTTTCAACACAAAACTCACCCTTTAACTACGATGATCACACCAGTTTTCTCATGGACTCATTCACTGTCGGCATTTTGAGAATCATAGTTCATGGAAACTTTGTGACAAGAAACCAAAATAGAAGAAAACAATCATTGGAAAAACAGAAAATTACAGAAACATTCAACTTGCATATCTGGGAAATAAACACATGGACATCATTTCATTAAAACAGGAAAGGGTAAAAATTTTAAGGTTAAGTATCATTAAAGCACTCCAAAACCTCTAAACACTGAATAGATTTTATAAAAGTTTTATTATTAATGATATTTAATTAATGTATCATGTTCTCAAATACCAAGTCAAATATTTTTGAAATTCTGTTAATTTGTGCACAGCTTCTACCCTCAAAGTCTAATGTGTTTTAGAATATTTTTACTAATTAATATACAGTGAATCTCAAACGTTTTTCCATCCTTGTTAAATTGACAGGTTCTTGTGACCTAATCTAGAAATCATGATTAATACTTTTGTAATTATTCATAAACTCACCCATCTTGACATAAACTTCAACTATACCTGATGAAATGTAACACCTGATCATGATTGGGCCGCCGCCATGTTTTATCTTAGGTATGATATTTCTTTGTTGATGCTCAGATTGTTTTCTCCCTCCAGGTTTTAGGTAATCTTACCCTCAATTGGATGTTTTATTGTTAGAAAGAGTTTTTTGTTCAGAAACAGAATACAGAATGGTGTCACTCAGTTTTGAAAATGAAGGAAATCCCTATTGGAACTTTATTTCTGAATAATTAGACTCATCCTAATTGATGACCGGCTGAAACCCAGGTTCAAATTGTGAAAATGGATCAAAAGATGCTTCCAAGAAATAATTATCTTAGGGATGTGCACACATATACAACCAGTTTGCAGTATTTCCCTCTTATTTGTTGGTTGTTGATTTGTGCATGGAAAATATTAAAAGGTAAGCAATGTTTGAAATTATTTTTCATGGTTTAATCAATTTCTTACAAGAACTTAGCTTAACTGGTGCACAGATTTGCACCTTTCTCAGCCATTTGGCTCAAAATATTTGGATATTCTGTGCATAATTAAGACCCATCTTTAACACGTTAACTAATGTAAACATGTAGCATTCTGTGACAAATATCACACAGGCTCTGTGGTATCTCTTAGCTGTGCACAACACATTACATGCAGCAGCATAATGTGAAACTGCAGGGTGTTCTCTGTGGAAAAATAATCCCCAAGCCAGTCATTTAATAACCAGGTTAAATTGGTAACCTGAGAGCTCAGTGGTGAAGCTTTGAATGTAGACATTTTCATACATAATTCACATAATCCCGTGTATGCTCTAATCTCAGTACGTTCCAAAGTAATAAAAAAACACCACAGCTGACTTAAAGAACAGTGTTTGAGAGCTTTACATGATGTCATTCAGATGAATCATCACTTCATACAATTTTCTCAAACTCCTGTAGTTACTGTACAAGAATACTTAACCAAAAGCTGCATTTCTAGATCATTTAGGTTATGTAATCTGGATTTGTTCCATCTCAAACAGAGGCTCCCACCCCGGACCCCAAGAACCCCGTGTCCAACGTGACGCTGTCTCCCCAGCAGAAGGAGGAACTGGCCCTGTTAAGGAAAAGGCAGTTGGCCAATGCTGTGCAGTATCTGTGGGAAACGGGCGAGGACAAGTACATGCTGAGATATTTTCACACGGGTTTCTGGCTTTCCTGTGAAAAACACAACGAAGGTTGGTGAGGCAGACAGCCAAGAGGCTGGGAACAGGTTTAGATGACTACTTAATGTCTAAACTCATCTGTATTTAAACTGAAAAAGAAAAGCAGTAATAACCATTTCCCAGAGCATTTTTTTCATAATTTAATTTCTGAAATCTTGTGGGAATTTGTTCTAAGAATCTGGGTTCTTAGAACAGTTTCTAAGAACCAACTGAATAATTTCTTTTCAATACATCTTTGTATGTTATTTATGGGAGTGCAAACACTTAACTGATCAAAAGAAACATGTTTTCGAAGGATGCATATTATAATGACAGATTTAGATATTTTAAAAAGTAAAGTTTGTTTATCATAAACATGAAAATAAAGTTGATGACAAACTTGGAACCTTTATACTTTTCTTTGTCTTTCTTTAAGTTTCATTTATATAAACCGAAATGAATGCAGCCATGTAGTCTGAATGAAGACAAAGGTGCCTGATGTGCAGAAACAACTGTGTGGTTAGTGCAACTAATACCTGCACCATAAACCCTGTACAGACCTGCAGAACCCAAGTAGAAATCACTCAACTTAGACCAGAATAAAATATTACAGGTTTCCAGGATTTGTGTGTAAAACTGACAGAAGGTGAAGTGATTGCACTGCATGTGGTCTGTCTATTTTAAAACTGTTTACACTACCTAAATCTGTTCATTTCGAAATTAAATTAGTTTTTGGAATCAGATGACTTAAGGTTGTATTTAACATCTTGTTTTTAGGAGATGATCAGGAAGAAAAGTGCCGCAGCTTCATTGAACTCACCCCAGGAGAGACACAAGGTTGGTGCAAAAACATTTGTTGGCTATATCAAATTTTATAGAAAATGAACAATAAACACATTATTTCTTGTTGACCCTTGCAGGTGTGCTGTGGCTGTCTGTGATCAGTGAGTTCATGTACATCGGTCTTCTGGCGATGGGTTTCCTCCTGATGTGTGTCGAAGCGATGTGCCTCTGTGCCAAGAAGGAGATGAGCTCCCTGAAGATCAACGCCTTCGCTGCAATGTGCACCGTCCTTTCAGGTCAGTGATGAAAAAGATTGGAAACATTTTTGGATTGTATTTTTCTGGTCAGTTGTGGTTCAGTATACACACTGGAAACCAAAAGATTGAAATAAGTTCAAAAGTTAATCTCTGTTTTTATACACTGTTAGGTCATTTTTTCTTTCCCCATCTCTTTTTTAAAGTGACTCCTTTTCCATGTTTGTCAGGTATGATGGGGATGGTAGCCCATATGATGTACACCACAGTGTTTCAGATGACAGTGAGCATCGGACCAAAAGACTGGAGGCCACAGTCTTGGGACTATGGATGGTCTTTTGCGTGAGTTAGTGTTTGTGATCTCCTTGTTTTGAATATTGTCCAAGGCCTTTAGAAGAACTACTCTGACTCTCACTGGTTTTTGAGATCCATAAAAAAAACATCCTGTGTCCCTTTCTGTAAAATGAAGGCAGTAACCAATCTCATCAGTATTATATTGTATTTTTTCAGTGTCCTATCTCCTAAGAACATTTCAACCAACTTTGAATAAATTCCCAAGGAGACCCTTAAAGTCCAGGTCTATCTCTAGGCATTGCTGTTTTTATAACACTGTATCACGTTGTATTGGGAAATTAAATAAAAGCAATGCTCAGTGTTGATTTCTTGACTCTTTTCATGCCTCAGGTTAGCATGGCTTTCCTTCAGCTGTTGCATGGCAGCCGCTGTGGCAACACTCAACTCGTACACCAAGACCATCATTGAGATGAAGCACAGAGCCAGGTTGAGGCTGGAGGAAGCCCGAGCTGCTACCATCGCCCCGTCCTATGAGGAGGTTGTTCGAGCCGGAGGTGGAGGGCTTTACTCAGTCAGCCAGCTGATTCATCTCGGCCAGCAGGGGGCCCTCATGGATCCACTGTGGCCAAGAGGAGTGGGACCGGCGGTTGGACCTTTGGCATGCGGTGCTGGTGGGGCCCTGCTGGTTGGAGGTGGAGTCGGGGGCATCGGCATGGGAACGGGAGGAGTTGTAGCTGGAGGAAGCACAGCTATAGGAGGAGCAGGTGTTGGAGGAAGTGGAGTTGGGATGGGAAAGGGAAGCACTGGTGGGACAATGGGGGCAATGGGAGGAGGTGGAATGGGAACAGGAAGAATGGTGGACGCTCACGGGGTCGTAGTTGTGGAGGGATGCGCCACAGAAGGATGTGAGGAGTGTGAGCGAGAGATGGATGAGATAGATTACACTCTACAGGAGGAAAGAGAGGACTCCGTCTGCTAGGACTTACAGGGCTAAGGACTGGAAAACAACACAAGACTTGAAGAATCACCTCTATTAGGTTTTTTGTACATAAACTGTCTTCGAGTTTTTAGATGTTAGCTGTGTCAGTTTCATTATCACTAGACTAAGATTTCCAAACTTCAATGGCTTGACTAACGGGGTTCTTTTATCATGTTTTATCATGCCTCTGAAGTTTGCAGTTTGGATTTATTCATATTGCAGTCACATAATAAATATCTCTCAAGTCTTCTTCTTGAAGAGCTGGTGAGTATTGTCACAGTAAACCTACAGCAAAGATAAGATATCTTCAGAGTGGTATTAAAGAATGACGAAAAGACAAAAGTCACTTGGGGCGAACTATCGGTGACATCAACACAAGCTCAGCTCTGAAGTGAAACTCATCTATTACTTAGAGGCATGGTGAAATGGAAATGCCCTCTTTCTGGTTTGAGTCAATAAATTATCTGGCTTTATACCATAATTTATTTAACTATAGCCTCCAAACACCAAAGATTTCATATATTTTAAGAGAACAATTCCCTATCTGTAATGCTTTAGATTTAGACTAACCTTACTCATACTCATATAAGGACATTTGCTGGTAATTAATCTAAGACTGATAAATCCAAGAGATTTTTTGAATACATGTGACAAGTTGGTCATAGTGGACTTTTCACAGCAGCTTCTTTAAGTTTACGCATCGTTATCAAACTGAACCAGGTTATTTGTGTAAAACTAGCCTTACACTGACTTTTTATGTGAATGAATGTGTTTTATCAGTGATTCAGATCATCAGAATTCAAAATTACAACTTCTCAGGGCAATTGATTTTAGTCATGTACTTTTTAGCCACAACTGTTCAGAGATGACAGCAGTTGCAAATATACACATGTAGTTATGACAGAGTGACAACAAGAGACGTTTTGAATTTACCGTGGCATGGATGCCCTGCTGCCTCCTGTTGCAACAAGTGCAGATATTAAAAATAAAAAGACAAAAACTGATGAAAGTTAGAAACATTAATTTTTCTGATTGAATTTGCATTAGAGTTCTGCAAAAAATGTGGGTAAAACGGTATTATTTCTTTTATTTGGAGGGGTGGGGGTTGGGTTGGAGCCTGGGAGTATAGTGACTCAGTTGAGGCGCTTTGGACATCTGGTCAGGCTGACCCCTGGGTGCCCCCCTCTCAGGGCATTTTAGGGCAGAGTCAGATAGAGGGACTCTATAAAAGCTTGGGAAAAGCTTTGTGTCCCACAGAATAAGACAAAGAGTTTCACTGGGGAAATAATATCCTATTTTTTCTCCTAGACCTGAGACCCTGACGATCCAATCTCAAATAAGCTGACGACACAGGATGCTTGTTTTGGTCAAATATTCTCAATCAACACAGATTTTTCTGCTCCCACAACAAAAGACACAAACTGCTAAGAGGTGTCAAAAACTTTCTGGGAAAATTATAGAGTGTGATTGCTGCTGTATGGTTTGGTTTCTGCTTCTGAGAACGTGAAAAGGTCTGTCTAGGAATACTGAAAAAAGTGAGATGTCTGTGGCAGAGAGGTCTGGATTTTGAGACAGATGTTTATAGATGTTGGACAGAAGATTATGTCAGTAATCTCTACCAGTGATGGAAATAAGACAGAAAGAGAGAGAGAGGGATTGACTTAATTCAGGCAGTGAGGCGGAGATAAACTCAACTCTAAGGTTATCGAATGGCACTGTATGAGGACAGTAATTAAAAATGTAATTTAAGAAGTTAGATAATGCAGCAGTTATGCAACCTCAACCATATGGGCAGTAATCGGCTCCTGTAGCATTAATTAGCAGCAGAATAATGTTGACTACGGCATTTTGCTTTTGTAATAAATATTTATGATTTTTCATAAACTGAAACACAAGTCAATTCCTCTGACTGAATAAAATTTTAAGTCAGGAGATTTTGGAACAATCTTCTAACAATGACAATAAACACAATACACTTTTTTCAAATATGTCTTTGCATTTTATTTGACATTAAAGCAAACAAATTCTAAAAGCTCATTTTATCAGAATTTTATTGTTTCCATTTATTGAATATATTACAAAGGAAAATGCAGGACCAACGCTAATTTTCATATTCACCACATAAACAGCAAACATATAAATTGTGCCCCGGGGTTAAGATAAAAATGGTAAAACACTAATTAAGCTAAAGTCCATCCATCCATCCATTTTCTTCCGCTTATCCGGGGTCGGGTCGCGGGAACAGCAGCTTCAGAAGGGAGGCCCAGACTTCCCTCTCCCCAGCCACTTCTTCCAGCTCCTCCAGAGGAATCCCAAGGTGTTCCCAGGCCAGCCGAGAGACATAGTCCCCACAGCGTGTCCTGGGTCTTCCCCGAGGTCTTCTCCCGGTGGGACGTGCCCGGAACACCTCACCAGGGAGGCGTCCAGGAGGCATCCTGACCAGATGCCCGAGCCTCAACTGGCTCCTCTTGACGTGGAGGAGCAGCGGCTCTACTGAGTCCCTCCCGGATGACCGAGCTTCTCACCCTATCTCTAAGGGAGAGCCCAGCCACCCTGCGGAGGAAACCCATTTCGGCCGCTTGTACCCGTGATCTCGTTCTTTCGGTCATGACCCAAAGCTCATGACCATAGATGAGGGTGGGAACGTAGATCGACCGGTAAATCGAGAGCTTCGCTTTTTGGCTCAGCTCTCTCTTCACCACGGCGGACCGGTACAGCGCCCGCTTCACGGCAGACGCTGCCCCAATCCGCCTGTCGATCTCCCGCTCCCTTCTTCCCTCATTCGTGAACAAGATCCCCAGATACTTAAACTCCTCCACTTGAGGCAGGATGACCCCCCTGACCCGGAGAAGGCACTCTACCCTTTTCCGGCTCAAGACCATGGCCTCGGATTTGGAAGCACTGAGCCTCATCCCGGCCGCTTCACTCTCGGCTGCGAACCGCTCCAGTGAGAGCTGCAGATCACGTTCCGATGAAGCCAACAGGACCACATCATCCGCAAAAAGCAGAGATGCGATCCTAAGGCCACCAAAATGGATCCCCTCAACACCTCGGCTGCGCCTAGAAATTCTGTCCATAAAAGTAATGAACAGAATCGGTGACAAAGGGCAGCCTTGGCGGAGTCCAACTCTCACCGGAAACGAGCCTGACTTACTGCCGGCAATGCGGACCAGACTCTGACACCAGTCATACAGGGACCTGACAGCCCGTATCAAAGGGCCCGGTACCCCATACTCCCGGAGAACCCCCCACAGGGCCCCCCGAGGGACACGGTCGAACGCCTTCTCCAAGTCCACAAAACACATGTAGACTGGTTGGGCAAACTCCCATGCACCCTCCAGGACCCTGCTGAGGGTGTAGAGCTGGTCCAGTGTTCCACGACCAGGACAAAAACCACACTGCTCTTCCTGAATCCGAGGTTCGACTATCCGACGGACCCTCCTCTCCAGGACCCCTGAATAGACCTTACCAGGGAGGCTTAAGAGTGTGACCCCCCTGTAATTGGAGCACACCCTCCGGTCCCCCTTTTTAAACAGGGGGACCACCACCCCAGTCTGCCAATCCAGGGGAACTGCCCCCGATGTCCATGCAATATTGCAGAGTCGCGTGAGCCAACACAACCCTGCAACATCCAGAACCTTAAGGAACTTCGGGCGGATCTCATCCTCCCCCGGGGCCCTGCCACCGAGGAGCTTTTTGACCACCTCGGCGACCTCGTCCCCAGAGATTGGAGAGCCCAACCCAGAGTCCCCAGGCTCAGCTTCCTCAACAGAAGGCATGTTGGTGGGATTGAGGAGGTCTTCAAAGTATTCTGCCCACCGGCCCACAACGTCCCGAGTTGAGGTCAGCAGCTCACCATCCCCACAATAAACAGTGTTGGTGCTGCACTGCTTCCCCCTCCTGAGACGCCGGATGATGGACCAGAATTGTCTTGAAGCCGTACGGAAGTCTGTCTCCATGGCCTCTCCAAACTCCTCCCACGCCCGAGTTTTTGCCTCAGCGACAACCCGAGCTGCATGCCACTTCGCCCGCCGCTACCCATCAGCTGCTTCTGGAGTCCCACAGGCCAAAAAGGCCCGGTAGGACTCCTTCTTCAGCTTGACAGCATCCCTCACCGAAGGTGTCCACCAACGGGTTCGAGGGTTGCCGCCGCGACAGGCACCAACAATCTTGCGGCCGCAGCTCCGATAGGCCGCTTCGGCAATGGAGGTACGGAACATGGTCCACTCAGACTCAATGTCCCTCACCTCCCCCGGGACGTGCTCGAAGTTCTGCCGGAGATGTGAGTTGAATTTTAAGTCAGGAGATTTTGGAACAATCTTCTAACAATGACAATAAACAGAATACTTGTGAACCTTTTTTCAAATATGTCTTTGCATTTTATTTGACATTAAAGCAAACAAATTCTAAAAGCTCATTTTATCAGAATTTTATTGTTTCCATTTATTGAATATATTACAAAGGAACATGCAGGACCAACGCTAATTTTCATATTCACCACATAAACAGCAAACATGTAAAATTGTGCCCCGGGGTTAAGATAAAAATGGTAAAACACTAATTAAGCTAAAGTAATGAAGCAATATTGTATGTCGGTCAGGGTTCATAAACGATAACAATAATTATTATAATTAACTACTGAATTAAATACATCTTCATAGCAAAATAAACCTTCATTATATCCCTTTTTATTTGCACTAAGTGGCTGCATCAGAAATTCATGATATATAAATGTATGTGTTTAAGTGTCAGATGGGTCCAGAAAGGTCTCTGTCCACTAAGCAGCAGAACGAATCAGCAGTTTATAAACAGATACTTGTAAAGCATATTACATACTGATTTTTACAGTGAAAGTAATCTGTTTGCACTACTTCACTTTTTCCCAGTTTTTAATGTATCCTTCACATTTAAAACTACAAACAACGTGGACAGCACACGTAGACAGGCAACAAAACCAGGAGGTTACACTTCAGTATTTTTCAAGGGGCATTATGTACAGTCATGTGTTCACATTGTGTGAGGATACCATCAGGTGTCACTGCATTTACCGAAAGACTAGGACCAGAGGGAAATGGATCAGTCAGATAAAAAAGTTATTTTAAAGGCTCATACTGAATCAAACGGAGGGCGTCTTCATTTTCCAACAATCCTTTGATGAACTCTCCCTCTGCAACTCGGTCTAGAGAAAACAAAATAAATAGCAAAACATAAAGTTACACCATGATTAATGCATACTTATACATTTAATAATTCAGAGTCTAAATGTATTTCCTAAGAAATAAAAGATTTAAAATGACAGTGAGTAAAATTGATCTGGTCAAACTGGAACAGAGATTTCACAGATATTGAAAACAATTTGAAATGTCAGCAGTTTTTAAAATCCTTTTGCATTCATGACCTTAATTAAAAGCTAAGAAATTCCTGGATCCACTTATAGACAATTGAAGAACATCCCCCCCCCCCCAAAGATTTAAAACAAAAACGTATCTACCACTTTTGCTCTTGAGACATTTCACTACATTTTCTATTTACTACATTCAATACTACTTCCTCTTACCATTGTCACCCTTATCGAAGACTTTCCAGAGTTTGTTTGCCCTCTTTTCAGGTGTGTTTTCATCCTCAGGTAGATCGCCCACTTCATCTGACGGTATCAGCTTGAAAATTGACTGTAAGACAGGAAGGACAGTAATTAAATTGGTCAAGTCAAAATAACAGAGTTCTTCTGTGGATTGTCATGCAGCGTTGTCTCCAGTTTCAACTCATTTCTCTGTAATTGAATGTACCCAATGCAACAAAGAATGAAGTAAGCATCTACGTTTATTTACAGCAAAAGTAACATCATTTATTTAGAGAGCACCTCTGGTTTTATCTAATTATATGTTCTCTTATCTTTCACATTTATATGCTTACATGGGAAGTGGACAATCTTAAATAGTTGGTTGAGAGTATATTCATATGAAACTACTTTCAGAGATTTCAAGAAAATATAGTAGTGTTTGTTTTAATGCAATTGTTTTATCCTCAAAAGGACCTATTACGTGAACTTTTATTACAATTCCTGCATACGTTGTTTTTGTCACCATTTTGGATTAATTAAATAGGACATAACTTCCCTACATAGAGTTTTTTTCTGGTGTTTGAATGTTCAGAATGATTTGAGACACAAAGTCTCAAGAGCTGCTTTATAACATCCCGCCATTCACACATTGATAATGGTAAGGTACAACACTGCAGCCACAGCTCCCATGGGTCAGTCTGACAGAAGTGAGGCTACCATGTACCGGTACCACCGGGCCCCCTGACCACCACCAGGCCCCTGCGCCACAAATATCAGAAAAGGTGAGTGAAGTACTTTGTCCAAGGACACAACGACTAAGACAGATAGAGCCTGGGTTTGAATCAGAAACCCACTACAGGATGAACTCCTCCCACCATCGCCCTCTTTTTTTACATGATCTAATTGCAAAATCACTTAATCAAAATTTAAAATAAGAGAAAAATTGTGCCTTCTCAGCAACTGCTTTCAATATTTTGGCTTTTTTGATATTAGCTGCTTTATTGCTGTTGTAAATTTAAACTGAAAAGTGCATCCATGCAGTCAGTGTCACTAAGCTGTCTTCTGACTCCAGCATAAGCTTAAACTGTTTATCAGCGTGAATGAAAGTCTAATCCTGAAAATATGTTACCTAACCCGTGGAAGGGTCTGACCTTTTGGCTAAAAATAAATTAGGGAACTGTCTTCAGACCAGACATGGACAAGAAACAAGTTCACAATGTGGTCACAAAACAACCATTACTGTAACAAAAGCAGGTCGGGAAATTTTTAAAAAATATACACTTTTGACAAGTTACATTGCAGATGAATGTCCAAAAATAGCGATCCATCCAATTATTAAAATCTGCCATTAAGAATCAAATTGCTGAACTTAGAAAGTCAAAATCACTGGAAACCTGTACTTGTTTGTGTGTATAACTCTACATCAACACAGTGACTGACTCTACATTTCTTCTAAGAAAAGAAATGTCATGGTGAGAAACCTGGGAAGAATTTTAGGCTTTGTGAACTAACTCCATCAGTACAGATGTGCTTCTTCCTTCACAGATCACTGTCAGGATTTGGGTCTTTGCCATGGAATGCCAATAAAGATCTGCAACTTTCCAATCATGTCAAAAACTGACATGTAAAATGTAAGGCAGATGTTTCTGATAGTCATTATCCAGCTATCAATTGATCTACTCCAGTTGTTTATGCTATTCTATGCTCTGAAAATATTGGAAAATAATATAATAATAGTAAAAATATTTAACGTTTCACAGCCTGAAAATATTCTATTGTCAAACTCTATGTCGATGACACAGTTTTCTCCAGCTACGTATCCAAAACTCACTGTGCAGATTTCTGTGACCTCTGCCTTGGTGATGTATCCGTTCTTGTCCACATCAAACAGCGAAAACGCCCATTCAAGTTTGCTCGTGGTCTTCCCCGTTGCGGTCATGTGGAGGGCGATGATGTACTCCTTGAAGTCCAGCGTGCCGTCGTCATTGGTGTCGAAGGAGCGGAAGACGTGCTGGGCGTAAGTGTTTGCATCGCTGTCCGGGAAGAACTTGCGGTAGATATTCTGAAATTCGTCTTTCGAGATGCGGCCCGTTGGACACTGCTTTTTGAAGTTCTCATACCACTGGACAATCTCAGTCTCTGAGAACTTGGTGTTGAGTTTAAGGTCCTCAAGGATCTCCTTGGACACAGCGCCGCTCTTGCTGTTACCCATTACTGCTGGTGTTGGAAATCTGTTTATAGGTTTAACTTGCCGGCCCTTGGTTTTTCAATGGCACTTGTAGCACAACTTCAGCCTCTGAAGTTTCCTACTCTATTTTGTGAATTAGTAAAAGGAAGACTATTTATGAGACACAGCTGAAATGTTCTTGATGCTGGTGTTGGCCTGGTGTACAACTCGTAGACGCAAATGCTGTGAAAAGAGCAGAAGGCACTTGGTAAGCTCATTAGGCCTACGAGTAGATCCGGTAAGAGGTGTCAAGGACATGTTTTATCTTAGGTCAAATCTCAAATGCCTGTTTTTCATTCAGTAAGAAGAGGGTTCTCTGACAGGGTTTAGAATCAAATCAGGTTAAAAAGTATTAAAATGCTGTGAGATGAGATAGGAGTGAGAGTGAATGCTGAACATGTTTCACGTTATGACCCCAATAGCGTCACATGTGCACCGCTATAAAATTCATCTGATAGATTTTAATATTTACACAACATAAATATACAAGAAAAATGAACAGTTGAAATAATTATTTAGTAATTTTCATCTTTTGTACACACATTTCCTCACTTAGTGCTAATTAGCCCAGATGACTGTAAAATATAATCTCTTTCCTGGTGACATATTTCTGTAATTATAAAGTTGTGTTGAACTACATTTGTAAACTACTATTATTCTAAAGTGTGTGAAGGTTTTAGAAATCACTCTTCTAAATGGTCATTAAATGGGATAAGGAAGAAATTTAATGAAACAAATCAAAAAACAACCAGAAAAAGACTTGAAATCTCTAGACACTGGTAATCCTCTATTGCTGCCATAATCCAGAGTGACAAACGACTTGGAGTGACCTCAGATATAACCTGTAAAGCTGTGAGAGACACAGCAGAGGTAAAGGGAGGCTGAAACTATAAGCTGTACAGGCAAAAACACCAGGGCTGAGATAATAAATGGGAAAAAACTGATTTCTATGGTACTTTGGTGTTAGGGGTGACCTAGCTTAGCATATGCTGGTTTGAGAGCAAATCCAAAACTTGATTGTTTTTTTTAGTTCTTGAAAGAGTTGCATCATAATGTTTTGCAGTATTCAAGAATGCAATATGTAATAGTTATATTTGCCTAGGATGCTCAGTCACAGTAAACTAAGTGGCCAGGAAACATCTGTCTGGCGATGTGTCCAGGGTGAACCCTGCCCAATGACTGCTGGAGAAAGGCAAGGAAGGAGACATCTGACAGGTAACAGAATAATGACCCTCCAGACTTCCTTCCAGATGTTTACATTTTTGATTTTGTGATTGGGAAGATCACGCCATTTTTCTACTAGTCAGTGGAGAGCGCCTCCTTTCCACTGGGTTTAGGAAAATTGTACTAATTTGATTCTGAACACTGTAAAGTCATCAAATGGTTCAAACTATTAGCGGTTTGATAAAAGTCCTTACACTAACAACCTCTTATAGTGGTATTTTGGACTGACTGATAAATATAATATGCCTTCTTAACAATGGTTTTTGTTGGGGGTTTTCAGTTGTGTATTGACTTGAATTAGTTAATAACTTTTCTATTTCATATAATAACATTAACATAAACATTTGTTTGAATAAATAGAAGTATACTAAATAGGTTTTTCTTCAAAATCTCAAACATCTATAATTCTATGCCTGAAAACAATGTCACGGTGTCATAATGTAGGGTCCACATCCAACTCAGCTTACTGGGATTTCAAAATCACACCGAATATTTTAGAAGTTTCTCAGTCAAACTGAAGTGATTATTGTCTCATTATTCTGTGTCATCAAAGGAAACAATGCTATTCCCAGATTTTCTATTAATCATTTTTTTAATAAGTAAATATTTCTTCAAATTAATCTTTTCAATCAGGACATTTCAAACCCAGTTATCATCCCTGAATCTCACAGTAAGCACATACTAAACAATTTACTTCTACACCAGCTCAGATTCAGGTACCTCAGAAAAACATACAGAACGTCCAGAACAAAATGAATAAAGCAGAAGTCACACTTATTCACACTTATGCAGCATAAAGCGACAGCAATGTGAACAAACAGCTTCCAGTTGGGTTTGTGTCCTACCTGTGTGATCAGCGGAGCGGTTTGGTGCTAACAGTGATGCTCTGACTGTGATCAGCAGAGGAAACCAGGTTCCACCTGCTGAGATAAGTCAATTGGACCGGCTTCCCCCTCAGAGGCGGAGCCACACTAACATCCATCAGAACTCTGACAGCTTCAGGAAAGGGAATTTTCCTTTCTTTGTTGTAAAATTTGACAATGACTACCTCACAAGTAGCTGCTCTGGATTTCTAAACCACCAATTGGTTAATGTCTTTTTTCTTTTTAAAATGACACTTTTTCCCCAAATCATGTAACAAGAGTTAGGAAATTTTTTTATAAACCTGTGATTAAACACATGAAGTTGAAATGCTGCGTAGTCAAAACTAAAGACATAGATGCAAATCAAGTACAATAAGAAGTTTACTTGATTTATGTTTATTTAACTTTTGGTGGACTCAGGAAAAATGCCTCCCTCAGGGTTTTATTGGTGGCAGAACCACAACTGCTGAAGTTAACAGACTTTCTTGAGTCAGTGGTGTCCAGGATCTTTGCCACGTTGGTGGAAATTGTAGGGCAGAAAGCAATAATCAGCCACAAAAACTTGATTTTTGAATAAAAAGCATTGTTTTACAACTACAAACAAAACAAGGAATATTTTATTGAAAGAAGGGAGTCGTATAAAGTCATCCCGTGGCACACCAACAGTCCCTGGGCCAGACTTTGGACATCCCTGTCACAAAGGGCTCAAACTTTGAACAACGACTAAAGTCTAAC
Source organism: Poecilia reticulata (assembly GCF_904066995.2). NCBI lineage: Eukaryota > Metazoa > Chordata > Actinopteri > Cyprinodontiformes > Poeciliidae > Poecilia > Poecilia reticulata. The sequence goes on along the minus strand of NC_088840.1, from coordinate 25,781,663 downwards.
ACCAATCATTAAATATAGAAACAATTACTATGACCTAAACTTAAACTTTAAGAAATACAGAACGGAGGCAACTCATATGCACAACCTCAGGATTGTTTTTATGTCAGCTTCTGACAAAGTCAGCCATGTTGAATAAATAAAATAATGTGCAGAATTCTGAGCTAAATAACCTTATTAGGGTTTGTAGCAGCAGTGTTACAGAAAACCACTGATGTGTGTATTTGTGTGTGAAATAGTGTCACTTTACTCGGCTATATTACTTTAGGTAACATCGGTTCTAAATCTCCAGTCTATCTGGCAGATTTCCAAGAGACCTCGCCAGCTAATGGTGCTAATGTGGAGCCAGAATTCCAAAGTCAAGTTATGTTGTTGTTTACTGTAGAAAAGAGATTATTATTGATTTGTTTAAAAACCAGTAAAGTTAGCCACAGTGCTCAAACTACACAAATAGGTCTGATCAGTTGGATGTTGCATGATTTGCCTAAAATTTCTGAATAAACATGACAGTTTATCTTCATAGGGTGTAAGAAATATGTTTCATAATGTATCAGTTAGGTTTCATAATAATATGCACCTACAAAACCTTATTTAATTAAGCAAATGTGTGTTTTTGACAATCAAATTGAAACTACCCGAAAAATGTTCCGAAACGGATTGCAGATGATTTGTGATCTCCGGGCCGCCTTCACACCTGCTCAGAGCGAGGTGTGGGTTTCCTTATGTACAGATCTGCAGTTACAGCAAAGCAGATGGAGGATTCAGCAGTCAACACTTAGTTAATTAAGCGCATTTAAATCCCGTACCGACTGCAGCAGAGCCACCCTCCACCCACCGGATTTAAGCCATTAAGTCCTGACCTGATCAAAGGTTCACAGTAGTTTTGGAAACAACTCTGCTTTATTTTTACCGCTGTTAAGTCCTACAGAGTAATTGTGGTTCAGTCAACTGGCTTATTTTAAGCTGAAGTTCAATGCAAGTCAAAGAGCTGCAGGATATTTACTACCTGCTCGTCTGCGCACATCTTCCCTCCCTAAAAACCTCAAAGAACGTCTGTCCTCCGGAGGACAGACATTCTGTTATCAATGATGCTTTTTTACAGATATGGTTAAAAGTAGAAAAGATATTTCATCTAAACCCAACTGGACCAGCACTGGTCTAAAAATGTGTAAAAAAAAAATTGGCATTGTCAAAGAAAAATCAATTAAAGATCATCAGAAAGCCCAAAGAGCTGTTGATCAAAACCAGTTGAAGATATTACAGACATGTAAACATTTAGAAAGGAAAACATGTAGAAAAAAAATATTAATCAAGACTTTTGTGCACCTTGTACATTTTCTGCGTGTTAGTTTTTTATGCAGAAAATGTCCAAATTATTTCCATTCTTCAGCTTTATTTGTAAAAAAAAAAAAAAATCTTTTTGAGGGAGAGTGGAGTTAGAGAAAGCTCCAACCAATTTCCTTTTTCATAAGTTGAAACCAGGTTTTCAAATACACTGGATAAAAATAAAACACTATTTTTTCTGACATTATGCTTAACAAAATGCCAAAATAAAGAGAAAATATTCAAATATTAATCTGTAGAAATATATATATATAAATACAAATCTTTATACTCTCAGATATTTTGACTTGATCAAATCTTTTTTCTCTGTCTTTCCCACTTCACTTGTAAGCCATATTTTTGTACCACTTTTTCTGATCTGGGTCATGTTTGAACTCTGCTTAAGCTCTATGCTTAATCCATTCCACAATTTCTCTGCACATACAGAAATGCAAACATGTTGTAATGTTGCTTTGACAAAATGTTTTACATTTTACATTCATCTCAACAAGAAAACATGTTTGCATCCAGTCAGGGAATAGTTTGTTTATTGTTTTGTACATTATTTGCTCTGGCAAAAGGTGGAGGAGATAAATATTTAATGTTTTTGATATCACTGCAGTTGCATAACTATCTCCCCAGGCCTATGTCAAATAATTCAAATATGGTAGAGCCACTGCACAGTTTAATAGCTGAAGTAACTTTGTGGTCATTTAAAAACAAATGGATCTAGCAGAATGACTTTGTAAATGTTTTATAGGAAGTTTTTCATCTTATTTTGTTACTTTCTTTCATCCTGTCAGTGCTCAGTTCATCTACATGCAGTTAAACTTAAATAACAACTTTAAATCTTCCAATATAATAAGATTTTTTATTATTATGCATTTCATACCAATTTGTTGACATTGACATATAGTTACTTTTTATTTTGACCTTTTCTAAGGTAATTGTTTCAAGTAATGCCTTTAATTTTTCATCAGTGTATATCAAAGATATTATGCGTCAAAAGAATAATTAATTTTTGCAATTTTACTTTTTTTATACCCTTTTTGTATTTCCAAAGGAAAATAAATGATCTTCAATCAATACAAGTTTGTGAAGAACATCGTCATCATCTTTTAGTTACCAACAGACAATTCATATATAACTTAGCATAGAATTATGTTATGACTTTTAGAAGAGGAAAATATGAAATATATTTCTCAGGTAAACCGGCCTTAATGCCATCAAAATAATTTAATATTGTGGATGTAAAATGGTGGTAGAAGAGGAAATATGCTCAAATATTAGCAGGAATGTTTTTTTAGAAATGAGAAAAACTACAAACAATGAGTTTGAGTTTGTTGAGAGCAGTGATGGTTATAAAGTCTAAGAGCTGCTTGGAGGAAGGATCTGTGACGACACTCCTTTGTGGACCTGTCACTGAATGAGCTTTCCCGTTCAGCAACAGCTTGATGCATGGAGAAGAGAACACTGTCTGGATATTACCTTAGCCAGAGTTCTTCTGCCTCCCACCACCTCCACCCAGTTGGAGGGGGGCATCCGACCCAGACGGAGCTGGCCTTCCTAATGAGCTTATCTAAATGCTGCCTTTCAGCAGTAGCTAAGCTGCTGATCCAACACAAAACACCATAAAAGATGTCTGACGTCACTGCACAGTCAAAAAACAATATGGCTTCAGTACCTGAGGAGATCAACAGATCTCAGGTAGAATCTGACTTTTCTTGTGATGAGCATCAGCAGAGTGACTCCAGTTCAGGTTGTTAAGGTGAAGATCTAAGCCCAATATTTCTATGTATGTTTTCTGGATATTCTCTGGTTAGAAACTATGATGGAGTATTAGGGCAAGACTAAGAAAAAATATGAATTCAAGTACAAAATTATGAGAATAAAGTCACAATAAAATGAGAATAAAATCACAATATTTCGAGAATGAAGTCGTAGTATCACTATAAAGTCATTTCATTATGAGAATGAGTTGTACTAGAATAAAGTCAGAATAATAGGAGATAAAGTTGCAGTAGTGTGAAAATAACGTAATAATAAAGAATAAAGTTGTGTTATGAACCTAAATGTGTTCAATACTTCTTGGTATTGTATTGCTTTTACTTATTAATTCTCCATTTTCTCTGGTGTGACTCGCTCCCTTTTTAGTTGCTTCTCAGTCTGTATCCATCATCCTCCCTCTTCCCGTCAGGATCCCCCTACAGGCCTCACGCTGTAACGAATCTGTATTTATTGGATAAGCAGGTTTTTTGTTGTGTGGCTTTGTGGACCAGCCTTTACCTCACACAATCCACAGTCTGACCTTTGACCCTTAACTTGGTTTGGATTAAGTTCCAAGAAAGGGAATCCTTTAACTTAGAGAAGCCACAGATTAAAGTTGAAGCAGAGAGACTCAAACAGCAAAGGTGGTGACGCAGTGCACTGTAAGGAGGATTTGGCACCAAGCAGACAGCGAGCCGTAGAAACCTGGTGACTGTAATAAAGTTGAGCTGAAAGTTTTCTAAAAGCTCTTTGGCCAGACCTCAAGGTGTCTATTTCCAGAAAAAGAAAGTTTAATCTAGAAACACTTAAGAGTCACATGACCAGAGGTGAGGTCAGCTCCAGGACACAGTGGAGCAAATAAGGGATGGCTGCAGCTCTGTTTTTATTTATAGCGAAGTCTGGTTCCTGTAGGAAGCCATTTAAAGCATCCTAAATTCAAAGCTTCTGTCACAATTGCTGTAAAGGACCAAATTATCAAATATATCAAATTGCTGGTCTAGATATGGCCAACATTTTTATGAACAATGTATAACTTAAGCTAGAGAGGCTGTCACATTTGTCTCAAAGATGTTTGGGGTGCATCATTTGCTTACTAAGTTTTAGTAAGAGTCTACTTTTTTGTCAAAAACTCCCGTCTTCTACAGTAATCAGCTTGCATTTGGAGTGCGCAAGAAGCTTAAGTGTTTAACCTGCACCACATTTTATGTAAAACAGGTCAAAGGTGTGTCAGTCTGAGGTGGAAGCAGAGGTGAAGGATTAAGAAGGAGTTAGGATCCACGCAGGAAGAAGAGAAGAAGTATAAATCATAAATGTAAAATCCATAAAATCCAGTTACTAAGAAAGTTTATTCAATGAGAACAAAATGCCAAGAAACAGAATAACCTTTCACAGGATTAGAAGTTAAAGAGACAGGGGTCTTCTTTGCACATCTCACAGCCTATCAGTATTACAACCAAAGAAATAAGACTTTATATCTGGACTAGGTCTCATGTCTGAGATGGCTACAGATCAGAGGATGTTGGGTCTACAGAATCCTTCTTGTGTTGATGTCGCCATTTGTTTGGATCACAGTCCTGTTGAAGAACTTAACGATGAAACATTTTCAGTTTTCTGGATAAACAGGAAATTAGACTTTATTGTCCATTCACGTGAAAATGTATCTTAGATTTTTGCCCACCACACAAACAAATGTGTTGTACTCTTAATGCATTTGTCATGCTGTGTTTTCCAACATGTTCTAAGGACAGTTTGTAATTCATTGAATATTTTTGATTGAAAAAAAAAAAAAAAATCACAGAAAAGGGTAAAAACGTTTTCACCAACCTTCGATTCACAAATTCTGGAATAATTTCAGTTGCTGAAATTTTTTTTAAATCAAACTTACATATGAAGACACTCATTAGATATAAATTTGACTGCTATTGGAAATAAGTTTTTGTTTTAGTGACCATAATTTCTTAAGAACCAGAAGAACAACACAGAGCTGATCTCCAGAGCCATTTGTTCTTAGTTCCCTAAATTTTCACAACAGAAGTGAGTTATTGATCAGGGATCACAAAGTGACTCACCTCACATCAAAGAGCTTCTGGTTTTAATCCTGATCAAATGCTGCTTTTTGTAGAGTATGTTTCCCTCTACAGGACAAACCAGGAAGATGTAATGAAATGACCACTGTATAGGCAGCAATTTGTTTAAAAAAAGAAACAATTATAACACTAAAATACCACTTTATGGAATGATAGCTAAAAAAATACAAACACTGGTTAATAGTAAACATTTGAGTACGGTAAACACTTTGCAGGTAAGTGTGTACATTTGCTGAAATGATGAATATATATCTGTAACACTTGTTTTGACTCAGTAACTTTTTCTGAAAATACTGTCAGACACGACTGGACTTTGAATAATATTTGTTTCTCCGATGGGAGAAGAATTTCCGGCTGACTCGGCGGGCGAGCCGGTCGACAGTGGAGTTGAGCTGTCCGAGCTCCGTCTTGGGGGGCAGGCCCTCGATGTTCCCGCTGTACCACAGCACCCATCCAGCCAGAGACGCAACTATGAAAAGGATCCCTGAACAAATGTTATACAGAACCATGTGTTACGTCTTTAAAATTCTTAACAGCACAACAAGTCAACTGGCAAAATGAGTTTTTGATCAGATTTTAGCACAACTTTCAAACTAAAAAAAAGAACAAGAAAAAAAATATGGGTTCAGAGGAAAATACTTCAAAGTTTTGTACCAAAGACATTAATTACGTCCTAAACATTCAGACTACACACATTTTAAAGCACCTTTCTCATGCAGTCACAGTAAAAAGAAATTACAATATCAAGTGTTGAGCTTTGTAAATCCAGAAATAATAAAACTTAAAGCCTAAAAAAATACTGTTAAAAAGCAGAAACACAGCAAGTATGTGGAAAATTTAGGTTCAACATTCATATGACTACTGGGGGCAGCAGCAGCCAAATGATGCTTAGCAATTGCATCTGATTAATTGATCTGACCACCGATAAAAAAGCAAGAGTTTTGTCAGGCTGCTGCTCTGGATCTTGCTGATTATTTTTCTTGTATTAACAAGAAAAATAATATAATCAGCACTGGCCTTAGAAAAGCCATTGTTCAGCCCATCAAACCAGGAAGGATTATAAGCTATTTCCAAATTATTTCAAGTCTTTCATCCTGCAGAGTCAGAAGTTTATTTACAACTGTCAAACATTTTAGACTGATCCTCATCTCCCCAAATGTAACTTTAGCTTCAGGTCAGACTGCACTTTAAGCTAAGGTTCAGTCTGACGCAGTTTTCCTCATCATCTAAGACTGGTTTGTCTATTTTGTATATGAATCGTTTACAAGCAATGACAATGAAACTGCTTTCTGTGTTTAATAAGGTTTTCTTTTTTCAATAATTTCTTGATAGTTTTTTGGTAATTTGATGACATTAAATTGCCATAAAGTAGTATGGCAACATCAGCTTCAGCAAAAACATGTCAGCATTAAAATAAAAAACAAATTTAGATAAATACCGCTATAAACCAGGACGTCTCCACATTCTTTTCCGTTTAACTTCAAAGAGGCAAAGACTCCCACCAGCAGAGAGACTCCTCCCAGTAGATCCATCAGCACAGCAATCGCCAACGCCATCTTACAGTGAGACAGGTCATCACACATGGTGAGACTGCAAAAGAGGGAAAGGATGTAACATTTTCATTACAAAGAAATATTATTAACACAACTAATTAGAGTTTCAAAAACACATAAAATCCACCACATTTACATTTCTTTTTAGTATAATGGTGAGATGTATGATGAAATTACTTTCTTCTGTTAAGACTTTTTTTATAATCTACATTCTGATGTAATTGTTATTTTCTCCCATAATAAATCAGCTGTATTCACAGTGCTGATATCCTCTTTAACTGTCACGTACATAATCTGAATGTGACAAGATCTTAAAGTAATAAAAAAATATAATTTATTTTAAAACAAGGAAAATATCTGCAAGTGGAATGCTGAATGAGAGTGAAACAGATATTGAGAACAACTTTAGCGTTTAGAGCAGAAAATTGGAAAGAAAGACTTGATGTTTATTTTTGTGTGTTTTAAACTGTTTTTTTAGATTCTTTTTATCCTGCTCACTTTTATAAACTCTTTAATATTATATTTTTATAATTTGCGGTCATACAAATATTTATCCAAGGCTGGCTGAGAACGAGCTGATGCATTCCGACTGGTAAATACATGTGCATATGTGTAATATAAAAACTTTGTTAAATGCATTCATATAAGATAATACCCACTGATTAAATTGATAACTGTAGCATGAGTAGATAATGTACCTTAGCAACATATTAGAGATAACTGTTTAGATTTTCAATCTGTCAGACAAGACTGTTACTTGAGAGAAGAATTAAACTTTTCTCACGTTGACATCCTAAAAATCACAGAAAGCAGATATTTTAAAGTTCAAGTAAGTGAACTCGCTCTGGATGAATGCAGTACAAATGTTTAAACTGCCTTACTTGTTCTTTCGACTCGTGCTGATGAAAACGGCTCGCTCAGAGTTTAGTTTGAACTTTTCTCTTCTGTTTCTGTACTTCCGTGTTTACTGGTTTCAATTTTCTCTGCTACCTGGGCCCCTCCCTTCAGGTGAGACGTTTCCTCGGGCGGGTTTGCCGCGTTCACTGATAAACTCGGAATTTTGGCCTTTCGAATTTGGAAAAGGCTGCACAAACTTTACCATAAGCTAAAATACAAAGAATTGTCGCCGCAAACTCATTTTGCATAGTTAACTAAATTAAAAAAGACGACCTTAATTTTTTTTTTCAAGCTCAATTTTAAACTTACAAACTCCTTTTGGGAGATTTTTTAAATAATTTATTTATTTAATAAAGAGAGAAGAACACTGTTTTCTTAATTCAAACAAATGTTTTCTTGTAACTTTTGTATAATATTGCTATATGTGTAAACAGATGGAAACATAAGATTTTTTATCTGCCATGGACATCCACTACATACTCTGTTCTAGTAATTTCAGTAATTATCATCCTTTCAGTAATAAAGAAATTAGTAAAAATGTGTTTTGGGTATTTTTTGGCTAAAAATTGCAACAATTCGACGGAAGTTTATTTTTGGAAAAATGTTGCAAAAGGAACTTCATCTATTTAACATGCAGGTTTTCTGTATGTGTGTAATGTAACTGGGAAGTGCTCTGCGCATGTGTGAACTGATCCAAACTGAGCGCGGTCCACCTGTGGAGGCTGAGTATGATAAGGCAATTACAGCTGCAGGTCGGGTTTCTGCTCTGCGGCGAAGCGGCTGATGTGACACCGTTTCAGGCTGTATTACAGAAGTATAACCGCGAACAAGACGCCTGGAAATAAATTACAACAAGTTACTGCGGACATCTGCCTTATTACTGAGTCACTTCATCATTATCTGTCAAGCTCAGCTGTCATGAATCCCGCAACCAGCAGACACGATACAAACACGCCAGGTAACAGCAACTCTTGGACGCATCCACCCGAACGTTTAAATCTCCCAACTCCTTTGTTATGAACAGTTTTGACCTATCTTTGTCAGTTAATACCAATTTTGTTGACTAACGCGGTTCCTTTATTGTGACAAATCATGTTTTCTATGTAATAACTGTTTAAATTGACTATTTTTCAGCTACTCTCGCGTGATTTCGTTTGTCTTGTCCTCTCAAACTCTTTCATAGTGATAAGTTCTCCAATTCTGCAGAGAAACAGCAGCTAACAGTTTTCAAGCTGCGACATTTCTATAATAAACTGGGTATTTATATTCAAGTAGAATTACCAAATATGATTTTATGCAACCATGTGAGTTACTGGTCCTGGAGATTGTCTATTTTATTCAGTCTCACAGATTTTGATTTATTTGTGTGCTTTGAGAAGTAAAAGAGCTACAGTTTTAATACTTGTACAATTTTGGGGGAAAACCAGCAAAGAGTTTAAAACAGTGTTGAAGTTTGACATGGACTTTTCCAGTGTCTTATATAAAGAAAAACTAACAGAAAGATTCAAATAGGAAAATAAGTTTCTCATTGACCCAACCCCAACCTCCAAGATGGCCACCATGCTAATAAAACAGTGATAACTGGATTTAAATACAGCTGGAGGACTATTTAACAAGATGATTTTAAAGGAAAGTCTGGCTGGTTTCAACAAGATTATACAAAAATGAGGGAAATTTTATGACATTTTCACTGATTTGTTTTAGCAAAGACCTGAAGCACTTATTTCATATTTTTCTACTTTATCAATTATATGTTTTTCAACTTCTCCAAAAAATTTCACCTATCTTGCCAAATATGACTTTCCCATCCATCAGAGCGGTACGCCTCCCAGGCTTCATCTTCTTCATCAGGAACGGGAGGAAGTGGACAAACGGGAGGTTTGTATCTAAATGCCTATGAGGTTTCGTTTCCCTTCGAAGAGAGTGTGGAGCGCCCAGCTGCCTACCACCTGAACCACGGCCAGCAGATGGTTGAAGGTAAATCACATTATGAGAACAACATTTATTTTGTATCGGAAAAATAACATTTCAACTCTGAAAACAAAATGTACAAACCTTACAAAAGTATAGAATATTTATACATTTTCCAGTTGACAACCACAAACTTCAATGGATTTTATGCGATACACAAATTGGTGTATAAATGTGAAATAAAACAAAACTGTGATTCCCCTACATCAGTGGTCTTCAGAAAGCAAAAAAAAAAAACCTGAGCAGTTCTGTTGAAGCGCAGGAGCTATGACTTCTTGTCTCTTATGATTAAATTGGTATTGTTAAATAGCGACACCAAACCAAGTATACATTTTCAGTCCCCTGTATTTTCCTTTGCTTTCCCGTGCTCGTTGCGTTTATATATTTATTTCCTCTGCTCTGAAATCAGAGCCAGTGGTGCAGGAGTCTCTTCACGCCCAGTACAGCCCTTTCATCCTGATTTCTAACCTGCGGGCTCACCTCTACGTCTCTCTGGAGAAGAATGCCTGGCTGCAGAAACGCATCGAGGAGCTGGAAGAGGAGCGAAACTTCCTGCGCTGTCAGCTGGACCGCTTCATCGTCAGCATGAGGAGTCCAGATGGTGAGGGTGGCTGATTTACACACACAAAAAAGTTATATGTTTCAGTTGATTTTTCTGTGTTACAATTGTTTTTGAATTCAGTGGCAGACTGGTGTGGAGAAGCCCAGCGTACTGTGAAAGTCCAGCCTGCCAGCTCTCCATCTCCTCCTTCCCCGATGACCACCAGGTCGGGGATGACCCTCAAACGCCTCCAGGGCCCCGGTACTCGGATCCGCCGCAACGTCACTGTCCCCGGTGAAGAGCATCACAGAAAGCAGTTGTAAAGTCCAAGGAAAGGCGCTTTATTTTCTATTTTTATTATGCATCGCAACTTTTGTGTTCGCAGTCAAGCAAGAGTTTCATCTTGAAGAAGACAAATATTACACAGAGGAAGAGTTTGTTGAGGAAGAGGAGGAGGAAGAGATGGAGGATGATGCAGACTCGCCTGTGGAGAGCGGGTCAAAGAAGAAGAGCCGAGGGCGTGGCAGCGGAGAGCCGAAGATGAAGATGAGGAGGATCTTCAGGATCACGCATGGAAGGGAGAGGCAAAGAGGTAAAAACAGATCAAACAGAACTGATAGAAGAAAGAAACATAAAACTGATGTCGAGTCGTTAACGAGTAATCTCTCCATTCTTTAAAAAAAGTTGGTGTAGTTTATACTTTTTCAATGCTCTCCAAACTTAGCCCTCATTTGCATTTCACTCCTAAAACCAATACCTGCCTTTTTAACTCAATTATTTGACCCATTATAAAAATGCACAAGTAATATATTCTGTTATACACTGTTAGATATGTATTTCACATTCCTCTGCTGTCCAGTTAAGGACCCAGATGGGGTTCTGATTCGCTATAAGAAGATTCTGTCCACATACCAGCGGGTGAGGAGCATGTCCAGAGCCTTCCAGATCCACAGAGTCGACCGAAACACGATGGCCTCCACCTCCCCGATCGCAGAGCTCCTGCTTGTGGCCCCAGAAAAGGTGTTAACGTCACTTTTATGACTAGAGCAGCAGGCAGATCAAAATATTTTATATTAATCAAAAATTCTGTGAGCTCTCTGAAGGCTTTTCCTTGGATTTTGGCTGCTTTACATTTTCAGTATTTGAGTGGACTTTTTTTCGGTTTTAAAGCTTTTAATGTAGTTTAAATTTGATGAAGAAAATAACCTATAAGAGTGACAAATTCAGGAATAACAGCACCAGAAATTCACATGAAGTAAAATGTTTTTATGGGTTGTATTTCAGCTCATCAGAAATTGTAAGGAATTATCATTATGTTTGTGCAAGAAAATCATTCAAACCTGTGCCTTCAACAGGTCATTGATTTAGGACATAGATTGTCCTTGTTTGGTCATTTTCCTGCTGAATTTCTACAACTCCCTTAGATTCCCACCTTTGTGAAGACATAAGTGTTTCTCCTGCAGGTGACTGATGTAGGAGAGTTTGAGGCCTCCAAGGAGAAGCTTCTGGATTACGCCAGGCGATGCTACAAGACCATGGATGAGGAGACGCATGCTAAGGTCCAGAGCATGAAGAAGACCAACAAACTGCTCCCAATCTCCTACAGGTTCAGGAACTGAGGAAGGGAAGTCCTGCTGGAAATCTTAATCTTCTTTGCCTTAAAAATAAAGTTATGCAAAGTGCTACCAGCCAAAATACAATATTTAGTCTACATATAAGAGATCCATGTGATGAGTTTTGTTTTGTTTTTTTCCCGTTGGGCAGATTTCACTTTGAGTGGATCCTTTTTTTCTTTTTTGCCTGCAGTAATTTAAACATAAGACACAATGATCGTCATTGTCTGAGCTGTTTTGTTGTTGTATTATTGTTTTTGTTTGTACATTAACTGAAGATCTGTATTAACTTAATAGAATGTAACAGAATGTCGGTGAATATATTTTGTTTTTTTAAAGAGAAAAATTTATTTTTACTCAGTGGTTACTGCAGGACGTCTACATACCAAGCTCAGGAATTTTGATTTCTGTTAGACAAACTTTTTTTTTTCACTTTGTGATTTAGTCTTTTTCACACTGAAAAATAAATGTCCAATTGCATAATTTGTTTGTTTTCTTGTCTTAATTTAAAACAAGTTGACAGTTTTTATGCTTCAGACATTTTTTCACTTTTTTTGTCAGGCTAAAAAAATTTTAAATATCAGGCATTTTTTAAATATAGCAGAGATTTGTCTGAATGCCCCCCTGAATAAAGATGAACGTTATAATATGAATCTGTTTTACTAGCGGTCAGAAAAACTGGTTGGCTTTTAGAATTAAAGCAACTGAGAAACATCAGCGCCCTCTAGTGTATTACAGGAGTACTGCTCAAAAAGAGAGCCAAAAAAGTTTAAATTAATCACAGCAGACATATTGTTTAGTAATTTATTGCATTTTAACACAGTTTAAATATCAACCCTATCAAGAATATTCTAAACTATTTGCGCTGAATTTTATAATCTAATTTTGCAGAACTTCCATGAAAGAAGGAATTCTGTAATGAATAGGACATGCAGTTTTGTAACAGGAAATTGGATTTACAGCCATAAAAGTAAAATAAAAATTAACAAAGAAAGAGGGGAGAAATGTTCCAGCAGACTGGAAAAAAAGCAGCTATGAACAGTGGATGATTGAATGATATATTGATGAATCCTCAGTCTGTCCAAGGAAATGATGCCAGAATCTTTCCTTGATGGCGTCTCAAAAAGTTAACAGTGAGAAATTTTATCATTTTTTCTCTTTCTTTTTTTCTACTGTGTTCTGTGCTTGATTTGAATTTTTTTTGCCTTTTTTTACATTTTGTTTTATTAAAATAATAACAAGTCAAACATCTTTTTCCTTTGTTTTGTTTTGTTTCCAAGATCATATTTCTCAATGAAAATGTATTCAGATGGTTTTGACTCGTGGAAATTAACTCAGCAGATTTTTAAGACCACAATCCAAAGTTGGTGTCAATGTCAATAATGAGATTAAAATCAAAATTATTCTCTCTTTTTTTTAAATCCAATTGTGTCTTTAGTAAAACAAAATTGGGACAAACCTTGCATTTCCATGAATGATTCTGACAGCTTATCAAATATTTCTGATTAGATAAGTTGGCAGATGCTTTTCAATTTTTGCAGAAGTTTTTATAAAAAAGCATATCCCAAAGTTTTCATTGGCACAGCTATGGTTCAAACTTTAGCTGTAGCCTAAGACACCAACTTCATAATTTCATACCTGAAGCATAAAAATTGTCAAAGAATATAAAAATTGATTGTTCTTTCACAGCTGTCCTCCTTGTGTTGTGTGAACTTGCTAACCATTTTAAAGCAGGACAGAGTAAAAATGTACAATTTCAAACCACAGTTGCATGTTGTGGAAGTACATTGTTATACTCACTGACTCATTACACCAGTACCATGGACGCTGGTGCATCAGCTTCCACAAACGAAGGACACCAGCAGCACAGTAGCCTGCAGCCTATTGAAGCTTTTAAAGTCTAATCAATAAATGGCTTTTTGTCATTGACCACAATAAAATCCAACCATCAGAGGGAGAAAGCATGCCAACTTTGGCGTTTGAATTATTAGGTATCAGGAGCTGATTTTAAGGGTAAGAGAATGTATGTTAAAAATGTTTAAAACTAAATCTAAAATGCTATTTTGCAAATTACCAGAATATGTTTGTTTTTGAAGCAACAGCCAAGAGGAATTTGCGGCTGATATTGACGAACGTACTTTTTCCTCAGTATTCAAAGTTAAAGGTGACTTTACACTGAATAACACAACTTGCTCCAACCCATTTTGTACAGTGGAAATATGATTGATGTTCATAGATTAAATGAAAAAATATATTTTAAAAATTAGTATTCAAATATAACACAATATATACAAACTTCATTGGTGCTTTTAAAATAAAATAAAATATAGAGAATGTTAGTAGATGCTAAATCAACTTAATTAAACGAAATTATTACTTAATAAAAAGAACCAAACAAGGCAAGGCCTTTAAAAATAAAAAGGAAACAACAAACACAGCATGAAACATACATAAGCTTTTACTAGAGCTTAATTTATCCCAACTTTATATGATTTGTCAGCCATTATCAGAGTTAACAGTAGCTATTTAACTTGAAAAAAATGTAGGTTGCTGATTTCTTCGTTGTATGAAGATTACAATAATGATTACCAAGTCACCGGAGTTCACTGACAAGTTTTCATAATAAAATTGAATGTGCTCCAAACTAAATGTGGTATTTTCCAAGATTAATGACAGCTGACAATAACACTATAACAAAACTCTATTTCCCATGTAAACCTACCGCCTGGTTACCCTTTAACCTCTCCAAACGATCCAATCATAGCCCACGTCAGCCTGGAAGTAGTTAAAGCACACTGCCCCGACAGACGGCTATGTTGAACCAATAGAAGCAGAGAGTCAGTGGAAGTTGCCCAATCACAGTTGAAAGGGGCGGGACTAGTGGCCGCCAGGGCATCCGAGGAGGAGGAGGTGTTCCTGGTAGCCATCTTGGATGTGCGGGGTGATTGTTTAGCGAGAAGAATTGACAAATTTATTTTAAAAACTAAGCCTTAATATTGAAGTGCTGAGGATTTGTTGGAGCTTACCGACAGAGGAACTCAATCTCAACACTGAAAAACGCAGGTAAATTAGAAGCAGAAGTTCAGGAATATGGATTTAGGTGCCTTCTCTGATCCTCTTTCCCGTTTCCAAACTGAGTCTCCCACATCAAACAGCGCAGCCGGTGGGAAGCTGCTGGTCTCACTGACTAACAACAACTTAGACTCAGTGTTGTTGCTTTTAAAGCAGAAAACTTAAACTTATTCCGGAAATGCGCTGGTGAAATAAGAACTTGAGTTTGTTTTGGAAGTGTGCTCGCCTGGATGATGTCGCTCCGAGGCTGCTGTTGGCGCTGGTGATGCCCGCATTGTTTATAAACATCCCGGGCTAGCAAACGCTCTTCCCCCCCGCTTGTGAAAAGAGGCGATGCACTTTTTGGTTGTGCAAGTCCGCAGAGACGTGCAGCTTTTTAATACCTGAATAGTTATTAAATATGGAGTCAGGTCGTGTTTAGACTCAGCAGGTGAGGGAATGTGTGTTTCCAGGACAGTGGTTTGCACCTGCTTGAAAAAAAGTTAACTCAAAGTCAACACGATGTGTTTCAGGCTGATGTTGATGTTCAAAAACTAAAGCGAGCTGCGAATCGGGCTGTTTATGAAAACAACTTCAATGTAGAAAACAATCTGTATGTCGATTGTGTAGAGATACAAGTGCAAATTGTAAGCATCTGCATTGGGAACCACGCTACTTTAGGTAGTACAAAAACTCTAGTTCAGAAATGTATTTGTAAATCCCACTTTAACCCCTCTTTATGCAAAACATAATTTATAAAGAAGTGATTTTTGCAGACTGGAAAATTTCTTCTGATGACATTTACAAAAAGTGGTGTATTGGTTGCTTTTTCTCTCCGTCAGACTCATAAATCCAGCAGCTGTGTTTCTGCTGAACAACATTCATGCATAGTTCAGTATGATATCTTAGAATAAAAATGTGAAATATCCCCAAAAAGTTTAATTTATTAAATAAATTCAACCATAGGTGTGGTTGAGCAAAAGTTTTCTTTGTTTGGAAGCTTTGCCAAACTTAATTTGGAGATCATTTGATAATTACCAAAGGATGTGTTTATTCTTTACATTTATTTACACTTTTTTGTTATGTAGGGAAACCGATTAATGCATTAAACTAACTTCCAAATATTTTAATACATTAATCAAATAAAAAGCTCTCTAAATCCCTATTTATTCATCCTCTGTTTGTCTCCTTGACACCCGATATCTCCTTGTCTCCTATCAGATGTGAGAACAGAGTAGAAAAGGACAAACACGTCACATTCTGAGAAGTTTTTGTAAGCGGCTCCCGTCGTCGTCCACTGAAGCTCCTCCAGCAAGCCGTCGATTCTCTCTCCAGATGCCAATTAGACATTAATGAATGCTTTTGTAATATTTAGCAGAGATTGATGATACATTTTTACAGAATATGAAGAAACGCTCATGGTGTAATTGTAAAAATATCTAACATTCCTCCAAACTCATGTCCACTTCAAAGCTGATGGTTGCAGCTCTGGCTGTATGTTTAGATTAGTTGTGTGTGTTTTGCTGCTGTCAAGCAGATTATCTTCTAGGACTGACTTCCATCTTTCCATTTCCTCTGACCAATTTTCCCCACAGCATGATGCTTCCACAGGGATTATGTGTTCAGGGTTATGTACCGTGTCAGTTTTCCTCCAAACATAGTGTTTTGCATCTAAGGCAAAACATTTAATCATTATCTCATGTGAACAAAGCTCCATTTTTCACACATCAACTGGTTCCACTAAGCTGCAAACAGGACTGCTTATGGCTTTCTCTTAAAACGGCTTCTTCTTCTCTGTCTTTGCTATTTTTAAAATTATAATTTATGCTGGATTATATTTAGGAGTATCTAAATGATGCTGTAAACACGCCTGCAAGACTTTTCAGATGTTGAATTGCAAAATAAATTGAAAACTGCATTACTTTTAGAACCTTTTATAACTAAGGTGTTTATGCTATTTGTACTTCATGATGGGTGATCAAAATAAACTGTGGGAAAACAAGATTGTATTATTATTATTGTATTATTCTGACGCTAATCTGACATTTCATTATTGTTGGAGCAGAATGTTTTTACTTTTCATTTGTTTTAAATTGGGTGGATCAGACATTTAGATTTTCTGCTGCTCCCAGTGATGAAAGCGGATCAGAACTGGTGTGAGGTTACTTTGGTAGAAACATGGGGAAGGCACTCTTTGACTCTTGAAAGGCTTCCTCAGCTCCATTAAGTGCTGGTTAGGCCTGAAAGAAAAACTGATCCTTCAGCATCCATGCTGTTCTGTCTTAGGTGTCTTGCCTTCTGATCTGATTACTTTCTTTAGGAAATCATTATTATGTTAATTTATTATTGCTTGTCCAACATCCAGTCTATTTCAGATGGGACAGATAAAAAAAAAAGCCTGGTTGAAACGACTAATTTATTGGTCAACACAGTAAATCTATTGAGACAGAAATTAGACTAAGACTTGAGAAGCTTCGAGTCAAGCTGCTTAATATTAATATTTTTACTATAAATCTTGTCAGCATCAATGTAGACCAGGTTGAGAAAGTCTTTGAAGGCTTTCATAAATGTTCCGTGCAAATCTCAACCAAATCTGGTGTCAAATGTGCAATAATGATTCACATAATAAAATATGTGAAGGACTAGACTTCAAAATATTGAAATATTAATATGCACCTTCAGTTCTATAGTTTTAAAAGCTACATGGGCGCTAGAAACAGAATATTTCTAACACCCATCCAGAAGATAAACCAGGAGAGCTGATGATTTGACCAGAAACGAACCATCAGCCATCAGATCCAACTGGTTTCCAGTGGCCTTTATGGTGCCTGAAAGTCCTCTGGTACCACAGTTTGAATGCGTCTGATCTGAGCCCAAAGGCCAACTGAAACGTGTCAAAGTGAACCATCAGAATCCATGCATGTCGTGTGCTGACTTGTTCTAGTCATCCCTTTTAGTTTCTGCTCAGCTTATATATTATCTTTTTCATTTTTGCTTTCATCACAATCTAGTTATTGGTGATGAAAAAAAACTTATTTCTCAAAACTGTTTCTCCTAGTAACTTGTGTTTCTTTTTTCCTGCAGTGAAAGAAGGCATGAAGGCATCATCTTAGTCATCAGTCATGGCCGATAAAAGGAAACTTCAAGGTGAGGCCTTCAGACTGAGCTCTGCTGTGTGTTTGTGCGCCTTCCAAACACCCGAGGTGACTCGGGTAAGCGTTAGGATTTGTTGTGGTGCCATCAAGTGTCCGCTGGGTGAGGTATACCACAAATTATACCACCATAATCATTATGGTCTCCCTGCAGCACTTTCCAGGCGGCGTGGTTGTAATTTATTATGATTTGATGGCACCTTTAGGTGTACTGCTGTGAGAATGTTGAAGCCAATGTTCAACATCGCGTGTGGATGTGTTTCCTGTGTGATCACACCTACCGCTGCTCGGTCCGGCTGTTTTCTGTAACTGTTTATTTTTAAAAGAGTCGCAGGCCTTGTAAACAAAAATCACATGCGCTCACAAGTAAGTTGTTTGCTGGGTTGTGTAAGATGGCTTCACTGCCAGGTTTGGAGGTTCTTGGCTGGAGCGGAGCTCAGTGTGGCACATCAGGAATCATGGACTTTTTTCCTGACAAAACAAAGCAGAGTGTCACTGATCAGGGTTTTCCCGGCCGATACCGATTTTGATTTTCTTTGCCTTCCAACCAGTTTCACATTTCTATAGCACAGAAAAGTTATAAATTCAACAGAAAATGACAAACTTGAAACATATTTGTGTTTGCGCATAAAAACACGTCTCTAAGCTTTTAATTTTCATTAAACTACAGCAAAGATGCATCAAGCTACAGGCTGGTGGTCGTTCTGTTTATTAGACAGAGAAAGATCCAATATTTTTCTTGCAGATTGTTGATCAGAACATATCGGTAGAAATGTTTTAATTCTATTCTTCTCTAATATCAATACAGCACAAATTTTATTCACATGGAAGAAAAATATGAACAAAAAACATTTCTACTTAAAAAAATACATAATTGGAAGGAACTCAACAAAAGTGTTATTAACTATTTCAGTATTTTAAACAGATTGCAGTAATAAATGCCTTTGGCTTTTTTGGTTTATGTGCCTTAAGTTTTGGTTTAACAGTGAAAACTCTAGGTTAGCAATTGTTTGTATACAGTTTTTTTTTTTTTGTCTGAAAAGTCACTAAATATACTGACAAAGCCATTAAGTTGGCAACGTTGGGGTGACTATTGTTGGCCGCACACGTGCAGATGAGATCGGTCTCTCACGGCAGAGCGAACGGAGACAGTGGATGATTTTCAGACGTAGCAGATCTGTGGATAATATTGGTTTCTCATGTAAATATCGGCCTTTTGCAGATCTCCCAAAATGAAGGAAATTAGAGCTGATTCATTGTTGTACCCCTAAATTACAATATTAACTAATATCAGTAAATATTGGATATTGACCCAGATTTACAATTCTGTGCATCCTGAGCCACTTCTGAGTAAAATATTAGTCAATTAGTATAAAGTATTTATCATCAATTCTACATTTTTGGACACAAAATCCATATTAATGTCCATTAGATAGAAATTATCATGTTTTTAGAATAAAGCCATTCCAAAATCCACTACCAACCTCATATAAAAAACAATAAATGAGCATCACTAAAAAAGCAAAATAAAAAAGTTAAATGCTTTAACTAGTGTTATAAAGTATTTTATGTAGCATCTCATTCATTTTATGTAGATATCCTATCAAAATTCTGGGATATTACTATTATTGCCATCTACTGGCATGTTTGTTTAGCCTTCAAACTGCCGCCCTCGTGAGTTTGAAGTGTTAGCTTGTGATCCTCGGCAGGCGCAGCTGTTAGGTGTGTTATCCTCAGTCTTTCGGTCGCGAAACAAAAATCTGAAGAAACCGGTCTGTCGGTGTGAACTCCTAGTCTTTTCAAAATCTGTGAAGACTGAATGTTGGATAATGTTTTCCTCAACTCACAGTAAAGTGCAATTTTCTTTACTGGACTAAGTTACTATGATGTAACAGACAGTTTGAAGCAGCTAAAGTTTTGTGTGAACAGCTGTTGCCTTCAAAGGGAAACGCATGCTGCTTTTAATGTGGATATGAACCTCACTGTGTGAAAGACAAAGGTTGTTCAGTGTTTTGTTTTTTTTTCCCTCGGGACTTTTCCATCAAGCAAAACCCTGAGTCGCTCTCAGACATCTTCATTGTGTTCTGTGACTTGAGACAGGAGATAACTCACTGCTAGCATACTAGCTAGCTATCAAAATACCTTTTTTGCTTCTATCATGGTCAAGTGTTCATTTCTCACCAGATGACTGGATGAAGCTCGTACATTTCTGTGGAGATATAGGCCTTAAATGCCATTCGTAATGGTCTTCTCACTGCTTCTCCCCTTATTCTCAGCACTTACATTTTAAAAAAGAATGAAACACTGAAACAGTACAGATGAAGTTGATGTCAGCTGAGGAGGTTTGCAGCGCATAGATGTCTATGCATCTGAAGCTACAGGTGTTGTAACCATACTCAAACCTTTTCTAAGGAAGACAGTAGAACTAGAGGCTTCACTCCGGCCTACAGAAACATTCTTTGATGTAATTTTCAATCGATAGCTGTCACTGCAGGCTAAAAGTTGATTTTTGACAGGGATCAACGTCCTTCTCTGTTTCACGTTTGCCACAGTGGCTTTCCCCAAAGAGCAGCTGTCATATTAAAAACAAAACAGAAATGTGGACATTTGCTAAAATGTCCTCCTGAAGGAGAGATGATCTAGCAGCAGTGCTGCTCTGGCCTTCTCAGATTGTAATGTATTATTACAGAGGAGGCTGCCTTTCATCTAAAAATAACCCCCCCTCTGAAGTATGTGAACATCAAGACAGTTTAAACCCCGACCTTAGCTGGAGTTTATTCAGACAAATTGTTTCAAGCTGTCTTTACTTCATTTGCCTGTTTTTAGTTGTAAGAAATACCAAATACATATCATGAAATTAAATAAACGCTACAAATTCATGTTAAAGGTGGAGTGAATTTTCTTTGTGCTGCAGATTCCTAGAACTTGTCTTTTCCATCTCTCTTTAATGTTTTTAATGTTATCATTTTTTATATATAATATTGGAGATTTGTGTGTTTAGATCTCAGTTTGTAAGTTACAGACTATTCTCTATTTATATTAGTGGAATTTACAAATTGACTATTTATAATGTATATTATAAATTGTTACATTGTTTCTGTCTCTTTCTTTACTCACATGAATCTTTTTGTGTTTCAGTAATGAGGCTAGTTTAATGTTTTGAACTTTTCACCTTTTCACAAACGGTTGCTGACAAAAGCAACGTGACAGATGTGAGAAATGTGTTGGTGCAGTGGGGAGAATAAATGTCATGCTTTGGCCTGACAGGATTTTAATCAAACAACTAAAAACAGCAAATGAATAACAAATTTAAAATAATTAAACAAAAGATTTGCACTTTAAGTATGAACTAAATGTACAAATTACTGTGAAGACTGAATGTTGGATAATGTTTTCCTCAACTCACAGTAAAGTGCAAAAATCTATAAAATTTTTGTAAAATTTTATAGATTTTACAAAAATCTATAAAATTATCCCTTATTATTTGTATTTACAAATGAAAAAGCCTGAGGAATCAGAATGTCAAATATAATGATATTAATCTAGAAATAAGCATAAATAGGTTCAGTCACGAGGAAAATAACCATCATGCCATTTACTCATTTTTTAAATAATGAATAACATAGAAATAACTAACATTCACTAACTGTGTGAATTTATGAGTTTGTTGTTATTGATTTAAATTTGATTTGTTTACATTTACTGTTAATCACATCCATGGTACCCAAAGATTTTTACTTCTGATCCCCCCAAAAATACAGAAAGATTTGTGACCAACGTTCTTCTAAACATGTGAATATTACAGGTTATTATGCCACAACTATAGCAGTGCAGTTGTTCCATACAGAAAGTGACAAAAGAAGTTTTCATCTTATGGCTGATTTAGCTCTTTTTTGTCATGTTTTTTTTTTACTGGTTTGTAGTTTTTCATATTGATAGTCATTTAAATAAAAATTGGATTAAATAAGTCCATGGAGAAGAGAGTGGAATTTCCACTGCTTGTGTAAAATAAAATACAAATCCTTTGCATGTAAAAGGGTTCTGCTGTCACAAATGATGCATGGTTAAGTTAATCTGAGCTCCTTCCTGTTTGTTTTATTATCAGATCCACATGACAAAAGTTGACATAAGTCATCTGGGACATGTTGTCCCAAAAGAAGCCTAATGTAAACTTATTTGTCTCAAAATGACAGTTTTTAATCCATTTTGCTGCCTGTCATAAACACTCATATTTAACATAACAGTATGTACTTGTGTGTGATTGGGGGATGTGTGTCACCTTTAATTCTGAAGCACTGTGGACCCTTTTATGACATGCATATTTCATGAGATGTCAGCTATAATTTGTAAGCGTATTGCTTTTATGTGTTGCAGTTGTGTTTTTTTGCAACGTCCTCATTTAAAAAGGAGAAAGTCTGCTGGGGAAAACCTGCCCGACAGGGAGCGTCTAATTTATTCAATGTAGAAAAAGTGTTTTATTCACTTTTTATGCAATTTGACTGTAGGGTAAATAAACAGCATCGGTTCTGAAGAGCCAAATTATTTACCAGATAAAAACAGTTTCACTTTGCATTAGCATCAGTTTTTATGCAGATAAGAAGGAATTCATGTTCTTTAAACTCAACCTTGTTGTGTTTTTATTTATGGTTTGTTTATCATTTTCTCTTTCAGGGGAAATAGATCGATGTCTGAAAAAAGTAGCGGAAGGAGTGGAGCAGTTTGAAGACATTTGGCAAAAGGTAAGACATTTTTAGCACAGCAAAAAATTTATCATTTATTTGGTTTAGAAATATAGAAAATGGCCGGAAATGCACAAATCAGACTGTTTTTAGTCTAATAAAGCTTTTAAATAGTCAGAAAAATCTTCAACATATTCCTACTTATTCTGATAATGAACATTTTTATGATTCATCTACTAATAAAACTAACAAACATCTTAACGTGAGAATTGTTCAAAGAAAATAATTAAAATACTTTTATTCTCTGCCAACAAAGTGACAGATTTACCAACTGTTTTTTTTAACCTTCCTACTTTGAGCTTTGACTTGACAGTAAATATCACAATGAGAAAAAAAAAAGACTTTTAAACTTTCATCAGGAGCTGCTGCCTTTGTAGTTTAACAAAGGTTATTGTTCCCTGAAAACGATTCACATGCTGCCTACAGGAGTAATAAACATGTGCAGAGACTTAAATAGCAAATTTAATAAAATGGCAGAAAGTCATTAATTGGGTTTGTTTGGCAAAAGAGATCCCAGTTTATTTTTTGACTTAATTATATCCTAGCTAGAATTATATTACTGTAGTTGGTCGTTGGCAGTTTTGCTCCTGAAAAACAAATTTTCCCTTTTTAATAACATTAAAGTAATTAATTATTTTTGCCTTTCTAGCAGAACCATGCTACTATTGAAGCTAAAAATAAGATTTCCTCCAAACGCAGCATTCCAAATCAAAATCCCAGAACTTTGGAGTAATCAGTAACTAAAGTGGATATTTAGTTCTCTGCAGCGTTTTACTGACTTGCTGATAAACGTGTATTGCCATTACTTATTGCATTTCTGATTTGTGTTGGCCAGTACTTGCTTGAACTTTCATCTTTTGTTTCTTTGCAGCTTCACAATGCAGCCAATACAAACCAGAAGGAGAAATATGAAGCGGACCTCAAGAAGGAGATTAAAAAGCTGCAGGTATGATAAAGCAATCATTAGAAACACTTAAACTAAGTTTTTATTAAAGGTAATTAAATACTTGAGTGAGTCAACAAAAACACTTTTAAGAAGTTATGGTTGCAGAAATTACATTTCGTCCTGCTGTAAGATCTTTTTGATTAAAACATTGAGCCATTTTCCCTCCAGCCGAGTCTTTTAATCCCCTTCAACGAGTAAAGCTCACGAGTGGAAACTTTAAGAACATGTTGTCGGGTCATTAATCTTCCCAACGTTCTTCTAATTAACTAGTTTGGTAATTTAAGGATACCAGGAAAAGCCGAAACATAAAACATGGTGTCGGAGAGCAGCCAATCTCGGTAAACTTGTGCTCCAACGCTTTTGTTTTCCAAATGTTGTGTGAGCTGCACAGGCCGGCGTACGGAAACTGCAGCACCTCTCTACTTTCACCGACACCCACATGTTGTCATAAGCTTGGTCATCACTGATCCAAAAGGTCCAGGGCGGTCATATGTACAAACAAACAATGTTAGTCAGCGATACGATCACCTCACATGCTCCAGGATTAAATAATTAAGGCTCTTTAAATATATATTTATATTACTTTTTTTATTAGACTCACAGCCTTATTTCTTTTTGTATTTTTCCTCATCATGTCTGTGACACGGTGAGAGGAGAGAGTGCTAATGTGAGGCTGTCATGTTAACAATGAGAGACGGAAACTGTTCTGGACACCTGTGTCAATACATGAGCCGCTGTTTCTCTGTTTTTGTTATTTTGTGTTCATTTTTCCACTATCAGCAAGGAATACAAACAGTATGTCTGGCAATAGTCAGCAGCTTCTGATAGGTGTTGTTACATGACACACGGCGCATCCGGACACTATTCACAGTGTTGCACCTTTTCCACAGTTTGTTATGACCTTATTCCAACTTGTATTAAACGAAACCTTCTTCAAAACTCTGCACATTATAACAGTGGGAAAAACGTTGAGTTTTTTGAAAATTTATTAAAAATAGAAAACCGGGAGCTGCAACGAACGGACCAAACCACCTGGTGATGTGTGAGCTAAGCTTGTAGCATCACGTTTAAAAAGGCTACAGGCTGCAATTTCTGTCAAAGGTGGAACAACAGTGTGTTGTAAATACTTGAGTAAATGGGATTTCTTGGTTTCCTCTTTCTAAGAAATGTGCAGAAATCTTAAAAAAAAAAAAAATTCACTTTCTCATAATGGGGTATTTCTGCATAGAACTTTGAGTTAACTTTGAAAAACGGATGCAACATATTAAAAGGTAGAAAATAATGAAGGGTTGTGAAAAGAGTAGTTGTGGCTGGATGAGTCAAAGTATATTTAAGTGATACAAAGGCCTAATCAAAGTCTGCACTTTAATCTGAAAGAGAACTTGTGGAGAAATTTCAGAGTACCTTTTACCAGGTGCACTTTGTTGAATTTCACTGAACTGGAGTTATTTTACAAACCAGATTGCTCAAAAAAACTCATCGTAAACTTTTATATTCTTGTAAAATCTGTTTTAAAAATTGTGTATCTTTTTGTTCCTCAGTCAAAAGTAGTTGACAGATAAAATACAAAGATATTCAATTGATTTGAAGCTACAAATTATTTACTCTAAAATGAAATTTGTACCTTTTTTGATTAAAATCCTGTCTTATCAGCCTTTTTTAATCTTTTCTGTGTGAACTTGTATAAATGTGTCTTAGTTTGACTTCAAGCAGAAAGAGAGTGAAAAACTGATTAACGTGACTCTGTGAACACCAGACTGAGAGTTTCCTGACGCTCACAGTGTGTTGAATTTCATCTCCTTCAGCTTAAAATACAGATTTATATGAGTGTCCCCTGCTTTGTTTCTGTTGTCATGAGGACCAAACTCCAAGCGAAGCCTGCATCAGCTTCACCATCTGACTGTTTAAGACAAGTCTCTGCATGTATTAATAAGTTCTCTAATGTTTTTGTATCCTACTCTTCCTCCCTCCACTGTTCCTCTGTATCGTCTTCTTCCTCTCTGATCCCGCAGCGCCTTCGAGACCAGATTAAGACGTGGGTGGCATCCAACGAGATCAAAGACAAAAGGCAGCTAATAGAGAACCGCAAACTCATAGAAACGGTGAGTAGGAACCCCAAGAGGGAGCATGACAACTCTCTGTTGTTGCAGTGAAAAATACAATTGATTGACAGTTTTTTACTATGTGAACAAATGAGAGGGAAATGATGTAGTTTATAGTGAATTAAATTAGTGTTTTTCATGTAAAAATAGATAAGTCTTTATTTTAATGTGTAATATTATGCTTGTATAACATTTCTTGATTTTTAAGTAAAATACAAAATACAAAGAGAAAGTTTTCCTCTTTTTGTTTCTCCTAAACAAAAAGAAACATTATTTAACAAACTGAGTTTAATACCATATTTTATTTAACCAGGAAAAAAAAACAGATTAAGAACAGATTTTTTATTTACAGCGGCAGCCTTTCAAAAGGCAAGGTCTTTGGAGGGAAAATAAATATAATCATCTTTTATCACATTTTATCTTTATGTGAAGAGTGCATAGAGTTTGCATAAGGTTTTTTTTTACAGCTTCACATCCTACATGCTTAAATCCCTCCATCATTTAAAAAATTCTCAATTTTCTCATGTTGTACAAGCAGCTGTGTTTATGGCTGACAGTCACATCCTGAGCTTCTGTTTTCTGCTTCAGCTCAAACCAAAGTCTTGTAAAGCTCATCTCCAGGACACATGTGACTGCTGTGTATTAGAACCTAAAACCTGGACTGTTTATGAAGCCAAATTTGACTGGAATATTGTGATATTGTAATACTTCAGTTAGTTTGACCTGAAATGAGTTGCCCAACTCATTCTATTGAAAGCTTAATGAACTAATGGTAAACTAACTTTGCTTAGAAGAAAATACCAGTGTGTTTATGATCAGGTGGCAGTAAAAGTAGAGCTAATATTGACTTAAATGATCATCTGGGCTTTATTTTGAAATCTGTAAATCTTTGTAAACTTGTCATTTGTGGTCTCATGGACTTTTTCCGCTGCCCTCAAGTGGCATAAAAAATAATTACTTCTGGTTTGAGATGTTAAATTTGCATGAGAAGACAAATGAAGCATTTGCACTTGAATTAAAAGATCTGTTCTTTTAATCCAGATCTTTTAATCCAACATAATAAAAATATGTTCATTATTGCACAAGATAGTTTGTTAGATAGCCAACACTGTGCCTTCAGTGTTGCTGCTTTGCCTGTCGGGCCTCAGAGCCTCATTTACCTTTCAATGACTATTCAGAGGGATTACATGTGAGACACCTGCGTCACACCGAGCTAAGTAAACTCACCATCTGTGACGCTTGAGTTTTGGTTTTTATTCTAACCCCACACTGATAATTTATTTTTCATATGGTTTTCTCGGCTGATATACGAATACAGTGCAGTGGACAGAATTTGTTATTATCATCTTTGCTCTGCTGCAGGTTCACACAAAAATATGAGGTAACGATAAAGTTATAGCTGAGAGGGTTTACAGGCTAAATCAACAAGTTTACAACTAATAACTCTTAAGATTTGTACAAAAATATTGTTGGTGCGCCTGTCAAGCTTTGTTTAAATGCAACTGCAAAGGGGCAGCAAAATAAGGTTTTTGTTACTTTTTTTTAAATAAGGTGCCAAAAAATCCAAATTTAAATAGTTTCTTTGACAAGTTATGCAGTGGCATGCTACTTCTCCTGTGGTTTAAGAAAGACATTCCCCATATTTGAGTTGAACAATTAGACCCTAATTTTGAAAAGTGCATTAAAACCATTTAGTGTTGATATAAAAGCAGTTTTAGCTCAAGAAATTCAAGAATGCAACGTCATTGAAATCGAGCTTTATTACATTTCCAGAGGTTTAATATTATGTCTTTTTTTTTCTTCAGGAATTATATCTTCATCCATTTTCTGTGTTTTATCTTCTTGCAGCAAATGGAGCGCTTTAAAATAGTTGAAAGAGAAACCAAGACAAAAGCGTACTCAAAAGAAGGACTCGGCCTTATCCAGAAGGTGGACCCGGCGCAGAAGGAGAAGGAAGAGGTCGGCACCTGGCTGACGGTGAGCGACTGGATCAACCGGACCGTCAGAGAAAAACTGTTTCACTCATTCAAACTGCTGAATCCTAATGTTTCCTCATTTTTCCTCAGTATGTGATAAGTGAGGAACAAGACATAAAGCCGCATAAATGTAATTGGATAGGTGGAGTCAAATTTTGCTCACAAAGGAACGTTTTTCCCCTAAAAGATTCTTAAAAGTGATTAAAACATGGAAGTGAAAATGATAAATACAGGAACCAAAACTACATGAAATAACAACAAAGAGTTTCTAGTTTGCTGGGCAGAACTAATAATTGCAGAGCAGCTTGTTTATGAAGTAGACATTGACTGAATTACCTGATAATTTACTCTTTACATTTTGATTGTTATTAATGAAAAGCTCTAATTGGATTTTCAGTAAATAAGCTGATTCTCAGGCGTTTTCTTCTCAGCGCCATAAAATGCCTTTAGATGGTATTTTTTGTGAATGTCTTAATGAATAAATTGAATTTATAATAGAAGTAAATGCTCATTCTGTATTTATTCAGTTTTTTCATGAGTTTTTAATTGTAATTTATAATTTTCCCAGATTTTTTTCTCATTGTTATCAACACCTAACAGTGTAGTTAGATTTTTTTAAATAATTGAATAAAAAATTTAAAACTGTGTTGTGAGATCAAAGAAAAGCAATCATTTCCATTGAACAATGAAAGTATGTCAAGATAATCCCAGAATTAAAAAATAAAGCTGCTGTTTTTTAAAATATTTGATGCTGTTGTTTGACCTTTTCCTCTTGTTTCATCTCAGAACACGATCGACACGTTGAACATGCAGGTGGACCAGTTCGAGAGCGAAGTGGAGTCTCTTTCAGTCCAGACGAGAAAAAAGAAAGGAGACAAGGAGGTCAGTCTGCTCCCCTTTCTGAATCATTCATTTTCCCCCCTTTCATTGCTCTCCCACTGCTGCTTCCAGATCGGTTGGCTTGTCATCCCCACAGCCCTCCTCCTTTTATCTCGCCGTCTCTTTTTTGGCGGAGAGGTCAGATATCGAACCCTGCTTTCATCTTCTGTCTCTGGCCAACGACGATAACCTCACTGACCGAGTCTCTCTGACTCCAACTTTCCCTTTAAAGTCCTCCCCAGGGACTTCATTTATCGGAAACTTACTGATGTGGCAGTGCAGTCTTTTCAGAGAACCTACAAGCTCTGAATTAAGAATGAATACTTCATATTCATATGTCACAGGAGCTTATTTGTAATGACAGTGAAATGAAAGTGTGCAGCAGACGTTACTTTCCCTGAAAGTCCCTCCTGTTTGTTTCTGTGCAGAAAGTTTCAGATTGAGAAGCAGGAAGATTTATTTTGTGTGTTTCTTGTGCGGTTAGCAAAGCTGGGCAAAGAGCAAGAATCAAATCAGTGAGTCCTTGAATGCTGATGCAAGTTTGTCCTTTAGTGACCAAAATATTAAGAAAAAAACATGAACAATATTTATAGCAAATGTTTGGCTCCTGATGATTTTGGTTGAAGACGCACGTTGGAAATAAACATCGACGCTGATCAAATTTATCACTTCCGACTTACATTTCCTCTGCTTTTGTTAAAAGATTTACAGAGTAAAACAGAGAATAATGTTGGAGAAGTGTAAGAAAAGGTAAAGGAACTGTATTTTTCACACTCTAAGGCGCACCGCATTATAAGGCGCATAGAATAGGCGCTAAAGTTTGGGTTGCCAAATTGTTCCGTACTCTGTTATTACACATCTACATTTGTAAAGAAATGGTCCCTGAGTGCTTTATATAGTAGGCTGCCCCAGTCATTGTTTCACTCAGGGTGTTGGTGTTGCGATATTGTGCCCAACTGCTTTCTGGGTAACGCAGACCAACCGACACACCGCAGTCTCTGTCTCTCTTCCCCTGCCCCTCCACCCCCTGGCTTTAAATGTATTATCAAACTTTATTAACAAACCAACGTTCTGACAACTATCCCAGCATGCACCGCGCACTTCTTCTACGGGGGAAAATGAAGTGGGCGGCTGCTTACTGTAGTTACTAGACCTGTTGTGGCTCAATATTGGTCCATATATAAGGCGCACCGGATTATAAGGCGCACTGTCGGCTTTTGAGGAAATTGAAGATTTTTAGGTGCGCCTTATAGTGCGGAAAATACGGTACTTAAACATGCATTAAAGCACTCCTCAGCCAAAACATATCCTTTTGATTTTGAGGACTTTTTAACGTTGCGTCTCATTTTTTTTTAGGATTATGATCCTATTTTTAGAGGGTAGAAGGTGCATCTCCCTCACTGTGTGTAAATTACTAGCCTTCGGCTGTCTTCAAGTATTTCAGAAAGGTTATTTTGTTTGTTAGAAGTGACCTTTAAGTGTTCACATATGCCTTGCTGAAACATATGTAGTTTGAGTCTACGGTTTGAGTCCACGGTTCCTGTTCATTTTCAGAGTCTGGAAGTTCTGCAGGGTGGAATTGATAAGAGGAAAAAAGAATATGGAAAAATATATTTATTTCAAGACTTGATGCAGTGTCCCATTGTCTAAATTTTCCATCTGTCCATTTGTTTCAGTTTGTTAAATAGATTTTGACCTAGATTTAGAATAATAAATCAAATTAATAATGAATTTTTGAATTCATTCTCAAACATTGTCCTAAAAAAATAAACAATGTCTGTGCCATTTCCATGCTTAGATGAAATGTGTTAGGAAGTTTGGTTTTGCTTACCTCCTCCATGCAGCCTAATAACAAACACCCCTTAGTGTCTTTTAAGAGCTTTTGTGTTTTAATAATATCCATTTAGCCGGTTTTTGTTTTGCACACAGAGCCCACGCGTTGCATTCTGTCCAAATAGACACTGGGGGCAAATTAGGACAATTAAACATTTGAGTGTTCTCCAACCTTCAGAGGATGTGTGAATTAACAGTGAAGCACTTGGAGAATGAAATATTGAAATCAGAAAGTGGCACTCTGCCTGCATGCTTTGTGATGCATTAGGCTGAAAAGTGCACATGGCGGTCACTCATGCTCTCACAGCTTTAAATCACTCGTGATCTCCTTTCTGCACATTTCACTCGTTAAACTTTAAACACGCTTTTATTTTTTGTTTTAGAAGTTGTTAATATTCTCAAATGCTTTCTTGTTCCCTCCTGTTGGAGTTAAATTATTAATAAAGCTTTGCATTGTGTGGAAGAATGTATATATTTTAAAATAAATCACCTTGCAGCCAAGAGTTTAAACATATGGAGCCTCTTAATTTTTCTTTTATTTTGCAATAAATTTGAAAAAAAACCTTATATTGTAGCAAAAAGACTTTGAGTATTCAAGATGCCGCATGAACAGACTAGTTAAAAAAGCATTTCATGGGAATGCACAACTTTAGTGGGAGAATGCACAACTTATTGCACAGGAATGTAAAACCTTCATAAGATGATGCTAAAAAAACCTTTGTGCCTGGATAAAAACAGCTGATCAAGTTGACCTGTCGTCCTACAGAAGCAGGACCGGATCGAGGAGCTGAAAAAGTTCATTGAGAAGCATCGGTATCACATCCGAATGCTGGAGACGATACTGAGAATGCTGGACAACGACTCACTGCAGGTCGATGCCATCAGGAAGATCAAGGTTTGTCAGAAAAATTACAGAAACGCACCACAGCTTTATTATTTGATATTTAGCTAAGACTGAAGTTTTTGTGCTTTCTCTCCAAAGGATGATGTTGAGTACTACAGAGAGTCATCGCAGGATCCAGACTTTGAGGAGAACGATTATCTATATGACGATCTCGACCTGGATGAATTCCGTACGTATAGAAAATAGTCTTTTGGTACAAGCATTGTGACTTCCCTTTAGGGGAAAACATCTTGATTACACATCAAAACAAGTACAGATATCCTGTGCTAACCTGGTTGTATTGTACTCCAGTGGACATCTTGCAAAAAAGTCACTTTAAACAAGTATAAGCAATCTCATAAATATTCTTTTTTTTTCATTTAAGCATAAGAATGTGTATAAATCTTTTAATTACTTGAACTCTATAATAAATATTTAGCCTTGAGCTCAACAAGTTTTAAATTGGTCTAGATCAAACTTTGACCTACAATAATAAACAAAAGACTAAAAATTCACAATAGAGGCTGAAACCTTTTGTGTCTTTTCTGTTTCCAGCTCAACAATTACTCGCCACCTCCCCACCAGGACCCTCGCACTTGGAGGATGAGATCTTCCAGAACTCCAGCAGCACACCGACCTCCACCACCTCATCCTCACCAATCCCTCCTTCGCCTGCCACTTGCACTACGGTGAGAAAAATGATCCTTTTCATTTCACGCACATCATCAATTGTTTGTCCTTTCTGTTTGTTCTTACTTCTGTTCTTCCTGGTTTTTGATCTTCTAGCAATATGAGGTTAAAAAACTGTAATCCATTCATTTGTATAAAGAAAGAATGGCTTAGATTGTTTCATCATTGACCTGAAAGATGTCTTAATGTAACAATGGTAATCATGAACAATTAAGTCAGTTATTACCTTTAGCTCAAATCAAGACACATCAGTATCTAAAATATGTGCGGAAGATAATTGCACCATTGTAGAGCCTTGCCATCTGCTCTTTATATTCTCTTCTATGGGCTTCATATCATCTCTTCTGCTTCTACACTCATTCAGTGGGTAAAAGTAGTTATTATAAGTCTGATATGTAAGTGGGAGTTATGGTATTCTGCACTGCTGATCGGGAGAGTTTTTTTTTCTGGGATTAAAGGAAATGTGAAAGATGTGTGCAGGATGCTACAATTACTCTTTGAAAATGTAAACTTAATCTCAAAAGTTTCTCTTTCACATACTAACATTGACTTATAAGAGAAGCAGAGTGTTTGCTTCATTCTAAATTACACTAATCAGAAGTGGTTTTTACTTTTTTTGTCATTTAATCACTAAAGCATTGCACTTTAGTGTTAGCATAGTATTTAGCAAATGTAAAAAGATGTTTAGAAAAAGAAAACTGAACTGGTTTCGACTGGTATAGTACTGGCCTCAAAACTGGGAAGTGTGTAAAAATTCTGCAACAAAAAAATCCCCTGTCTCTCCCAGAGAGGCCCCAAGGCTTCATGCTCGGACCACTTCTTTTTGTATTATGTACTTATTCCACAGGTTCAGCTATGTAGACTCCAGTATCACTGCTTCACAGTCGATTCTCACAATATAGCATCTTCATTTATTTATTCATACTTTTGTGCTTTGTAGATAAATAAAAAATATATTCTTATATTTTTTCTTCAATGAAGGTAAGAAAAAAAGTATTAATTCTCCTCTAAATCTGCTAGTGTAAATGTTTGTCTTCTAAGTCAATTAATATACTTGGTCTTTTTGTCAAATAAATGCATCTTTGAAAATATTCCCTATTTTAAAAGATTATCACATTTTAGCAAGTCATATTTCAAATTTTAGGAAAATTGTTCAATATTTATTAGAACTGAGACTGCATGTTCAAATCAAGCAAATGAATGAGTTTTTTTTTTCAGTTTTATCATAAATAATTTTGATTTGCAGCCATATGCACTCTTTAAAAAAATGCAATTCAACTTTGAAAGATGTTGATTGTTCTGACAAATGTCACCCATAAATCTGTCAAGAGATTTTGAAAATTACTTGTTTTATGTAATTTGTGATGCTGTTTGTTTCTGATGTCAGTCCTTTTCTGAAACCTGATTGTGATTCAATTTCCAGGAGAACTCAGAAGATGACAAGAAGAGGGGACGTTCGACGGACAGTGAAGTCAGTCAGGTTGGTATAAACGCCAATGTAGACTAAATGATGAAATGTTGTTTTTGAGGTTTTAAATGTAAATAATTAGAATAAATGGACATCTCAGATTTCAACTCATTCATACAATTTTAACATGTTTTTATGACGACTTATGTTCTTGAGCTTTGGATACCATGCACAGTTTTAATTAAAGCATTCATTAATTGCCCGTCTTATCTTGTAATCTGTGCAGCCAAATTTAACAAACAAAATTCTTTGCGTTTCTTCTCCAGTCACCAGTGAAGAATGGAAATCCCTCCTCGTCATTATCTTCTTCCTCCTCTTCCTCCTCTTCGTCTTCTTCCGCCTCTGGGCTCACCTCATCCTCTCTGGTTTCTGTTGCGGTCGGAGGCATCGGTGGCTCTGGAAGCAGTCATCTTAGCGCTGTGGGTGGTCTTTTCTCCAACACTTTAGCCGGCAGCTACAGCAACGCCACGCAGCAGCCGCCTCACCCGTCGGTGCAGCAACAGCAGGTCAAAAACTCGCCGAGCTCCTCGGCTCCCATCAACTCCAGCACCTCCACCAACAGCCACAGCGCCTCGTCTGCGTCCTCGCCACCCAGCACACAGGGGTTCCTGACTTCGAACTCCCTGCCCCAGGCGCCTTTGGGTCCCACGACGACCTCCAACAGCCTTGGCCTCAGTCTGGGGCCCTCTCTGGGGAAAAGCTCCATCTCTACCAGCCCCGGCCTGTCAGGGATGCCGGCATCCCTAAGCAATATGGTGGGTCTTCTCTCAAGCTCCACCCCAACCCCATACGCCCAGGCGGCCGCATCGGGCACGTCCAGCTCAGGGTTACTGGGCTCTCTCGGCGGCGTCAGCAGCACAACGACCAACAGCGGGGTGGGCGCCATCGGTAGCGGCAGCATCGCGGTCGGCGGGCCAACGTCCTCGCAGGGAGGCATGCTCGGCACGGCTTCTATAGTGGGGAGCGTCGCGTCGGGGATTCTGGGCTTGGGTTCAGGTCAATCGGGGGTTCAGGGGTCTTCCCTGGGGCCGCAGAGCCCCATCGGGAGCTTAGCTCCTGGAAGTGGAATAGGAGTTATCGGAAGCAACGGCGGCAGCTCAGGATCCGCAGGGAGCGGAGTCGGAGGAGGAAGCTCATCCCTGTCCGGTCAACCGCCGAGCAGACAGAAGCAGAACGGTAGCACCAGTGAGTATCTGACCTCCACCCTAGTCCGTTCATCTAAATGTAAATAACTCCTGTTCTTCTGGCATTTGCGTTTATGTAAATTAGAAAATAGAAACTAAACCAATATATTAAGGGCATTTTTATGAAATATAAAACAACAAAACAAGACTTTTGACCTGACGTTGTTGTTGTTTCTATTCATTGGTTGGTAAATGCTTTACTTAAACTATCACCACAGTTTCCTATCTTACCATGTATATTGGGAAATTTGAAAAAATAAAAATTATAATAATTTACATGAGTGTAAATGAAAGTAGTCTAAATGTTAGAAAGTGAAGGGCATCTTGTTAAAGATTCAACCCAGTCATGTTTTTGAAACGGTTTTTGATACTTTCCTGATTTGCATAGTGCATGGTTATCGGGTTTAATCTGCTGCAGGATGGAACAACAAAACTCTTTTATTTTTATTTTTTGCCATTTTCAAAGCATCCATTAAAATACTGGGGTAAAGATTCAAGACTCTGAATTTCCCCGAAGTAGCAAAAATGTTTTAGGCCTGCTATCATCTACAAAAGCTTAGCTACTCGAAATCTTCACACTAACACTGACTAGTGCTAATCAGCCAAATGTTTGAATAAGAGTTAAACATAGCAGACAATTTGTCTAACCTCAGAGTGCATTCAGCTTTAAAAAAAGCTCACTAATAAACGCGGACTCCCAAAATATTTTTCATGTTAAAAATCGTGGCCTTTATAAATGGTTTTTCTTTTTTAACACAGGCTCTTGAACTGTGTTAAAGAGCCAAAATAAATATTTTGAAACATTTAGGATTATTTCTGTTGTCTCTAAAAGATAATTTGTGAAGAGTCAGACATTTTATTAAGCTACGGAGTTCATTTTGATGGTTTGCTCTCTCTCTACAGGTCACAGTGCTGTAGTAGCAGATAGCACAATAGACTCCGCCCTCAACAGTGCCACCCAATCACAAAGCAGCCAATCCTCATCTCTGACCTCCTCAGCCAATCAGCTGTAAGTTTAAAGTATAAGAACAACTTTGGAAATAAATTAATGTTTTCCATTAACCTATCTTCAATATTTGTTTATTTATTTTGAATTTTTTACATTTGCTTTTTATTTTTATTCTTATATTGCTGATTGGCTGAGCAACATGTGAAATATATAAATTTGATCGCTTGCACCACTGTTCCTCCTTCCCAGTAAGGACACTGGTCCCAGTTTACTTGGCTCCATGGGTTTGTCGTCCACCTCCCCATCGCCGGCGTCGTACAGTGAGGCTAAAACAACGAGCGGTGGAAGCCTTCAGAACGGGCCGCTGTCCTACTCACAGCCACCCGAAAGCATCAAGGTGAGGAGAATACAGCGTGTCTGCTGTGTTTCCTGATCTTCATCCTTATCTTTTGCTCACCGATGTTCTCTAAATGTCTCACTAATTAGCTGACGCTTGGTGGTTTTTGTTTGCACAAGCTTTTATTCAAGGATAAAAGAGTAAAGAGGGTGTGAAAACAAATGCAAACTAAGATTCCAATATTTATTGTAAAAACAAGAAATTAAAACAGAGTATAATTTTCCTTCCATTTAACAATTATGCAACACTTTATGATGATCTCTGGAAGGTTTGAGACTGTAATGTGATAAAATGTGGAAAAGGCGACGGATATGAGTAATTTAGCAGAGTTGTCTCCTGGTTTTCTAAAAGTCTTAAGGTTTTTCTCTGCCTTTTGGCTGCCTTTCCAATCATTTCTTAATTCAAGAAATGACCAGTGTTTTGATTCAACTATAACAGACAACAAACATGCCTTAATAACTGACTTGAAATGGGATTTGTGGGCACTTTTTGCAAGGAGGTTGCAACAAACTGTTCTTATAAACCCACCAGACACCATTCTAATCCAAATGTATCTCTCTTTGGGGAGCACTTCTTGGATGCAAACGTAGAGTTTTGTTCCCATCAAGCTGTTATCTATAGCTGTATTTGTGGGTAGAATTTGAAAAGCTGGAATAGCCTTTCTGTAGCCAAATGCAAAACAAAAATTGTTCCTTAAATGCAGTATGTCTTTGTGTAGCACTGATTCACATACATTTTCACAGTTGTGTGTTCATCTGCAAAATCTAGTAAAAATCTGGGAAATGTAAAATTTACCAGCTTTTAAATGGATGTAAATTTAATAGAGATGTGCCGATCAGGTTTTTTCTTGCCGATACCGATCACCCATGAGGGCCGATCACCGATACCGATCACATAATTATTATTATTATTTTTTTTAATCATAAACACTACCGGTTACAATATGTGGAAAAAGGAACCATGAATTCACCTTAATTTAGACAAAAACTTGTTTTTAATAACTTTTTCCAAGAAGAAAACTAAACAAAACAGGCATTCTGCAAATTGTACTGCTATCAGTAATACTATCTTTAACAGACTGATAACATATGAAGCTCTGAAGAGGCTAAATAATACAAAGAGCCACAATAAAACCTCTCAACATTGGCAAAAAAATTCAAGTATAAAACTTAACATTCAAAGGCAAATACAGGTTCCGTTACAACAGTGGTCCCCAAACTACGGCCCGCGGGCCGGATTCGGCCCGCCTCCACATTTGGTCCGGCCCCCTGAACAATACCAGAGAGCATTCAGATTTTTTTTTCATATATTGTACTTTCCGGTTTATATGTGGATTTTTCTTCAACCACCAGGGGGCTCTTTAGCAGGAAGTGTGACCTGTAAACTGAGGTTGTTTTGTTTTGCATGGCGCATTGCTGCCATCTGTTGGACTTTTGGGGAACTGCTTGACTTTTATGTTAATTAATCAGTACGGTGGTTTGCTAGCGGTAGAACAGATGAACACACGTGTTTGTTATGAACGCCGCATTCCAGGTCGAATTCTTCGAAGCAATGCCTGTAAGTAGCAGCTTATACTTCAAAACGAGCCTTTATGTGAAAGTTTAAAGCTACTTTCCCTCAGTGGAATATATACTAGTCAGTCCCAGTGACCGTTTCACTAACGGTTTTTGGGTAAAAATCAATGAGTAATGCACAACAATT
Organism: Poecilia reticulata; assembly: GCF_904066995.2. Classification (NCBI taxonomy): domain Eukaryota; kingdom Metazoa; phylum Chordata; class Actinopteri; order Cyprinodontiformes; family Poeciliidae; genus Poecilia; species Poecilia reticulata. The sequence goes on along the minus strand of NC_088840.1, from coordinate 25,743,964 downwards.
TCCGGCAGCTGCAGGTGATAACCGTGTAACATTTTTTCTGTTACAAACTGACTCCGGCCCCCCACCAGAGAAGGGAAAAGTTATGTGGCCCTCACAGGAAAAAGTTTGGGGACCACTGCATTACAATAAACAATCCAGAGTTACTGAATGAAAACTTCCTGTTAGCATGGCGGCTAGCTGATTACTGCTAGTTCTGAGTAGCTGTTTCTGACTGAGCGGAGTAATTATGCAGAGCAGGGAGGAGATCGATTTTTTTTTTTAGAGATTATTTGTCTCATGTTAGGACAGCGAAAGTTTTAATACGTATGTAAAATGTATGTTTTTAAGTTAGATGCTGCAGCTTTAAGCAGAGGTTCGGTGTGAGAGTCGCTGCCAGGTGGAGCAGAAGCGGCGCTCCGTCTGAAATATTACTACCTGTAGCGTAGCAGCGGTTCAACAGCGAGAGCAGAACCAGCGTCTTACATCGCAGCTCGAAGACTTGAATAATTTTGCGGGTTATTTGTTTAGCTTTCTGACCGTCATGCTAATCCGGGTGAGTGTTTGTAGCTGTGCGCTGCTTTACCTGCCATCTGATCCTCCATATGTCTTTTTACTGCAGTGAGCCTCGATGTAGCCAAACTCCGTCAAGTATGGCATTGTTTTTATGTCGTATTAGCTTCGTTGTGTTGATGCATTTTGACCTGCTTCAATTTTCCGCCGCAACACGCAAACTTCCCCATTTACTCAGTGCGTTATAGATCCACATGGCTTAGGATTTGTTGCTGCGCGTTTGCGCAGATTGAAGGAAAGAGAAGACCAGCTGCACAGACAGCGAAATGAGATGTAGGTGATCGGTATCGGCAACAAGAGGTAATGATCGCCGATCACCGATCATGCAATTTTTCACGAAAATCGGCCGATTATGATCGGTGACCGATCGATCGGCACACCTCAAAAATGTAACACCAATGGCACAAAAAACATCTACAATTTTCACTGTTATTGTTTTTTAAGTAACTTCAAGCCAAAATGGCAATATCATGTTTGAAAAAGTAAGTACGCCCTTTTTACATCAAGGGGAACATGTTCAAGAGAGAATGTAGCAGACTGGTAACGCAGATTGTTAATTGATCACCATCATTGTTTCCACCTCTAACTGCACAAGTTTTCAGTTTACTGGTTTTGCACAATGTCAACTAAGAAAAATATTAACAATAAGCCATCAAGAGTGGTTAAAAATGTTTCAAACAGTCCTTTGTTGAATTTTCTGCATAGAGAAAAACAACCAGTTACCAATCTTCTCAGGAGTTAAAATCTAAAAAAATTCAATGAAAGATCAGAATGCACAATACTGAGAAATTGTGAAAGACCCCAAATTTCAATTTCAGATTCCACACACCACAGTTAGCATGTAAAGTCAATAGAAAGATACAAATGTTGCAAGGAGAGAGCTTTGCTATAAAGAAATCATGACAGAACAACTTCAGGTTTAATGCAAATTAACGTTTTGGAATTTTGGAACAAACTGTGAAGTATGGAGGAGGGGAGCTGATAAGTGCATGTTTTGTGTTCATAGCCTGTTGCTACTGTGGGTGCAATTTTTAATTTCTAATTTGGTTTAAAAAATAAAAGCAATGCTTTGGAATATTACAGATTTCAAGGACAAATAAAAATGTCCTCAAAATCTAGGTCACACTTATTTTGTAGTAATGAAATAATCCCCTGAACCCAGGGGAGTGAAAGAAAGAGAGTTAAAAAAACAACAACCACAAAACAGTCCAAGAAGTAAAATCTAACATATTTCCTTGGCAACCTGATCAGTGAAGCGGGAACTGGCGCTCCTCCGCCCAGAACGATACAACAACTCTGCACACACATCCAGGATAATCTGTTTTCCCATGAGTGTCCTTGTCTGTCCTCATCAGCCCCAGGAGCCTCTGAGCAGGTCCATGGCCGAGCGAGCAGCGCCCAGCTCAGGGATTGAGGGAGATGTGTCCTCCCTGCACCTTACTTCAGGTAGGATTCACACCAACATGTGCTGCAACGGGAGGGCCGAGGGGTTACCACCGAGCAGGAATAGAAACGCAGCAGATTTAATGGAACTAAATGTCATCTCCCTTCCCACTCTCAGCCGCTTCTGAACAAAGGCTGCAGCTGATATAATCATCCCTGACTCAACTTTATCTCTTGTTGTCTCTCCTCCTGCTGCATCATCTTTTCCTTCCCCCTCCTCCACTTCCGTTCCCTCATTTTTCCTGTGTCCTCTCAGACATCTTCTCAAGCAGCACTACGGCCCCCTCGGGGGCCCTGTCAGCACCTCAGTCCTCCCTGTCAGAGGTCAGCATCCTCCCATCACTGGGCGTCTGTCCACTGGGGCCAGTTCCCCTTTCCAAAGACCAGCTCTACCAACAGGCCATGCAGGAGGCGGCGTGGACGCACATGCCCCACCCGTCCGACTCAGAGAGAATCAGGTGCAGTAAACTTCTCACAGTTCTTTTTATTGAAATAATTACAGGTAAAAGGGATCAAATGTTTGGGTACAGGACGGAGACTCTAACTATGTGGGACTCATAGTCACTCATTGCCATTTTATTGTTCAACCCACGACTTTTTGAGCTTCTAAAAGTGTCCTTTAAGTGTTTTTTAAAATTGATTTAGTTTTTTATGAAAACAATTGAAGTTAATTGCATCTAGATGTTCAAAATAAACTATTAATGCATCATATTATGTAGGATATAACTGGTCTGAATGAGAATCAAGATAATAATAAAAGGAAATGGGATGTAAACAGTGTAAGCACATTCTTACCAAGTATTTTTGGTTCAGTGCAAATATCTTTACTACACTTGAAATAAGATAAAACCCAGTTCTGGATTAACAACAAGATTTATTTTATGTCTATTTTAAAGGCGTGTGAAAGTTTCTGAAAATCTGTTAGAAAAGTTGTCATGGATCTTAAATATTTTAAAGACACAGATACTTTTTAAATTATTTATACAGTGAAAGCCCAAGTCAAGACCTAGTAAACAAATAAATGTTGCTTCGCTTGCTTTCCTTAACAATAAACCAAACCTAAAGGTAAACAAACATCACTAAATAATTTATTAGGCTTGAATGAAAAATACAAATCAACACACTTGTACCCTTTTAAATACAGTGACAATAAAAAATCTATTGATATTTTTATATGTCTATATTATGCATTTGTTTTCTGGGATTTTTTGTATTTTTTGAAAGAAAATTGTAAGAATTGTTCAAATTCATTAACTGGCATTCTACCTGCACACATATTGGTCTTTAATCTCCCTTAAGAAAATGAAAAATCTTTTTTTAAGTATTTCTCTTTACACTTGTGATGCCAAAAAGATTCAGCTGATTTCTATGCAAATGAAGCAGCTTAGAGACTCTTTGTCAGCAGTGCGTTTCATGTTTTCTGAAGCTCCGATGTTCTCTGCACACCTGCACACAGATTCACGGTCAGAACCCGGTTTGCTGCTGCTGCATCTGCAGCCCACACATCTACAATTGACATTTAAATCCAAACACTCGACAGCTCTCTTCCAACACTACCTGTTTGTGTTTTACAGTCGCAGCAGGAAAACGTTTCTGTCTGTTTCTGTTTCTTGAGTCTGGTTCACTTCTAATCTCTCACGCCGTTATTTTTCTGCTCACAGCCATAATTTCTGCTGCTTGAGTTGAAGAGCTCACATTAGTCAGATATTTAGAGCTACCACTCCATAAAGATTATGATGATTGTTATTTTTCACGCCACACGGGATCTAAAAATACAGAAGTTGGCTTAAAATGCACTGTTTGCGTAGCAGCTTAAAATGAATCAGCGAGGGCAAACTTTGGGGTTCAGATTTGATCTGAACTTAGATGTGTTTATCTTAAAAATGTATATATATTATCCTAAAAAAAAACGCCCACATTATGCCACTGCTGCTCTATAACAAAAAAAAAAATTGGCTTAGTTATATTCTTATTAATTATATTCCTTCAAATTAATTTCTGTTGGAATTGGTCCATTATTTTCTTTTAATTAGAGTTAATTAACCGGCAAGAAAGAAGGCCAAACTACAGCATTAGTCTGAAAATAAAGAAGATTAAGAAAAACACAGAAAACATTTAAACGGTGTGAAATCATTAAAGGAATAAGAAGAAAAGACGTTCTGAAACAGTTCAACGGTTAAAATCTGTGTGTAAAGCCGTGCTGCAGTTCACTGCCTGTTAGAAAGCCTTTAAAAATGCATGGATGCTTTATATGGCCCAGCAGTGCTACACTTAGAAAAATTAATAGGTTTGTTTTTAAATATTGTATATATGAGCATTCCAAATAATAATAAAAATCAATAGTATGCTATTAAAATACATGTAAAGCAGTTTTTTTGTGGTGTGAGAAAGTATTTTTGTATTGAATGAGTAAATTCCCTTATTTCAATGTTTCAGTAATTATTTTATGAACATGTGTTGTATGTCAACACGTCAGTTGGACTGGTCAACACTGTTACAGAGGAGCTAACTCTCTGTCGCCGCTGCAGGCAGTACCTGATGAGGAACCCCTGCCCCACCCCACCTTTCCACCACCAGATGCCACCACCTCATTCCGACACTGTAGAGTTTTACCAGAGGCTTTCCACGGAAACGTTGTTCTTCATCTTTTACTACCTAGAGGTAATTCTGTGTTCATGTAACACAGTTCTAATGAGGAGTTTCTAATTCTAATTTAACTGGGTTATCTGATGATGATGAATGCTATGAGCACTGCAGCCGTTCCTGATTTACTTCCTCGCTGTGTGCAGGGCACTAAGGCCCAGTATCTGGCAGCCAAGGCCCTGAAGAAGCAGTCATGGAGGTTCCACACAAAGTACATGATGTGGTTTCAGAGGCACGAAGAGCCCAAGACCATCACTGATGAGTATGAGCAGGTCAGTTTGGATTCATGGTCACCTGCTAATCAAATCCAGCTGCTGCAGTTATTGTCCTTGGCGCTGATCGTCTGAAACTTGGAGAGCAGAAGTAAGGCAGGCTGGCTGTAGCAATCATCTTCTGGTTGTCCGAAAATGTTCTCCACTCTGTGCATTAATGCATAATAAGGAATATTTCATGTTGAAACTATTAAAATAGGCAGTTACAAGCATTTTTAGAGAGAGTCTGAAGTGTTTTTAATTAATTGTGTGTGATTGTGACGCCTAACCCCCACAGATACTGGGGGCAACTTTCCAGGTCTGAATAAGTATGTAAATGTGAACAGAGTATTCAGAAATATTTATTTCTAGAATTTGGTGAATAAATAGATTTGTAAAATCCCTAGTTTTATGTGCAGCTGTGTGTCTTGGGTTTGACTTCAGTTCAGAGGAAAGATGTAAATAAAGATTGGAAGTGGGCTGAGGACCGCTCCCTGGGGTGCACCAGATGTTAATACTTTTCCCAATGTTTACTTTTTTTTAGGGAACATACATTTATTTCGACTATGAGAAGTGGGGCCAGCGGAAAAAAGAGGGGTTCACCTTTGAGTACCGGTACCTAGAGGACCGAGACCTCCAGTGACACGCACAGACACCGGCGAACGGACAGCTGAGAAAGTAAGAGGAGGACAGACGGATGGACAGACAGACAAACGAATGAAGACGGGTGATCCGCCTGCTGACATTCCTGGATTTGACCTCAGCTCTCTGGGGGGAAAGGAGACTGGAGGGTCAGCGTAGGGGTGGGGAAGGGGGGGTGCCCATGTTTGCAAATGCACATTTGAAGCCCCCTTCCTCCCGCCTGACCCTCCAAACCCGCCTTACTATCCTCACACTGACAGAGACAATTCCTGCCACCCTGTCATCTCCTTCCTCCTTCTCTTCTCCTCCATCCCTCCATCGTATTATTTTTATTTGCGTCCTTTTTTAGCAGCCAGACATAAAATCAGTCTGGGTTGTCAGAGAATTATGTTATTTTCATGCTCTTACGCTGGCTTTACGTTCTCTCAGTCCCATCAGGACCAAAGGGATTTTATACACACAATTATTCAAGGAATTGGGGAAGTCGCCTTCAAATGCTGCAGCAAGAAACAAATTTCTGCTTCTTTTTCCACAAGCAATTTAAACAAACATGATTTTAAGCCCTGAAAACTTCTTCAGATGATTGAAGAGGTTCATAATTGTTAAATTTGGACCCAAAATGTTAGATCCTGTCATTCCACCCTGCTGCTCCCTCGAGTGTTTGTTCTCGCCTCAACAACCTGACTTCACCTTTCCGTTAACACCGCCGCCGCTCCGGCGCCAGTGGCTGTTTGTCGTAGGTGGCACCACGGGCCTCGCTCAACTCTGTTGTGTTCCTTTATAAAAGCCCAAAGAGCATTTTTGCGAGGTCCAAAATTATCCTGCACTGTTTTTCCTTCCGTCAGGCCTGTGGTGGAGGAGGGTGACAAACAGCCGGAGAGGTGCTGGTAGTAACCGACTCTTACCTGGTGGGCAGCGTTATGTCACGCTCCGCAAACAGATGCACAGAAATAGAATCCAACTTCAGGTCTCTTTCCTCCAGCGGTATCTGTTTACATGGATTGTTTTTCACACCAACAAGGAGAAGGTGAACCAAAACAGCGAGACAAAAATGTCCTGGATACACTTTTTTCATTGACTGCGACCTTTAGAGCAGATAAATTCCTAAAAACAAATATCATTTCGAGGAACAGAGGTTGAGAGCAACTAAAAGCATGGGCAAAAACATGAAATTCAAGTAAATAATGAAAAGATATTTCATCAAATCTACAACAGTGCTTCAAATAAAACACAACTGAATAGTTTTCCTTCTTGAAAATCTCACAGTTAAATCAAATCAAAGTCGTCTAAGAACATAAACTAATAGACCAGAACTGTAAAGACAAGTTTTAATCTTTTGAAACAAAAGCTAAGATGTAATATTGGTTTTTTTTTTTTACGCATTTTTTATGAACTTGCATTTTTTGTGAGATTATATAACGCAGATCTTATTCAATTCTGTTGTATTTGCAGAGCACTTCTTTTCCTGTTTTGGCCATGAACATGAAGCTCTTGATGTTTTATGAAGATTGGATTAGCACTTACAGCGCGATATTTAAGTTACTGCAGGGAATTCAGGGCATATTCTACTAAAGCAGCAATTTGAGTAAAAGACGGCATCATATCTGGATTTTCTGATGAATTGGGATGAATTTGAGCGATTTGTAATTAATCCTAATTGGAAAATTTGTGAGTGAAGAGCCCAACGACACCCATCATCGCCGCGGAAACACTCACAAGCTTGTTTCCTGCTTTCTGATGATTTCAAACAGCGAAAACAAAAACTGCCAGCGCGACTAGATTTAGCCAGATTACAAGAGAGGATCCTTGAACATAAAAAGCTGCAGGTGTGATGAGAGTTGCAGGTGTCGGATGCTTCCAGCAGCCAGGTTTGTTTTGCTCATTCAGGCCCAGCTTCCTCCTTTCCTTCCTCCTCCTCCTCCTCCTCTATGTGCCAAAGAGCACAAACACCAGCACTGCTGCCCACTTCTCCTCTGTCCTGCAGGTCTCTGCTTCATGTTTACACTCTCAAGGATCCAATTAAATTCACAATGAACTCACACATACATAACAGTCCATGTACCATCCTGGACACCCGGACCACTTCCTCGTTTTTTGTCCCTCTTTCTTTGTTTCTCTCTCGGCCAGACTCCTCCCTTCCTCTTTTTCTTCTTCTTCATGCCAGGTAGATATTTCCTTTTTTTCTCAGGAAGTATTCAATTGACCATTTTATGAGGAAATGTATCAGCCAGCACAACAACAAGCGAGCAACCTTTCAGCAGCAATTCGTAGTTTTGATTTTGGCCTCATTTGGGAAGTGTTTGCCTGTATTCGTACTCAACAGTGGCCCTTTTCATTTCACACAAAAAAAAATCAAACAAAAAGCATTTTTTCTTTTTTAATAAAATAAACAAATATTCTCCAATGTTTGGAGCAGCTGCTGAAAGAGAAACCATCTTTATATTTTGTATTTGTTGTGGTAGATTGTATATTACTTTTTTTTTTTCTTTTTCAGAAGTGAGGAAAATCATTTAAAAAAAACACACAAGGACGAAGGAGCTCTGCGTCCTTTTTAAAGATCAGTTACTTCTGGACAGGAGTTTGGGTTGTGTGTTTTTGTTTTTTGTTTTTTTGTTGTTGTTTTTTAAAGCCAAACACAAAGACGAGACACAAAACCCGACACGTATTCACTTGACTGACAGTCCTGCTTTTAACCTTTTTTTGTTTACTGATTTTTGACAAGCGGGCGGGACGAGAGGTCGAACCCAAATGTGAATCTCTTTCTGCTCCTTGTCAAAAGTGTTGAATAGACTCTCATTCTTTAAACCTCTCCTTTATGTTTCGTTCATTTTTTTCCGTTTGTTGTTGTCGTCAGACAGCATGGAATAATGACACTTGCAAAGTGGCGCTGAAAAAGTAAATAATGACATAACCATGATAAAAGGATTGTAAAATATTAATAAAGAATTACTTTTCAGAAATCTGTGCTTGTTCTTTTTTCCCCCCCATGATTTATGTTTGAGTTGAAAGTGGGAAAAAATACAGCTGCAGGTTTCCATGGTGACCAGGAAAAAGTGGTTGGCAGGAAGAAAGTTACAGGCATTTTTTAATATAGATGTGTAGGCATACTGAAAAATATAGGTGACTACTTTTGCTTGAATCACTGTGCTACAAATTTAAAAAAAAAACTTTACATGGCTGAATTATTTTTGTTGCTGGGAATAAACCATAAAAGGAAAAAATTCACAATTTTTTTTTCCATTTTACGTGGGGAAAAAAAAAAGGAAAAGCGTGTGCTTTTATTTTGGCAATTTAGATTTTTGGTATAAAATGTTTCCCCTCCTCCAGCATCTCTCTGACCTTTACAGTCAGACAAATTTAAAAACAAAAACAAAGGAGCTGGATTAGCAATGTTTGTCAACAACTGGTGGTGTAATCCAGAACATTACTGTGGAATATCATCTCTGCTGCTGTTAGCATGTCATAGCAGTCGGTAAACTGTCAAACGGGAACAGTCTTTAGTCAGAGGCATCTTCAGATTTGTTGTGAGACTGACTGCTACTGGATATCCCGACTGGTCACTGCGATACTTTGATCATGTGAGTTACAACATTCAATTTCCTTTTGGATAAACAGTGTTTTGGAATTGAAACTTAAATGTTACTTTTTTTTATACCTCGAAATGTTTTTTATTCTGTATTATTGGTGGATTTTCATACGTGCGGGACTTTTAACAGGACAGCTTGGATATTGCGGGTTTAACAGCAGATGTTCTCTCTTCATCTGCCAGATTTTTGTAGATGAGTCGATAAAAAGCCTAAAAGATGACGGGGAGTTAAATATTTCTCTCGTTCCGTGTTCACCAAACACACCTGGGTGTTTTTCACATGGTTACATACATTAACACCAGCAGCTGCCTCTGCTGCCCACTGAGCGGCTCCCTCACAGGCAAATCAGCTTCACTCTGCCGCTAAAACGTACCTCTGCAGTGTGTGTGTGTGTGTGTGTGTGTGTGTGTGTGTGTGTGTGTGTGTGTGTGAGTACCCCACTCCCCCCACATCCTGTCCTTCACCTCTGGGCTACCGCCGCCCCACTTATTTACACTCGGCCTGCTTTCATGTGCGTGTTCTGCAGAGATGTTTGTTTACTCTTCTCGCGGTTTTCACTCAGTTGTTTGCCACAGTCAGACATATGGAGACGTGCCGCCATATGGCCGTGTTTTGCAGTTCTCCAGAGTCGGGCTGCAGCAAACCGCTCTGTCATGCTGCTTTTTGGATGACTGACTGCATGCACCGACCATCACAGCTCCTTATCCGGGGCTGCTGCCTGCAGATGTGACGTTTATTCAGTTTAAATTCTCTCTTGTCCACGGAAATTGTTCTCTGTAGCTTTTATGAATACAAAGTTTGAATGTGGGAGCTGCACTGTGTGGAACCCTGGGAAATTAGTGTGGTGTTGGTGTGTAGGTAACTGTGCCAGTTTCAGGAAAAAAGGACGTCTAACCTTCCCAGCATAAAACACACCGAGATGTTGAACGTAAATAAAACCTTTTCAGTTTTCAGTTATAAGGAAAGGATACTGATCCTCAGAGAACGAAACTGCAAAGATTATATGGACGCAATTCCTGGATCTCAATATCCAAAGCCAGACAGTCCAAATACGATATTTGGCATTGGAGAAATCTGTTTTCAGTTTGACTTTAAAGGTTTTTTTTGGTAACTTTCTGTCTAAAAAAAGGCAAGTTTTGTTATTCATGGCGGATTTGTAAACATAGAACAGGACTAAGACGTCCAACAGAGTGAATACATTTGATATGCACTGTATGTGTCCATCCATCCTTCATCCAACGCTAAGCAACCTGTTTTTGTTTTGGGGGTTTTTTGTGCAAATTTTCTAGAAATTACCAACCCAAGTAGTAGCTCTCTGGATATCTCGTTATCGCAGATTAAATCAAACTTACGATGGTCAAACTTTGTATTATTTTAATTTTTTATTGATTGTACTTATTAAAAATGGTAACCAAAGAACAGCTAACATTAAAGTTAAGACCAGGATCTGCTAAAATTTCTGTCGTCTCTCAATGCATCACTGTGTCAAACCTACCAATCTGTTGGGTTTCCTCTGAAACTTTTTAGTCAACTTTGAATAATCAATTGATCAAACTGTACTGTTTGATCACTATGATCAGTTGGAATATATGTGTGATTGAACTGAAAAGACTCTTTGTAAAGTACCTTGACACAACATTTGTTGTAAATAAACTGAATTGAATTGAGTTTAGGAGCCTTTTCATTCCTGAATGATTTTCAGATTACAGTTACATGATTAAAAAAAAAAAATCTTAAGATCAATGACTGAAAATGCAAAAAAAAAAACAGCCAAAATAAAATGTTTATTTCAAACCTTCAGGGATTTTCAGCTCAGGTCACATGGAGAAGCTCCTCATTTCAAACCCTTACGAGTTTCCATTTCAGCAAGCATCCATACTTAGCATGACATATTCATGTTGGTGTGTGTTTGTGTGTCCTTCATCCATGTATGTGGTATGAGTGACGCACTCTCTGCTAGCCAGAGGACATTTTGAGTCATCCCTGTGTGTTGACTGTACTGAAGTCTGGCAGGGCGACCACCGAGAGCGGCGCTGCGGCGACTGCAGCGTCAAACCCGCGCCCCTCCCTCGCCCCCCTCCTGCCCCGGAGATAATGATGTAAAAGCAGCACATGATGAAAATGAGAGCAAAACCAGCGATTTTCGCTCACTCTGTGTGAATTTTGTAAATATGAACTAGTTTACTTACATACTACTGAGTATGATGCATTTTCGAGCTTTTCTCACATCTGAATAACGTAAATATTTATCACATGTACATGTTTAAAAAGCCAAACCTTCCCCTCGTGTTCTTGCATGAATACCTTGCAGCAAACCAGAACTCGAGAAGACGCCATTTTTGCTTTGACCTACATTCTACTGTCTTATCCTTTCAAATGTGCTACTACAAAGATGCACGATGGAGGTGGTGATGCAGACACTGAGGGGAAAAAAAGAAAAGAAAAAGCAGGCCCAGAGAAAGTTTCTCAGCAGCACTATCAAAGTCTGCAGCGCCGCAGGCTGTGGAGCAGCTGCTCGCCACAGCAGCTTCAGAAACTCCTCAGCATCATCACAGAAACACTTCACAGAGATTCCCAGCCTGCGGAGTCGGGTCGGTAGATGGTCGACAGTCTGTCTGCTCCACATTATCCCGGTGTCTGGCCTCTGACCACAGAGTGACATGCAAACAGCCTGCAGGGTCAACTAAGCTATGACTTAATCAAAGAACAGCAAGCTGTCCCTTCGTCAAGTCAAACAAGATTCCAGCAGAATCTAAGGGAAGTCAGTAACTCAGGAAAATGCACATTGTTCATAATGACTGGATCATATCTGAAAATAAAAATTGTTCATTTATTTTAATATGCAGACACCTGCTGTGAGCTGATGAGATGGGAAAGGAAAGAAAACATCTGTCATTTTCTCAATGTGGCTGAAAAGACTCTTTTAGTGTTTTTGAAAATTTGTATGAGAAAGTCTTGATTTATTCCAGCATTCAAAAGTTTCAGCATTCCTGAAGGACATGGAACTGATGCCTGCAGCAAGTCAGGAAAAACATCTAAACCTCTGACCTTCGTCGTCACAGAGCTGAAAAAATAGATGCAAATATAGATATGGAACTGAAAGGGTCAATCCCAAAAGAATTAAAGTCGGATGGTGAACAATATTCCTGATCCCTTTACGTTCACATCAGAATTTAATCAATGTTGAGCAGAAAACATTTGTTAGGCTTCTCTGCAGTGACTGGATTTATTGAAGCATTTTTGGTGGAATATGAAGCTGAGAATTGTTTTTCATATGTTAGGTAAAGATGGATAACCCCATTGCAGATTTCTTATCTTTCTTTATTTTTTTACCACATTTCAATATTTCAGATTATCAAACATTTTTCAAATGTCAAAGATTAAATTAATCAGAATCATGGAATTGTTCTTATTCAGCTACATCAGCGGGTTTTAAAATATGGAGAATTATAAACTGGTCCAGTTTAGGAACCAATTTTCTTGGCTCCAGTCTCTCAACAAAGGGAGTCACTGGAACTGGCTGCCTTTGTTGCATAAAGCAGCTCTGTGTGCTGCTGGAGTCCCAAACCTTCAGAAATGTTTCAGACACGACTAGATTGTTTAACATAATAAACTCCACAAACTGCATTATAAATTAACTCCTGTCATCTTTGCTTTACGTAAATATTTGTTTGATCATCTGAAATACGAAAAAAGAAGAGTGAAGGAAATCTGTAAGGGGCCTTATAAATTTTACATCTGTGTATATCTTTATGTTGGTAGCCATGGCAACTGATGATGTAAAATCCAACATTTTTTGGTTGTTGTGTATTTAGACACAGAAATTAGAAAGATCTATTGCCACTTCTGTTTTCACATGCAGGGATTTGTTTTGGCATCTGGTGCAAACATATAAAAAAAATAGAAAAAAATGTAAAAACCTTAAACAAATAAGTATAAAAAGTCCAACCCCAACAGCATAAAATAGCTGAAAACATCGTTCTGTTTCAGCCCAATTGTTTTTGATTCGGTCTAGTCCAATCCAAGCGTAAAGCTGAAGCTCATGGCTCTGCATGCACAGAAACATTGGGAGCGTCCATGCATGCTCCCAGCTGGACCAGATGCACCAAAACTTTTCAGTATCTGGTGACAGTTTTACAGTTTTCAACTATAATGCATCGATTTAGCAACTGTTTATTGAGAAGAAAACATGTTTGAGTCATTTTGCGTCAGGAATACAAGATATTTTTCTGCCTTTTTATTCCTTTTGTCCAAATGTGGCCAAAAGTTTCTGTTTAATGTTTTCATCACAGGGATTCCATAAAGAATCATAACATTTGTTTTGATGTTCGCCTGCAAGCCAATCCCAATCGCTTTTCCATTGTTATACTTTCTTTAATTAATAATGTTTTCATCAGTAAACATTTTACTGAATCGATCTGATTTCCCTGTGAATGCCTGTAGACCCCATCCATCCATCCATTTTCTTACAGCCTTGTCCCTCAGTGGGGTCAGGAGGTGCTGGTGCCTCTCCAGCTAACGTTCCGGGCGAGAGGCGGGGTCACCCTGGACAGGTCACCAGTCTGTCACAGGGCAACACAGAGACACACAGGACACACAACCACGCACACACACACTCACACCTAGGGACAATTTGGAGAGGCCAATTAACCTGACAGTCATGTTTTTGGCCTGTGGGAGGAAACCGGAGTACCCGGAGAAAACCCACGCATGCACAGGGAGAACATGCAACCTGTAGACTCATGAATAGTTTAATTAAAGCTTATGAATCGATAGTTTGCTCTGTTCTCTGAAAGGCAACGACTTCTAAACCAGATCAAATCCTTGGGTCTTAAGTCTTGTAGATGATTCTTCACCCACACTGCCAGCCATGCAGCCGTATTGACTGCAGAGGGCCTCTGGGGAATGTTACTGATTTCCTGTCCAGAGGAGACAGTTAGGGACTGAGGGGGGCGGAGGGGCGGTTCAGGAAAGCCGGAGGAAAACAGTCGAGGCGTCTCCTGATACTACATTGTTGGCTGGATGAATCCTGCGAGTTTGAACTTTCTTGTTGAAGCAGAACAACAGAATGGTTCCTCGTCTCGCTCTGTCAGCCGGACTGGATCCCCGGGGGGATCATTAAAGGTTCATTTCTCCTCGATGTGCCTCCCATCACGCTGCCCCCTCTGAATCATATCTGCTCTGCAACGTTGTCCTCCTCCACACGCTCTAATTTTGCTCTTGGAGAAAAAAAAAAAACCGAATCTCTCTCTTGACCTTTTTGCTTTCTCTTTCCAGTTTTCTCTTGTTGCAGTTTCAACTGAAGCTCTCAGAAATATCGCAAGTGTGACAAGTTACAGACATTATTCTATTCTGCTTCAATCTTGGAAACACTCAGCTAGCGTGTTCTCACTAGTGATGAGAGAGAAGTTTCTGATGTGAATTTGACTTTCCGTTGATCAGATAAAAAACCCAAGGTCATTTTACAAAAGACCATTTATCTGCTAAATTTGACATAAAACTATATTCTTGTTACTTTTAATACATTTTTTATTCATTTTGTTCCAAGTATTTTTGGAATAAGAAAGATAAACTAAGTAAAGGAAATCACCATCTACCCTAAAGACCCATGTCTGTTATTATTGTATTGTTGGGTAAGGAAATGAGCATTTAATAACATCTCTGTAAATGTAAATTTAAAATTAAGATGGTTTTCCTTGCTTTGTATCCAAGTAGCTCATTCATAAATGTATCTTGTGTAAATTTAAATCCTCGAATGGATCAGACCAGCTGGGCTATAAAGCTGCAAAGTTTGTGTATAACTTGAGATGGACACATTTTAGAACGACACCAATCTTTTCGGAGTTATACAGTAATTACCAGAGAGTGAAATAAACACAGTCCAGATTCTGCAGTGATAACACAGGAGTTCATTCATCTTCAAGTCTTTTCACAAGAGGTTTGGACATTTAAAAACTGTAAATCTGTCTTCTGAAAAATAAAACTGGATGGAGGGATGAGAAATGATCATTTATTCAAGTAAACAAAGTTATTAATGATTATTTTTAAGCATTTAGCATGGGGATGTTTATAAAATGTCATTATGATGTAAATAGTCGGTCAGACAGTGTTTAAAATTAACCAGCATGCAAACCAGTTTTAGGTTTCACATCATGGTTGAGTGTAAATCTGTTTTTACAACAAGCAGTGGATTTTCTAATGTGATTAGGAAATATTTTACATTTATTATTTATGAATGCTGTAAATGATTAATTATGACACATGACAGCAAATGAGTGTTGAGTCAAAACCTCCTTGTGAGCGCTGGGTTCTGGCGGATGCAGATGAACTCTCAAATGTCATCTTTAATTCAGTTTGTTGAACAGAAATGATTCCTTACCGAGAAAATCCTGAGTCTAATACGACTCTTCATCCATTGGTGCTATAGGATGGCTTTAAAATTCACAGCAGGCATGGTGAACATGAGCGACTGCCACTTCTGATCTCCATGGAGCTGCCACTTCAATAATATCTTCATCTGCCCGTGTGTAGTTTTCATTTGCGAGCTGTGATATGTGCTGCGAAGGTCTAAATTAGAAGATCATCAGAGCTGCCTTTGGTGAGGGAACAGCTGGCAAACCGTCGGGTCGATACGCGCCAACTCCTCTGGCTGTTTCCTGCAGAGACCATCATGCAGCCCGTCCATCTGCGGTTCCTCCGCTGCCTCCTCTCTGCTGACCCGAGTTCAGCGGCGCGCTTTCCTCTCAAACCTACAGCCGCACAGATAAAATATTCATCTGCATGAAAACGGAAGGCGCACTTGAAAGCAGCTGGCAGGAGTCTATCTGAGGACAAAACAGCAGATTGGAGGAACATGATTTCATCTAGTGAGGATGCTGAGATTTAAACAGTGTAAATGAGGTCGCTCGCTTCTCAGCTCATGGTTTTCTGAAGTTAATGGTATGTTATAAATATTGAAGAGCCACATTAGTAGTGGTAATATATTATACATTATGTTAACATTAAAATTTAAATGCCAAAAAAAAATCACAAGTTCTTGAAGAAAAACCTCTCCAGAGATACATCAGGTTATGAGAAGCATCTTGACTGTATGTATTTTGAGGAATGTATAATCTGATCCCAAAGCAAAATGATGAAAAAACATCAATCTTAACCTCTTCTTTTTTGCTAACGAGCAGAGATTTAAAGTCTCAGAGGAAAACATTCCTGAAACCATGTTTGGTAAAATGTTGCATATTATGTAACAGCTTAAAAACATTTGTATAAAATTATACATATTTTGTGGATACATAATTTTTTTTTATTAATTACTTGCACACAATTAGCTGTTCATGTAAGGTCGCTATCTATTTACACAACAAACAGTAACTGGTAAGTGGAAGGCAACAAAATCTGAAAAGTGTGGCATGCATTTGTATTGAGCCCATTTTACTGTGTTACTCTTGAATAAAATTGGCTGCCTCCAGAAGTGAGCAAACTTGTAAACAAAGTCCATTTGAATTTAATTTAGGATACTTTAACTGTTTTTGTCTTTTGCACAGAGTTTCAATGAATACATAGCAACCTGTAACCAGATAGGTATATGATTTTTGAAAACAGTTTAAATAGTTCAATTCTAAATATTTACGAGATATGAATGGTAAAAATGAGACATTTAAAATGTCATGTATAACTTGAGGTAGAATATGTTCATGTTAACTAGCCAGCCTTATAAAATCAAAAGTATAAAAGGATGAAGTTTCTTTAAATAGGTGACTCGTATAAATATCAAATCATGGACAGAAATACAGCTGTCTAAAACTTTCACAAAGCAAATGTATTCAACTATTCATTACTAAAATATTCATTACGTTCCCACTTCTTCCGTGGCTGCACTCACACAACCTGAGGAGAAGCTCTGAGGGACACGTTTGCCTTTAAATAATTATTCATTTGCATAAACATGAATAAATAATAACACATTTTTTAAAAATCCTCCGTAGTTCAAATTTAATGCAGTTTAAAGATTTAAAACGAACAGCACAGCAAGCCGGTATGACCATCAAAATGCAATTAAATTAGATGAAATCATTGTTATGTGTTATGTGTGTTATATCTAAAGGAAATGTCATTCTAATAAATGCCATGACTCGATCTTACAAAATAGATTCTTCTATTTGCATGTAAAGCAGGACACAGGCCTGATGCATGTGTTTATATGATATAATGAGGGAAATTTGTTTGCAAAGGGCAACTCATTCACTCCAAGCCTTGAAAGCGCAGAAACCCACTTAACACTGACATCTGAGCGCTGAAAAGGTTGACACGTTAACAGCCACCGACATAAAACACTCTGGTGCTTTGTTCACTGCCTGCTGACCTGCGGGTCACTTATTCAATCAGTAATTTTCCATCATCACGCCTGTGAGCTGGTTGCCAAACTGACCTACCTGCTGCTGCGAAGATTTAAAAAGCTCTGCGGCTTTTTTCATTCATACAAAATCGGCTCAAACCAATTAACTAGAAATATGCAAATGAAAAAAGATTTATTTGCTTTTGTCTTTGGAAAAAGATTTCTTTTTGCATGCTGTTTTCAGCGTTTGCATCCGGATTACTTGTCTTTGCCGAGGAATATAAGCCAGTGCTTGAGGCAGAGTGCTGTAGAGATTTGCATATTGTATCTCCTCTCTTGTTGTTGAAGTCAGCAGAGAGCAAATAAATAAATAAAGTCCTGAGCTAGAAAGGCCGGGCAGAGAACAGGGAACAAGACTTTTGCTAATTTCCTCAACCAAAAATTCATAATTAACATGTTCGACGCAGAGGCTGCAGTTGTCAAGGTAACTGATGACACTGCATTATCACTTGGCACTGCTGCACTCTCCATCCTCCCTGTTTCCTCCCATTCATCAAGCTGCCATTGAACAGATCGTAGCAGGGAGGAAAAGGGGGAGGGAGACCCTTCCCTAAAGAGCTCCTGCTTACTCAGAAAGACAAGTTTGCATCGTTTTAATCTGGTATTAACCTTATAAAGTTGATTACTGCAGCATATTATTATAGACAACAGGGAGCCCAGAATTATACCAAGGAATTATAATATTATGTATATGCTTTTGAAATGTATATATCAGTAAAAACATTATGCAGTCTCACCCTGAGCATACCAACACACTAGCATGTTATTCTAAAGGAGCAGTATTAACTACAGTTGACTTTTTGGAGCTTTACATCATGTTATAATTTTATTCCCTCATCTAAAACATACCTCTTTCATTCATTGTTGAAAAATCCTTTAATCTCCCATGGCAACCATTCAGCTGTGCAAAACGCCTGGGTGGCCATAGCCCCGCCTTCAAAACGCAGCTCCTCCTTTAATACTCCTGATATCTGGGAATGTCCACTTCAAATTGAATTCTTTCAATTGATTGTGAAATTGTCAATCACAACACAGAATCGGTTTAATGCATACCTTGCCTTGTTTTCCTGATGATAGTAACGTAACCCACATTTTATAGAAGTGATGTCATTAGGAACAGCTAAAACTATCAGTTCGTAACACAAGCTTGACACAAAATATGAAAAATAAGGACAAAAAGAAGCAAACAATCACACAAAAGCAAATAGTATTTTAATTTTTAGGAAACTAACTTATTTTGAAACCATGAGCCACCTGCTGGTGACTAATTTATATACGAGGGCTGATGAATGAAAAGAGGTATGTCTTTTCATTTTGTTTCTCACGATGCAAAGTCAAATCTAGCACTTTTCATACAATTAGAAAAAAAATCAAAGGCCTGTATTTTAAGTCCTGGCTCCTCCTGCCAGAATGGTCTGGTCTGCTCTGATTTGACAAAAATGGCATAGTGTGAGACAAACGCTCTTATGAGAGTGTGCAGCTAAAAAGTCCCAAACAGAACAATGTGTTTCATGGCGATGCTGCCAAGTCCAGGAGGAAAAGCCTGGACTACAAATGAGACACTGCAGGCAGTACAGAGGCAGACTGCTCTGTGGGAGATAACTCCTTTGTTTATCCGGTTTTGATTCATTCTGAAATATCCACACAAATTAAAGTCTGCTGTACTGTGGAAAAGTCCCGTCTAATTTCTTTATATTTTGCTTCAAAGGAGCCAACCACCCGGCGTTCCTTCAGTACCCAAGTACCTCTTTAAAACAGCTTCCTAAATTTTTTAAAGTTTGCAAAGGGAAAATTGCAGACTTCTAAAATGTTAGATTTGATGTCATTGATGTACGCAGTTCCATTGAAGGTACACCTACTGACTTGTTTTGAGTCAAGCCGAGCAATAAAGGTTTGACGAGGATGTTTAATTACTCCCCTGGAATGAATCATCACTCTTTCAAAAGCTGCATCCAAATCACAAGGAACTTCCTGCTCCGCTTTCATGTTGGTATTCAGCAGGGACTGTCATCAATGCAGCTGCGAGTGAAACCCCAAACCTCTATGGGCGGTGTTATTTTGGAGCGACTGCCTTCAGTGGGTCTAATTTCAGACATTTAGTGCAAAGTCTTTATGGATGGTTCTAGATTTAAAGCAAGAACAAAAAGACAGACAAAGATTAAATGTGTTGTAGTTTAGAAGGCAAATAAGATGTTCGGTATATAAATTCTTGTGCCTCAAGTGAGAAACTTTAGCAGCCACTGCTAAAAATTACAGATTAAATTTAGTGGTCATTGCTAAAAACTACATGCAGAAACATACAATTCAAGTTGAAAGCAAAAATAATTACTATCGAAGAAGACAGTACATTTTCTCAAGTTAAATACATCAGACAACACACAAATATGTTAACTGGAGGGAGAGTCATTGCTCACACTGAACATTTTGATTAGAAATATTATTGAAATGAATGGTGCATAATGTCAAAAACCTCAATACTCTCTTTCTTTGTACTACAAGGCCACAGCTTTTGCAAAGTCAAAGGAAACTGTTGATACAAATGAAACAGGCTGGCCGTGAGCAATACGAAAAGGAATCCTGATAGGTCTGCTGAATACCTGGAAATAAAACTCCACTTTGCTGAATCAAAAGCAGCTTCAGTGTTAATGGAATTCAGCACTACAGGATGATAACAGAGTCTTTCAAGAACTTTGTACAAGACGTCCTCTTCCCAGTAGCTTAAAGAACCCGATTTTAACTTGACTGTATCTGAAATACAAATATAAGTGAGAGCTGAGTGGATGATGGAAATGAAACAGGCCGGCCATGAGCAATATAAAGTAAAAAAATTGGGTACATTCCTGGAAGTAAAACGCCAGTCAGTGAAGGGATGTATTGCTTCATTAACAGCAAGTACATCATGTTATGTTCCATTTGCCTGAGATTTACCAGTTACACTAGCAAGGCAGAAAGCATAGGTGTTGTGCAAACTACAACTAGATATGCACAAATATGTGACCAGTATATTACAGTTTCAAATAAACTATTAATATTTTATACATGTAATGGCCATATTTTATATTGAGAATGGGAAAGGTGAAGTATGTGGAGTTTCTATACTTATGGGAATGTTCCACTTGATTCCTCCACCTTGGAATACACTCCTACTTCCACAAATAAAAGAGACCAAATGTTTACCAAAAGTAATCCAATATCTGTGTGCAGCAGCTGTTTCTACAGGCCTATTGATGAAAACAATGCATACAAGAACAGTTGCCTTGCAGTTCTTGGGTCTTTCTGCACATTCTCCCTGTTCATGCTTGGGTTCTCTCTGGGTACTTTGGCTTCTTGCCACAGTTCAAAAACATTACAATTGGGTTAATTGGTCTCTCTAAATTGGTGTGTGAGTGTGTGAAATTGGTGTGTGAGTGTGTGAAATTGGTGTGTGAGTGTGTGTGTACATGTTCTGAGTATCTTTGTGTTTCCGTGATGGACTGAACATCTGTTCACGTTGTACCCTGCCTCTCACCCAGGGGTGAAAGTAGTTTTACATTTTTGGGGGTACTATGACAAAAAAAAATCTCTCTCTCTCTCTCTCTCTCTCTCTCTCTCTCTGTATATATATATATATATATATATATATATATATATATATATATATATATATATATATATATATATATATATATATATATATATATATATATATATATACAGACTGTTCCTACCACTGTGCAATGATTAATACATGAATAATCCTAATGAATTAATAGTAATTAAAAATGATAGTGGATCATTTATACCACAGCAGGTATGGAAAACCACAAAAGCAAAAATTAAATCATATACAAATCTATTAATCTCTTCATGTTAAATAAATAAAAAGTATAACGTTTTATTTAAATATTTATGTCAGCTCGAGTCATGCAGATCTGATCTAATCATTTCCATAGCAACGATCAGAAGCAAGGCGTGGCACCAGAAGTCCAGTGAGCTCACTGATGAGGTCATAGATGACATTATGTACATCACAGTAGATCAAAGAAGTTCTAGTGCTTGAATACTGGAATCTCTAAGCATCAGTCAGGATCCAGACATTTCTTGGAGTTTCAGATTTGTTTATAGCAACAATGTTCAGTTTTGTTCCCCTGATTTTCCCGGTTGGTTGGGGCATCGGATATGCCGTGACGACTGGGATGAAGAAAGTGTGCGATCGTTTCTTCCCAGGGAAGGATTCCAATGAAGGATACGATCAGGAAGAAGAGGACGATCCGTTTTGGAAAGGATTTCCATCCACTTCCAAAGAACAAACCGACCCGGCTGGGGAGGTTTGTTCTGAGATGATGGTACAGAATGAGGCTGAGACTGCAGTCGCAGAAAAATCTAACCCGGCTGGGGAAGATTTGTCTGCAGCTGATCTCGCAGCCGAAGCTGTGGCTGAAGTGACAGCCAAAGCTTTGGTTTTGCTGGTCCCATCCTTGCAGGAGAGTCCTCTGAAGGCCACGTTTACAGGGTCCTTTGACAGTGTTGAACATTTGTCTGAAAAACCATCTCTGAACGTAAAGATTTCCGTTGATGTCGAGGTTTCCTGTTCTCCTGGAGCTAACTCAGAAGATAGCGTTGGCTCGGATCTGCTAGATGTAGGAAGGACATCTGCAAGACCAGGACAAGCAGAGGAGAACTTCTTCAAGTTCTCCGATGAGCTCCAGAACAGCTGGGTGAACGCTGCCTTCCAGAGCATCCTAAACCTGAGCGTCACCAAGCGGTGTCTCGCTAAGGAAAGGGTTTTTCTGGAGGCATCGTCCATCCCCTGCTGTGGGAGTCTCATCCTCTCAGCTGTCCGTCAGCCCGGCAAGCATTTTAGTCAACAAGACCTTTCCCCAGTTCTGATGGAGCTGAGGGAGAAGAAGCTGCCATCAGGCGTGGGAAAGGACTACGACTTAAAAAGTTTGCTGGAGTCTGTGCTGGTCTGGCTGGATTCGTTTGGCGGTGACACAGATAGAGAGTTGTACGACAACGACTCCTGCTCTAACTGTGGAGCCACTTCCCTCAGGCTCCTGAACAACAGCGCCATGATTGCCCTTCCACCGGTGTTATTTTCAACCAGTATATCTATACTGCTTGAATACTGGTTGGATTTGGCATGCAAACGCCGTTGTTCAGGGTGCGGGTCACCTTGGCAGAAAAAACATTGCCTGACCGATAACAAGGTCCTGGTATTTTTTCTGCACAGGTTGACCAGGAAGCACCAAACCAAAGCCACTCAGACCATCGATGTGCCTGCAGAATGTGGGACGGAGACGTACCACCTGTCCTCCGTCATCTGTGGGGATCCTAAACTGACAGACTTCTACTGTTATGTAATGAAGGGAGAACAAACCGTGAAGGCAGACAATGAGCATGTCTTCACTGCAGACAGCGACTGCAGTGAAGACATGCTCAACAACGGTTTCATTTACATTTACGAGAAGAGATGATCAGACACCAGAGGACAAAAGGTAAAAAGATTTGACAGGTTTCTTGTTTGCAGGTTTCTCTCCGGGCTCTCCGGCTTCCTGCCACAGTCTGAAATCTCCACTGAAATAATCCAGTAGGCAGAGGTGGACCATGGAGGCGGGTCCAGCGGGTGGCGCCGGTGCAGGGGGCAAAGAGCACTGGGCTTTGCAGACAGACAGACAGACAGACAGACAGACAGACAGACAGACAGACAGACAGACAGACAGACAGACAGACAGATAGATAGATAGATAGATAGATAGATAGATAGATAGATAGATAGATAGATAGATAGATAGATAGATAGATAGATAGATAGATAGATAGATAGATAGATAGATAGATAGATAGATAGATAGATAGATAGATAGATAGATAGATAGATAGATAGATAGATAGATAGATAGATAGATAGATAGGTAGGTAGGTAGGTAGGTAGGTAGGTAGGTAGGTAGGTAGGTAGGTAGGTAGGTAGGTAGGTAGGTAGGTAGGTAGGTAGGTAGGTAGGTAGGTAGGTAGGTAGGTAGGTAGGCGTTTTATATATATATATATATATATATATATATATATATATATATATATATATATATATATATATATATATATATATATATATATATATAAATAAGCTGGGTAGCTCTTGAATTGCTACAAAGTAAAGCTGTATTTCCTCCCTCAGCCCACTGGCTGCAATGTTCACACCTTGAGATGCCATGAGACCTAAATCCTGAACATTATGGCATGGATGCATCCCAGTTTTCCATGTCTGGCATATAATAATTCATTTTATATTTTAAACTGGTTCTATTGATCCTGTGTCCAGACAGAGGGATAATCAGTAGCCCAGCATCATGACCTGTTTGTTCTGAAGATCCTGCAGCTTCCGCTTCTCTTCCTAACATGGCGCCTCCTCACCCTGACTCTCATACTGACAGGAGGAACCACGGAGCTCTGTTAGGTTAAAGCTCATCTTCTGAGGTTGGGATATTTTTACTCCAATAGGTTCCAGAGGAATCACCTCAAACCAGATATTGGACTTTTCAACAGTGGAGCTATAAAGGTTGAAAAATTTTATTATTTTAGAGAAAATCTCATCGACATTAACATTTCCACTAAATAAGAGGCAAAACACAAAGTTGTTTGATAAAGGAAAAGCCTCTCAGACTCTGAGCCCGACAGCACCAAACTATTTTTTTATATTAGACAATTTAATTTCACATAATTATTGCGGTAGAAGCAATTTGTTTGTGAAATACCTAATGAAATGTATTTACGTGTTTGATGTTTGTTGTAAATGACATATAATCACAAAGAACGAGGTAAGTAGTAAAAGTTTGTCGTTTGTTGAATGTTCAGAAATTACAGCGGCTGTAATGAGCCAAGACAAAGACAAACAAAGGTAAAACAACCTGAACAGGTGATCAACTCTAAACCACTCGCTCATTTTTATTCTCTGTCTCTCACTGTCATTTAAGCACACCCGTTGCCATGGCAACCTCCTGCCCCCCACAAGCCGACCAGAGATTACATTAAAAACATAACATTCAGTCCGTTACGATATCAGGTTTTCAGGCTAGATATTTATTTTGAGAGGCTTTTCATAAGCCTCTCATGAACACAGCGGTGGTTGATTAGTTAATTTTAAAACTCCTGCTCGTTATGGAACCGAAACGCACAGAATTGCGCAACACCTTGTTGAAACAATAATCACTGAGATTATTATTGTTGATGGATCATTAATTTGAACACGTTTTGTTGATTTTTGTTGTTGTTGTTCTTTAATAAAGATACGAACGTTCTGGTAAGGACCCAGGGGAGGACGTGCTGCTCTCATCGGTTCAGTTTGTCACCTCATGCTGAGATCGACTCAAAACCCTCAGCATGTTGCAGCCCTGCTCTATAGCACGAACAGTTCAGAGACCATATGAAATTGGAAAAAAAGTTATTTAATAACTGATTAAGTCGTGTTTTAGACCGTTCTTGAAAAAACTAATCAGTCACGGCTAATTAGTGGGTGAGCTCACAGCTGCACAGTGAACCCACTGATTAGTGGGTTCACTGTCAGTGGACAGCCGCTCCTCTCTTGCAGGTACTGCGTACCCCAGCTAAATCTTTTAGGGGTACGCAGGACCCTGCCGTACCCCTTTACTTTCACCCCTGCTCTCACCCAATGACCTCTGGGGATGCATCAACTTCCCGAAGTGGATGGCTGACAGTTAGGACATAAAGTAGTCATGAACTGTAAGTAGAGGCTGACCATGCAGTTTGTACCGGGATTTGCAATTATTTCCCAAAATTCAACCACTTAGAACTTCTTTATCCAAAACCGGCTGTTTAGTCACAGCAGTAAAGTCGATTAATGACTGATGAATGTTTTGCTTAGTCCATAAGTTAATGAATTCGGCGGAGCATTTCCGATCAGCACATTAATATTTACATGACATGTCACAAGCGCGACTTTGCCGGGAACTTACGCTTTCAAATCTGACAGCCAATCAAATCTGATCATCGGAACTGGCCGCTTTAGGATTGGTTATTCATTCCCAGCAGTTTGGGAATGCGAACGTAGGCAAACGCCACATTAACCAATCAATGAGTTGGCCAGGGAGCTCAGCAGCGCTCAGAGAGAGTAACACGTTTCAGTGAGGCAGGCGGAGCAGCGGCAGCAGCCACGTACGCGGAGCCTCGGTGCGGGTCAGACGTTCACCGCAGCGCCCGCACTCAACTAACGTGACAGGATTACTGCGCAGACACGTCCGTCCTCCCCGCTGAGGTTATGCGCTTCTAACTCTGCTTTGTTTTTGTTTTCCTTGATTTCTGTTTATGCTGGAGGAGAAACGTCACTGCGGCTAACCAATTCCCCCTGCTCCAGAACTGGGAATTTACAATGAAACATGTAAGGTGACACGTTTTCTTTCACCACGCTGGGATCACAGAGGGAACCGAGCGAAGATAACAAAGGTAAAAACAAACACGTTCCCTGTTTGTCTTGTTAGTTTAAGGGAATGTTAAATTAGAGAAGATGTTGTTAAATGTTGACTGCTTTTCAGGTGGCAAATGTCATTAAAGCACTGCAGGGATAACAGAGTTTATTCACGGGTAAATGAGTCGTAGAGGTTTTAAGTGATGGCACATTTTAAACCTGTTAAGGCGCATGTGTGGCACTGCAATGTCTGAGCGCTTCACTGCTGAGCTTCTGTTTATTAACTGAGACGATTAAAAAAAAAAAAAAATTCCCTCCGCATTGTGGATCAGTTCTTGCGAGCTATTGTCTCCCACTCCGCCTCTTTTAAAGGGGGAAAATGGTGACTGGTGCCGCATCTCTGGGATCAGCATCCTCTCTGCGTAAAACGGCGGGGAGGGGGGAGCTGAGGGGGAGAAGAAGCATTTCATTGCTTTCATTGTATCGATGTTGTTTGTGCTGCAGTGTGGTAGACTGTGTTTATCAGGGGGGTGTTCACTCTCATCCGCTGCCTTGCATACAATACAACACAACACTGTAACGCCTCAACATAATGCAACAAAAACCCTCCCATTTTATGTCTTCTGTGATGCTCTGAATGCAGCAGCAGCTTCCATACATTGACTCATCTGGCTGCTTAAAATTAGGGGGTTGTGTTTTCCTTCCCCTAAAAGTGTGTTTTCCGCAATGTAGTGGAGTTTTAAGGACATAAAGATTGATGGAACATTTGCAGAAACACTGACACACACACACACACACACACACACTCATGACTTGCTCTAAGGGGAGCATAATTGCCTCATGAATGTTAATGCATCGTCCTGATGCAGAAACACTGCAAACTAACCGCCTCCCGCCCCCTACTTTACTCTCTCATGGGCCCCACAGGAGCTGGCTAGCCTTACCTGACTTATTCTGTGCCTGTGTGAATTTGTAGGTGTGCGAATGTGTGTTTGGGTATTCATCCGTGTAGGTGTGTGTGTGTGTAGGTGCATGTTTGTGGATGATATCACCCTGCATATTGTTGCGGGGCCATGTGTGGTTGCGGATGTGTTTTAACTAGGATCATTAGAGCAGCACACCTACACCTGTCTCATCCAGTCCCTGAAGTGAGGGTGCATTAGGGAACTGCTTCCCATCCTCTGTAATTCAGGCTCTTCATGGTTCACTTTAGGCCGCATAAAATAGTTGGTGTGAAAACTGCAGAACAGTAACAAATGGAAAATGTGTTGAAATTCACCTGTTTGTGATCTCCTTTTAAAAACACACTTTCATATTTCTTTTTTATAATGAAGCTAGCTTTAATAAAAACATCCACCGGTATTTGCTGAATCCTGTTTAGTGTTCCTGTTCAGGAATACACATAAACAGGCATAAAAGTCTATTAAAGGGCCGGCACACACACACATGAAACAAACAATCATGCTTTCCCATCATGCTTTGGATGATGGGAGAAAGATAGAGCACATAAAAATAGAAAGAACATCCAAACTTGAATCCAGGACCTCATTGTAATGCGAGAAGCAGGCTGACTTCTACATTATTGTGCAGTCTCCAATCGCAACATTACAGAAAAAATCAAAAATCAAAGTCCCAAGAGCCAAATTGAAAGTTACAAATTGCTCATTTTGTCCTGACAGCTGCCTTGGCAAAACTTCATTTTTTAATTATAGCAAAACCAAACAGAAAGTTAAATGAGTATTTTAGATGACATGTGAAAGTATTGATCACATCAGTAATTAAACACAGCTGGCAGCGAGTATAAACAGGCCGCGGGTCGATTTGCACCTTTACTAATTTGCAGCCCCATTTGCCCATCACGACCCCGTTTCATTTCGCACATGCAAACTAATCATTTTGTGCCCTGAATATTATTTTATTTATCTTGATAATTAAATATTTGATTAAAAAACATGGTCATACAATCTTTTTCTTTGAAGATTGCCAGACTGAAACCTCTTTTAGATAGACGTTGAATATTAGAGATGATCAACTAAGAATTATGTTTGTAAAGTTCTGATCTGTCGACACTAATTTTAACCAATTCTGGTTCCTTTTTAAGAGCTAAGAGGTAATGGAACAGCATTCAGAGTATTTCTTCCATCCTTCATGTGGTCACATTTTAAGATGTCTAATCTGTTAATTGTTGTACATCTGCCTTAATAAACGAAAACACGCCATTTGGTTGGATTTTTTCTACATAATTATTTTCTGAATTTAGCTGGGATTAATGGATAGGTGTACCAAAACTGGCTCTCGAGTAAAATACTTTATGTTCAGTTGTATCTGACATCTCTATTTAAAAAAAAAGAAAAAAAAAAGATTTGTGATAATCTCAATAGAAAATTTTAAGTTTGTACCATATTTAGTTTAGCCAGAGCTTTCACAAAATCATTTAGCTGATGGAGCACCTTTTGTAAACTTTGTTCAGCCTTCCTGTTTTCTGCTGGAAGTGTCGCTCTCTCACACAGACATGCTCAATATGTTGCAGACAATACATTTCACTTTTATATCATTTCTTTTTTCTCTGTGCTTCTGCTGACTTCAGTTCTCAACGACTCACTGATGAGGAAAATGGTTAAATCTGAGTCTTCTTCACTCAGTAACAGGTTTCACTCCAAAGAGTGTTGCTCTTTGGCGTGAAACCCCCTAGTAATAGTTTGTATGCCACCACATTATAGTAAAAGTTCCCAGGCTGTTGCAATAAGGTCACTTTTCAAGGTTTTTATCAACACATTCATTGAGTAAATGCTGATATTTGATGGCAGATCTTGAGCCAAGAGTATCTCAGTAAGGAAAATATTCCTGATGATTTTTTTCTGACCAACAGATGTTTCTTTTTCTTCAAACAAAGTCACATGAATAAAACTTGACATAAGAAAGCACACAAAAATGGCCATGAAGAGGGTCCTCTTTGTCTCCTAGAGGACACGCCCTGCGTATGACAGTAGTTGTGAAGGTCAACTATTAACACTTTTACTGCCCTATTAAGAAATGTTAATGTAGTGAAACTTTCAATTAAAAAATTTAAATCCGGCGTCTCATTCATAACAACACTATTTGCTGCCAGTTGCTAAAATGAAACAAATGAATAACTCACTTTGTGAAGTGATAGATCAGTTGTTTTGTTTCTTGATTGATCCTTAAGAGAAACAATAAAAACGGTCGTCACACGCTCTTTCTGAGAGCCGCTGAGTCACACCAGCGTCCTGAATGAGGCCAGAGCGAAAAGCCCTGCTGGACCCAGGTGCCGCCAGAGGACATGTTCAGTTTGAGTGAGGGGCGTAGCTGCACGCGATTATGCGATTTGTGCAGCACTACAGCTGAATGATCACACTTTCAAGCTGTTTGTAAGCCTCTAGACGCCTACCTTTGGGTGAAATCAGCAAGTTCTCACCCACTCTGTGCAGGCTGCTTGGAAGGCATCCTTGGAAATGCAGGGAATCACTGACAGGAGAGCGAGCAGGTCAGAGAGTTTGTGTAGCCTCCTGACGATACGTTCTGCAGCTTATAAATTGGTGATATAACTATCAGACTATCAAAGTGAGATGTGCTGCTTTAAAATGCAGTCTGTTCTGGGTTCTATTTTTCAGTTGCATTCTTTAATTTCCTAAAAAAGCAGACTTGTCAGGGGTTTTAAATGGCCGTGCTTTCTTTTATGATGGGTGACTCCAGCTCTCCTATAGATTGCTGGGCCTGCGAGCTCATTCCCAGCGAGCTGGAGGAGGTGGATCGTCTGCAGCTTTCACCATTCATCATGGCTGTTTTGTGAGTCAGTGGTGATTAATCTGATTGGTGGTGTTCAGGCTCCGTGTGCCCCAGAGAGTACGCCGGGAACGGGCTTATGTGCCGAGCTAAATGGCCTCAACTGCGTTTATGCTTTCGACTTTCGGAGCGTCTCAGGTGTGCGCGTCAGAGCCGGACATGTGGGAACATGGCTGGTGGTGTAGTGAGCGCAGGGCCTCCTTTAGGAACAAACATTACCATGTTGGTCAGTGACTATTCCACCTGATTCAACATCTGTGGGTGTAAGCTTCAGACTATGAATTTTAAAACAGGCAGTCTTAACCCTTCACTATTAAACAGCAGAAGAATTTCCGGTAAAAAAGGGATAAGATGTAAAACTCTCGATCTTTATATGGACAAATTATTGTCTGTTTTTATAATTCTGTTTTAATCTAGTTAAAGAGTTTTCCTTGAGCTAAACCAGGATACATTTTACCCGGAAATGGTTAACATGAGAGTTTTTAATGGTTTCTAAAAAAAATTGGAATAGATTCAAATAGAAATGTTGACTTTTGGGTGTCAGTTAGTCACTGAGCTTTCATTATGAATATTATAGCACACTATTTCTAAATTATAAAATGTTATTTTCAAGCAGTTAGAATGTTTTAGCAACATAACAGGTAACGGTTTTATCTTGTCGGAACATTTCAGGTCTGACTCTGACTAAACACTGGCAGTTACTGGTACCAGTCATCATTTTGGTGACAGCTTGCACTGCCTGGGGTTTCCAGGAATTTCTGGCAGGAGCTTTCAATATTTTAAAGTTTGAGTATTTGTGAAATCTATTTGGGGTCCATCAATGGCTCTATTGACTTGATTTGGGTTAAAGTTATTAGTTTTCTCAATGTGAATAACAACTAGCTGAGGATAAATCTGTACTGAATGGGTTTTATGTTCTACTGTAGAACCAGGAGCAAATGCATTTGTTTTACTTGTAGGTGATGTTGGATGATGCTACTTTCTCAGGATTCACTATTCATAGTTGAGCTCCCCTATAATAACAAAAAAAAAAAATCAAATCATGATAAAATTATTGGAAAATAGTCAAACTGACAACATCAGTACATTTAAACTTTAGTGTCAAGGGAATCAAAATAATGCATCAGGTATGAAGATCTGCTGCAGGGAGACTTCAGACGGGCTAAATATCTCATCGGCATCCGAAGTGTGAATTCCATATACCAGACATATAATATTACTCCTTTGTGATAAATAATATTGGTTATTTGGGATAAATAAAGTATTTTTGAGTTTGAATTTAGATTTGAAATAAAACTTCACACAATGATATTGACAGCATATGATGCAGTTTTAACCTAAAGACTTTCATGTTAGGGTAAGTGCTCACTGTAATCTATTCTTTATTGCTCATTTTTCCTTCACTTTCAATATATGAAATTGAAAAAATGATTAATTTCCTAAAACAAGAATAAGTTTTCATCAAACATTACATCCCATAAGAAAAAAATGAAATCATTTCAAGAAAAAAGAAATCAGTTTAACCTGGTTTAAAAATGAAGCAGCCCAAAGATAAAAGGTAATAAAACGATCTGACTCAATAATGTTGAGTTTTTCCAATTTCTTTTCTTGTATTTATCTATAAAACATAAAGCCACATTACTTGGTTGTATAATAGAGTGAATAAGTTCTTGTTTGCTTTTTGGCCACACTTAAATGTTTCAGAGCCTCAAACACATTTAGCAACCACAGTTTGTTGATTTGATGATCATTTTCTGAAATGATCTGTTATAGACCAGATGTATTCAAAATGACTCCTTAAGTTCACAGTGACTTTGTTTCTCATCTGTTCTGAAATGTCTGATGTTTGGGATAAAAAAATTTTTTTCTGCTTTTAGAGATCGTTTGTCTACTTCATGAGTAGATTAAATAAAATAATAAGCACAGACTATCTTTGTCTACTAGGATAATTTTTCTGATCTGAAACACGAAGAAGCAAGAAGAGAATAAATGTGATTTTGTCTTTTATTAATGAATGCTACAACAGAAGTTGTAACCACTAATGAACAATTCTTTATGAATCCCTAGCTGCTTTTTCAAAGTTTTTCCAGCATCCTGCATGACTGTTTCTATTCGAGACAGTTCTATGAAAGAAAATGGAGGTCAGCAGCTGATGCAGAAGGGCAAATAAATCATCCAAAATACCATCTAATTAAAAATAACTTCAGCAGCTCGTGTCATGTAACCAGAAATTCACATCAGTCGTAAATAAGGACGGAAAGCGTATAAACACACTGGAAGTGATTTTCATGCCTTGATGCATTAGATGTAATTGGCAATAGTAAACCTTGCATGGCTGCACAGAAGTGACTCCAGTCACAAGGTTACTGTGAATACTCTTTCACTCTTGACTGGTCTTTATTTTTGCAAGACGAACGTCCCTTTCTGTACACAATTAAACGCTTACGTATTTCCAGAATATAAACGTACATAAATGTTGACAGCAAAAGTGGGGTTTACATTCGCACTGAGGAAAAGGATTATTTTTATCTACCTAACGCCCTGAAACAGTAAAGCACTTGAAATAAAAACAAAAACCTGGTGAAGTAGGAAAGAGGTTGAGTAAAGCAGGCAGCAAATGCTGCGAGGTGAATCCGTGTCAAGAGTAACTATGCAATATGCAAATGTTTTAATTAATTACATCATTCCCGCTCAGCTTATTAATCCACATGCTCTCTTCATAACTGTGAAGCAGATCTTGACAGCCACTATGAACGAGGACAATTGTGAGACATCTCACACACTGATTTTTTTTTTTTTCACTCTTTGCTGTAAAGTCCCAAAGCTGCCGCCCTGCAAAGCCACTATTTCTTTGAAAAGACCATCGACTGAAAAATTAGTCAAACTAATCCATGTGATAATTATTCCACTTTCCTAGGGAAAAAAAAGAGGTGCCATTTTTTTTTGGAGACGGCTTTGGAGGGTGAAAATGAAACATCCTGTTTTGCAGTCATGTATGTGCAGCAGTGGGATGTTTGCCACACAATCCAATCTGTTGAAGATGGTGGATGAGCTTGGCAGAAAGACGGGCCTCACACATCTGCTCCTCCCTCACAGCCAACTGGGAGGCGCCGGTCCAGCGAGGAGCGTTTTCATTTTCTCATTCTGTTAGCAGTCCACAACTTCAGGCCTGAGTGCCATGACTAACCTCTTGGTAAATAATTAGAGTTGGAGCAGCGGCACTTGGTGGCCACTCAGCTTTGCTCGAGCTGCAGCACCAACAAGACAAGTCAATAAACGCTCTTAGCAGGAGAAGAGAAAGCTGCAAAGTCAGAATCTACAGCTCAGAAACAAAACATTGTGAAAACATTGAAGGTTTTTACTGTGTGCAGGAAGGGCTGTTTATTTTTGCTAAATTAAATCCAGTCAAAGAGGGAATGAGAGTAAACATCATGATGCTGCCACCGCCCTGCTTCATAGCTGAAATGATGTTCTCAGGTTTTTCAGCTTCCTGAAATGTTAATAAGGTTATTAAGAGCAAATGCTTCAGAAGCTTTAGGGTTCCCATATGTGAACTTCTAAATTTGACTAAGGCAATAAATGCAATTTTCTATTACTTTATTTTTTCGTTATCCTGGCGTTTAGAGAATATAAATAATTTTGACATATCTTGATGACAATAAGCAGGAAATGCTTTTCATACAGTATAAAAACGTCTGATTTCAACTGTATGTTTTATAATTAAAAAACGTATAACCTATTTTAAATCCTTTTATAAATGCAGATATTCAGAGATTTGCTTGATTCAGCTCTGACCTGCTCATGACATTTAATATGTTCCTCCTTTGTAACTAGTCATTCATTTTAGATTCAGTTTTTTAGATTCAAAACCACATTCAGATTGTAACCTTGCATATTTTTAATGTCACATATTTGACAGAGATCCCATTAAATTGCTGAAGTTTGAAGTGAATGAAATTATGAACTGTTTTCAGCTGCTGAGTGAGATTTCTGTAGTATCAGTTTAAGCACATCCAAGGATCATGCTCAAAATACCAACAGTACATTCATATTTATTTATATTTATTGCATTTGGGCATAAAATAAACTGGGTATTCTTTGTTTAGTTATCATTTATCTGGCATGTCCTTCAGTTTTATACATTTTGTCAGGTAACAACTTCAAGCTTTAAGCTATTTTTATTGGAATTTTTTAAAGCAGAGCAACACAAAGGCAAGCATTTTGAATGGAGATTTTTTTACAAATAAAAATGTTAAATGTTTGTGTAGATATGTAGTTAGTACGTTTCTACCTGCCGTTACAGGTGGATGTCTTTTGGCAAATGTCTGCACTTGTTGGCTCTTTCTCATGAATGTGCCATTTTTTTATATCCATTCTTTCTAAATAGCTCAGATTGGATGTTGAGCTCCAGTGAACAGCGTTTCTTTTATAACCCTTACTTAAACCTCCCAATTAGATTAACATCTAAGTCTTTCACATGAAAATTGTTTGATATCCTGCAGTGGTTATCATATTATCACTATCTACAATATAAATATCAGCATATGACTGTACACGAAGTTAGAATCCTTTTGTTTCATCCTCTGTGTGAGTGAGTTTCCAAAGTAGGTTAACAGGCACCAAATACATCTGGTATAGTTACTGTATTTAATATGTGTACATTCATTCATTCATTCTTGTTATGTTTTGTTTATTTCCATCTGAAGATCGGTCGTGTTCAATTTGCTCTGATTTGAACATAAACTGACTTCAGCTCAGGGCTGCATGGTGGAACAGTTTGTAGCGCTGAAGGTTCTGGGTTCACATCTGGGTTTCTGCAGGAAGTTTGACTTTTCTCCTTGTGCATGTGTGAGTTCTCTCCGGGTACTCTGGTTTCCTCCGACAGTCCAGAAACATGACTGTAATGTCGGGTTATTCGTAAGAACAATCAGGTACCGACTATGGAGGGAGGGATGAGTTCAGCGCCATCATGACTCAGACATGCAGTGAAAGTATAATGGAAAGTAACAAGTTACTTTTACTCATGTAACCGTAATTAAATAAAAATGTTGCATATTTGAACATTTTAAAGACATTTTTAAAGTCTGAACTTTAGCTTTTACTTGACTATATTATGTGTTCGATATTGCAGTCAGTTTGGTTTGGAATCTCATCCATGACTAAAAATGTTTTTATTTCCATCCATCTGATATTCATCCATCTTCAGATGGATGATATTATTTCCATCCATCTGATATCCATCTGATGCCAATTATTATTGGCATAATAATTGGTTATTATGCCAATTATTATTATCGCATAATAACCAATAATAATTGGTTATTATGCGAAATAACCAATTATTTCGCATAATTGGTTTTGGGCAATTATGTGAAATAATGCCCCAATTGAATTATTGCCTGTTTAAAAGAATATGAAAATGTGCAGTAGTTTAATAAATAGTGACAATGTAGCAACAGTAAGGAGTAAGTACAGATGATAAAATAAGACCTTTTGAATAGTGGCTCTATGAGGCGCGTTTGTTGATCTAATTGTACAAATTCCAGTTTACAGGATTAAAACTCAGTGCAGGAATAGAAACAGAAACGTCTAAATGTGTGACTGAGAATCAGTTAGGATTCCTAGAATGTGTTTGTTTCTGTCCTCAGAAGCACTTTAATCACACGCTTTTATTGTGTTTTAAAGGGCCTTTTCATTATTCTTTTAATTAAACGTATATGGTGTTTAATTAAACTTTACTCCTTTAGCTACTGCTAACTCACTAGCTAAGCATCGCTCCAGTATCTCACACAGATTAAAACAAAAACTACTGAATTGTGACGACAAGAAGGAACTGTAGTTAAACTGAGAGAAAAGCCGATTTAAGGGTTTTCATATCCGCAGCCATGTTTTGTCATGTTGGAGATTGGCAACAGACCCCCACCTTCCTGCAGGCAAACTGGATGAATCCATGTTTTGTTACTGGACACATTTTAGGGTTTGGATTTCAATGTTGTGAGTGAAATCACTTCCACTCTAGCTCTAGTTTTACGCTCTTTTAATCCCTGTATTTTGATATATTGGACAAATATAATGCTTAGTGCACAATATGTGCATTAACACAAACCCAAACAGTTAGTCTGAACAGTGCACAGACAGTTCAGGTTTTCAACAAGCAGATCGCCCTCCATGAAAAGCCGTTTTTCATCACTGTGTGCAATAACAGACAGTTAATGGAGGCCTGGACCTCGTGGAATACTTCACTCTTTATGTAGTCATCTGAAAACCAGGGTGCATTTATGGATTTTTATTTTGAAGCTTGTTTTGTTTCATCGCTGCATCAGTGGACAACACAAGGGCAGTGCATTGACCTTTATGGACAGAGTTCACCGCGCTGAAGGCTCTGCAAGCTTCGCCCCACTCCATATTAGAATACAGAGCCACGCTGTTGCAAGTCCTGCTGCTGCTGCTGCTGCTGCTGCATGCCCTTATGCACTGGCTCTCTTCCCAGCATGCTTCATAGAGGGGAGGTATCAGGAGGAGGGGGTGAATGGAGATGAGAGGAGGCAGACAAAGGTTGAGATTGTGGGTAAAAACAAGCGGTCAGAGGAGGTGGATGAAAGAAAGAGGTGTAAGAGGAGGAACTGAGTGGATGAGGACGAGTAAACTGAGAGCAGATTCTTTAAAACATGCTAGTTTCTGAGACTATGGCTGACTGAACAGTGTTGATATGGATGTTAGACAGCACAGCCACGTTTTTTTTATTTATTTTTTATTAAAATTTGTGGCGCATTTGCAAATATCCTAAACATGAAATGAGTAGATTCTTTCAACGTTACATTTTTTGTCCTCTGTTGTTGTTTTACATTATCTCTTTTCAGTGGTGCTAAGCTATTCCTAGTGAAACACTCCAACCCACGCACAGCCAGGGAGGGAGGGAAGGAGTGAATGGATGGATGGAGTGAGGAAAGATAGTGTTTGTGCCATGACGGAGGGGGTCACCGCCTGTCAGGGAGCTTTTGTGTCTTTAAAACTCATGTGCTGTTGCCAGTGGAAGTCAGTCATGCACACAACATGGAGACAGACTTACAGTGCACCGTAAGCACGACCACACATGAACAACATCTATACTTTAGTGCTTAAATGCACACACTCTGTTTTCTATTCTGGTTAATTAATGCTCCACTCATTATTGATTGGCTGAATTCTGGGTCTGTATTTTTATTTAATAAAATGTCAGAGCAGTAAAACTGATTTGTACAGTAATTGTTACAATGCATTGCAAAATTATTGATGTTTGTTGAACTTTTTTGAGTTTTTCCACATTGCACTTATAATGCGACTAAACACACTGTTAGTATGGTGACACATGGTGGTGGCAGCATCATGGTGTGGGATTGTTTATCTCTGAATGGTGTTTGGAGGATGAATGGAGCTAAATACAGAGCAATCCTGGAAGAAAACTTGAGAGGCTGCAGAGCTAGAGGCGTTTATTGCATCGTTTATCGTTATCGTAAAAAAATGCCTAAAAATGCCATCATAAGACTTTTGATTAACCCTCATAGCACTTAATTCCAATTATTGATGTTTGAAAACTGTTGAAATGTAATTATACAATTTTTTCTCATTTTTTTCCATGAGTAATACATTTCAGTAAACTAGAATTATGGTTAAATGCTGTTACTACATGCAGTTTAATGATAAAAAGCACACTGGTGGCCTGAACAAGCCTGTTTCATGTTCTTGTCAAGATCAGTGTTTGTGTTTATATGGCTGTGGTTTTCTTTTAGCTTCATAGTTTTCCACTGCCTTTTGTTGGTCTATCACTTAAATTAATAATAAATAAAATGCCTCGCATTTTGTAGTTTTATGTAAAAAAAAGGAACAGGGTCCTGTTTTACGAAAATCGCCTGTTTTACTTTAGCAACCAAAAGCCTTAACAGAAACGTATGTCACTGACCGTAGCCTTGTCCATATGCTTTGCGATCTACAAGTTGTCATCCCTGTAAGTGAAGCACAATATTACAGAGACGGCAAACTCTAAAAGCTTGCATCGCTCAGGGAAGGATTACTCATACATTTAGGTTTTATAACACTCAGCGCTTAAAATAACTGCATTTTCAACTAGACCATTACTGCAGTTTAGATAAATGAATAGAAAAATATTGACATTTTGTTTGCTGATAGAAAAATACCAAGACATAGTGTTCTTCAGAGATTTATTCTCTTAAATCAGGCAGTTGCAGCTTTGACCACAAAAGGGGAATTCATTTATCTGAACAAGGTTATTACTGTTCAAAGTAGTGTAGCAAAAGCATGTGTAAAATGATTTATGATGTAAAGGTGTTAGTGACTCCTAGTGCACACTGCTAAGAGGGAGTCAGCAGGACAAATTCATGCATGTGTGTCACAAACACAGCAAGGCGAATGACCGAGATCAGCAGGGAGACGGGAGAAGCAGGAAGACAGAGGGATAACAGCGGGGATGTACATGCAGCCACACTGGCAGGTTCACCAGAAAATAGTGCAGGCAGACAGTGTGTTGGACAGACAGACTGCCAGATGAGACAGGGTATAAATTCATCCATGACATGGATCATTTTTCTTTCCAGTGCTCTTTCTGTGTTAGTTTTATTGCATCTAATACCCTACACTTCTTTACAGGCTCAACCGTTATAATGAAGAGAAAAAAATGGTTCTTCAGCTCCATGCAGAGCATAAAAGTGTTAACTTCAATGTGTTAAATCCACACTTTTATCCATGCGCTCACATATTCCCGGTTTTTATTGAATCATTACACTTGCCGCCTAGAAAGCCAGTGGAAGTTCGGCTATTTGTCAGCGGGGGCTTCTTAATTACGACATCTGAGGAAGCGGGTCGGAAAAGCCCCTGGAGGGTCGAGACACACTGATGTGAAGCCAAGCTGTCAGGGCAGCAGAGCGCCCAGAACTTTCCAGCAGAGAGGAGGACCGGCCTATTTAGGTTATTGTGATTCAGGATATAGTTCAGCTCCGACCCTAACCCCAGAACATACTGTTCTTATATTTTTTCCCCTTCACTTACATTTTACAACCGATCATTTATTTTCCAAGCTCTCCTGCTCTGCCGTCTTGTTGAGGTTTCTCTGTTTTTGGCGCCGCCGCTCTGACTGCTACAGTATCAGCTGGAGGTATTGTTGTTGCTCCAGGAGATGAGTCTTGTCCTGATGGTGATCTCATTTCTGTTTGCTCTGAAATGTAACAGAAGGATCCAAGAGTCTTGGGCGAAAGTGAAGAAAAAAAAAATACAGTAAATTCTATCTGCAATTAGCAGATGACTGATACCATAAATTAAAGCTGCTTTTTTTGTAACTGTAACCTGAAAATGAATCATAAGTGAGTTAAAATTAACAGCACTCACTGCTGGGGTATGTTTTCATTTTGAGGCGGTGTATTATTCTGACTCTGGATCCAAGTATTTGGGCTCTGAATTCTGTATTGGCTCTATCTGAGTTCATTAAGCTTTGCAAAGTGTCATTTTTGTTTAGAGGCAAAAATCCAGTTCAATGACAGACATAACAGAGGCATTAATGAGAAATGTCTTTGCAGTTACAGTCAGTCATTAGCAGAACCTGACACAAAAAATATGCTTTATACCTATTAGTGATGCACCAATACAGACATTAGGACCAATGTCAATATTAATAGTTTATATAGTCAATATTAAAAAAGTATTTTTCCAAATTATCCACATTATGAAAATATAAAATTCTATACAGACTATACAGGAACACCAAATCTGCAAATTTATCTGCAGTATGACTTTCAAAGTATAACTGTAAAGCAGCAGAATGTAGCAGGGGCATAAAAAGGTTTTTCTAATATCCTTAATAACTATGTTGCAATTAAACTAGATTTTCATTTCTAATACAGCAGCTGTAGCCGGACGCAAGTTTTTCAAGAGAGTTGTTGTTGAAATAGAAAGTTTAATTTCTTTAATTTGATCTGTTTGTTTATGTCACCATAGCAACATTTAACTATGTTTTCACATCTCGCATGCTTTTCTGCATCCCTACTTTACAGAAAGAGATTTTTCTTTCACAAACAGACTAATTTTAGTCAGTGTCACACTTGATGAATGTAACATTCTGACTCATTTCATACATTTTGTAGTCACATCAATAGTATTATAAAATAATGAGATCTTTAGAGCAGTGTGATGCTGGACCACTCCCAGCGACGAAGGCCTCATTCTGTAAACAGAACACATTCACACATCTGTGATCCATTTCTTCCTCTGTCCCTCTGTCAGATGGGTCCATATGGCATCTCTCGCGTCCCCTGCTACCTCTATCAAAGTCACATCTCTGCTGTCAGCTCCTGTTTTATGTGTGATGGTATGCTGCATTCTGAAAAGCAGGCTACATTTTGTATGACGCATGCACTTCAATTATACATCTGATGATACCAGTATAGCTGTGTAGTGGTGTTATTGCTTTCTGTTTAACGGTGGACTGCCATGCTTACAGCCCACTGCTGACATTATTGCATATATATGAGTGTATTCTGTTTAAATAATTTACTAAATTTAGACAAGACAAGTTCTGATTGGTGCTTTCGATAAAATGGGTTTGACGGAGGTGATAGGTCACAGTATGGAAAAACAAGCAGAAGCAGAGCTGACTGTTTAGACAGAAGCATAGCCTACAATCCATCTTTGGATCCGACTTTCCGCAGAAAAATATGTAATTATAATGGGAAAATGACGTAAGCCCATTCCTTAGTTTGTTCTCAAAAAGCACACAATGGGTTTTAAAGAATCTGTGATGATTGTAGGATAATTTAATTCATGTTTGACAGTCTATAAGTAGAAAAGTCTTGAAAATGCTTCCCCTTTTAGTTTTTACAAAATCAAACATTTCCTTATGTTTGAATCTTCATGTTTTAGTGTTGATTCATGTAAACTGCTACACAGTAGAGCTTCAGCTAAACATACAAGTGATGTGAACAATTTTCAGGTTTCTCTGCTGAATTTGGGGATGTCATTAAAACTTGGTGTATAAAGAAAATGTTGGTGAATATTGCGATCTTGTGTGAATATTGACCACCGATGGACACT
Source organism: Poecilia reticulata (assembly GCF_904066995.2). Classification (NCBI taxonomy): domain Eukaryota; kingdom Metazoa; phylum Chordata; class Actinopteri; order Cyprinodontiformes; family Poeciliidae; genus Poecilia; species Poecilia reticulata. The sequence continues at coordinate 25,703,179 of NC_088840.1, read as the reverse complement.
GACCTATTTTTCGTCCTTTTCCACAAGTTATTACAGACAACATATATAAATGTAGGTTTTTAATGTTCCCTCTTATGTTTTCTTGTCTTGCAGAGAGAAAACTGTGGAACCTGTGATCAAACCAGAGTGAACGACCAGATCGGGAACATCTCATTATCAAGTGGGGGAATTTTCCCAGCTCCCCTTCTTTCAACTTTCAAACTCCTGCTTTACATTTCACTTTTTTTTTTCTTTCCTCCCCTTTTTCATGGCCTGGATGAAGGATTCAGAGCTTTTTCTTTGTGTTCTTCTTTTTCTTCTCCAGCGAAACCAAAAGCAGATGCCAAACTGACTGTGTCAAAAAAAGCAAAAAACAATATTTAATGAAACTACATTTCTCTACATAATCATACAGTATCTAGTCAAACCAGCCTCAGAACCTGATTTATTTGCCAACGTGAACCTTTAAGTCCACCATCATATTAACGACTTATTTACTCCTGACTACTTAATCTTTCAGTGTTTGCTGCTCTTAATGTGAAAACTGCATGATTTTCCTGCCAAGACCATAATCAGTGCATTATTGGTTCAAAGTGCTTTATAAACAGTTTGCGTTGTGACAGAGGAAGCATGTGGTGAGAAGTGATAATTCTCTGACGGCGTCTGAAGGTTTTATTTTAAATCAGAGCGCCGTTTTGACTGACGGGTAACACAAGCCAAGTTTGACCAGATAAATCCAAGCCCGCCATCTTCACCGCCGCCGCCGCTGCTGCTGTCTCAAAAGGCTTAGACGTATACTGTCCTCTCAGTCTGCGCTGTGAAACACTGTTGACACTTTGCCTATCTCCTTCTTCCAGTTGCTTACATTAGAAAGGCTTCTCAGTCATTGTCGTCTCGTTTCTTCCATATGTTGAGCTTGATTACTGACGTGAAATCCCCCTTTATCAAGTCCCAGTGAGCTCTTCAGCATTCTTCTTTTTACTCCTGAAAAAAAACATGCAATTTAAAACCTTTCACTGTACTCATGTTTGTACGTGAAAGAAAAAAAATTTTATAAGAAGGAAAAAAAAAAAAAGATCATAACCTGAAGCCATACCGAACACCAGCCATACAGATTAACTTTTACATTTGCAAAGCTTCTCACAGTGTTTTAGAGTTTTGTTTTCTAACAAAGTGATCTTCGTCATATTGGTGCACACACACATTCAGGGAACCCATGAGGCAACTGCTCATGAAAAAAACCCAAATTCTTATGTTTGGAGGAAAGAGGATCTTGTAAGTTTGTAGTTTTTCTAACTGCTTTTTCAAGAATTGTGCAGTCGGATCGTCCGCGGCGTCGAATCGTGGCAGCCACAGCGACCACGCCGAGTTCCCCGTCTGCGTTCCGTTTTCCTCTGCGTTGACGGATGAATCCAGACAGTTTCATGTCTGTTCTGTGGGCAGAACCTCGCTGCCCTGCTAGAACCGGGCCCAAGCCCTCCTTTGTTCTCTTCTGTTGGGCCAAGCTAAACTCAGAGCAGAGACACTCGAGCAAGGGTATCGATCGCACATAAATCTGCGGCTTTTTTTTTTTTTTAAAGAAAAGTCTTCAGTTTTTAAGTTCTCGCCAGCTTCCATTGACATTCCAGTTTAATGGACTGACCGTTTCATTCCACTAGCTGCTGGAAAAACCTTTTTCCTTGAAAGTCCTGATGCTGCTCAATGCTGTTCATCTGCAGTAAATTCATTGAACAACATCATAGCTCACAGTTTTAAACCCCAGTATTTAGACCAAACTCCTAAGCATACAGACCTTTACTGATTCATCTAAGTTACTTAGTGGAGCTCATGATGGAAATTGATAGTATCTTGTAGAAGATGTACAAACTGAAGAAGCTTGTGCCAAATTCAAACTGATTTTCTTTCAGCTTGTTAAACAAAGAACTCTGAAGCTGCCATCACTGTTTACAGACACATAGCCTGGAATAAAATTATTTTCTTTCCATGTCAGATTATTATTATTATTTTTTATTTATTTACAACGGACAACAGAAGTGCCAAACTCCCAGAAGAATAGATCCAACATCGGTTCGAGCGATCTGAAGTTTACATACAGCGCTAAATGTTTACAATCCACCGTTTCCATAGCAATTTGTTACGTGCCAAGTCGAGCGTTCCCGTTGGTCATTTTGTTAAGAGTTTACAGTTTTCCTCCAACTCTTTTCTTTTGTTTACAGTAAACGTGTAAATACTGCCATTTTGAAAAGTTTTGAGTTTTGGCCAAGGGGGAAAAAAATGCCACTCTGTCAGCTGACAGACCTCTACTAATTATTCAGAACCCAGTGCCACTCAACACAGTCATATTGTGAAGTTAATGTTGGCTGGTTTATTAAACTGTTTTACAGGCAGTTTGAACAGGGCCTAAACTCTCTGAAAACCTCAATGTTTACACAAGCTGCTCTTGGGAAGGATTTCTATCCAGAGAAATGTTTACATTCAGATGAACGAGTGAAATGCCAAACACATTCATAAAACAGCTGCTGAACCGCATCTGAACTAAAAACTGAAGTTAAAACATTTTCATCACAAAGGTTTTTATATTTCAGCCAGACGCCATCTTGGAGTTGAACTCTGACAGTTTCCTTTTCTAAATCACGGCTGAAGAACTTTACCCCAGAACAATGAAGTCCACGCTTCCAAAGAGGATGATTTCCCTTTTTGTCATCCTGTTGCTTTTCTCCTGCCTCCCCGTTTCCTCCCTGACCGTCACCGTGGAGCGGCGAGATGCCGACGGCGACGCCAGGACGCCTGACGGCAGCAGTGGCACCTCTGCTGGAAAAACGGGCAGCACCTTGTTCCTCCTGACCGGCTACAAGTCAAACCCCCGCGGCGGATCCAAAGTGCCACCGAAAGCGGCTGAGATGAAGGACGATGACGATCCGGCGGCGATGGCTGAGCTCCCCCCGAAGCCCCTCCCACAGAGGATGTTTCCACGGAACGCCACGGAAAACCCACTGAAGCCCCCGCTCAGCGGGGCCCAGGTGGCCCCGCCGTTGGTGGATAATGGAGAAGTTTGCAGGTATGAATGTCCTGTGATGCACTTATTTTTGCTAAAGTCAAATTGTACTTGTGAAAACAAATTATAGCAATCGAAAAAATACAAAAAATGTTTAGTATTCTGCAAAACAAAGCACTACAAAGGTAGTAAAATAACTACAGAATAAAAGTTGTTCCACCATTTGAGGCTGGTATACCTGTAATTGAAAAGTCAATTGGTATCAAAATAAACCAAAAAAATAAACTATAATCCCTACTTCTATTAAAATAACATATTAGTTTACAGTTATGCTAATAATGTCACATTTGAGTCTTATTATTTCAATTCTCATACATAAAATTAGGCAGAATTGTAGAATAAACACTTGCTGAAGTTAGCAGTAGTTTCCAGTTAGCCCCAGCTTCAGTCTGCTGCTTTACATTCATGCTTTCTGTTGGTACCAGTTAAAAATGAAATTGCAGTGTTACTTTAACAAAGGGGATGGGTGATGCTCCTTTGGAATCTACATGACAAAAAGTTTTTCACAACTAGAAATACATTCAAACATATTTTGTAAGCATGAAACAATTGGTTTAGAAATCTTTTAGCCAGCTGGCAAACAGTGCACAGGTGTGGGTGGACCAGCACTACGTTACTTAATGCTCCACAAAGCCAAACTAAGCTCTGGTCACTGTGGCACTTTGCCTGGAATTTATTTAAAATGACTTTAAAATTTAAGCTGTCTATTAAACTGTGTTTTTTTAAAAACCTTGAAGTGCCTTGGTTCCCTAGATTCACCTGTGAAGACATAGTTAAGACATGTAACAAACCGCTTTAGTGCTAAATATGTTAATCTCTAGATATTAGAAAAAGTTCCACATGAATGGAAATACAGCCAGAGACTAAAAGCATGTTAGAAACAGACAACAGATAAAAATCTGAGCTGTTTGCATGAAACATGTTCATGTTGTCCAGCCAAATCTGCAGGTTGAGCTCATCCCTGCTTACCAAGGTCAAAAAGGGAAAATAAAATAAAATGAGAAAAATTGACGGGAGCAAGGAAAACAATCGAAGGTTGAAAATTAAAATCTGAAAAGTGCATTTGGGTTAAGTTTAAGAAAAAAGGATTATAGTATTTTGCCTTTTGCAGAAGTGAGGCTGCTGTTTGAGTGACTGCAGCTTCCACCGGCTCGTTTAATGTGTTCATCTTACTGAACGCCATAAAAGCAAAGAACATCATGATTCTCCTGCAGCTCTCATCTTGATCCCACCAAAGCTCATGTTCTGCACTGAGAGGCGTCTTGCTGTTGCTAGGCAACAGATAATCAGCTCTAAATCAGTTGTCTGTTGGCAAGCCACACACTGCGACCACATTCAGGCAGCCAGAAGCAGAACAAGCAGGGAAATATAAGACGAGATCCAAAACATACATAAGCTTTCAACTTTCTGTCTGTTTTAATTTCTTATTCATGACTTCTGTTAATTTCTATCTTGCCTTTTGTACTAGTGTTGTTGTTTTTTTTATTTTTAATACACTCCAGATTTTAAGACTTGGTGGGATGTGATGAAACACATTCATCACAGAAGTTCAGATTTATGTTCTATGCTTCGCTCCCCAGGGGTTACTATGACGTCATGGGGCACTTCGACAACACGTTCAACTGCTCCAAGGGCACGTATCGCTACTGCTGTGGTACCTGCCAATACCGGTTCTGCTGCGAGCACCGGAGGAACCGACTGGACCAGGAGTCCTGCAAAAACTACATTTCCCCCGTGTGGGCTGACCCGCAGGCCCCCGTCAGCGTGCCTGCTGCCAACAAGCCCGACCCCGACTTCGAGACGCTGCAGCAGCAGAGCAGCAGGTCAGGGTTGAAAACAATCACATGATGCATATCAATAATTTGTTTAGATCAATGTACACTAAATGTATTACCAAAACGCCAGCCTTATTGAAAACCAAATATAAATATACATTAGGATTTCAACTTTAGGGAATATCATTGTAAAGTTTTGGTAATAGGTGAGGAAGTAAATAATTTGAGTCCCAATGAGTAGCTTTGTTCACACAGCAGGTCTTGATGCTTAATTTTGATATTTTTGCTGAAATCCGTTGTCTTTTTGTTTGTTTTTTTTTGCCTGGTCCTAACCACCGACTAAAACCCGACCACAATGACACTTGAGTGTGAACCGTTTACAAACCTAAATTGACAGAAAAAGATCGTTGACATCACCCAACAGCACACTCTTCATGGGAGTAATAATGGATTAAACTGCGTTTGGATTGGTTTTAAAGTTGTGCAGCAATGAGAAACGACAGTTTTGTCACAAGATCATCACAACATGAAGGGGAGTCTGTTTTGGATGTGCAGTCAGAGCCAGGACTGGTATTATCATCAGATATGTATCTAAACTTTAGTACCACATTCAAAGTGGAACTGATCTGATTTTTTGGGTTTGGTTTGTTATTACAATGCGAAAGCAAATTATAGCAATCCAAAATATCAAGTTGAATACCTGATACCTGGTCTAAGCTCTTATTGTTTCTGAATGCAGAGGTTCAAACCTGCTGAAATACTTAACTGAACCGTTTTTGGGTGGAACTGCTTCGTTAAAGCCACTAAGCGATTGAGAGCAGGACACTAGAAACCATACATTTTTCTCTTTTTCTGCCTGTGACTGCGTGACTTTATGTTTTTTTTTTTCTCTCCAGTACGGGTTACGTGATTGGAGGGGTGATATCCTTCACGCTGGTGGTGGCTGTGGGCGTCAGGGTCGCCTTCAGCAAGGTGGCGCGTCGACCCCGCAACAGAGATGTCAACATGCCCAGGTGAGACCGACTGAAGAGCTGTCTCATAGAGCCCGAAATAAAATGTGTTTCATTATTTTCCACTGATAGAACTTAAAGTAAACAGTTGCTAATCTGAACTCTGAACTTTTTTAAAAAATTAAAAACACTGATGCTTTGAATTTCCGTCTCATTCTGGGCTCACTTTGCTCTTCGACACCCACCAGAGTTAAAGCAGGCTGGGTGATTTGTGGTAGCAATTACTGAGGCGATGGATCAGGGAATTATTATTTACTATTATCGCTTTTCATTTAATTAAAGTCTGCCCTAAAGGAAAGTTAACAGTGAGGAAGAAATAGCTATAAATTACTATGGAAAAAAAAATGCACTGCCTTTATCAAGCTGCTGACCTCCAGCAGTCGGGGGGTTTCCTCTTAACCTTCCTGTAGTTTTCATTCAGTTTTCTGGGACTGGGTCATGCTCTCTCAATTTTACCATCACTTGGGGGTTTTTAAGGTTTATTTTTGAGTTCCTTCATCAGCATCTCCAGACAGGAATACTGCTCCGTACATAAAGGGCTTAAATTATTTACGTTTATGTTTAATATCTGAACTTTTGACTTAATTTCAATACAAATGTACAAAGTGAAAGATAACTGACACTTTTACTCCCATAATTTAAATGGAAGGAAACATTTTTTTTAAAAGTGATACTTTGTATGTTTGACATCATAAAAAAAACTAACAGTTAAAACAAGACACTAAAGATAAAAAGTGCATGTTTTGAATGATACCCTCTTTTCACCTTTCTCTGCTCTGATCCACTCATCTTTCCTGCACTGACTCAGATCCCTGGTGGACATTTTGCGTCACCAATCGAGCCCCGTGCAGCAGGGAGACAGGAACAACGCCGCCGTGCTGACCGCCACCACATCCGACGGCCGCACGTCCAAAAACCTGTACACCCCCGTCCTGCAGTTGAAAGACAACCGCAGTAAGTGACAGAGCGGCGCGAGTCGAAGCCAACGCGTTCGCATGTTTGCGGAGGTGAAAACATAAAGCGACAGTGTCACATCCAGGTTACACGAGCCTTCGGATCCAGCTTGCTCACTGCGTCCCGAGTGATAGGGAGGGTAATTATCACTGCTGTTCTCCTGGTTTTCAGATCTCACTTCAAACTCAGTAGCAGTAACACAATTCGCACTTGAGGTGGAAAACATTTTGCTGGGACTGAGATGCTGTCAGATGCTGCAGTTTTACAGGAAAGGAAATGAATAAACTTGCTTTTAAACCGAAACAACACAGATAAGGAAGTTATTAAACTATTTTTTAACTACAAATGGTTTTTAATTATCTTTGTCTTTTACTACAATACAATATATGCAATTATGAGAACTTTGCAAAGAACCGTATACATTTCTGAGCCACATATTTCGTACAGGAAAAATCGACACATTATATGAAATATAACCATGAAAATCCTATCTAATTCACGTTTTGACCTTTCATTGTCATTTTTTGTGACGATTAATAAAATGCTGAGAAAAATGCACAGCTTATAGAATTTAATAAAGTGGGACATGGAATATTTTTGTTGCGATGGGGATCAGTGGAGGTGAGAGAAAAAGCTCAAAGTTGCAGTGAGAATAAATGAATTAACCAATATTCTCCCTTTGCTTTTCATTCTTTCTCTTCCTCTGATTTTCTTTCATTCTCTCCACGATTTGCACTGTCCTGCAGAAAATACTGATGAGATAATTGTCAAACCTTCTGTTAGAGAAGCTCCTAAGTCATTTTGTACGCACATTTGGCTGAATTAAGCTTGGTGCAAAAATTCAGACCTGAAAACAAATGAAACAGACAGAAATATAATTCCTGGAGGGAATGCTGTTTTCTCCTTCCTGTCCATTTCTCCTCTCTCTGCTGTCTCTACCGCTGTCCCTCTCTGTCTCTATACTGACACAAATGCTTACGCGACACACGCTCTCTGTCTCTCGAGTGGTCGTCCATCAGTTTGTTGGCTCTGCTCTCTCTGCAGCTGGGAACTTGCACCACCCTTTTAACCAGCAGGGGTCTGCCTCCAGCCCCAAACACTCTGCTACCATCGGTAAGCCTCGTGGTTAGCAGCGCGAGTCCAGCGCGGGCGGCGGCACGCTGCCGGCCGGACCCACGGCCTCCCCACCACCCTGTTCGTCTGTCTCTGTTGGCGCTCTTAAAACAGCTGCGCCATTCTCAACACTGTGTCTGTGTGTGGCTTCTCTGTGTGGAAGCTGTGTTGAAATTGGCACGTTGTTCATAAGAGCGTGAGCTTAAAGTTGTCTGGCCTGCCCTGGCTTTACTGCAAGTCTGTCTGCCCACCTCTCGTCACCCACTACCACCACAAGCCTGCTTCCAAATGTGCCTGTTCTTCTCTCTTTTCATTTTTTAATCTCTGTGCCACAGTGACGTGCGAGTGCTTACAGCTGACACCGAACATGAGAGGAGGGTTTGGTGCGAACAGAGCGGCTCTCTGTTTCTCCCCAGCTTTGCACCAAGAAAACAAAAAGCAATGCTAGTCGTTTATCCAAAAAGAACAAAAAAAAGCTGATGTAAGTTACGTCCATGGGAGGAAATGAGCTACTCCTGAATGTAAAGTAACGCTGATGAAGGTTCTGTAGGATGTGGTTACCATGGCGATCTGATGGTAAAGAGATCAGCGTGATTTTCGCTGAACTTTTTAAGTTTTAGTGCGAGTTATTCTGAGCGTCTACACCTACATGCGTTTCCTCTGGAATGAATTACACAAGAAGGCATCTGCAGTGATTAGAGCCAGCTTTGCCTACAGATGTTGCACTGATGACGTTCATTAGTAAAAGAAAACTAAAAGTAATTGATGTTTTCGGTTACATTTGGAATCGAAGCCTGGGAACGTCTACCATTTGTTGCACTGGCTTTAATTTGGGTTAATGGATATCAGGAAGAGACACTGAATTTAACAGAAAAATCTTTCAAGCACCTTCTGGATTTTAGCTCATTAATGTCCTCTAATGATCAGGCGGTTGTGGTTTTAGAGCTTTTAAACCTTTATTGGATCGTTTGTCCTCTTTTAGTCATGTTCCATTACATGACCTCTTCTCTTTTTGGCTTGTTTCTTTTTTTTTTTTGATGGATTCTTCTTGTTTTTCCATTTTAACAGCCACTTTATTAGAGTCACATATTGAACTTTATCCCAATTTTCAGTCCACAAATTTAAACCTTTGCAATCAGTTCTTGTTAATAAAACTAGGTAAGGTTTTATGTTTGATCATTATAATGCTTTAGATTTTTCCCCAGAATTGGTGACATTTATTCCCATAATGACAAATGTAAACTTTTGATGATAATTCTAGATTTGCTTAGAAGAACCTGAATTAGAAGAAACGTGGCTAATAAATCATAAACTAGAAGGGATTTCTTTTTCAGACAACTGAAATTTATTAAAAAACATTTTGGATTACTTAAAAAGATGTGTAGTAATTGTAAAGAAAATAGCTAATTTCTCATGCGCAGATGGTTTTTTTTTTCTCTCCCCCTAAAGTGGTTAATCTGACTCTGTTAGTATTTAGTGGATACCATCTGGAGTTGGAAAGGCGGCAGTGCAGAGAGGAGCTCAGTGAAGTGGTTCCCTGCATCACATAAAATGAACAAATCTGAGAAGATTTCCATAAAGATTCTCTGTACATATACAAACACACATGAACACACACGGTCACCTTTGTGTTAAGTTGTATGCTGGTACATAAACACGGTATGTTATGTTCAGTCCTTGATGCTTTCTGCTTGTTTTCTCTGTCAGCCTTCATCATGTTCACTCCCAGCCTTAAACTAAAACTATCGCAGAACTAGCATTGCTTTTTTTACACAATGTGTGTGCGTGTGTATGTGTGTAACAAGTACAGAGGTCGATGTGGTGTGTGTTCCCTGGGTGGCACTTAACAGAGACATCATTGGCCATTACAGCCCATTACTGTCAATGGTCAATGACCAGTATATGTCCTGCAGTTATCTTAACAAGATCGCAGCCCATAACCGTTCCCACCCTGAATGAACTCTGCTAGTGCCTGTATTGAAGACAGGAAACGGTAAATGGCCACGTTATGCAACCTTTAATTGTTGTTCTCCAGTTTTTCCCGCTCTCACTCCCAGAGGTGTAGTTTCCCTTTGTCTCTCCTCATAGATCCAACATTTCTGATCCCCGTTTGGATGATCGTGACTGATCGGCATGTTTCCGATTGAAGATCTGAGCGTTTGTCTCTGTTTGAATCCACATGTGAGGTCCCTGCTGAGTGCACCCACATGCTGGCTCATTTACGGCTCCGTCTCTCTGCTGTTTGCAGCATATATGGATGTGTTTGTATACTTTATGACGTAACTGATATCAGTGTCCATGCTGCAAAGCAGGCATCTATGCCCCCCTCTCCTCCTCCTCCATGTTGCTAACCTCACATAAGACAAGTCATTTCTGTGTTTACTGATCTATGTGCTGCTTTTGCACTTTGCATAAATGTGACTGTATGTGCACTAAGATTCTTCCTGAAGCCATCAGTGTGTTTCTGTGTATTTATATGTGGCTGATATGTTGGTGTTGCAATCTTAGATGAGCAGTACAGAGTTGTATTTATAGATGGTCGCCATGGAGCTAAGAGACACTTCCTGTGTTCACTGATAGTTACCCAGCTTGTAGATTTTCCTTTGTTCAGTCTTCCCTTTCCTTTTTTCATTTACTTTTTTTGCTTCTTGTTTAAATTACATTATTTTATTTTCATTTTTTTCTTTTCTCTTCCTTTTATACATATTACATTTCCTTTCATTACCCCTTAGAGTTCCTTTTAAAAATCTTTACCCCTTGGTTATTTAAAAATGTTACAACCAAAACCTTGAATTAATTTTATTGGGGTTTTGCAACAGACACAAAGTAGCAACAGTGAAAAAGAGAAAAAAAAATGTTAAAAGTGTGTTTCTGTGTATCTCTGTTGAGTCTTTTGTGATGTGTCTGTACCAGCTTTGCATGTCTTGCGATTGAAATTAAAATATTTGGTCCATTTTTCTTTGTAGCTCAAACTCAGTCAGATTGAATAGAGAGCATTCGTATTCGTTAGCATCAATTTTCATATGTCATATTTAGGTCTGGACTTTGACTGGGCCATTATAACACATGTTGTACATTTAGAAGCTTTGTCCTCCAGGTATTTCACACTGTGTAGATCTGTCCCTCTCCCACAGCATGATGCTGCCACCATGTTTCTGGTTGTGGATGGTGTTTTTCTTCCACAAAAAGTTTAGAAGAGCTCTTTCATTCACATATTTACTGGCATCCTTTTTTTTTCTTTCTATAAGGACGGCCATGTCTTTAGATAAGATTTCTTGATGTTTTAAGATTTTTTAATAACTTAAATGTTGAAAATAGTGTATAATTCTCCGTTTGCCTCATAATTATTGACTACTTTGTGTTTCTGTCATGTATAAACCCAATAAATTACATTGATGTTTCCTGTTGTAACATGATAAAAGTCTAAGGGGTTTTACTCTACCTGAACTCTCACTTCATTGTTTTCCTTCTACTCTCCTTCCATCCATTACTTTTTCATATTCATATCCAATCTTTTTTAATCTCTAACTTGCTTTTTTTTTGTTCCTTCCTCCTGTCCATCTCTTCCTGTCTCTCCTCAGAGCGCGGGCCTCGTTTGAACAACACCTCCCAGCTGTCGTCTGGGCCCAGCCTGATTTCAGGAAGCGGTAAAGGTTCGGGAGGGGTCGGCATCCTCACCGGGAGCATGAGACACAACAGCAGCCACCCGTCTTTCTCCCACTCCTTCCACAACCTGGCGCAGCTGCCCCCGTCCTACGAGGCGGTGATGAAACCAGAACTCAGCCGCTACAGCTCCCTGAAAAAACTGGGTGAGTTATTATTTGTTTCTCATAAGAAATGCTAAAAAAGTGCTACTTCTGTTTTGGACATTTCACACACTTGCAGTAAGTATTTCAGATAATCATTCTAACATTAAAATCTGATAAGGAAAGAATAAATACAAAAACAGTCTTCAAATTATTTAATTTTGTAAGGAAATAAAAACATTATCTAAACCCCAATAGGCTTATCTGAAAGTATAATTATCCCCCTTAACAAATAACAAATTAAGTTTATTTTCACCAGATTTTTGCATCAGCTTAACTATAGAAACTCTGGTTTTTTTACTGTCTGGCCTCTAGAGTCAAGAAATCAATTAAACATGGCCTGTCTGTTAATGCGAAGTAGATATAAAGATCTCAAAAAGAGGTTCTAGTTAATTCTGTGCGGACAGAATTTACACAAGACATTCTTTTCCTGGTTCATAAACTTGGTGCTTTGCTGTGAACGCCATAAAATTTAATGAGTAAAGGTTCAGCTGCTTTCCCTGCACCTCTTGAACTTCCCTTAAAATGTCATTTTTTGCTCGTGTTGCACCACCTGTTGGTTAAACAACATGAAATGTTTATTCAGACAAAACTCACATTACATTATGTTTCTTCATATGCATTTTGTATTGCAGACTTCTGCCCAGGTCCCTCTTGGAAATGAGATCTGGATCTCAACGGAGTTTACCTGGTTAAATAAAGGAAATAAAAAAAAATTATAATAAAATAATAAAAAAGTCAATTTCAGCAGATTGGCCAATTGGGAATAAAACAAATTGGGAAAATGACTATGGTTCTGTGAAAAAAAATTTATTTGATGTAAACAAAAACTTCTAAAAAAGCTGCTGTATTTATTTTCAAGATTTCTCTGAAGCAATGATGGAATTTATAAATTCATAATGCTTTATGTGATTCATCAATTAGGACAAAATGAAAACAGTTGTCTACTCTAGGGGAGATTTTTGATTCGCTAAAACCATTGAACCATGAAAAATAAAAATAAAACAAGCGTTTGTTATTTGTGGTCACCAGAGTATATAAGTGTATTTTTTTTTTAAGGAAAAATGACTTCCTCCCATATGAGCTTTTCTTTCCCATCGTCATTATTCACTACGCTGCAAGATTAGTGACAAAAAGTGCAAAGTCGTAAAATCTCCTCCTGGAATTCAGCAAAAATGTACACGAAGGTTGTTCTCTGAGATTTTTGAGACAGACATGCAGAGGATTTGAATGTGGGAGCACAAATGTCAGAATCAGTCAGACTGACCGTAATGCTGAGTTTAACCTGTCAGAACAAGTGGAAAAGAGCAACGTGGGCGCTTTTGCTTCGTTTTACTCGTTCTAGTTGCTGGTATAATGCTCTCCATTATTTGCCAGTGTTGGGAGTACATCTCAGCGTACTATAAATGTACTGATTTATGGATGCAAAACAGGTTATATAAAAGTCCCATTTACTGTAGGTCAGCAGCTTTGTTGATCATCCTGCTATGAAATCTGCTGCATTCTTTGTGGGTCATTCCAGGAAGACTTATGTCAAGAAATGACAGAAAGCTTGATTGAAAGTGGTAAAGAAAAGCTGCAGTATAAAGCACACAACAGGGAGTGGCACAGATGAGAAGGATGGGAGTGAAAAGGATGAATGAGTGAATTCAGAGAGAAATTAAAGGCTCTGACAGGGTGAGTGACAATACGACATGAAGGTAGAAGATAAAGGAAGATGCTGATGCAGAGGTCATTTGGGGGGGAAAAAGGGAAGCGGAAGAAGGCACTTGTGGAAAGAGATGGGGGAGGGGGAACCTGCAGAGGTCTGGCTGCTTTCGATGAGGAGGAAATGATTTTCGAGGCAGTTGCTTCCTTTACTTCACTCACTCTGTGATGGCCGAGGACTGGAGGGGGAGGGGAGTCGCCCTGCAGGCCTGTGACGGATGGTTACTTCATGAGGAACGACCCTTATGAGTCTGTGTTCAACGAGCATGGCGCTGCATGGATGGAATGATGTGAAGGCGTAATCGAGAGGAGGCTCTTTATTATTTCGATTCAGTCAAAAGGGGAAACGCTCCATAAATACAGAAGGGGAAAAAGGTCTCTTCGTATTCAGCAACTGATGATCTGACTCCTGGCAAAAATAAGACTCCAGTCAGTGATTCGCATCTTAGTTTTTCTTCTTTTTTTTCCCCTCCGCCTTTCCTCTCCCATTTTTAGTTTAATAGTTATACGGCTTATGCTGACTTATAGGCAGTTACAGTGTGGTTCAGATTTGTTTACAATTAAAAATAATGTTTCAAATCATATTTATACATACATAACAGAGGTTTGTCTGGAGTAGTTATTAGTAGTCAGCATCTTTCCTGTAATTAACCATCAGATAGACTCCATATTTCCCCTTTGGCAACTACAGATAATTGGAAAAAAAAATTGAACAGCATGTTAAATGTTGCCACAAAGCTTAATGGAGGGTGGATCAAATTGTGGACACATTTAAATATACATGTATGCTTTATATAAATATTATTAGTTTACCTGGTGAGTAAAAGATGTAATTTCAGAGTTTAGTCTTGGAACTGGTTTCACCTAAAACAAAACTGTACTTATCCAAAACAGTGTTGCTCTTAGAAGTGAATTTTTTATAAACAAACAACTAAAAATGCATTGCATGCAGAGCTCAGGGACTGTAAATCACACAAAATTGCTAAATTATACCAAGCGGGGTTCTGAGAGGTATTTTTGTTGTTTGAACTCCATGTAATGAGTCTGTAACAGCTCTGCTTCATAGCTACAAACAGTCACATAACAGTGGTTAATATGTGTGTACATTTAGATTTTATGAGCACATAAGAATCAAACAATGAAGATATTTGTTTCTCTCGCAAAAAATCTGATTATATTCCCTTGCAGTGTGATTTTAAGTTATAAACTCTTAAAGGATTATCTAAGAATTTGTCAGATTTTGCACTGTGCATATTATCCACTTCTGTTTACATCATTTCTTTCAACAGGTGAATCTTGGGGGGGGGGGACAGGTTTTATTTTTCTAAATCTTCATAAAGTGTCATTGTGCTCTTGTGCCTGGTTAGTTCTGATGGACATGAGGTATGAAATCTGAGCAATTTTGAGTTTTACTCCCTGCATGATTATTATCCATATAGGGCCAAATATGGACATCAAAATCTAGTTTTAGAAATCTGCAGATAAAAAAACAACATTTATATATTCACCCAAATGTGAAAATGTAGCTGTCCTATCAGTCCCATAAAGCTAAATGTTTTGGAAATAGTATAGTATTAAATATTTTTAATCTTTAGTGCTTGAGGAGAGTTTTTTATGCTACAAGATGGATTCCATCTATTATAGTGGATAAGAATCATATCCCCTACTCCAACATCCTTCAGCTCAACTTTCTAAGCTTATGAACAGACAGAGTGTAAAAAGGAGAGATAAAAATAAATGAGGTGCACTAGCAGTGCTAGCTAACAACTGATTGTGTCATCCAAGACATGCTACTGTGAGATATTTGGAGATACTTACTGCAGATGATATGAATTATTACAGTGTTTAATTTATTGTGAGTGAATTGCGAGTAAAGATCTCATGAACATACTGATCTGTAGCGTTAGCTGGCATAGCACCTCTTCAGACAGTGTGAATCATTGTCACATTGAATTAAAGCGCTGCTTTTGGTCTTCTGCAAAACAACCCCCATATTTTCATCAAACAGTTTTTGTGGAACAATTTTTTTTTTCAGGATGGGAGTGAAATGTCAGAATGACACAGAGAGTGGATGAAAAACGGCCTCTCAGCTGCTGCTGAATGAAACCTGCTGCTTTTGATGTGCTTCCCTGCAGAAATGACATCGATAAAGGCTTCTTTGTCCGCGGCCAGGCATAAAAAAAAACCCTAGAGATAATTTGGCCTTAAACAGAGCGAGCAAAGAGAGAAGAGGGAGGGCAGGGTGAGGACATGAGATCATCAGGGAGAATAGAAAAAAGGGAAATGAGGCAACAGAAAGGTAGACAGAAAACCTCCACATTTGGCGGAAATTAAGGGGAGATGGAGGCAGAGGAACAAATAGAAAGAAAGGAAGAGACCTGAGAAGGTGAGAGAAAAAAAGACAAGAGGAGAGGAAGAGGTAGAGAGCTAGCTGGTTAAAGGTCAGGTTTTAAATTGGCTCTTGTGGAGCTGCTTCCATGGAAATACTTTGAAGATTAAAGCTGACTCGGGGTATGGAGCAGAAAGCACAGAAACACTGTTACTTCTCTATTAATGAACACTTTCGTCTCTGTTGACTTTGTTTCTCTGTGCTGTCCTTTCTCATTCAGCCTGTTACTTTGTTTTTTTTCACTGTCCTTTCTCATGTTTTATTCTCTTATGCCTCGTTGTAATTTCTTTTATCTACGTTTCATCTCCTCGTTTGCTGCCCATACTCCTCTCTCAAAGAATTTCACCTCCCCTCTGTTGCCAGACTCCATGCATTTCTTTCCCCATTGTTTTTACATCATCCTTTGTTCTGAACGTTTGCCACTTTTGTCTCTAATTTCTTTTCTTCTTTGCCTTTTCTTTTCCTGCAATTCCTTTTTCAACTTTCTATTTTTTCTGTCTGTCTTGTCAGTGTCACTGGAGACCAAAATGGTTGTAAAGGGAAGATCCCTTTAGTCGCTTTGCTTATAGCAAGCAGTCAGTTATTTTTCATGTTTTTGTCACTTTTGCATATTTCAGACCATCAAGGCACATTAGAGGATTTGCGGATAAAGTCTAACTATATGCTTAAAGCAAAGCTAAAGGACTTCAATCATGTTTTCTTGTGGATGTGATGTTTAAATTAAGACGCATCAGGATGCTAATCTTTAGGAAAGTTTTGCTTTTGTCCTGCCAGTCGATTCAATACTTTCCTGAAAGTCTCAAGATGTTTTTCAAGGATACTGACTTCAACCTAGGGAGGCGATAACCTTTCAAGTCTTTATTTCTAGTTTCTTTAGGTTGGGACACAATGTGTCACTTTAGGAGAAGTTTTAGTTGGCATCATGTTGCCAGATGTTTCTACGGATCTGGAACCAGTCAGTCCTGGATCTGGCTAGTGAAACTGAACTCTCAGGGCAGGGTGGTTAACCACTTTTAATTCATGATTTAACGAGAGGATAAGTACGTCATGTTGGTTATTTTGGTTTAGATTGCTTGTTTTTCCTTTAAAATTTGTATCCTGTTAAGAAAACCACACTTTGCATTTACTCAGGTTTATTTTTGTTCTTAAAATGTGTTTAGTGATTTCAAACAAGAATAACTAAACATCAAAAACTTTAGAAATCTTTTAACATCAGTGTTGTCTTTAATCAGATCAACTTGCTTGTTAAACCTTTTCCAGGCTTTAAATTGAAAAAGCTGCATAGATGCCAAGCCTAAACTTTTAAAATAACAGGCAGCTGTAAAAAGACAAAAGAAAAATACGCTTTTAGATGCTGTTAATGTTTACTTAACATCCACTTCATGGATAAAACGAGTCACACTGAGATCCCTGTGAAACAACCTGTCTCAGTTTAAAGATAATCAACTGATGTTACCAACTTATCTATCATTGGAGAAAATGGTTTGTTTACATTTAACAGATTCTGTTTCTTTCCCTTTTTTATGCAACAGAGAAAGAACTTGATGAATACTCGGGTTATTACACCTCCAAACGTCGCTCCAACAACGCTCCGCCCTCCTTCCACTCCTCGCAGCACCACCTGCCCTGGGGGGGCGACTACACACTGGGCTCCAGGGGCACCCTGCCCCTCCATGGATCCCGTCCACACCTCCACATCCCCACCTCCACCCCGAACCCGTACCCGCTTCCCTCCCAGACGCCCTACACCAGCTCCACCTTCGACAGGCCGCCTCGCCGCGTCCGCTCCCAGGACCAGCTGCTGGCGTTCGGGGAGGGAAACACCCTGTCCCGCCTGAACAAGAACCAGCAGCACCAGTACTACAAAGCCATGATGAGTACCAGTAGGAGCTCCACGTCACAGACGCTCCGCAGGTGAGCTTAGAGCCAGGAGACGGGAGATGATCAGTTCTGACAACCTGGAGAGAGAAAAGAGATCAGAGAAGATGGAAATGAAAACGGATCATAATGAGATGTGATCCAGAAAGGATGGAGGAAGGAAAGCAAAGGGAAGCAGACTAAGAAATATCATTTCATTAAAGTTTCAAGAGTCTGACAAGGTGACGATGCACACCGGTGGACTTCCAAGACAGAGCATTTCTGTCAGTTAAGATAAAATGAACTAATCTGTTAGAGGAAAAAAGAATTAAGATGAAATAATCTGGTTGCATAAGTGTGTTTACCCCTAAATCAATGCTTTCACAAAGAACGTTTTAAAATGTAGTATTTTCTTTGTTTCTATACGACACTAATCAGAGAAGTAAAATGTTGAAAGAAAAAGTATGCAATAGAAATTATGTCTCATTCATCGGTTATCCATCTGATAACCAATATTAACTAATATTAAATATATAAATGATAGGGTTGGAACTTTATAATGTTAATGCTGATTAATTAATTACATTTAACATGTAAATTTGTACGCAATAAACTTGATAATCTCGTTTTTTGGCCTATAAGATCTCATGCATTTCATTTAATAAAAACATGCATGTGATAAAAAAAAAAACTGATCCACTCTTCAAATTTCTAATTTCTTTCCACGGATTTCTTTCCTCCGTGGAAAGAAATTAGGAAGACATGGCACCGTATGTGTCCTGTCCGTGTTTACAGTCAAATGAAATGACTTTCTGGTTTCAGGTCTCATGAGCGTCTCCTCGTCTCTCCGGACCGTCTGGAGGATCGCCTGATGACGATGGGTCTGCCGATGGGAACGATGGAGAGAGGGGGGGGGAGCGGGATGGTCCCCACCATGGGCCGACTGAGCCACCACCAAAAGGCCCAGTCACAGCAGAACATCTGTGCCACGCCGTCCATGGACCGCCACCACATGATCAAGATGAACTCCCACCCGACATCAGGCCACGACCACGAGCGCGGCTCCACAGCTGTGCCCGTGATGGGGATGCACGGTGGCTGGGACTCCCACGGGGGCCACAGCGGAGGAGGAGCGGGGATAATCGGGGGCCAGCCCAGCGCGCGGCGCATGGCTTTCGCCAACAAAAGGCAGAACACCATCGAACAGCTGCACTTCATCCCCGGAGGCGGAGGAGGGCAGGGACTGCGGACTGGGAGTAAGAACGAGGTGACGGTGTGAGAGGAGGAGAAGGAGAGGAGAAGGACAGGTGAAGGATGAGGAGAGGGAACCAATCAGCGGAAGAATAAAGAAGGAAGGTGAAGAAGAAACAGAAATGAGTTTCACCCCAGCTGGCTGCTCAACCTTTAAAAAAAATTCTCCCCCAAAAAACAATGGTTGATGACACCATTCATGTTAGTAAAGCCAACCGATATTCCTCTTGTCACTTTATGTTTCGAAAAAGAGAATATTCAGCCATTCTTTGCAAAAAGAGGAAAAAAAAAATCCTCATAAAAAGAGCAAAAAAAAAAAAAAGCAGCTCAGAGGCTGCTGGGTATTCGCTGTGACTTTTATTGAAGGATATCCGCCGAGTTGTTGAGTCGTCCTTGAGTTTTATTGCACTGTCCTCTGAGTCCTCGAGTGCTCTGACAGAAATTCATCTGTCGTTGAATCCACTGTGGATGGTGAAGAGCACCGAGCCTGGAGAGAGACAGGTTTGCTTGTTGTTGTATTTATAACAATATTTAGAACCAAACAAGTTACTTTTGTATGAAAATAACTCGATATTGATTACATTAACATGACTGAGCCCTGTAGGATTTTGTGTATACTTAGTTGAACACGTATTTATCCTCAAAACCAGCCGGTTTGTAACTTAAAGGCTGGATTAGACGATCATCGCTTTCTGTAGTTGTGATTGGACTATTAATGTAAAACTGCTGAATCACTCGAGCCAAGTGCAGTTAACTGTCATCTGATGACTCTACAGCTTCAATAATTCAAGATTAGAAATTTAGGAATAAAAACAACACCGTCGACTCATGCTGCTGCCACAAAGGCCCAGTCACACCAGCACTTCACAACAAAACTATCAAGTCTAAAACAAAAAGACCAGTTGGCTGAAAAATGTTAATACGTTTTTCTTCCATGTTTATTTTATGTTAGTTCAATTTTCTTCTTGTTTCCAGTAAATCTCAGTCACATGATTAAGATGCACAGACAGTGCTTTGACCGGCAAGTGCCACTTCCCAGTTCTTGTTTCGTTCTGACCCGACACTTTTCATGTTCAATTTCAGGACTTTAACACGTCAGATAATTTTATGTAAACTTTTTTCATTTTATTTAACAATTACATGTAACAAACAGTGATCATAAATAGAAAACATGTTACAGACAGTAGTTTCTAATCCAACTGAGAAGTACAAGATGATTCTCAATTACTTATCAAATCCTTCCCTAAATTGTATCTAATGTTTGCATGTTTGTTGCAACATGCAAACATTAAAAACTATGAGTTTTTAATTTTCCTGTATTTAATTGAACAGTATAAAAACATGTATTTTTCAGTATTTTTAACTTTGACCACTGCTGAATTGACTGGTGACAAAGTCAAGCAAGACAGGCTTTTATAATCAGAGAATATATTTGTCTCTAATCTGTACCCCTGCTTTGAACTCATGCATTTACACAATATTTAGAACCATAGTTCAAAATTTACACACAATTTTGAACCTTGCTTACACACAACTGCTATTTGCATGTTGATAATTTATATAGCCCAAATTGTACTAAAAGACTTGTGTATAATTATTTTTTTTGCACATTTTCAGATTATCTACAATTAATTATAAGATATTTCTATTGATTTTGATTTTGATCACCATTTAAGCCATTTGACTATGACATATTTTTTAATTGTGATCCCTGATTAAATAAGAATTACTGTAAGAAATCTCTGCTTGCTATTCAGAATATCATATAACCTTTTTTGTCTTTTAGACTATAAGTAAATTATAGCAAATTACTTTAAATCACCACTGGTCAAAGCAGGTATGCATCAACCCCTAAAAGAAGTATAAAATCACACCACACACACACATACACACAGAAAACATTTGTTGGACATGTTTTCTTCTAATCGTGAAAAGTCGGGTGTAAAGTGAGCTGTAAAAGTTACATAAGCGTAAAATGACCAGAATTCGGCTCATATTCTTTTTGTATCATGTTTTTAAAAATGTAAACAATACTGGCCCCTATTGGTCCAGTGTGGGATTTCTTTTTTTTTTTTTTTTTTGATTGGGTAAATGTCTTATTTGGACTGAGAATTAAAATAAAAAAATAATAAAAAAAGCTTTTTAAAAATCTGTTTTTTCCCCCCCAACATATCAAGTGAAATACTTGTAGCAGCATAGTTGGAGCCTGAAATTATTACAGTTACCTAAACAAATTCAGTGATGCCTGTGTGACTGGGCCCTAAAATTACCATTCAGTATGTAACCATGTTTTAAGCTAACTTAAAGCCTTGTACAGTGGATTCTAGTGAGTGTACGACATTTATGAAACGTAATAGTGAGAATGTTTTGAATTAGACTTCTCATTAAAAGGAACCGATCTGTGAATAAACATCCCCCGGCCATGTTTCAAACTTTTCACAAGTAACTTGTAAAGTCGAGGGCTTCTTTTTGCAGCGCACTGGCATAGAACAGATCCTCCCGTTCGTCCGAGACGCCACACGCTTCCTGCAAGTTCAGCTGCTCACCTCGCACCAAGGGAAGGAAGGCAGACGGGTTCGAGGCGGGGGAACAATGGACACTTCACACTAAGGGCTAAACTGAATTTATCTTTGTGTGTCTGTGCTCTAAACAGCGTCTGCTTCTCATTTTCATCTCTTGCATCTGTCGGGAGGCATGCTCGTGCTTATTTTCACAGATTTCTTCACGTGTAGAGAGAAAAGAAACATGCAGGGGATTTCTGCAAAAGAGTCTTTGTGTAAAAATTTTATTTTGTTGAATATTGCTATGGGGGAGGAAGCTTTCCATAAAGATGTCATATTTTTGGATTTTTGTTTGTTTCTCTGCCGATAAGATGGACCTTCTGGCCATACTGGCTGGGTTTCTTTTTCATAGTGAAGTTATACTTTGACAAAGACTGATACCACTGATTGAGTGATGCTTCCTGCCAGCCATTTGTAGTTTTCTATGTTATGTACTCATGTGTTAACGGTTTGATTTAAAAAAAAGAAAAAGAAAAACCCGACCTCCCTAAATGAGCACTCTTATCATGATCTCTTCTTTTAAACATGTATTTATTATTTTAATCTCTGTGAATTTTAATGTATATGCCTGAAATTTCAATCTTACAACTTTCTAGTGGAGTTGAAAAAAATAAAAACAAAAGCAAAACCGTTGTAATCACAGGAACAAAAAAGAGCCGATGCAACCATGGAGAAAAGACGGACCGCATGATGATGTCAGGAGCCAGTGTTAGAGATGTCACACTGCTGACTTATGATGTCATGGTGTGTATGTATCTAATTGTCTGTTTCAAATTTACGTACCCGTGTGTTAGAATCCCGGTCATCTTTGTTATAGGAATGCTGACACTCGTTTTGACTAAAATCGATCACGAAGATGATGCTTCGATCCAAAATACAATTGTTGTTCATATCAGCCTGTTTGTGCTTTTTTGGTCTTCCATTGTTGTCCCTTTTAATGTCACTTTTTTTTTTTTAAGAGGGACATTGATCACTCCCACCCCTTCAATTTGAGCTGTGTTCACCAAAGCAAGGACTTTTTAAACAAATGTAAATTTTTAAAGACTTATATGGTGATAAGTTATAGCAGTTATAGGGACCTGTAATAGCTGAGTGCATTGATTTATCGCATGGTTCATCAGTTTGTGTCGCTGATGTTTGACAGATTAGGTTTTTAATGCAGCTTCTTCCTACGTGCTCATTTTTACAGAATTTTAAGGGCATAGAAGTTTGAAAAAAGTTGCAGTTCTTGCAGGGGGATCAAACCTAATTTAAATGTTTTTAAGCAACAACTGCTGTCACTGAAAAGAATATGTTGTGGCTTGCCTTAGTTGCTTTTAAAGGACTGAGAGTAAAAACCAATGAGAAAATATTGAAATATGAATTCAATCTTTTGATGTCTCACTCATTTCTCCTCATAATTTCAGAAGTCGTTTACTGTTGTATTCCATGTTGAGTTAACGGTTCCCCTGATGAAGCTGTGTGCCTGTATTTATGTGTGAGTGTGTTAACCACATGGGTTGGGGGGAGGGGAGGCATGGGCATATTTGTATTCTCAAAGCTACTCTGCATACCTCAAACTGTATGATAAATTATTTATAACATTCCCTTATATGTCTATTTCCAAGAATATCCCAACAACGGTCTCACAGATGTGCAACCCTTTTGTTATTGGTGATCAATTCTTGCATTTGTAGAAATCATACTGTTTAAATGATAATAAAAAAATATCCAATTGAATCTAATTTGTCTGTGATGATTCAAAGTATGTTTTACATTAGGAAAAACAATGTTTTACAGTTTTACAGCTGGGGAATGTACGGCAAGAAAGAGGAAGAATATTGCACACTCAAAATAAAAAAAAGGTAACTAAGGCAAAGGTGTTTAAATGAAAGTAAATTGAGAAATTCAGATTTTTATTTACTTTGGTTTAAGGCTCCATGTAAATTTGTTACTTTGAAAAATGGCTTGTTCAACTAAGATTAAAAAAAAATTTAAGATTGACTTGCATTTTTCTTTCAGAATTAAACAATGTTGTCGCTCAACATATAAAATTGAAAATTATGTTGGAATAGCCAGCTTCTATCTTACTGCTGTTTCCCATCTTAACATGGCTGAATTATATTGCATACTTGCAATATATATTTTTTTCTTTCTTTACCTGCAAAATCCATGTTGGATCCTGAACTCAGGGCTTCTACTTTCATAGTCAGAATATCAGCATTTCTGTTGTATTCCTGAGTGAAAGAGTGGAAATCCTACATAGAAAGAAATCTAAAGCAGCAATACGGATGACAGCCACTTCATACTGGGTTGCTCAATTCAGTTTAAATTCTCATAATTATGTTTTATGTTAGCATAAAACATTAAAAAAAACAATTTCAATGCACTTTTTAACAAACAAGTTAATTTGTACGCAGAAAATATGTGTTTCGACTTAGATTCTGACTTTGGAGGCCTTCTGTATTTCTAAATGGGAAAGTAAGATTATTTTTGACCTGACATTTAGAAAATCCCCACTTCTGAGAAGAAAAAAAAATCGAAGGCACATTATAGTAAAAGCGGTGTAAATTGTTGAAAAAAAAAATTTTCTCACATTTTTTAATGTTCATTCAACAAGTTATTTTTATGAGTGCTCAATTAGAGTACACCTCATTGAAATGCAAAAAAAGACACCAACCACACAAACCTGTTTGACACACACCAAACAATGCTCTTTGGCAGGCGCCGTGCTGGCATCTTCAATACACTAATTAACATTTTACACTCTTGGTGTGAAAACACACACAGACACACACACACAGAGACACAGGAGCTTGCTGACACAAAGTGTCAGAATGCACGCAATTATATTTTTATTGCATGATGCATGAACCCGCACAGCCTCTCTCTCACACACAGCTTCATTAATTCATGAGCATCATGCTGGATCGGATCTGTTAGCTGTGAGCACTCCAGCCGGACAAACTTACCTTTGCTTGGCTCTACCCGGAACCATTATGCAGACAGGAAACTACCATTTTACCGCTAGCAGCAGCAGCATCGGGGGAACCGTCGTCTACGGAGGGGGACACCTAAAGCAGCTGAGGCGGGGAGGGAAGCTGGAAGCCAGGGAGAAAAGCAGGAAAACCACCACCGAGACGAAATAAAGAGGACGAGTTGGCGATGAGCGGCAGTGAGCCAGTCGAGCTGTAGGACTTTGGACTCAAACAATGGTCAAAACGGGAGCAGGCCAGCGATTTTGTTAGCGAGAGAAAAGAAGCAGCAGCAGCAGCAGCCCTCCTGGGCCGATGGAGATCCCGGGCCTTTCACGGTGCTTTTCCACGGATGGAGAAAAAGGCCCCGGTGACGGGCATTAGGGACCCCGCTTTCAGAGCGCACGTCCTCCCCCATGCCCTCACACTTTTACCGCCGTGTTTCCCAGCGGCGTTTTCCAACCAGGATTCGTATTTTGGAAGGTAAAAACATAAACAAAAGCAGCTTCCAGCAGGACTGACATTAGCATAGAGAAGCTAACGGCTCGGCTAAGTTGGTAGCATGTAGCTTCTGACTATAAAACGTTTTCTTTCTCTGAATTGTTTTTGCTTATTTGCTTTACATAACGCTTAAATATAATTCAAAACAAAACAGAGCTGAGTGTTGCACTTCATAGAAAGGCACTACATTTTGATTTCATGTCTTTTTCGCGGTAGAGTAGCGTTTGTTACAGTCAACGTTAGCTAGCCCAGGTTATTGACAGATGCTAGCAGGGTTTGTTGACTTATTTGTCCCGACTTAACGCCTGATATGCTTATTTTTTTAAGGTTGTCGAGCTGTGATATCCCGTTTGGACAGAGTGGGATGTGTTCTTTTTCTCCCACTCTCTTCTTAACACCCAGCTGGAGTTTCGGATCTGTGGATTAGCCGGTGAGATGCAAACAACACTCATGTAAACAGTCCCATTGCTGCAGATCTAGAGAGAAATCGTTGTATCTGTTGTTATCAGTGTATCATTCACTAAAAAATTTGAGGCTTAATGTGTGAATGGATGGCAAATTCAGCACGTAAATCAATGCATGTTGCAAGTCTCTGAACAGTTGTTGCATGTTTGTTTTGAAAAGAGTGGCGCTTAATCTGCAGCTCAGACAAGATGAAAACACCACAGAGAAAAAGAGGCGGTGAAGGGAGTCTGGAAACTGACAAGACCCTAATTTTCCCTCTTAACGCCCATCAGGTTCAGTTGTGCTTGCCTTTTTTGCTTTATCTTGCAGTGACATAAGTATAATTTGTTTTGACAAGAAATTAAATGAGTCATCTTTCTTTAGGTGATTCATATCCACTAGAATCTGTAGACAAAGCGAAACAATGTGGTCAGTCATTGTTGGCACAGTTTGGGTGATGCTATGAAACTGCATTGACTCTGAAGGTATGAATCAAAAGCTTTACTTGATAACATTTTGGGATATTTTTGTTTTAGATTAATGCATGAGCTGTTACTGTTACATGAAGATCATCACTGAGTCACATTCATCATACTACCGTGTTGAACTGGAATCCAGTTTTTAAACTAACTACAAAATTAGCCACTTTTCTAGTTGCATCCAATGTTTTTGTATCTCAGCAACAGTTTGATCTTCTCTTTCTTCTGTTCTGAACTTCAGCGAGACCACTTCATTACACAAATTACATTATTAATCTCAATTTCCCTCAAGCATTCTTCATTGTTCACAATTTTTAATTGTTTTTGGTGAGCACTGTTTACAGTCCAGAGTGGGCGCCTTCTGATTGGGTTTCATAAGCAGCACTGCATATCGGAGATGCACATCCTGTCTTAATGTGGCCTCAGCTGCACAGCTGACGTTTGCAATTCATTAGTATTGTATAAAAAATATGTTTTTGTGTAAAAAGCCTAATGTGATAATTAATATGAATCCATTAGCTTCTGTTGGATCATCATGCTCTGCCTCAGCTAGACCATTATTATCCGTCTATCATCTGAAAACAGACCAGAACCAGACTGATTGTTTTTGTGTGTTTATATTTGAGTTATATGTCCAATGACTTTTTAGCTGTATCCTGTACTTTAGCTGTACTTCTTATATCAAGTTGACCACACTAATTACATATGTAGGTAAAAAAAAAATTGTTGAATGTATTTTAAACGTTTGTGATTTTAGGATCTTAAAATCAGACAAAAAAATCCTAATTTCGGGAATTCACTTGCAGCTCAGTAAAATACAAGGATTAGCTCAGATCCCTAGTTAGTAGCAGCATTTGCTCCATATTTTGGGACCCATCGTTTCTCTACTCCTACAGTTATTACTGCCCCCGTTAATTTCAGATTTTTGGATTCTGGCAGCATTTTTTTGTTTTTGCCGTTTCATCACAGAGTTCATGCTGTATTGTCACAAAATTCTTCAAAGTAGAGTAACTGTGCTGTGTGAGCCTCTGCTGTCATTCTGCCAAGCTTCAAAGCGAACACAGATGTGACAGCGCGCACAAGACTGTTTGGCCTCTGTGCTTTTTGTCTCAAGGGAGACGTTTCCATGCCGAGTGCTTTGCAGAAAGCTAGAGAAAGGTCAGAAATAAGCGCTGATTTAACCCTCACATGATGGATGGTTTTTTTGTGTGCATCTAGAGGAAAAGTCACGACTAATAGGCACGAGCAGATGACTTAAAAGATTTACATCAAAGACACTGCTGTGGTGGAAGAAGAAGAAGAAGGGGTATGATGGTGACAGTTACAATGAAAATAATAACTTTTTCTAACTTTCAGCCAGCGATTATTTGAGAGTAATGCATTACAGTTATCACCATTTGGTCAAAGACACACAAAAATATTTTTAGCAAAGGATTCAGTCAACATTTGGTTACTGGGTTACTGTATATTGCTAGTGGCTCTTAGAGATAATTGCAATTCACTCTGTAAGTCATTTCAATGAGACTCAAACGTTGGGACTGGTCAGATGGTTTTGATAGTTTAGTTCATTGCTAGTTGGTTGTCAGAGAGATGCCATATCTATAAAAAAAAATCACTGGAGGTTTCATGTAATTTTTATCAAAAACATATCAAAGTGTGCATAAAATATTGGGATGTTTCTAAACATCAACACAGTGTCTGAATTTTTAGGGAGTCATTTTAACAGCAGAGTGTCTGATTAGAAACACAATAATTTTTTTTGTCTATGATAAATCAATGAATTGTGATTTATTATGACATTAAACATTAATTAATGATGTTTGAAACCCCCCCCCCCCCAAAACTAAAGATGTTGTCAGAATAATTTTCTCTATTGTTCCACAAGAGCATCAATAAAAATAAATAAAATAAAAAATATTAAATGCAGTTTTAGTGATGGTAATCTCTTTTCTTTAAGGTGTCCTGAAGAAGCCCGTTTAAAAGTGGAAACACTTTTTTTTATTCTCACTAAATTTCCACAAAATATTGTAATAATATAGAAAGTTCATATCACCCATCCCTTGTCTTAGGTCAAAATCTCTTGCTTGTATATTTGTAATCAAAGCCATGTGCTTTGACAAAGAAAAAAAGTAGCATAGAAACTATGCCTTAAATTTAACTTTGATTAAAAAACACCTAAAAATAAATGGACATGTGAACAAGCTTTGTAAAATATCTTACCTGTATACTTGTGTAAAACCTAATCCACCTTGAAATATTTAAAGCGTTTAGATGTATAATATAGTTTCACTAAGACAGAAACATTCTGGTTTAAACTAGGTGTCAAAACTACACAGTAAGTTTCTTATTGTTTAATAAAATACCTGCATAAATGCTTGTTTAAGTTGAAACTGGTAGGATTCTATCTGTATTAGCTCTAACTGATTTATTATTGAGTCATTATGCTTCAAGCTTTAGTCACTAACTCCTTTCTGTGTTGTTCATTTGATCAGAATCAAAGCACAGAATCACTAATGATTTCATGTGTTTTGTTTTTTCTCTTCAGGCTGCCCAGAGGTTTTCATATGATGACAGGAAACTGTTGAAGAAATGATTAATCCTCCTCTAGAAAAATGAACACACTCCACTCTGTGGAACCGCCTGGCCTGACTTCAACTTAAAAAAAAATGGAACACTTTAAAGACACACTACAGACTTTTATGTAATTTAGTAAATTTTCTATTTATGACCCTTTATATAACCTCCCACCTGAAGCACTTGAAGGCTTCACTCCATAATAAAAATAAACTTAGTGAAACATTTATAAGAACTAATGAAGCATTAACTGTTGTTGGACTAAAGTGGCTCCTTCACTGCTTGGCGCTGAAGCAAAAGTTGGACTTTCCCAGAGGTTACTGAGGGCTCTGCTGGTTTTATAGAATTAGTGCAAGGGATTGTTCTGCCGTCTGGACATTTTGTCACAGCCATATTTGGAGATGTTTCAGTTCAGCAAGTACCCCATGGACATCTTAGAGATGCTAAGTGGACACCAAGCCCACCAGTTTAAAGGGCTTGGGTTGGAACGACAACTGAGCCACCAACAACAAGTCCAACTGCAGCATCAGCAGCAGCTCCAGCAGCAGCACCAACCCTCTGCTGATACCTCTGGAAGTCTACTGTCCGGTCTTGGGCTGGGATCCCTCCAGAGCTCTCGAAGCAATGCCTTCGCTGACTCCTCA
The DNA here is from genome assembly GCF_904066995.2 of Poecilia reticulata. NCBI lineage: Eukaryota > Metazoa > Chordata > Actinopteri > Cyprinodontiformes > Poeciliidae > Poecilia > Poecilia reticulata. The sequence continues at coordinate 25,674,126 of NC_088840.1, read as the reverse complement.
TCATTATTCGCCAAAATGAGCGCCCCTCCTCCATCTATTTCCCACCAAAGCCAGTCGTCCTCATCGTCCCACAGCTCCAGGAAGTCCAGTAAGATTAGCAGCAGTAGCAGTAGTGGCAGTGGGAGTTCCTCATCCGGATATCCCCAGTTTCTGCGGCCTTTTCATCCAGCTGAGGCGGCTCTTGCTCAGGAGCAGCTGCACTCTGGGATGGGGCGTTTTGACTTCACTGGAAGCAGCAGTGGAGGAGCTGCCGGAGTTATTGGGGTCACGCCTGCACCACCCCCTCCTCCACTGCACCCGGGTCTTTCTGTACCTCAACCCTCACCCGGTCCGTCATCGTCTTCACCTTCTTCCTCCACCTCTGCTTCAGCTTCTAATAACCCCGCTGGCAGCACTGCGGTCCCCCTGGTTGGCCAGTCCGATCCCCGCAGCCTCCACCAACAGTTCAGCTGCATGCTTGCTGCCAACCAGTACTTTCTGTCTGGTGTCCCAACAAATAGTAGCCTTGAGCAGTTCCTCGTCCAGCAGGGAACTCACAACCACCTTAGTTTAGGTCTTGGCCAGGGGGCGACTGAATCCAACTCAGCCCTGGCCCCTCCTCCTGCCCTTCACTCCTCTCACAGCCACACTGCTCCCCAGACCCAACAGCAACAACAGCTGACCCCTCATGCCTTATCTCATCCACACAGCCACACTCACCACCCGCACCCCCTGCACCCAGCCCCTCAGCCTGCCCCACTGAGTGGCTTTGATTTCCAAAGCATTCCAGTACTTTCCTCAAACCAGATAGCATCATTAATGCAGCAGGAGGCGGGTCTTCCCCTCCCCCTGCCCTTGCACCTGTCTCTAGCTAAAGAAGATACAACAAAATCAGGAGACAGCTCGTCTGCATCTGGTTCAAGTGGAGGTAGCAGGAGGAAGAAGGCAATGGCAGGTTACCTGCCTCAGAGAAAAGCTGAAAGTAGCAGCCACAGCCACACCAGCAGCAGTGTAACTACTTGTCATAACAACAGCTCAAGTGGGCACACTCAGAGCTCCTCTTCAGGCCTTGTGGGCGGGAGATCTGGGGGTGTTGGGCTAAGTGGCATTGGAAGTGAGACACAGCACTCCTCTCTCCTCTCGTCTTCCTCTCAGCAGCAGTCATCTTCCACTGTCTCATCATCCTCATCTGCCTCCACATCCTCTAGCTCCACTTCTGTCCTTGTAGCCAATGGCAACCAACAATTGTCCAAACCACAAGAACGTCATAGCAGCTCGTCTGGGCAGCCTGAACCAGAACCCCTGTACCACTGTGGTGAATGTGGTAAAACCTTCACTCACCTTTCCAGCCTTCGAAGGCATCTCCGAAGCCATGGCTTGACACCAGAAAGCCAAAGTAGGAAGTCGGACTGTAACTCTCCAAGCCCAGAGCGAATATTCTGCTGTGGTGAGTGTGGGAAGAGGTTCAAAAAGAGAGGTCACCTTATCCAGCACAGTGTCACCCACTCGGAAAACCGGCCTTTTGTATGCAGCATTTGCCAAAAGTCATTCAACCGCCGGGAGTCGCTCACAAGACACGAGAAGATCCATGATGAGAAGCCATTTCGTTGTCCGGCGTGTGGGCGTTGTTTCCGTGAGAGTACCTCTCTGCTCAACCACGCTGCTTCAGGTGCTTGTGGGAAACCTCCCCGCAGCTCAAAAAATCGGTCCAGTAGTGGGGGGAATACAACATCCAACCCAAGCAGCAGTAAAATAGGAAATAGTGCAGAAAGTAGGGTAGGAATTTCAACTGATGGGGCTGGCATGACCGATGACAAGTATGCAACAGATTATTCCAGAAATCGATACCAGAACCAGGCGCCTTACAACAGTGGGGTCAGCGATTACAGGCGTCCACAGTCTTCCACGCTCTATTCCTCAGAGAATACATTAGGGAACGAAATGACTAGCCAAACTCTACGGAAAGCCCCGTTAGCTCCAACTCTTCATCCCCATCCTCAGAGCCAGCAGCAGCATCACCACCACCAACAGCAGCAGCCCCACCTTCCCTTGTCCTCCTTGTTGGATGATTCAGAGGATGAAGTCACTAGCAGTGCAATGTCAGCCATTGCTGCTGCCGCTGCCGCCTCCTGCAACATCAACTCGGAAAGTCGAGAAGGAGAAAGGAGAGACATCATTGGAGGTCTTCTGGGAGGCTTGGGGTTTGGAAACATGGGCGGACCATCATCAACTAGCCTAAACGGTTCCACCATGCCTTTGACTCACCCCAGCCTGCCCCACACGAAGCCCCGGAGGCCTCGAAAGCCCAGAGAAAAGAGGGATCCAAACACAATCGTGAGGAGGAGGAGGAGTCCAGCACCTCCAGGGGACGGCTCAGAGAGGCCGTATGGCTGTCAGATCTGTGGCAAACGCTTTAGGAGGGCGGAAACACTGAGGCGCCACAACCGGGTTCACACAGGAGAGAAACCTCACGCCTGTGAAGTGTGTGGAAAAATGTTCCGAGAACCTTTTCACCTCACTAAACATCTGACCGTACACTCTGGTCAAAAGAACTACAAATGCAACCTTTGTGGGAAGTTGTTTGCCTATGCACAGAGCCTTGTTCGGCATGGAAAGCTTCACAGAAAAGGGGAAATTGACAACACGGGTCGAAGAATAAAAGGTGGAGCTGCTGCTGCTGCTGCAATCAGTCAAGTTGCCAACTCTGGAAACTCGGATTACTTTTCATCATGCTCCCAAGAAGAGAAGTCTCCAACATCTGGCACTCCCTCTCAGCGGCTTTACACCTGCACAGTATGTTGGAAGTCTTTCCGACACTATTTCCACCTGACAGCACATCAACAGACTGTCCATGGCGGTGGGGTGGGCCTGGAGAAGTCCTTTCGCTGTGAAGTTTGCGGCAAAGCCTTTGCCTACTCAAACAGTCTGGTGCGGCACAAGTTGTCACAACATGGCATTGACCGCAACGGTCAACGTGTCAACCAGTCTCAACCCTCTGGATACTCTCCACTGTTTTATGATCCCAGCTCAGGTTCCAACTATCCTGGATCATCCCACATCCCACAGGGAGTTGCTGAGCAGCAGCAGCAGCAACAACAGCAACAACAGCAGCAGCAGCAGCAGCAACAACAACAGCAGCAACAACAGCAGCAGCAGCAACAACAACAACAGCAGCAGCAGCAACAACCACAACAACAGTTGCAGCACCCTTTTCACTACCGCTCAAAAAACTTCCAAAAGCGTCATGGACTGACAAGAAAGCACCGAAAGAAAAAACGGCGCATCGTAATCCACAGCATCATGAGAGACGGGAAGCTGGTGGGAGTCCCTTTGAGTAAAGACACTCGCAAGAAGTTGCTGATTCTGAGGAGGAAAAAGGGAAGACTGCAGGCGCACATCAACAGGAAAAAGCTCTTGGCCCAGCTGAGGATGAAGGGGGGAGTAATGAAAGTAAAGTCATGGTGCGGGGGTGCGGTCAGAGTCACTGGGCTCACCTCTATGGATGTCCCCCTCAAACGCTTTCCCTGTCCCATCTGCCCTAGTGCCACATACGCCAAACAGGGCTCCCTGCTGGTGCACCACGCCGTCAGACACCCACCGAGAAACTCAGGGCGTCACGCCCGACTGCGGTGCCAGGTGTGTGGGCGACGCACCACTTCATTACACAAAGCCTTGAAACACAGGAGTCGCCATCTCAAGCAGGCAGCATTCAAGTGCCACAAATGCCAACATCGCTTCTGGAACCCATGTCTCCTGACCCGCCACAGGTTCTCCTGCCGGGGGGCGAGCACTGGCAGTGTTGCTGAAAACTATGAGCTGACGAGGATGAAATCGGTGTCGGTTAGTGACCACTCTCCAGTCCCGCTGACAGTTCCGGGTCTGGCCCAGCCTGAGAGATCAACAGTTCTGACTGAGTACAGTCAGTAAACATAAACTGTCTTTTTTTAGACTAGATTGTTTTTTGATGTTTATATTTTATTAAATAATCCAAGATCTTAGCACGTTTTTAACAAAATAGGGTGGGGACTGAAAGGGGAAGATTTAGTTCAACTACCGGACTTTCCCCATCCCCTTATCTGGACAAGCCTTTAAACAATCCCAGTACAACAGCAGAGGTGGTTGATAAAATCACTTGGACTTCTAAAGGCCTAAAATCAAAACCGCCCAAACTATCTGCCTCCTGTTCCTCAAAGGTAGAGGAACTAAAGATCATGTTTTTTTTTTTGTAGCATCTGTTTGAAAATTGTCAGTACTTTCCATCATGTTTGTCATGTTCTAAATCCCTTTTGCCGTGTTTGTGCATCAACAAAAATCGGATGTTTATCATAGGGCTGATGTACCAGTTTATTCTTTATTACATTATTCATAGTTATACTGTGTAGTCCTCATTTAATGCTCTGTTTATTACACTGAACAGATTCACTTTTTATGCTGAGATATTTCCCCTTAATATAAATTAATCTCTTTAGGATCTAATACCAAGTAGCTCACAAAAGTGGCACAGCTTGATGCTAGGTGATTTACTGAAATGAAGCTGAAACAAAAACTTAGTCGATCGTTTTTATACTGTACACTACTTTTGTTACTTTTTTTAAAAAAAATGTGTGAATGAAACACAAACATGACTAAAGCTGTTAACTCTTTCAGGATATGAAAAGGACAACAGAAATAACGAGTGTACTGTACAATTAGTATTATATTTTATTATATATAAATATTATTTGCTGTTTTTTACTCCCAGTTTTCATTTATCTTATCGTTGCTATTCTAAGTGTGGGAGGGGACGAATTGAGACGTTGTTTGTAAAATCATAATTATATGTATCAATGTGATCATCCCTCCCTTCCTTTTACCTGAAACTCCGTTTACCTGCTCATACACAGTTTGGCTCCATTTTTGTAACAGAAGCGTGTACACATAGTTCTTATTTAGGTCCTGTCCAGAAGTGCTTATCCATTTTCTTTCTGTAAAACTAAACCTTGTAATATGACTAAATTACTATCCTTTGGCTAAAAGTGAGTTGTTGAAAAACCTTGAATAAACACCTGAAATGTCTTTTCTTAAGTTTTATTCTGGTAAATCTAATTGTCTCTGTCAAAGAACAGTTGATTTCACTTTTTGTATTATTTATACATGGGCTGCACAGTGGCGCAGTTGGTAGAGCTGTTGCCTTGCAGCAAGAAGGTTCTGGGTTCAATTCCCAGCCCAGGTCTTTCTGCATGGAGTTTGCATGTTCTCCCTGCGCATGTGTGGGTTTTCTCCGGGTACTCCAGTTTCCTCCCACAGTCCAAAAACATGACTGTCAGGTTAATTGGCCTCTCCAAATTGCCCCTAGGTGTGAGTGTGTGTGTGCATGGTTGTGTGTCCTCTGTGTTGCCCTGCGACAGACTGGCGACCTGTCCAGGGTGACCCCACCTCTCACCCGGAACATTAGCTGGAGATGGGCACCAGCAACCCTCACGACCCCACCAAGGGACAAGGATGTAAAGAAAATGGATGGATGGATAGTATTTATACATTTAGTATTTATACGTATGAATTAAGTTGTTGCTTTATTTAGCATTTGCTAGTGTCATTTCAAAATGTCTTTGAATTGGTGTCTTTTTCCAGTGGTCATTGGACACTTCACTAGTCTCACAGGATGACAAGGAGACATCAAGGTACAATTTAAAGAGAACAATTAATCTAAGTTTCATGCTTTCTGACTGTTTGGAGAAACCCAGAGCACCTGGAAAGAACCCATGCATGCATGGGGAGAACATACACGCTCCAAAAGGTTGGAATTCAAATCCAGGACCTCCATCCTGATGAGCAACTATTCAAACGTCTGAAAAAAGCACAGAAAAAAGCACAACTTTTTTCTGTGCTGCATTACCAATAATGAGCCACTAGATGGTACTGTTTACAATGCTAGTAGTGGCTCCGTCGAAGAAATCCATATAATTTTAATTTGAAACTTCTTGTGAAAGTCCGATCAAGCAAAGCTGTTGATGTAAAACATTTCAACGTGCATACACTGGTGTTTGTGTAAAGCGGACTATTTCGGCCCTGGTAATCATTTTATGTTCCCTTATGCACACAGCGTGTAGCAGCAATATAATTTGACACCGAGACCCATAAAACAGGTGCAACAGCTGCTGTATTGGTCTGGAAATTCTTAGGGCTTCAGGTTTTCCAGTCACAAATTTTCTCCGGGACAACAAAGGATGGTGTCTAAAAACGTTGCCGTAAACGTTCAACATTATTTTGGCACTTTAGAATAGAATCGAAATGTCCTTTATTGTTTCACACAGGGTAAATTCAGGTTTTACAGCAGCATCTGATACATAGGACAGTGGCGCAACTACACATTATTCAGGTGGATGCGAAAACATAGATTGGCGCCCCCCACCACCCAACCTCCCGAGGGAAGGATCGTCAGGGTGAAGGAGCGACGCTCTCCTACCCCCCCCCCCCCCTCCCCCCCGAGGCGACGATACGTGAAGGGTAAAACTCGCTACATTTACCTCGTTATGTGCGCGAGGTGAAGGAGCGTTACACGCGCCGAAGTGTATGGAAAAACAATCATCGGCGCGCCGCCCCCTCCAGACGGGATTTTGGCGCCCCCTCTGGTGCTGCGCCCCTATGCGTTGCATACCCTGCATACCCACTTTTTGCGCCACTGACATAGGATCATACAAAAAGATCAAAAATTAATATGTAAAAACAAGATTAACAATAACAACAATGGTAATATACTGTATACATCATCAAATTATATGACTTGACAGCCAAAATGTAACAGGTAAATTATCAATTATAAATCATACACAAGACTTAAGTTTTTTTTCTTTATAGTATCTTAGAAACATCACATCACAATTGCAACTACTTTCTATTTTTCTATAAAGTCTTATTTGAATGTTAAACCTTTTAGTTTGAGGAAGTCGACGAGCGTGTAAATGTGAGCTTTAATTGAGCCTCCAAAGGAAAAAAAAAACAACTAAACAAACCTCACGTGGCTAGAGCAAGGGGGGGCCTTTGGGCGGGGACTCTGACCTATTTTCAACCAATGGGAAGCTAAGAGCGGCTGCGAGTGACCCAGATTCAGCCAATGGCCGTTCGACGCTGTAGCCGGTAGGCAATGCTGGGGCGCGTGCGAAGGACATGTGATCGTTCGGAGTTGAGAGCGCGAGGAGCACACTGACCGCCGCTCAGACGATCTTTTTAAAATGAGATTAAATGGTATATCACTGGTTTTTATTCAGATGCTGTAAACACAACCTTAAAAAAACACATCAGAGTTTTTGTAGACAGCTTTAAAACGTGCCAGATCATATTGTTCCACTTATGCGAAGTGGCTACATCTGTTTTCTTTGACTCGTTACTGTGGATACAGATATTCAGCGAAAGGCACCGATCAAAAGCAAACGCGAAAGAGTCGTCGTCGTGCGTCTGATTCATAATATATTCTCAGTCCGCGGTGTTTGCCTCGGCTTTGTGTCCTGCTGTTTACTTGACAGCGTGAGAAAAGAGTAGAGGGGTGGAGTGAAAAATCAGCTCAGAGGCCGATGTTTGGAGCGCAACCGACCCAGCAAGCACTCGCTATTGGCTGGAACTTCAAGGAGGCGCCATGCTTATGTTAATTATGTTGCATTCAAGGAAAACTGGAGAAAAAAAAATCTTTGCTGTTAAATAGAAACTGCTGAAAAAAACCCCTGGAAAGATGACAGATTTTATAATATGTTGTATACTTAGTATTCCTAAAGTTAATAATGAAGTCAGATATGTTAAAATGTTTTTCCTTTGTACACTTTTTTTTCACCTTTTTTTTGCTACTGTATATTCAGCTTATAATATCTACAAATTTGGGTCAAATAAGTTACCTGGCAGAAAATTATTATAAAAAGGGGCGTGTTCCACATGTATTTTTCAATATTTCCTGCATAAAGTACAGCGGACCCCAGATATTCACGAGGGATATGGACCACAATTGTCCACAAATAGCTAAAATCCACAAATATTTGAGACCCTCTCAAAGAAAAAAAACATGTATAACTGCCTATTTTAATAGTTAATGTTCCAAAAAAATCAAAATGTATCCATGAATACTGAAACATAAATATATAGGAGTTTAGTGTTTGTATATTGGTTTGAATTTTTCTCCCTAAATTAGTGGAGACTGGTTGTTGGTGATGCACAGCTCCCTTTATTTTTCTTTCCAATAAAAAGTAATAATCATTTACTAAAAAAAATTATTTACACCAGAGCATTTAATTATATTTTATATATAAATGCAGAACATTTTGTATAATTAACTTTGGGCTGCTCTGACTTTCTGAGTTGAAATTCTGACCTCAGGTGTAATTCTTGTTCTTTTTCCAATTTGCAACCATAAATATCCAACTTCCAAGTATAAATGGAATGAAAACTCAGCTCAAATCGAATAGAGAGCTGCAGCTACCAAGAACTAATTCAATTCAGGTTTTTATTTTGTGTCTATTCACAAAATAAACACAAAATTTTAAAAGATCTCAGATATCTTATCTGAGATCCTTTCAAATACAAACATGTCAAATCCTTATCCACTAATATAAAAATTCCTAATACAATCAATTCAGATCTTAATTGAATTGTCATTAAAATCATATATGATTCAAATGATATGGACATAATTTAAATTGTGTGCATTTTAATTCAGTTTGCAAACAAAGATCTGAAGCTACACACATATAACTATTGAAAAGTTTGACGCATGCTATTACGATCTAAGCACATCAACTTAGCATTTTTGAAAAAAAATTGTAAATGAAATATTAACACAGAAGAGAAATAAGACAATTACAAAACACCTAAAGACAAAACATTTATGAACGTATTTGTTATTGTCTTAGTTGGCATACAAACATATTTTGGCTTATTTAGTTGGCGTTCCACTGCATGTTTACTGAGTTATAATTAAAAACTTTAAATTGCATAAAGAAAAATATTCCAATCAACTGAGTTGCATTAATGAATAAGTATGAATGTGTAAGTTTCCACCTCACTTGCTACTTTATAAACATTTTAGAAAAAAAGTTCAATATGTAAAAATGTGGGGAAACGATTTAAAACAAAGACTAAATTAATATTTGTTAAATGTAAATAACTAAATTCAATAATAACAAGAAAAAATGTTATTTTTTTTTACATGCTGGCAGGAAAATAACTCCTATTTACCACCTTATCCGTGTGCGTGAACGCACCAGGGTAGATTTCAAGTACGTCGGGGGGTGTAGTTTTAGGATTGTGGGCGTGGCCAACGTATGCAAACGATCCACGCCTCCGAGCGCCTTTCCCCCGTGAGCGGTGACGTGACGCGAGCGGCCCGTGTTGGTTCCAGCTGACAGGCGGAGGGAGAAAAGCGAAAACCGAGGAAAAAATGCGCGAGTGTGTGTGCGCGCGTGAAGGTGAGAGAGGGAGGGAGCGCGAGAGAGAGAGAGAGAGAGGAAAATAAGAGCCATCATCTAGCTGGCTCTCTCCACTACTGGATTTTATTATTTTTTCTTTCGGGGGGGGAATCTCTTTATTTCTCTTTATTTCTATCATCGGATCATTTCGATCATGTCACCTCAGATTTGATGGATTATTCCGCCGTGGAGACTTCCCGCCGCCGATTCTTCATATTCTGCTGATTCTAATCATCTTTCTCCGCTCAGTGCACGGGACTACCTTCAGCCGCCTTCTTTTCTGCTTTTATTATTACTCTCACTGTTTGTTGCCTCCATCTGGAAGGTAATTTTTAGGGAATCTGTCAAGCTGACAGTCGAGCTGGACCGGTTTTGTTTCCACAAGCTCGAAGAGGACTTGGATCAGTCGTTTATAAGTGCGGCGGTGTTTGTTTCGAGAGGAACGCGGTGACAGCAACTCCAGAGGGATGAATTAAACCTGCTCAGCATGCTGCCATTTTGGAGATAGACCCCCCCTCAACCCTCAGTTTTTAAATTTTAATTTCTTTTTTGCACATTTTACATGGGCCGAGGGGAAAGCGGGATATCAAGAGGAGATCTCACGCACGCCTCACCTGTCTGCGCACCTTTTTCACGGCGCGCGCGTTAACTACAATCTCTTGAGTGGATTATTTTGATCTTGAGCTCCAACTCTGCAGGTTGCTCCGCTCCACCTCCCTCCACCTACCCCCTCCTCCTCCTCCTCCTTCTTTTCCCTAGAAGTTATGTCAAGGCCTCTCACGCAGCTCCTGCCGCCGGATCTCCCTGCAGGGGCCACCAGCCCGCAGTTTGGGGCCAGCAACCCGGCTGGAAGTGGCCCCCAAGGCGGACACCTGACCTCCATGACCAACCTGAAGTCTCTACTCCAGCTGCCAATCAAGGCCGACCAGAGGGTCACCAAGAACTGCTGCGAGATGAAGGGTGAGTGAGTGCACGTGCCAGCAGAGGGGGGAGGGGGGTGGGGGGTGGGTTCCTAAAAGCGTGGAAAGTATTAAAGGGAAACAGCTCAATGCTGGGATAGCGCACAGAAAGGAGCAGGAAACAGGATCAAAAAGTTCTCAAACACCTGTCAGTGATGCTTGGATGCGATTTGAGGTGTTTATATGATGCATTAAATGGATCCAAAGCCAGCAGGATAAAAATCTAACAAAAACATTTGTAGCAATTTGCATTTATTTTACTTATATTTCTGAATTCTGAATATTTAACTACTAAAAAAAACCCCCATCTTATTGAATTATAACCAATTATAACTAAACTTGTGTTTAAAATAATTTTACCTAGCTGGTCAAACCTCCCATATTTTTAAAAAAAGATAAAAAACACAGTCTTAACACATTACTGAGACATTTGAATTTATTCTATGAAATATGTAAGCCTTTTTTCCTGACAGCTACTGATAATATGTGTCATTTATTTTAAAGAGCAGGGATTGCTTGCAAGTGTGATTTCAGCAGTCAGGATGTTGCTAAACTAGCCAGATGTCAGGAACTAGAATCTCAAGTCTCTGTTGTGATCAGGAGAAAATAAGCAGGTAACTTTAAATTATTTGGATAAATGATATGTTTTGTCCCCTCCGAGTCAATGGAGTATATGAGAGACTTGTTATTGTAACATTATGCACAGCATATAAATGTTCTCCACATTGTTTCTTAACAATACATGCCAGTAAAAGGAGTTAACAGCAGTTTTCAAATGTGAATGTTTTTGTTCCTTTCATCAAGTAGAACTGAAGCCCAACACCGCAACATTTGTGTGTATTAAGGGTGCGTTTGATATATTAGTCAGGGACATTCCCCATTTTGGCTAATACTGCTTCATAATAATCTGAGATTTGTTATTAATGACTTTGGGTTGTTTCAGAACAAAATAGACTTAGCATACCGCCAACATTTTACTCTCTCTCTGTTAAGCTCACACCTCTACAACAACGGTTTTCCGCTCTTGAAAACAAGCACTTCCTGTTTCATTTTGCCAAAAATTCTACATTAATGGTGTTAAACCTTTTCTGCAATTTTTCTTCCAACACCAGTTACTGTTTTTGGAGTTAAATCACCATTAAAAATTGTACTTGCAAGCTGACATGCTATATAAAAATGTAAATAATTTAGCTGGCGGTAAATACTTCAACAGCTTCAGTTTTATAGTGTAGATTTTACTCTCCAGTGGAAAGCCTGGAGATTTGTAAAGAGCAGTAAGAAATGTTTTTGCATTTGCTCATGTTTTATTTGCCTAATTTAAAATCCACTCTCCTCTAATTTCCTACTTTTTAAATTGAGGCAGACACTATAATAACAAGGTTTGTATTTCGACATTTAACTTTTGCCATTCTTCTTTGCAGATTTGGAAATTAATTACCTGGTTGAGTCTTGTTCTGAAATGCAAACAAGCATTAATCATTATAGAGTCTCTCAGAGGAATATTCTGGGGGATTATTCATGTGTGTGTGCATGTGACTGTGTGGGTATGTGTGATTGTAAAATACAGAGGAGCTGCTTACTCAACACACTCACATGCACACTGGTTTCCCTTCAGCCCTCTGTCTGCAGGCCTGCTGGAATTTTTAGAGACTTTTTTGCATTTGGTGGTGAAATGCACTGATCTGGATGAGAATGAGGGGAAAAAAAACAGTGGTTGTTTCTGTTGAGTCTGATTCTCCTGACTGTTTAAAAAGAGGTTAGTGAGAGGAATTGAATTGTTTCCCATGCCCCAGCTGCCACTACAAAATATTAACCAGGCTGCTTCTTCTTTCTCTCTGACTGTAGAGATGTCATCGCTGCTAAAACATACACATGCACACACACACACCTAGTAGGGTGGCTTTTTAAGTTTACATTGATCCTCCAGCTGATTACTCTTCTTTTGCAAACATCTCAACTCTGATCTTTTAAAACAGCAAAAGTTATGTCACAAAACCAGCCGTCTTTGGACTAGTGGCGTCCTGCAAATCAAATCCTTACTAAGAGTAGTGAAAAGTGAACACACGCAGATGTAGGATAACAACAGAGAAGTTGGCCAGCGCTATTTGGCGACCCCTGGTGGTTTGTTGGTGCAGCTGCCGCTCTTTCCTCTTGATTTTTTCCCCCCTCTGTGCATGAGGAGGAGGATGATGATGGTAAGCACAGCTGACAGGCTCTCCGAGGAGCCAGAAAGCATCTGAAAGGCTCCCACTACCCTCGCTGTCAGCGCGTGCTGCATTCTCTGCTGATAGGTGATGCATTCAGGGGCAAACCAAGGAAGGCTTTTCCTTTTCCAGTTTGCCTCTGGATCTTGTTGCCCTTCCCCTTCCTCTGTTCATAGTGGACTCTTCTGCTGTGTTTTTACCCCTCCGCCCCCTGGCTGGCTTTGTTTGACGCCTTCGCAAACACCCACTCCATCTCACACATTTCTCTCCCTCTCTCTCACACGTCTTTGAGTTTTTTCCTCTGTCTTGCTCTCTTCTCGCCTGATCCCTCTGTTTTTCACTCCCCAAGACTCCCTCTGCTCATTTACATGTTCTCAGGGTTTGTTTTCCTCTTTTCAGTCTCCTCACTGCGGCTCCTTCTCCAAAGTCATTCATCTCTTCTGTCTTTCTTGTTTTCTCACTCTTTTTTTTCTTGAATGTCTTACTTAGATTATTCAAATCATCCATCTTTAGAGTCTCTTGCCCATTCTTTCTGCTGTATTACATTCAGTTTAAGCCCTGGTGCACTTTAATGACTTGTCCACATTAGTTCAAAGTGTCACTATCGCTTAAATTAAAGGTGCCACTTTGCACGTATTCCTACCATCTGCTTGCCCTCTGTAGCTGAAGTAGATGGTAGTTGATGGTAATATAGCTGAAGTATTACAGCTACCTTTTAGAGAAGATCTTTGATGACCCTCTGTACAGTTGGTTTTGGGTTATTTTCTTTCTTTATTAGGTTTATGCTGCTGCTTGTTACTGGGGTACTGTATAAACACAAGCACTGATTGGCTAATTTATTTTGTTTTTCCAACCATTAAATTATCAAAATGTCCCTGACCTCCTATTGTTGTAGCACAGCTGCACTGCCGTGTCTTAAATATTTCAAACTACAAAGTGTTCCAGCTTCTTCTGCAAACAACAAGCTGCTTTATAAAGTGATGAAGCCTGATGGAAAATAATAAATGAAACGCATGCTGATGTTATTCAAGACAACAAAAAAATGAGGACTTCCCTCTTCATGTTCTCATTATTAAACTGCTCAGAGTTCCATGAAACCAAGTGTGAATCATTTCTGGGAACTTTAAATATTTCAAAGACACCACACTAATTGTGCACTTTAATTGCTGCCTCTAATTTATTAATAGTAAAGAAAACATTTCTGCTCAACTTAATAGAGTGAAGAAGTGCAGCAGGCTCAGCAGGTGCCTCTGGGTAACTTTTAGATCATCGTTCTGCACCTGTGACCTGGAGTTCGAGAAAAAAACTCCCTGCAGGGTTCCTCTGAAGACATCTGCTTCTATAAATACCTTCTTCAGATAAATAGTTAAACACATCTTTGATCGTGATGACATACAGGCTTTTATGCCTTCAATTACAGCACTGTGCAAAAGTATTAAACCAGCCCGCCGTTTCTGTGTCCTCAGTCCAAGCTGTCAGAGTTAATTTGATTGTTTTGATCATTCGTCAAGGCTCTCTGATGACCCTTTAAAGCACCCTCTGAAACTACTCTCACTGGCCACTTCATTAGGTACACTTGCTTAGCAGACACTTAACCCAGATAGTAAACAACGTAACATTGAGCCTTTCGGAAACTGTTTATCTACTCATATTTTTATGCAGTACCATATCTCAGGTTTGCTAGTACTAGTTTAAGTGACAAATTATTTTGCTTATAACAAGATATTTTCCCAGATTTATAAGGAAATAATCTGCCAGTGGAACTAGTACTTCTTCATCAATTATAAGGAATTTCTTACTTATAACTAGCTTCTATATTTTGCTGAAAAGTTACTTGTAAGTTAGTTTTGTCTTAATTCAAGTTCATGAAGATATTTGCACTGGAAACTAGAATAGAAATGCTGGAAAAAAACTGTAAGTGCATATTAAATAACACTATAACTACACTTTGAGTTTGCAATAAAGTCACACTCCTTAGAAGCAAAATATCAAGAAAGGAGGAATTTCTCAATCAGTTGGTAGAGAAATGAATCCAAACAAACAACAGACCAATCTCGAAAGTGACCGCTTAAACAAAAGCTAAAACAATCCCTTCTTCCTCTTGTTGTGACGGTTTGTTATCCTGCCATTGGTGACGTGTTTCATTTCCCCTCCTGGTGTTTCTCTTCACTCTGTGGAATAACTCAGAAAAATTCTGAGAAAGCTGCCAGGCAGGTGGTAAAGATGCTGCCGTGGAGAGATTAGGACGAACACAGTGGCCTGTGTCCTCTCCTCCCCGTCTCTCCGTCCCTCCGCAGCTGTTTTCCAGCTGTATCCACTCACGTGCTAAAGCTCTTCACTTCTTGGCTGCTGAGAGACTCTTCCACAGTCACTCTATCCTGCTCCATTTTCTACCCCCTTCTTCCTTTCTAAATAAGCTCTTTCGGTATTTCATCACCTTTCTAATTTAGTGTGCCACTTATTTGCATACAGTGGTGACGTTGCCATTCTTTAGAGTAACACTAATAGAGAATCGTTGTATGACATCATTGCTCCATGTATTTATTGACTGACTCATTTTCCTTGCCTTCCATGTGTAATGTGAAGGATTTCCTTTTTTGTGGTGATGGTTTATTGATGCAGCAAGCCCTCATCTGTCTTTCCATCGGTCTCGCTGCCTCTCTGTGGGGTCAAAGTTCGAGGCTGGTCAACTTTATTTTTAGATGCCTTTTAATGATTACAGCTAAGTGCTTCTGGAGAGTGAGGGGGAGAAAACGAGTGAAAAAAGGAGAGGAAAAAAAACGAGTGGAAGCAAATTTCTCAGCTGCTAGTAGAAGTGTTATATTTTCTTGTCTTAGTGTAGCACATTAGCTGTGGAAAGCCTCCACAAAAATGAGACCATAATAAAAAATTCATAACCTCATAATCTTTTCCACATATATTTTTACATTTATCCTGAACTATTGAGCTGAAGAACAGACTTTTTTTGGAAGAAAAATAAAGAAAAAGATAAGTAAAAACAGCACAATAACCTAGTTGTTTAAAAGTGTGTGTTGAATCACGCTTCAGTTTGATTTCAACACTCAGCAGCAGGATTTCAGATTTCTTTTATAGGAATATTTTAGCATCTTGACTTGACAGCATTTATGCCATTTAAATTCATATATTCCATATAATACATAATGTTTCAGGACCATGGACAGAGCACAAGAATGAGAACAACACAGAGACACCATGCTCACACACACAAACACACTCATATCTAAGGCACATTTGGAGAGACCAATAAACATAACATTTATGTTTTTGGGCTGTGGAAGGAAAGCCGGAGTGCCAGTTGGAGAAAACCAATGCATGCACACGAAGAACATGTGAACTACATGCAGAAAGATGCTAGGAACATCCTAGCTGCAAGGCAACACTGCTGCCAACCTGTTTGAACAATTATGACTTAAGTTTCTTATTTGAATCTGACATAAAACCAGAAATTCACTGAAAAAAATCAACAAGAAGAGCAAAATCTTGGTATGATGATTTTTTTGTTGAGTGTAGAGTAGATTTAATCAGCGACTGAAAGGCTTGGCTGTGTGAGGTAATGCGTCATCGCTGTGTTCTGCCCACTAAAGATCAAACCTGTTAAGTGTTTTGTTTTCTCCTTTGCAAAATTGCTGCCATTATCATCTTTTATCTGGGATTTTAAAGCATTCTTATTGCAACTCTGCAGCTGTTCTGTTGAGGGGAAGAAATGAAGTGGCATTTTACTGCATTGCTTTGACAGGCCTTTGTTTAGTGTTTAATAGAAACATCAATAAATCATTGCACATCGTGGTTAGAGGGCAGTTTAAGAGGAACAAACTAATTAGATCTCAGTGGAGGAGATAATCAGGCCTCTGCCTTTGTAATTAGAGTCCCTGTTAAATGTATTCAGTGTCTAATTGCTCCGTTTCCATTTTTCCAACATAATAATTCCATCTTGTCTCACCTTGTCAGAATAGAGCTGATTTTGAGATTTTATTTGGCCAAATAGATCCCAGCAGTGCAACTCAAAGAATGGAACATTTTTCTGACCTTTACTTGTCAAACACAATCAGTTTCATTGGACTGTTTTCTGAAATGTCCTTCCTTGTCTTCCTCCAGACAAAGACAAGCCGCAGGACTCTGATGAAGACTCGCTGGGCATCAACAATGGAGGCCCCGGCGGGACGGGAGGGACCCCAGGCTCCGGCCCGCTGCGACCCAACTCCCAGTCGGCCTTCCTGGGGCCACTGCTGTGGGAAAGGACCCTTCCATGCGACGGAGGCCTCTTCCAGCTGCAGTACATGGATCTGGAGGAGTTCCTGACTGAGAATGGGATGGGCATGCACAGTAACGGGCCCAGCTCAACCAGCGCCCAAATACCCTCCCAGGTAGGGTTATGACACATGGAAACCGCTGAAGGTGTGTCCAAACTACTGACTCATTTCCACTGAGCAGTACGGCCGTTTGGTAGGCTGTTTTGTCTGTTCCTACTGTAAAAGCAGCCAGTATAACCAACCCATGCCGCACCGTACTGCTCAATGGAAACAAGGCGAAGTGTTTAATTTTGTATTCAAAGGGAAAATTTGTGTATTTTTGTGTCGTGTATAAATGTATTTTATAAAAAGAGTAACTGAAGCAGATAATGTAATTCCTATCTCACTTTTTTTAACATGAACCAAACAGAACATTCTATATGTAATCCATGACTTTTCTGTTTCTTTGTGGTATAGATGGGGTATAATGAAGAGGCTTGTTTCTCTTAGTAACACCTTATAAAAGGAAAGACAAGAGAACATCCCATTCAAATAAGATATATGTTTGTTGATCTCTAAAGCTCACTAAAACAATTGCAGAAAATAGTGGCATATTCACCAGATCTACATAGCAACCACACTCTACACGCCAATTGGTTGTGTGGGAGTCAAGTCTGGGAAAAGCAATTTTTTCACAAGTGGAAATGTGTAAAGTTTTCTGCTACTACTGGAACCATGCATACCAGTCAGATTAGATTGATATGGAAATGGTAGGACAACGGAGATGATGTGGACCTGTTTCTCTACAACCCTGCCAGCATGCCTAGGTGGGCCCCATGTGGGGGAAAGAAGGGCTGATATATGGGTCCCTGTGGTGGACCGAGTTAAAAACAGGAGGAGTCACAGGATATTAATTAGAAAAATAGGGTTTTTTATTTTAACCCAAAGATTATAAAATGACAAAAAGATGAACTGAGCTCATAAAAGAGGTCAAAGAAACAAAACTGAACAGAGGCAAAAATGTAAACAAACTGGCTGCACAAACAAACATAGCTGACCTGATAAAGAAATGACACACAGGGGGTTTATATACTGTATACTGGCTGATCAAACCAATTAAGACACAATAGGGGTAACTAAACAGAATACAATTACAAACAGAAAAACAAATAACAGTACAGCTAAGTTTGGCTAAACTAAAGATTCACAAAATGAAAATAAAAAAAAGTCAAGTTTAAATACTAATATTTAATTAAATACAAAACTTATCTAAACAAAGAAACTACAAATTTCCCCTGCCAGCAGGAACTAGTGGTGCAGTCCAATCAGCATTTAAGCCTGCTGAGCCCTGGCCCCCATCTTTTGTCTGGCCACTCCAAGGCAGGCAAGTACCAGCAAAACACAAACAAAAGGTCAGCCTCAAGCAAACAAATTACACTTAAGTTGATATAAATGTATGTTAACTAAATGCGCGCTCTAACAAAAAGAACAAATGCATCCAAATCAACTAATAAATGTTTTACTGAAACTAAAGAGTTGTTGTGTTTGAATGAAAAAAAAAATTGTGCATAAAAGTTACCGACTTCAGAGTGTGGCCATGGATTTGGCTATCACAGTCCCATATGGGTTTTTCCGCGGGTTCCACGGTGGTCCCACATGGGTTTGCCCATGTAGGGCCACAGCCTACGTGGGCCCTACATGGGCCCTAAATGGGCAAACCCATGTGGGTCCACCACCATGTAGGGCCCATGTGGGCTCTGGCCCTATGTAGGCAAACCCATGTGGGGCCACCGTGGAACCCGCGGACAAACCCATATGGGACCCATCTGGTCTGCCCTCCTTTTTCCCATATGAGACCCACCTGGGCATGCTGGCAGGGAACTGGCCCTAGCAAACTTGCTAGAGTGCCTTGTATTATTAACTATTTGAATTACCAGGACATTTTACATGAAAATCTGCCATCCTCCACCAGAAAACTGAAAATGGGATTTCATTGTCTCTTTCAGCAGGATTATGATCCAAAACGTGCCTAAAGCTTACAAAAATGGTTCAGAAGACACTAAATGAACCCTCTATGGTGATGTTAGTTTATTGTCCTACGGAAAATCATCAGTGCCCATAAAATTATTTACCCACTTGAATGTATTACCATTTTCTTGCTTTTACAGATCAATCATGGTCCACATGATCTGCCTTTTTTAACAAAGAAAAATACAACAAAAAAAACATTTTGAAAGTCACAGTAGAAACTTATTTCTACAAAATAATGATGAGATTGCAGACAACATGGGTGCTCTTGAAACATTATGCATAGACGTGCTGCACTGATGAACCCTGACACCAGAAATTCAGTTTCATGAGAAAACTTGATCAAAAAGAGAAATAATTATTTTTTTTTTTTTTAAAGAATTCAGTAATCGTGATGATAGTTTGGATACTTTACTGAATAATTGTTTGGAGTTTATCAAATAAAATTTAAACTATCTGCTTTAAAATAAAGCAAAATATTTATTTTTAGTCCATCTATACATTCTCACTGGATGACCAGATCTGTGTGGGACAGATCAAACATGAAACCGATCTAAACATGTCTACAAAGTTTTTACTCTGATTTTTCTGCTGCCTCTTCTGCATCCAGCGGAGCAGCTGCTACTCCTCCCTCTCTTTATTCCAACAAACCAGCTTCTAATGTTCTCTGCTCCACGTTTGGTTTGATGTGTTGGGTTGGAAACGGTGCGCCGGATTCCTGCAGTGTGACGGTGACACTTCTGTCAAATCTAACGCACTGCAGGTTCAAATCCCGAGCGGAATGAATAACGACGTTACAAAGGCTAATGTTTCCCTCGCGCAGCTACAGCTTTCCTCATCACATGGAGGCAGAGCAGCTGTTCACAGCCGACATCCTCTGCAGTGTCAGATCTTCTCACTTATCTGTCAAATCTGCAAAGTGTTTCCCTAAGTCACAACGTGTCATAACAGGATCAGATGCAAGCCGTAGCTATTCTTGTCCAGAGTGAAAGTCTTAAGTCATTCCTGGTTTCTTCCTATATCATTTAAGGAAAGTTTTCCAGGCTTCCCGTGGTTCTTTTATTGTGTTTCTTTGAACATTGGTTGCTTTTTTCCCAGCATTTTTTTTTTTGCTTCACTGTTTGGTCTCATTGATTTTCTTGTATTTATCATAAATATTGTAGTGTTTTTGACAGTTTGACAGTCGAAAACAAAATGATTCCCACTGAGCAATAGGCTGATAATGTGACATACAAACTTTTCTAGAGCTTTTCTGTTAGGTAGGTTCATTTCAGTATTACTGGATCCAGAATAAATCAA
Organism: Poecilia reticulata; assembly: GCF_904066995.2. Classification (NCBI taxonomy): domain Eukaryota; kingdom Metazoa; phylum Chordata; class Actinopteri; order Cyprinodontiformes; family Poeciliidae; genus Poecilia; species Poecilia reticulata. The sequence continues at coordinate 25,653,979 of NC_088840.1, read as the reverse complement.
CAATTGGATATTGTAAGTCAGCTCCCTCCAATGTTCTCACTGTTTCTTCTGGTTCCAGTGATCTAGAGTGCAGTTTATAACTATTAGTTGTGTTTTTTGGGGAAAAAACTTTGTTTCCGAACTCTTCCTTTTTTGAATCTTCCCAGAGCTCCCAGTCTGCAGTGCCGAACCAAAGCTCCCAGTGTCCTCCCACATCTCCTCCACCTTGCTCCTCCTCCTCCTCCTCCTCAATGTCCTCTTCATCCTCCTCCTCCTCGCTCCTCGGATTGGAGACCGTTCAGCCACAGGCGCCGCTGCCGCCACCTCAACAACAGCAAGGCATGATGGGAGGTCCGGAGTTACTAAATGGTGAGTGATGGTGAATTTCCTAACTCCAGAAGCGTTTGGTGATTGGATGGGAATTTGGTCAGTGGATCAATAATCTGTAAATATTTGAACCACTTTTCGATTGTTTAGGCCTGGTCTTTTGAATGCTTCATAGATAATTGTTGAATAATTGGATTTTCTAGTTGTTTGAGGTAAAATTAAGGAAAACTTAATAAAAAAATAAAAATAAATAAAAAATTATATATATATATATATATATATATATATATAAGCATATTATTTAGGGGGTGACTTGCAGAAGTTAATGCTGCTCCTTGCAATTTGACCTGATTTGTGCCCAGTTTTGTGCCTGATTTGTGCCCAGTTTAATGCCATTTTGACTGTTGGAACCATTGTTGCACATTTTCGTTCCCGTCTATTTGTTCATTGGAGCCTGGGACACTAATGAGGACTAATTTGTACAAACATCACATTAACTAATGTAAATTCAGCAGTCTGATGGCTTGAACAATAACCAGAGAAGGATTTACTCTAATTATGGCTCTGTATGATAAATGGCTGTGGTCTCTGACCGTCCCTTCAAAAGCCTGTTTTCATCTTTTATAATACTCTGATTTATTGGTTCATCTGCGTAGTTTGATGTGAAGCAGAGACACCAGAAACCAGCTCTTCCTCTCTCTTTCCTATTCATTTCTTTTGGCTAAGAGGAGTTCACAACAGTTTCCAATTTTACTAATTCAATCCACAAAGCTCTTCTTCACAAAGCCAATGATCCTGGCTTTCGTTCATTCCTGGGAGACCTAAAAATGATTGCTATCCCTTTCCCCGTGATGATTTGCGAATGACAGATAGCCACAGCTCTTTCTTAAATTTCTCCGGATGTATAGACATTTAGAAGAAGGAAGACGGAGTAAGGAGACAAATGTTTAAAAAACAGTTGAACAGAAACTGAGGGAAACCAAATCTCTTAGAGCGCTGTATGAGAATTGCTGTGACACATTCCAGGGATCGTACACTGTCTGGAAAATTATGGAGAATTATGGAGCGGTATGGGATTTCATTTCAAACTCGGGTTAAGTTCAAAGAACAGAGCATGTATGGAGAAATGTTCATCTTTTCAGACTTAATTCATTTTCCCATTCTCCTACATTTTTTATATACTCATATGTCCATCTTTCCTTTGCTTGCACAGAATTTCCATGTATTTTCTTAATTTAAAGTGTTTGAATTTTATTGTATTTTATTGTATATTTAATTGCTGTTTTGTCTGACAACATGAGGCTCTAATTAAAATGAGAAATAACTGCCCTTAGTTAGCTTCTTAAATCTCTGCCGCGACCAGTAATTGAGAACAAAACTTTGTGATTTGTGGTGAGCTTGTTAAAAATGGGTTCCCAATCTGCAGGGTTGAGACCCTGATGTGGTCCATGAAACATTAAGTTAGGAGGCTTGAAATGATCTTCACAGATCAAGTTAGATTTGGAAAGGACCTAGACCAGCATACTTACCATTAATTGTTCAAGTAAGCAAAAACCAGTGCTCATTAATGGATGAAAATAGCATTATTGTTTTATGAAGCTGTTTTCAGTTGGTTTGTTGGTTGTGTTTTAACTGGCTACAGACAAGGCCAGAAGTCACTGTTGCTGTTAATGTGCCTTGTTAACCAGAAGCTGAAATGTTTGGTAACTTGTGGCACGAACCCAAACCAAAGCTGTTTCCTCAGTGCTAAACTGAATCAGCAGCAAGGAGACTTCAATGGTATTGAGCAGAAATGTTTTGGAAAAGTCCAGAAAGAAAATGCAGTAATGCTACTTGACACGCCAATGGCTGACGTCTGCAAAGCAGCCAATCCCGTAGCACCAATCATTTTCCTAGGCACTGATAGGCTGAACACCCAAGAGCAAAACTAACGAAGACTGTAGAGGTTAGCTTCTCCAGTAGTGTTAAGAAAGTTTCCACTGTGTATATTCTCACACATTCTCACTATTTTTGCATATTAAAATAGGAAGATATAAGCCTTTTTAGTTGAGTCTGAAGTATTTACAAATTTCAGCTATTTGCAGACAGCTGTGGTCCCTAAACTCCACAAATACCAGAGGATTCACTGGACGTGGTTTTACTCCTGCCAAGTCCTGCCTGTAGTGCTATTGATATTATTCAACTTAAAGTCCATTTTTAAGATGCTGTTAAACTATTTGAATATATAAATATAACTCATTAGTTTTGTTGATTAAACCAAAGCAGCCAAGAACTAATTATTTAAATTTACGCACCAACAATTCCAGAATTTCTCCAGTTTGTGCAACGACCTGCCTTTACATTAAACAATCAGTAATAATCATTTCCCAGTATACTGAAAGGAAATTAAAAAACTAATATCAGCTTTGTAATTTTATGAAAGATTTGTTTTTCTGGAAATTTCTTCTACTAAGCAGATGCTCTCTAATATATTAGTATAAGAATTTGAGATTGATGGCTCTTAAAGACACAGAATCAGTGACTGAGAAATAAAACAGTTAATAAAATAGTAAAGCTGTTCACCGGGGAACCAAACAAACACTGAAAGCAAAAAGATGGAACAGAAATGGGTTAGTCATGTGGTATTCATAAATATGGATATAATTATTGTATAATTAAGGGAGATTCAGATAATTCAGACCTGTTTTCCTACATTTCAGTGATTATTTTGCAAAACAAATGTTGGAGTGAAATGTTGCGTCCTTAAATCACCTTAGAGGTTGATAAAATCCAAAGATGTCCAACAAAACAAACGGTTTCTGCTGAGGTTTTAGGTAGGCCACTAAGGATCTGTGAACCTGTTAGTCTTCCTCTGTTTGCATGGATTTCCCAAAATGCCCAGCTTCAATGCGAAATACAGGATCTTCAAAAATGCAATAAATCGTCCAAGTTTTGAATCTGCCCCTTTCATCTTCTGCTTGTCTTGTTGCTATGATGCGAAGAAAATACCTGCCTGACCTCGTTACTTAAAAGGATGCTTGTTGCACAGTTTTCTTTGTGCTATATTCAAATTTCTTACAGAATAAACTGCTTTGAATTTGTAGAATGAAAGTCTTGCTGCAAAGAAAAAGAAAGGGGAAAAAAACAGATATGGAGCCCTGCAGGATCTGTGTCTGAGAATTCTTCCAGGGACCTTGCGCTCGGATTTTTATTCCGAGTCATAAACAATAGAAATAAGCTTCAGAGATCTGTGAAAAAATATTCTTTTGATGAAATGAGATACAGAGAGAGAAGCAAGAGAGAAAGCAGCGGAGGTTCAGTCAGGCTAGCGAGGCTGCTGCAGAGAGAATACCACTGCTGCAATTCAAATGTGCCTCCAGTGATTGTGTGTCTTTGAACATAGTGTGTCAGTGTGTGTTTGTGTAAATGCATGCCTTTTAGAAATGGGTTCAGTTTCGTGTGCAGAACTTTGTGCATTCGAGAGCACCTTTGTTTGTCTTTGTTTTGGCATTTGCATGCTGCTATTTTAGCTTTAATGGAAACACACATTCATCCTGGTGTGTGTGTGTGTGTGAGCGTGTGTGTGCGTGTGTGTACGTGTGTGTACGTGTGTGCTCTTTATTCTGAATTATAAACACGTGACTGGGTTGAGCTTGATGCATCCAGCCAGAAATCCCTCCGGTCGTTGTGGAGCTGAAGTGTTACTACAGAGCTGCAGAGAGAGCGAGAGAAAACCGGGAGAGAGTTAACCAGAGAGACTGATGGAAAATAGGCTGGAAATAATAATCTCATCCACATGCACATGTTTTACTTTGATTCTAATTTGTGCTCAGCAGAAACAGAGAACAGCTCAGAGGGAGGCGAAGCATAAAAACATGGATGCAGCTGTGGTTTTGCAAAGCATCCTGGTGATAGTTTTCATGTGCTGCAAAGCATGAATAATCACCCTGGGTCTCTTTGTTGAAAGAAAGTAAACCGAACGACAAATAGTCACATAATGTTGGGGTTAAATGATAGTGAAAGTTTTGACTTCCATATGAACATAAAAAAAAATCCAAGACAGTCAGAGGAGCTTCAGGCAAAATGTTTGAGCCCTGTTGATGAGTTTGAGAGCGATGAAGGTGTCTGTCTCTTTAAATGGAGATTTTTCTAAAGGTATGAGCTGTCCTTTCAGATACAATAACTAAATACCCTGCAGTGTCAGGTGAGTGTAACTTAAATCCTCATCAATGTTCTGCTGTTGGGTCTACACAATACTGACAATTTTACAGCTAAAATACATCAAATATAGTGCATTTAGTCAAAAAAGAAAGCGCTAAAAACAATCACTAAACATGACTTTATCCAGAAATCCATCCATCCTCTTGCACCCTTGTCCCTCAGTGGGGTTGATAGGGTTGCTGGTGCCTATCTCCAGCTAATGTTCCGGGTGAGACGTGGGTCACCCTGGACAGGTCGCCAGTCTGTTGCAGGGCAACACAGAGACAGACAGGACAAACAACCATGAACACACTCACTCACACCTAGGGACAATTTGGAGAGGCCAATCAACCTGACAGTCATGTTTTTGGACTGTGGGAGGAAACTGGAGTACCCAGAGAAAACCCACACATGCGCAGGGAGAACATGCAAACTCCATGCAGAAAGACCGGGGCCGGGAATCGAACCCAGAACCTTCTTGCTGCAAGGCAACAGCTCTACCAACTGCGCCACTGTGCAGACTCTTTATCCAGAAATCTAGTACTTATTTTAATAAACTTATAAACTACACATAACAATCTAGGTGGATACTAAATGAGCTAAATGCTAAATGAGAGAATCAAAGTTTCTTACAGCAGTAAACTAAAGTGGTCAGTAAAGGAATACAATTTGGTTGGACTTTGGGTAAAACTGAACATATTGGTTTTATACATTTTTGATACATTATCACAGATTTAAAAAAAAAGAGTGATTATTCTTGCCCGAAACATGGATAAAAACTAACGTAGATGTTAGTTTTTATGCATGCTCAAATTAGATGATTACATACAGTGCAATAATTACTCCTACTGTAAAAGCAGTTCAGTTCACTTTCCTTTGGATTTTTAGCACATTCTAGGTTATTTATCATTGAATCCATTCCGTACAACACCAGCATTGTACAGAATGGATTCAATGATAAATAACTGCAAATTGTTTAAGCTTTCCTCAGATTAACAACTAGATAGTTCTGTCTAAAGCTCCAAAAAGAAAGTGAACTGAGCTGCTTTTACAGTGGGATTAATGATTGCACTGTATGTAAACATCTAATTTAAGCATGCATAAAAACTAACATCTACGTTAGTTTTTATTCATGTTTCGGGCAAGAGTATTCACTTAAAAAAAAAAAATCTGTGATAATGTATCAAAATGTATAAAACCTTTTAAAAGTATACGATTTTGCCTTTGACACCCATATCTGTGTTTGGATTTGAAATAAATAAATATGATTTTTTGGCTCTTTTTGCATTTAAGATATACTTTTAATGAATGGCAAGCTCTATTTATTGGCAGATACTTAAATAAGTCTACATCATAAAGTAAAACAGCATTCTCTGAGATAATAAGAATCCTTATTTTAAAATTGAAATTGACATGTAGCAAGTTTCTATTCATTGCTTTCTATTAATAAAAATATCGATCCCAAAAGTTTATCGAAATTCATTACTTCATCGGGTCCAGGTCATCTCATCCAACAAAAGAGAAAGAAAAAATTAAATTGCAAACAGATCGCTGCCTTAACATTCCCTAGAGCCATTGCATGAACTCATTACTCGTGAAACGTGAAAACATGTGCCGCTCAGATTTTCCTCAGCTGTTACCAAGGCGTTCTTTAACAATGAGCAAATGTTGCGCCACGGATCCCAAGGATCAGAGTAGATGACATTTCTACGAATAACCGTAAAATCTGAACTCTTGTCTTGCTGTCAGCTCGTCACATCTGACTGTCTTTCAGGTGAAGTACGATATGAAAAAAGACAGGAAAAATATGGTAAAGCGAAAAAAAAAAATCACACGTCTGATCAGTTGTTCTTTTGCTCGAGGCTGATCTGTCCTCCAAACTCGGTGGGAATCCGGTGGAGAAACAGACGTGTGGAGACTGACAATAAACGCAGAGGTGGATGAGCAGATAGATTTATGCTGAAATGCTTCGTATGGTCCTAGAATCATAAACAGGCCAGTCAAGTTTGAGATGTTATAAACTAGGTCTTCCTGTTCAGCTGATATGCATGGGTATGATTTTGTTGTTTTTTTAGACAGACTTGATAATATAAATACCAAATTATGTTTTTGCATTATCTCATTTTCAATATTTAAAAGCAAAGCAGAATATTTTCCTTATCATTGAGTGATTTAGCTGTGAAGATGTTTGTATTCATATGTGCAAAGTGTGAAAATAGTTTAGGTTTGTTTAAGCTTCGTTTTATACGTCAAAGACAATATAAATGCAAATGAAGCCAACGCATTATACTGTAGTGAAAAAACAAATACAAGGCGTTGCTCCATGTTTACATGCTTTCTGCATCACAGCTCCAGACTGAACTCTGCTGTTGCTTAGTGTAGCTTTGAATCAGTTAAAGGTAAAATTTAATGAGCAAACTAATTAAGTTCTGGTTTGCAGATATTTAACAGGAAGGCATTTGGTTTTCTCGTCATATTTAAGCTAAATCACTTCCTGATTGCAAACATGCTGCAACATTATTTTTGAATAGCTGTGGCTTCTTCCTGGCAGGCATCCCAAGTACACCAGTGCTGATCTTTGTTCACTTGATGATAATTAATATCAACACTTCCTGGAGGGAAAGTCTGTGAAAATCTATAAACGATGGCCTTGCAGGACTTTAAGCACTTTCTCTATTTGGCTTTACTGTTTTCTTTTCAAAATTCGGATGTTTTCTTGATTGCAGAAACAGTTTAAGTCGTTTTAGTTTGATGTATAAGTCATTACTTTGTTGTTTTGTGAATAGTAGAATTGAATATGTTAGTTTCACAGGATCTGTAATAATCCGATGATGTCTTTGGGTTTGGTTAGACAAAGATTCCAGGATTTGACACATTTTGTACAAGAATGTACAAAATGCTTTTTCATATTTCCCAAAATGTTTACTACAAAAATAGTTAATTTTTTAGATCAATGTATCCTTAGGCATGTCACAATAACACATTTTGCTGAATGATAAATCATCCCTGAAGTTATTGCAATAAATGACAATATTATTTTTCAGACCATTTTCAAGTAATATAATATGATAATGCAAGTATGTCTTCTCATAGCTCAACAAACTTTAATTTCTAAGAAATATTTAACACTGGAACTGGAAGAATAGTAAAATATCTCCCCCCAAAAAATAAAAACTGAAGCCTCGTTGTCATCCGGTTTTTGGTAAAAAGAGAGACACGAGAAAAACAATCAATCATGCAAATAGACATTATTGAGCTTGTTTTAATTTATCATGTGGTTAACTGTTTTATTGCGACAGGTTTAACTTTGCATTTTTTAATGAATGCAAATATATTTTATCCTTTGCATTTTATTTGTTTTGCTCAGCAGTCCAAAAGAGGCGATTCTTATCACTTTCAGAAGACAGCCGACATAAGCACCGATTAGACCATCCTTGACCTTTGGAGCAACACAACAGAAACAACTCAAACCCACAACTGAGATGGAACTATAAAAGCAGTCGATCACAATTTCTGCAAACATGGCAGTTCTAAATTCCTCTCATGAAATGATGAAATCCTGAGCTGGTTGCAGAGCGGCTAAACCAGGCGCTTGTCTCTTTAAAAGGATAATGCCGAGCTTAGGCAACCAGTGATTTAACATTCAAGGCTGTGATTAATCCAGGGAAGTGTAGGGTTAAATGAGACACTGACTCTGCACTCTATAACAGAGCACAGCTAGAGAGAGAGCGAGAGAGAGAGAGCAGGGGGGTAGAGAGTTCGCTCTGCATGTTCAGAAATCTCTCTCACTCTCCCTGTCTCTCACACGCCCAGGCCATGTGCAGCCGCCACATCACGTGCCGCTGCAGAGATCATCCAAGCTGGAGAGGCAGCATGCGAGCGAGAGCAGGAGACGGAGTGGAGGGGAGGGGAGGGGAGGAGGAGGAAACGGAGAGCAGAGCAGAGGGAGATTTACAGAAGGAGGAAGCAGTGGAGATTACAGAGTAAACAAACATTAGAGGAAACAGGAGACAAGTTCAGGCACTAATTCTTAACATTTCTCACATTTCACAATGTGCTTCCTCATGGCACAGATTACACGCCTAAATAAACTCCTCCTGAAAGCATTCTGTGACATCATTCAGATTTCCAAATGAATTTTACTTATTACATCAAAAAATCCACAATTTTAAACTAAAGATGCAAAAATTCTTGGCATTTATGTTGATGAAATGTTTCCAAAGCAGGTCTCTACCTTCATATGTGAACACTAACAAAATGAGTGCACATTATTTTGTTGTGTAAAATGTATGCAGGCATAAAAATGTTTTTTTTAAGAGGTTTTCATTTAAATTTAGTGTTTTTTAAAAACATTTTCAATTACACATGTCTAAATGATCAAAACAAATTGATGGAAACAATCCCTCACTACTGCTATTCATGCCTTTTTTTTAATCCACTTTAGTCAAAATTGTGATTTTCTCAGCTCACCAAAGGATTTTTAACACCTTTAGGTCTGTGGGATGACCATAAAAAAGTTTCTTTTGTTTCTAGTGTTTCTGTTTATTATATTTTGGATCATTATCCTGCAGAGTTCGGTATAAAAACTCTGTTCCTGTGGCGTTTAAAGGAAAAACAGACCCACAGCATCACAGATCCTCCACCATAAAATCATCCTTGAGCCTTCAGTAGATGTCAGACACACCTGCAGGGTTTGTTGTGCTGCCGAGAAGCTCAGCCTCGACCTCATTTGACCCTGGCTCAGATTTCCTGTTGGTCTAGCAAACTCCGAACATTTGCATAGAGGTAGATGTTTTTTTGTTTTGTCCTGGCATGTCTGCTAACTGCTTGGCATGTAGATTGTGTTAAATGCTGTTATGACGACTTGGGAGCTTTTGAGACTTAGAGATTTTTATATTTTTTTACCCTCTGTATCGTCCTGCTCACTGTGTGGTGGAAAGATAAACATAGATTCATATTCTGCCTTGTTTGTCAGAGTAACAGTTGCTTTAAACTTTAAAAAGGAATTTGCTCTCACTCTAGATATAGGCTGGTTTAATCCTGTAACCAATTTCTTGTCGCCATTTTCATGGACTACTAAAGAAAGTTTCTAGACATTTTGATAAAAGTATAAACATCAATTATTATTAGATTGTCTTGCGTGTAGTTTTGCCCCACTGATTAATGTACTCATAATTAAATGTTTTTCACACATCCTTAACCTGGTGCCATTAAGGTTGAGTGTATATAAAAATGGTAAGCAATTAAAGATCAGTAAAGAATAACACTAATGGCACCATTATAAAACACTTTTAGGTCTTGGTTTAGCAGGTTCTAGAGTTACTTACCCAGTTGCTTATTTGTGCTGATCTGATTGAGTAAAGGTCCAATAGTTTCTGTCTTTTTTTAAAGCACATCATCAGTTTAATGTAATTGGCATGATGAACTGTTTGGAGTGTCAAGTGTGATTTTTTTTAAGACATGGCAAACTTATCCTGAGTAACAAACAGACCATAAACACTACATTTTAAACTACTTGCTGTGCAGTTGTGTACTTTAAGCAGTCGTATTCAGCTAAGTGAGATTATTTTCAATAGACTCCCTATTAATATTGTCTTTTATATTCATTTTCTCTTCTACCAGAATCAGAATCTGAGGTGGTAGAGAGAGCCGGTATGATGAAATCTGCAGCTGTGTTGGTGATCGTACAGCTGAGACTGGGTTTGAGGAATGTCATGTGTGTCCAGACTGAGCATCTGCTGCTGTGGGCCTCTGTCCAACTGGCTGCATGTCACATCCGGATGAAAAATGCAAGTTTATACACTCGGAATATATTAGCCAACAATTTTTGCACTCCAAACAGTCTTGGAGTTTTATACACACACCAATATCAGAATGACTATATTTTTGTGATATATTTTGAGGGAATCTTGGACCATATTTGCAGGCAGATGCTATTCTGCAAGTCTAGAAAGAGGATACTTGTAGTGGTGATCCCATAGCATTGACATCTGACATATTTTAACTCGTAGAAATTTGTTTCCTTTAGAATATTTTTTAGCATCTCCTAAAAACATTTTTTAAGCCTTTTTAAACACTTCACTGTTACTGAAAATAGTTAACTTTGAGCAATCACCCGTTGTTTTTTTGTTTTGTTTTTTCAGAAGCTTGTACAAAGTAACATTGTCTACCTGAAATAACTCCATGTTCATAGTGATCCGGTGGGATCCTCTGATCAGTTCACTGGTTGGAGTCAAACAGGCTAAATCTCAGCAGAATCCAGGAACCAGAATTTCTTAGTGCATCTCTGATCTCAATTGATGTAACAATACGTTATTATTTTCACCCTTATAACAGTGGTCATTGTGTTCAAACACCCTATTTTTTGTTTCTGCAGTCTTTAATTTCATACTTTTAATATAATTTGATTTATTTTGGCAAATCTACAACATCAAACTGATAATTTACCAAAAAAGGAATAAGCGGAAGCCAAGCCTTTTCCACCCTACTTGAGTCTACAAAATGTTTTAAATTTATGTGACAAGTAAATAGCTGAGATTTAAGAAGATCTAAGCCTTTCAACAGACCGTCCTAAATGTTTTTGTTCCCTCTATTATGTTTGTCAGGACCTGTCAGTGCCTATTTGCTTAACAACGAAGCAGAAATCCTCTTTTTATCTCAAACGTGCACAGAGAGAGAAAAAACAAAAACGAATGCTGGCTTCAGTAAACAGCGGCATTTCATGGTTACGGTAAACCTGCCATGTGGCATCTGCACGCCGTCATCTGATGCATTCAGAGGCCCAGTCAGTGTGTCATAATCTGATCTGACCACTGGCAGAGCTTCAGCGGTGATTTGGAAAGACGACAGTGACAGGAGGGGGAGGTCACTACGATCTCCATAATGCTGTGACATAACACGCAGTCGGTGTGTTGACACTGGGTGCAACACTCCCGGGGTGTGTCACCTGGACTCAGCTGTTTCTGGTGTGCGTCGGTGTTCTGGTGCTTTTGTACACTCATGTGAACACGCACGTGCCTGCGTGTGTTTGTTCAAGTGTGCGAGTCCAGGCCTGTCTCGGTTTTTACGCACCGTCTGTCTTTTTTCAGATTCTCACGGTGAACTTAGGAGACACAGGTCAATTTTTTTCCCCCATTTTTTGAGCAATAGAAATGAATTGAAACCTGGATAAGCCAAAGCTAAACAATCATACACAGAAATTATTAAATTATGTTCTTTGTATGTTGTCTAGTTGACACATACTCCATTGTTAAATGTTAGTAATTCAGTATTTGATACTTTAATAGAAATAGACTCTGATGCTGACCCTGTGATGTGCAGGTCAAACAAAGCTCAAAGCAATGAACTCCAACTATTTGCCTATAAACAAATCAACCCACAGTGTGCACTTTGTATATTTGTGAGTGCAATAATAATCAGATAATGATCTGGGACATGTGCTTTGATGCATAAATGAGGATAAAATCATGGAATTAGATCATTTCCTGCTGAACCCAAACTACTACCCGTATCAAACTTCAAACAGTTTTATGTGGATCTGGAAAATCTGAGGCAAGCCAGACCTCAAAGAAAACTGGAAACCAGTATTGACCTGGAAGTGTCTGATCTCTAACAAGTCTGGAATAAAAACATCTCTCTGAATCCTGGGTGTTGCCTAAGAAGAAAAAGAAAAAAAGAAATATTACGCAAATAAAGTTGTAGTATTACTTGATTTCATCATGTGATATTATTAGTTAATTCTCTTTTGTTTTCTTAGTATGACCCTAACACTGTCATAGTTTCCAAAGACAGAAGAATTTAACTTGAAAGCATAAAGAGGCAGTGGAGAGGGGACCTGCCTCAATGTTTACATTCCAGGGAGGGAAGCCCTATTCATGTAACACGCTCCTTATATCACATCGTGTTCTCTTCCCAGCTTGTAAATGAAAAAAAAAAAAAGAAAAGAAAAGCAGCTGCTGACAGAGTTCACAGCTTGTCTTCGTATCTTCCATGACAGAAACAAACAAAGAGGAAATGAAATGCTGTTCAAAGTCCTCATCTGATTATAGCTGCTGACAACGTCTGCTAGGACTATCATTACTCATGCTGTTGTAAATGTTTCTAAAAGTACTGCTAAGCCCAGAGCTGTGTCTGAAGGACTTTTGTCATAGCTGCTGCACAAGCCACAATTAGAATAGCAAAGATTCCTGCTACTGGACTGTTTCTGCACTGAAATCTTTTCTACTTGCTCCGTTCTTTCTTAATAATGTGTCTGAAACTTTGGTAATTTCTTTGTCATAAATGTGGTGTGAAATATCCAATTGATTGTTTCAATCATCTTCGCCTGATTGAACGGCTGCCAATATGTTGCTTTTAAATATCACAACAGAAATGTTTGGTCTAAAATGACCTGCAGAATATGGCAAATCAACAAAATAATTACAATAAAATTGAAATCTTTTATTGTAAAGCATAAAAGATTTAAAACAGGTTTAAAATGAACTGGGTTAAACAAACAATCTGATATGAAACTGTTCCAGAAATCATATTTAGAGGTGGAAAATAAAAGGTTTCTATTCCCTGATCATGTGTATTAATAACAGAATCTGTGTTTGATGTTGTATACATAAGAAAGGCACCTCCCGCCGGATTTACTCACCCAACATTAAAGTACAACGTTCCGCTCAGTTCACAGTGGTTCTGTTTTTGCCTCTGGGTGTAACGGCTGTGAAACAGTCTGAGCTTAACAGGACAATTAGGTATTTTTAAAAATCTTTTTATAAGTATTTAATAACTTATTTGGAGTTTGCAGCTTATCTCGCATCTCCAATAAACAAAAATTCAGATTAGTATTTTCCTAATGGCTTGTCTGAGCTGGCAGAGCTCCAAAGTGAACCTTTACCATCTAAAAACCATTCATATTTCTCCAAAATGTTTGTTTAAATGCTAGTGTGTCTCTGAACCACTTTCTTTTTTGCATTACATTGAAGTCTGCCAATATTTACATAGTAGCGAGGATAGCAATCTTCCATCTGAAGTAATGTAGAATTGGACCTGTTTTGTTTCCACTCAGAATAGAGAAATTAAACTAGAAAATTCATCATCATACTCAGTCAGGATGGTGGTTAAAATGTTCTACAGACTTAGCATTTTGTGAATGAAAAAGAAAAAGAAGAACCTCAGCTCAGATTAGTTGTTAGCTTCAGCATTTGGGAAACATTTATGGTGATGCTAGACAAAAACATTAACAGCTTCTACTGCAGGTAATGACTGCACTGTTATAGATTTTCAACAGGACCTCACTTGGTTCGCTCCCTTCTTCTCATTGCTGCAGATAATCTGTCCGTTGGCCCAGATGTTTCTTGACTGACTGTTGGATTAGCAAACTATACTAACTGTATTTCTATATTTTGTATCGGATATTTAGTGATATAGTTACTTTCTGGTTTAAGTCTTTGGATGGATCACCGATAGTCAGCAGCACAGAATGGAGGAGGAGTGCATTTTTTGTGTTTAAATTTAAATGTGAAAAATTGTTTGCTTTCTGGTTTCTCTTTTATCTAAAGCAATTGGCATGAAATTATTTCTGCATTTCTGTACATCTTCCCATTGTAATAGCTATTTTTGCAGAATGGGCTTCATCGGGGAAGTGGGTGTGCATTTGGGTGATTTTTGAATGTACTCCCAACCTGTAGGGTGTGCCCCACCTCTCGCCCAATGATTGCTGGAGGTGGGCACAAGCTCTCCTGCAATCCTGCACGGTTAAGTGGGCATGGATAATGATGGCTGACTCACCAAAAATCATAAACACTCTTCTTTCTTGAGAGATTTATCATACTGCCCATTGTTTCAATTTTGAGCCTCATTCCTCTGCATCATCTTATTTCATTGCATTACGCTGCGTTGAGCCGTGTTGTTTTAAATCAGAGTGGATCGTGGTTGACATTCAAATCAAACTGGATGAAATTGGTATTTGCTGCTCATGAGTCTGGAATCGGCCACAAAGCAGAGCTACTTCCGTAGAAATGCAAAATAAATAAGAGAAAAAGGTTCAAGGTCCAAACTCTTCCCAGCTGATAAGAGCAGCTAAATTAAAATATGTTTTGCTGAAAACAATAAAAGTCAGCCCTGTTTTATTTAATGTTAACCAATAAAAAAAAAAAAAAAACAACAACATTTTAATTTGCTGCTCCTTGTAATTGCTTTAAATTGTAGTGGGGACTCTTTTGAAGAACAAATTGAGTACAGTGCTGTAATTGTAAATACACTTTTAAGGGCTGCAATAAGAATTTGCTGAGGGTGAAAAGTCAGTGAAAAAAATACACAAAATTAGCTAAATTACAGTAATTTCTGCATGTTAATTGTTATCTTTCTCCTTGTATAATTAGCATGATTATCATTCTTTTTGTAGCTTTGCTTCCTTTTACTGCATAAGAGAGCTGATTCAGAAAATGACAACCTGATTTATTTTTAGGACAACATAGAATTAGTCTGTAAATTATTTTTTTTCCAGCTTTGATTGTGTGTTTTCTCTTAAACATATTTCTCTATCACCTTCCTGCCAAAATGCCTTTTTTGCAGCTGTGAGTTTGTTGCATTCAGATTTACATGTAGGTGGATCACGTGAGACTTTCAATGGATCAAACGAGAGATTAGTCAAGAGGAAGAGCTGCTCACCTGACTCTCAAACCGGAGGCTCTCTATTTTCTGCTGCTGTGGGCGTCTCCGCCCACGGCAGCTGATGTCTTCCTTCACATGTTGTTGGCAAACATCTGAGTGAAATGACAGCTCAAAATAAAATAGTAAAAAAAAAAAAAATTCTAAAAATGAAGCAATGGAAAGTTTCTTGATGTCATCAATATTCAATTCAGTTTCATTTTAAAACACTTTGCTGATCTCAAAAATTAAAAATTAATGTTGCGACTCTCATAGTTCTCCAGAGTTGTCATAGATGCTGATCGTAGTGGGCAGGAAGGATCTCCTGTAGCTGTCTGTAATGCAGCTGTTCTGAAGAAAGCTGAGAAGAAACCTTCCTCTGTTTTAATAATGAAGGATTTTAACTTGTATTTCTTGACTTGATTAAGCATGATTAGAAATTAAACCTTTGAGATTATCTCACTAGATGGGCAAAGACCTTGAAAAGATTTTATGTTTTCTTGTTGACATCACGACCTTCATGTTCTGATAGGTTCATTTGCAAGATATTGGCAAATTTAAATCTTAGTTGCACATCATTTACTCACTGAAATACAAACGAATAAGAGCCTGGCGTGCAGAAATAGAGAAACACATAATCTCAGCTAAATTAATCCAAGCAGAGAGAATCAACGGCTGCTTCCTCCAAATGCCTCCTGCTCTCAGACAGGAAATGAAGCCAGACGGGGCCGCGTTAGGCGGCTGTTTACCCGGCAGCAGCAGAAGCCATGTTCTTGGATCAGCGTCAACTTTTCACCCAAAATGGCTTTTATTAGGACAAGGCTTTGGGCAGACTTATCCGGGATCAGCCCCTTTCAGCTGCCACAGAATCAGCAGCAGGATTCTCAGATGGAACAAATAATGTATAGTTCCGTATATTCCTCATATTTAGTGATTCATCATGATTAATAGGCAAGAGTGCAAAAATAGAGCTTATACATTGGTGCAAATGCATTTTTTATATTTTGCATCAAAGGATACAGATGTTTTACTAATATTTTAAATATTTCTGGAGCTATAGTGCTCTAAGTTTTTTGTTAGGTTTTCTCTTGACATTTGTGTCTTTGTAACAAACTAAAAGGATGTGTTGTTCAAAAATACCTAAACAAGTCAGCAGGCATGTTCAACCCAGAACTGAGACCCTTTTTCCCACCTAAGACCAATGCACAAAAAGCCAATGATGTAAATGGGACTGATCTGTTGCTATAATGCCTCTGAGCTGCCTGTAGAGGCCATCAGAGAGCTGAAGAATCGGTGTATTTCAGTATGTTAGCATTGTAGTAGTTCGGGATAGAATGTAGAGACGACGTTTTATATGTGTAGCAACAGAGCGATGCGATTTAAAGGCTTAAAAAATTAATGCTTTGCTTGCTCTCTTTGCCATGTTCTGTGAATTTAGGAGATTTTTTTCGTCATTTAACGTAAAGGTATTTCTTATGTTATCAATACTATGTTCAGGATTGTCGTTTTCAGCTCATCACAGATTTTATGTATGGATGTCCTGATAATGATTTTTTAACCCGATGCAGAGCAGAGGTTTTTGTCTAATTAACTCATTGTCTGTAGGTATCTAGATTTGCAGAAGTTCAAACTGAGCTGAATGGAGAAGGAGGGAGATTAAACTGACTTTGAATGTGGCATGGCTGTTGGTGCCTTGCAGACGGGTCAGAAACTGATGATCTGCTGGGATTTTCATGCACTAGCATCTCTCATCCTTGCAGAATGGTCTGTTAAAGATGGCAAATCCATTGAAAGGAAGCTAGTTTGTCCTTTTTTGACAACAGGCTCGCCATAATTGAACAATATCAGTGGGACCCTTTGCTTGGTCTGATGAGTTTCTGTTTTAGTTGCCACTTCCATTTGGTAGGGTCATAATTTTTGTGAACCTGATGTTGTGGATCCATCTTGCCCTGCTTCAAGGGTTCATGCCGCTGCTGCTGGTGGTGTAACGGTATGCAGTATATTTTCTTGACACAGTTCCTCAATAGTGAGTTCATGGCACTCCAGTGGCCTTCATAGTGACCCGATTTCAGTCCAGTAGAGCACCTTCAGGAAGTGTTGGAATGGGAAATTCACATGGATTTTCAGCTACCTAATCTGTGCCAATTGCATGATGCTATGTTGAATGTTTCTGAAATGTTATTAAATACAACACAAAGATTTAGGCAGTTTGGAAGACAAAGACAGTCCAATCAAATACCAACAAGATCTAATAAAGTGGCTGTCAAACAAACGCAAAGGATCAAATTAGATCGATCCTTTGTAAGAAAATATAAATTGCACATTATTCAGGTATAGTGCTCTGAGAGGATTTTTTTATTGAATTAACACTGCATTAAAAACAGGAATAAATTCAGTTTAAGACATTTTTTGAGTTTGCCATTGACTATTGAAGGTAACTTCTCAAAAGCTCAGGAAAAAAGGCACCAACATTTTAGAGTGTATAGAGGACAGGGTTGAAAAAGTCATGTAGGCTTTTATCAACTACTTGCTAAGTGGAGGTCTAAAAATTTTTCTTTTCTGCTTTGCTTGTTCTCTTTGCCGTGTACTCACTGGTAAAAATGACTTTTTTTGCTTCTGGATATCTTGACTTCTCATTGCAGAGTTGTAATGAATCAAGGACTTATAAAAAAAAGTCACATGGACCCAAAATGCACCCAAATGTTTAGTGTAGAGGGCTTTGGTAAGCTGTGATGATGTGGCAAAGAAGACATATTGAATCTTTTGCTACAAAAAGAGGCTCCGGTTTCAAAGTTTATGCTGACACTTTTCTCTGCTAAATAAAGAACGCCCAGGCGTTCTTTAGAAGAAATTATTGAAAACCTTCCATAAGTTAATTATTAATCAAACATTTGAAAAGTGTATGAATGTATGAGGGGTAAAAAGTAAGAAATCGAACAAGAATCAGTTTTGCAGTATGGTTACTGCTGAGGATGAAGAATCATGATGGTTGCATGTCACTGCAGTTAAATCAAACCTCTACTTTGGGTAAAACTGCATCCGATTGATTGAAATTACGTAATGTGGTATAACATGCGAAGTAAAAGTGTAAATCGGGGCCAGTTTTCTGCGCTCATCAAGGAAGTCATCAGCAAAGTCAAGAAGGAGCCAATCTGAATGTAAACAACACTAAGAAGATTTTATCTCCGAGTTCAGCCGTAGTTCAAATTTGAAAACCTCCACCATTCACAAAGTTTACATGTCCACTCAATGACTAAATGTTTTCAGCTGGACGTCTTACAAGAAGGGGTTCTCACAAAATTGCTTCACTTCATTCAGCCCTCGTACTTTTCTTCATGCATTGTCAGTCAGAGGTTGGTTGTGTTTTTTTTTTAGCTGATATGAATAATGACATGACTGACAGCGAGCAGCAGCAGGTGGCAAGCAGCAAATCAGTGTCAGTTCTGCTGCTTTGACTGACATTCATGTAAAAAAAAAAAAGCTTTGCATGCAGAAAAAGCCCCGGAAAAGGGTTTGTACGAAAGACTTTCTGTCCTCAAGACAGTAAAGCAAGGTGAATTTGATGGCAAGATACGTATTTGAATATGTTAATTAAAAGCAGCTTTCTATATTTTTTGTGGTTACACATCGGGAAAAGCAGCAGAAAACTATGTGTGATGCTCCCACCACTGTTTTGGTTGATATTGTTCACCATCTACGCAGCTATTTATAAATGGTGGCACAAAGCCCGGAGCTCTGAAGTGTCTTACAAATGTTGCCACAATACATTTCTGACTAATGCCGAATGATTTCTAAGCTAACATTTGAATTTCTCCCTATTGAGATGATATGTCCTTGCACTAAAATAAGGTTTTTCCAGTTAGCACAAATTGGAAAGAAATGTCATGATAACTAGCGAGTGCAATGATTTGGCTGAGAATGGACTTACTATTCCTGGTTCTGTGGTGTTCCGTTCAGAAAAGCAAAGATAGGCTAAAGCAGAATAGCTGCAGGCTAAAGAGCTACATGGAAGGATTTCACATCCAGTGGCACACAATGTACCAGCAGGATCCACTGGCTGATTTAGCCTTAATTAGGCTTTGTATTCATGGTCATTCAGTACTCTCACGACACTATTTTAGACCTAAAATAGTCTCAAATTTATATAAATTATGCATTCTTGAATCAACATTTTATTGTATGCAAGTGATCACTAATGTCTTATTGTAGATCTGAAGTGAAATTAGATTTTTAATGTGTCAAAGAACAGAAAGAAAATTCCGACTTCTGCTCTGGCAAGTTTTTCTGACTCAACACTGACACCAGGTGGATAAACTTTGTCATTGCATTTTTTTTTACTTTGTTTTAAGAATAAGTTTTAAGTGCTAAACAGATTTTAAAAGCAAGTTTTACACATTGAACACAACCATAATTAAGTATAAAACAGCAGAGAGAAAAGGGAAAGGAAACAGCCAGGGCTTCTTCTTTACTGCTGTTCTGAGATGAACTGGAACATAATGTTCATGACCTGTGGGGTAATCCCCTTTATGGACATTTCAGGCTCAGGATGAGGCCTTGGGGACAGAATGTACAGCTATGGTTTATGCAGCTCCAAAAACAGACCAATACCCCGAGGCTTGCATTATACCAAGAGCTTGTTGAAAAAATATCTATGAATTTCCTGTTTCTAACAAATCAACAACTGCAGCTTCAAATGTAATTACACCATATATAAGCACATCTGAAGAATATGAATTAATGAATAATAATCAAGAACAACTTAGAATCATCTGGTTAATTTGTTATTTTTTAATAAGTATAAGTAATGATAACTATTAGGCACAATTATTGTCAGCCTTTAACTTGTAAAATAAAAGTAAATGCAGCATTATCATAATTTCTAATTTAGTTTTTTATAAGTTGAGCAGTGTCCTGGAATGATCTGTAAATACCTTTTTTTTACTGTAACATAAATATGATCCATTTCTCAATTATCTTTCCTAATGGGAGAGACAAGAAAACCTATCATACAAACAAGGCAGATGCATGTTAATTTATTTTACAATATAAGAAAATAAATATACTAAGTCTCCATAACAACCATTAGATGCTACATGCTAACAAATATGTTTGCCTTCATCAGAGGAGAATAAAGTGAAGCTTTTCAGGCAACAATCACTCTATGTTGACCAGTTGTCAAAGAAACTAAAGAACATGCAGAAAAGGATTTTGCATTCACTGTTAAGTGGAAGATCTGTGATGCTGTGGGCTTGCTTTGCTTGTAGTTGTAAGGGTTTTGAACTCTGCGAACCACCAGGGCACTTCACTCTGAAGACTTCTGTCAGCTTAAGATGAGTCGTTGTTGGGTCTTTCACCAGGATTATGATAATGACTCCAAACATATGGACAAATCAGCACAGAACAGCTTCATCTGACGCAAAATCGTAAAATCTCTTTTTTGGTCGTCTCATTCCGTTTCCCTCTGTTGGGATCTTTTCCTCCATCATCTTCATCCTGTTTGCCTTCAGCTCTGCTGTTGCTCTCTGACATGTGGAAGCAGCACTCTGGCAGCAGATGGACTCTAATCTGCAGCTCTAAACTCCATGATGATGATGATGATGATGATGAGTGGACAACCAAACGAGTAATTCAGCTGCTGTTTCTGTTTTCCTTGCATGTCAGTGGCGTGTAAAGCAGATCAGAGATCAGTGGAAACATGAAGGCGATTAAAAGGACTTAGCACACAGTTTAAATAATGTTTGGTTAAATTTGTTTGGTGGTGTAGTTACACTGAATGTATATATTTAATTATTTACTATTTCACTGAAACATTTAATATGTCTTGGAGTAAAAAATTTGGATGTAAAGATCCAATTTCTGGAGAAATACCTACTTAATTTCTGTTTTTGTGAATAATGTTAGAATTATGTGAAGACGAAATTAAATATGTATCCTGGGACACCTCTGTAAGGAACCTAATAAAAATACAAAAATGCATATTTTGTTTTCCGTAGGTGGGCAGTCAGTGCCCCAGGACCCCTCGCCCACTTCCACCTGCCCTCCAGGGCCACCCGGGCCTCCGGCTGGTGCCAACGGCAGCAGCGACATCATGGTGAACTTTGACCCTGACCCGGCAGACCTGGCACTGTCCAGTGTGCCGGGGCAGGAGGCCTTTGACCCACGGCGGCATCGCTTCTCGGACGACGAGCTGAAGCCTCAGCCGATGATCAAAAAGGCTCGCAAGATGCTGGTCCCAGACGAACAGAAGGTACTACATCTCCCACAATCCACTTCTGTCTGGCATAAAAACCAATCTGTTCACTGTAGCAGAGTGTTTCTTTGTTGAAACTGGGTGGTACATCAATCCAGCAAATACAAATTATGATCCAAACAAAATATAGATAGATTTGTAATTATATGTACCATATTTTCCGCACTATAAGGTGCACCTAAAAGCCTTAAATTTCCTCAAAAGTCGACAGTGCGCCTTATAATCCAGTGAGCTTTATACATGGACCAATATTGAGCCACAACAAGTCTAGCAACTACGGTAAGCAGCCGCCGACTTCATTTTCGCCCGTAGAAGAAGAAGCGCGCGGTGCATGCTGGGATAATTGATAATTGAAGGGTGACCATCGTCTGGCCACGCCCCGGCCCAGTCGCGAAAACTACATTTCATACATTCTTTATGTCAACAAAGTGGCTTTAGACATTCATCCGGGGTGCTTCGGCTAGGGTTACCAAGGGACCAGCCCATATACATTTAAAGCCGGGGGGGCGGGGGAAGAGAGACAGTCTGCGGTGGCAGCGTGTCGGTTGGTCTGTGTTACCCAGAAAGCAGTTGGGCACAATATCACAACACCAACACCGTGAGTGAAACATTGACTGAGGCAGCCTACTATATAAAGTACTCGGGGACCATTTCTTTATTATTACACATCCACATTTGTAGAGTACAGAACAAATCATGTCCTGTAGGTTCGATACGGGACGGGTGGCAACCGTAACGTCTATTCTATGCACCTTATATGTGAAAAAAGTTTTGAAATAGGCCATTCATTGAAGGTTCGCCTTATAATCCGGTGCGCCTTATAGTGCGGAAAATACGGTAATTTCATATTTTACATTTTGGAGCGTTTAAATATTTTTGGTTGACTTGCTTCAAACTCTGTTGATCTGGATGTCACACTATAATTATGTGCTAAAAGACACAATGAATATGTCAACATAATCCTGAATGGAGCATTTATTTTCATGATTTGATCACATTTTGCAGAAAAAAAAGTTGACTTCCAATAATCAAATGATTTCAGGGACTTTCTTCTGATTCAAATGACATGAGACAAAAAATAAAAATCTAAATCTAAATTCTTAACTTGATCATCACAAAGGTCACCGCTCTGTGCTGAAATAATCTAAAAAACCAAAAACCTTAGGTAGCGCGACGTCCAGCTGGTGTTAATGCCTCTTGACAAAAGCTCTAAAATATTTTGTCCTCAGCTCATTGCACAATAGGCAAAGCTGTGATCAATTGCTCATGGCTTCACAGTTCAGCACAGAGCAGCTGCATCTCCTGAAGCGCTTATAATTTATGGAGAGATGAAGGCACTCACCTCGCCGTGTTCAGCCGCGGTTAGTTTCATCAATCATGTGTGCAGCTATGGGAAAAAAATGATATTGGGTCAATCCTAAAGGTGCGTTTCATATCAGTGCAGCAGCTCTTCATGAGCAGGATCAGCACCGCAAAAATAAAATGCAGAGTATTTGTGAATCGCATCGCAAATCAAATTATTTCACAGGATTTTACGCCAACAGAAACGGCGGCAGGAAATGTTTTATGCTAAGTGAGGTTTAACCTTTTGAGAAAATCTCCAAAAACAAACAAACAAATAATGAAAATATGAAAACACCACAGCTGAGGTAACGTGTAACTCTTATTCTCATAATAATTGTTGCAGAAGTGCCTTTTTTTCCTGCCTGTAGTCGTGGCCTGACGATAACCAGATGTAGATCGATCTGTGAAGGAAGCAGTAATTCTTTTGGACCCACGCTGATCCGCTCATCATAAATCGTTCAGATAGAAATCTCTGGTTTTGGTTTGTGTTTGACCTGTTTTTTCAGCTCTGTAGGCCCTTATGTTATTGCTCTGCCCAATAATCTCCTTGTTTGATCTTCAGTAGAAAGTCAGAATTTTTTTATGTGACCTTCAAACTACAGTATTGCTGCAGGATTTCTACAGAAGGTTTATTGGTTCAACAAAGCAGCTCAGCGGGTCGGCTTTGTACAGCTGGATTGGGAATTCGCTACGGGTTCATTGAACAATGGGTTTTTATTGTGCATCTTTTCAAATGGCATGTTTTAGAGCCTCCAGTTAATGATTAATCAGCCACTAAATTAGTTGATGATTATTTTGATAATCACCATTAATTTTCAGCTCTACTAATGATATTTATTCTTCCATATTTGTTCACATTTTTCTAATCTTGCCTGATGTAAGCTTCATGTTCAAGTAGTTAAGCAGGCTTCAAGAAAATGTAGATTTTTATCTATCCATCCATTTTATAGTCTAGGATGGTGTTAGCCAGAATTGGGAGGTTATTTGTAATGTATTGTGCAGCTCCACAAAAAAACTAGGCTTCCTTTGTAGCGTTTCTTCTGTTCTTGTGTGCTGTCGTAGCTTTAAATGTTCTCTAGTTGTAAGCATTGAGCTGTTGCCTTTTTTCCTTTCCTGCCATCTTTCTACTCATCACATGACTGACCCTTGTCATCCCGCTCCTCTTTTTCTTTTCTGTCCTCCCTTCACCTTTTCCCCCCCACACACCCCAACATACCACACCGGCGCCGCCAACAGGATGAGAAGTACTGGAGCAGGCGTTTGAAAAACAACGAGGCGGCCAAGCGCTCGCGAGACGCACGGCGGCTGAAGGAGAACCAGATCTCGGTGCGCGCCGCCTTCCTGGAGCGGGAGAACGCCACCCTCCGGCAGGAAGTGGCCGACATGAGGAAGGAGCTAGGCCGCTGCAGGAACATCATCAACAAGTACGAGAGTCGGCACGGAGACTTGTGAAGGCGGAGGAGGACGACGAGAGAGGGGAAGGATCTGGAGAGGAAGAGGAGTTGAGAGAAGGGTACAACCCAACGACAGCAGCACTTTAGTTGAAGTGGCGAGGGGGCAAAGCCGGAGTAGATCTGCAGTAAGCGCTGTGTGACACCAGGCGCAAACATGGCCAGTTTGGTCGAGTTTTAGCAGGGTGCCATGACTGAAAAGCGCAGCGGTGCCACTTTCCCCCAGTTTGACTCTTCGTATTTGCTGTTTCACTGAATCCACACTCTGTACTGTACGGTCACACCGCATCCGTCCCCTCCGACGCTGTGCTTGCGCCCGGTGTTGCACTGCGTTTTTTGCAGGTAGTGCATTCTGACCTGCTGCTCTGGCCAGTTCAAACAGGGTGTTGAGTTCACAGTATGCCAGTGAAATGTCACTTTTTAAGCTCAAGGCATGGACACAAGCCAGGAGAGATCAGAAGTGTAATTGTTTTATGGAGTTTTTCTATAACTAGTACAAAAATCTTATATTTTTGAACTGGGCAGGAAGATAGAACTAGTCCAGCAAAACGGTGAGGGAGGAGGAGGAGGAGGAGGAAGAAGTCATGCAGGGTTTTCGTCCAGAACGCAAAGAGATTTTGACAAATGATTACTGTATATTTTTCTATTAGCAGAGATATTAAGGAGGAGGATTTTAGAGACAATCTTTTGTACATTTTATATATTGGGGAAGGGGCGGGGATTTCAGCTGGACAGTCACGGGGCCACATATAAGTCTTTTCCTCTCAGCTGATTATTGCTAGTAAACAAAAAGATCTATTTTCAATGTTACGGAGCGGGGTAGTCAGAGGAAGATGTGTAACAGAGAATGTATCAAGGTTGAATCAGGTATTTCGCACAGACAAGGCGAGGTAACTCAGTAATGATTTTTTTTTTCTTTGCGATGAAGGGAGACGGAAGCATGACCAGAGGAAGAAACAAAAACTGTATAGCTTAAAGAAACTTTAGTGTTCGTTTTTTTTTCCTTGTGAGCTCGGTTTGAGCACTTGAGTTGTATTCTTCTACTTGATTCCGTGTCCGACTTTTAATAATCACAGGGCTTTTTTTTTTTTTTGCGAAGGTTAAGGAGAAAAGGAAAAAAAATATATTAATACAGGAAGTAATTAGCCATCCAAACAGCTGGATGTGAGCAGATGTTTGAGAGCAAAGAAAAAGAGAGCAGTGTTTTGCTGGCAGGATTGCATTTAATTAGGAGAAGAGCTGCTCATGTGTGTTTTCTAGTTACTCCTCAGTCATGTCCAGGAAATGCGCTAACTGGTTTAGGGTTGTGACTGAAAATGTCAGCATGCAGACACACACACACACACACAGACACGCCCAGTCCTCTCCCTCATTTGAATCTTTATTGTTGTTGGTGATGTTGTTATGGACTTCTATGGTGCTGACCTGATCCTCCACCTGACAAACACACACACACACGCACGCACACACGCACACGCACGCACACACACACCCCAACAGACGATAATCATATTTACACATCTCAAACACATTACTAAACTGCCTATATATTTTCTTTGTCTTTTATTCCTATTTTTAGTTCACATTTTCTTTCCTTTGTTGTGTAACGTAATGAAAACTTCTATACAGATTTACACACAAACACTTTGTCTATACCTCTCCTTCAAACTTTACCCAATGAGAAAGAGAAACGCATCCTACTGCTACTGTACCATACAACTGTACTATTAAATATTAAAGTATTCACTAAATATATATATATGTGTATACGATATATGCTTGAATTATGTGATTATAGTTGTAACATACATAATTGAATATATTACAGAAAAAACAAGATTTCTCTCAGGTGTTTCTTTTTTTTGTCTGAGGTATAAAATCTGTTCAACTACGATAATAAAAACAGACGCAAAAAAATCTTTAATCAAAAACCAGATTTTTGGGAGGGTTTATTTGAAGAAAAAGTTGTAGTCTAATATTTAGTTGTCAGTTTAGTTGAGTTTATAACCAACTCACTTCAATATTTCATAGAAAGTTCAACAACAGGCCTCAGGACTTTTCACTAATCCCCATAGTTACTGTTGCTATGCCTGTCAAGCTCTGGATTCAGAAACGCCAGAAAGGTTTATTATGAGAGGTGACCACTAGGTGCTGCTACTTTGTATTGGTAATCATGAAAAAGAAAAAAAATATTCATGTTGATACTGAAAGATGCTCACTTTTTACCATTGAGATTTCAACTGATTACATTTTAGATCCACCATGTTTCTGGCTCCAAGAAAGCCGCTTGGTCATAGCTCAATGCTAACATGCTAAAATGCTAATATCGAATCTCTTCCCACTGCATTTTCACCCCCCATTGATACTAAAACAGCATTTTAGTTTAAAAAAGTTGTTCCTATTTGTTTTATATGGACTGTAAGCTGGGAAATAAATTCAAGACCTGTATCTCATTTTGACGAGAACGTTTTTGTTAAAATAAGAAAGTTTCTCACGTTTAAATATTGAACAACAATAATATATTTATTCTCTGATATTAAAATATATTAAACATGAATTAAATATTTCAGTTTAAGAAAGAATCAAGGCATTCTTTTACACTTTCATGTTAGTGATACTGTCACTATCACCACCTTCAGGCATTCAATCAGGTTTACAGCAGTTTCATCTGTGCTGTTTTCTACTGTTTTTTCTACATTTTATTCAGATGCGGAAGAAGTTTTTTTATTTAGATAAAAGTGGAACCAGATGGAAATATACTTGTATAAAATTGATAATCATAAAAATTGTTTGAATAGTTTGGACATTTTGTTTTGCTTCAACACTCACATGCTATTTCAAAGTTTCTGAGTCAAAAGTTACAAACTTTCCAAATGCACCACAATGTTGTGCATCAAGTTCAAAGCTTGGCAGGCATCTGGCTGCGGTCCATTACACACTAACAGAGGTAGGGATGTGGGTCATTTTAGAACTGCCCAGTTCTTATTTACACATACCAACTTTTTTACCTGCTATTTAGTCACAGTTGTAATTATTGCTGCTCTTGTATTTCTTTTAAATAGCTTCCTGCCTGTTTTCTTTAGGAGATGTTGTGTTTTGATTTTTGGCACATCACCCTTTGATTCCCAACAGCAGCTTTTATTTGATCTGCAGTGAGTATGTGTAAACCTTTTTCTTGTCCTCTTTTTAAGGTAATATTTCTAGTCTGACACAAACTTTTGACTATAAATCCCCATAAAAAGGAATCTCAAAGCTCCTTCCAAGCGCATATGAAGGTTTATGCTCTTTCTTGAGATATCTGGGATTTATGATTTTCTTTCACACACACCTTTCAGAAACCTTTTGACAGTGCTATTTTTCTATGTAATTGTGTTGTTGAGCGTGTTGCAATTTTCTCTGGCGGGTGTTTGAGGCCCACTCTTCACATGGAGGCAGCAACAATTTGCTGCTGTCGACAATGCGGGTAATACTGACAATAACGATGATAACAATAATGGACACAGCCTTGATATTTCTTCTTCAACTTTGTGGATTCTCAGCCAACTTCTCCTTGTCGTGATTGACTGTTATGAACTACAAGCGCAACTCCAGCCGGACTCCTCACCAGCATTGTGCGCAGTCCACAGCGGTGATGGCATATGTTGGTATTTTTTTCTCCCTTCAGACACAAATAAAGGCTAATCCCTATTCACTGACAAAGCTTCTCAAGTGTCTTAATGTGTGATTGAAAAGTGAGCTCAAACCTTGTGACAGAACTGTTCTGTTATAGACAGTGTGTGAAACAGAAAACTATTGAATGATCACTGACTTCATATAAAAAAAAAAAATTATGACAAAGGAAAATCATGTGAATCTATGAAACACATTTCAGGTTTATGGTTGTGATAAGTGTGTGTCATAGTGTGTGTGGTGTTGCAGAACCAATTAATGTAAATGGATTTGAAGGTGAAATATTCTTTCAAACAAAAAACTACGGTAAGAGAGATTATTCACAAATGCTAAACAATTAAGACGTCTGCCAGATTTCTTGCAGTTTTCTTGCCAGTTCTCCAGTTGGCTGCGAAAAGCTATTAAATCATGGGGGTACTTAGTTTTTCAAATGGCTTTTCTGGTTTTTTTTTTCAGTTTTGACGCCAGGAATATGTTGCATATTTGAGGTCAGATCCTAATATTTATAGAGAGAACACAGGGAGGGACATTTTTCTCTTTTTATAGTGGTTATGTACTGGAGAGTTTTTATCTCACTCGATGAGTTAATTGACTTATTTACACAAAAAATGATCAGGGCATACTGTAAAGACTAACACTTTGCTCACTTATGAACAAAGTGTTAATGATGTTTGTTAGAAATTATTGTTTTTGGCTATTTTTTTTTTTTGCTGTTTCCAAATGTTTCAATTTATCTTAGAGATTTGCATATTCAGTTCTTTTGCCATCTACCACAAGACATGATTTTTTTTTTTTTTTTTTTTTTGCATCTTTATCTGAAATGCAGGGCTATTTCTGAGACACTTATTTATGTTTTGTAACTAATGTTTCCAAAATGTATTGTTGAAAAGTAGGGTACTAGATTATAAAAAAGTGTTTTTTTTTATTTTTATGTTGCACGAGGATTCAGCTGAATCTTCTTCGCTTCCTCCTCTTTGATTTTTTTGGATCCACATCATGGAGTAAACGTTGCAGGTCGTATACATCAGCAGACCGTTGGGAGGCACTCAGAGCCTTCTGACAGAAGCTCAGACCTGCAGAGAATCTGCAGAGACCATGTCTATTTGTTAGCTTTGTCTCCTTGCCTCAGTGCTGCCCAACGCCTGCGCTTACATGGGTCCTTTTTCATTCGACACGTGTGTCTCTCTGCGGATGCGTGCCCTAATGTGTGTTGCCATGGCTACCGCCATGAATTGTGGGTGTTTCTCAGTGAAACCCCTCCACTTAAGTTATGCAATGTACACCATTCCAAATCATTTGCCGTTTGTGTGTGTATGCGTGTGTGTGGGAGAGAGGATAGCGTCACCACCTGTATGTGGTGGGTTGTGTCAGCTGTTGGGTGATGTTGCGTTCACCAGCTCCCCCTCAGCATGTGGCCACCACCATCTGCCCAAATTGGTGTCGATATTCAGATCCAAATTAAGCTGAGCCATCCTCCGTTTTCCCTGCATTGTTTAGCCTTATCTCACTGGGATTAGCCAGGGCTTTTACCTCTGCCCACTCAACCGGAGACCAGGCTAAAAGGGCAGATTTAATTTGACAAACCAGCACGAGTTGGTTTGTAATTGCAAAGCGAAAGGAACATTATGTCACGTTTCTAACATCTTTTGCAAATGAAAATCTTAAACACGTGCTGTGTATTTCAGGAAATTGTCTAGAAAAGTTTTGAAATTAATTTATTTAAATATAAATAGACTCACAATTTCCTTTTTCTTATAGGAATTAATGTAATGATGGATATGAAAAGAAATATTAACAAAGTGATTCCCAAGGATGATTAGCATGAAATAAATCATCAACCAAAAGAAAAGCAATAAAAAAAATCTTAAAGGCATGACTTTACAATTGAAACATTTATTTTTTTGTTGTCCACTTGTTGGATTCTCCAGTTTTTAAGAAACACTGCAAAATATGCAGGCGTGGTCAGGTCAAAAACTGGATGTAGGAAAAATAGCAGGCAGAGAGTTTGCAACAAATACTGACTTAATAATATGTATTCTATGAAGGCATAAAAAGTGGAGTGAAACTGTAGTATGAAACAAAAACCAAGGTCTGTTAATGTGTCCACTATCTACACATTTTGTTCCATAAAATTAAACAGGTTGAGTTTTTGAAAAACATTGCTGTACTTTATCATGTTCAAGTGTATGTTTAACTATATCACCAACTTCCCATAATCTAGGATCAAATTCTCAAACATAAATAAAACTCTGAACAGCGGGGGGCAGCAGATTACCAAGGAGCTGTGGCTGTCAAACCTCACACTCCATCAAACTAAAAATAGACACACAGTGATATATGTTTATGTATTTATGTTTGTTTTCACTGACTGACTTTACATGTTCTGCTTCAGCACAATTAGGATTACTAAAACCATTTCCACGTGCTAATGCCAGAATAATGAGAGATATTTTCGGATAGAATTTCTTTAGTCATCTTTCTGTCCTTTTCGTTTAAACTATATGAGTTTTGGTCAAATGTTTGAAACATTCTCCTACAAGCTGCTCACTATGGTTTGCAGGAATTTTGGTCCACTCCTCCTGAAAACTGGTGTAACTGAGTCAGGTTTCACCTTGCTTGCACAGACCTTTTAAGTTTCTGTGGTATTGAGTCGTAGATTAAATACCATAGTTTATTTAAAACAGGGTGTTGTGGTGACCACTCCAAAACATTAATTAACCTTTGCTTTCCAATAAGCCACTTTGTAACTGATTTGGTGGAAATATGGGTGAATTTTGAAGACACGTTTTTCTTCACCTTGTGGATAACATCTTGCAAAGTTTCCTAAGTTTTTAAAACATGATGACCTGTCATCATAATGTCATCTACTTTAGGAGGTAAACTCTTCCATCTGCAGAAAAACACTAGAAAAATATAATTAGCTTAAAAGGTTCCTTCTCTCTCCAAATGTAACATTAGTAATTATGGCCAAACATTCATTTTGCATTTCAGCAGATCACACGATGTAGCTTTTCATATTATTTTGGCATTTAGCAAACAGAAAACCATCTTGAAACAATTTTGGTATTTTTAACTAAAAAGGGAAATGGTTAGCATGGGCTAATGCAAGATTGTTTTCTTCATGTAGTAAATGTAAATATCTGGTTTTGAAAATAATTAATTTCATTTTGATTGAGTCATTTGGATTTTTTAAAATAGATTTCCCACCCATGTTTTGTTGTATTTCTCTGAAGCAGTGAAGAGTCACAAGTGATTAAAAGGATTAAAAATGTAAAAACTGTGTTAGGACATTTTAAATACAGGCAAAATAATAACTGGTGACTTTAACTGTTTTCCAATTTTTAATAATTGCATTTGAATTTCGCATTAAAAGCACCAGTACAAATTTTAGCTCTACTTTCTTGTCATTAGATTAAAAATTATTACATTATTTTCCACAAATGTCATCACCCCAGAGAATTTTATGAGTTTTTTAATATTTAACCATAAAATAGGTTATTTCACAATCACAACAAATTTTTTATAGAAAATATTTTTTCTAAAAGTTAAAAGTTGTCGTTTTCAAAAGCTTAAATAAGTTTTGTGTCTCTGAAAAATGGGGGGCAGAAATGTCTATTTAGATCGAAAAGATGACTGACTCCAATCTAAAGACAGCACAGTTGGAGCCTCTCATTAAACTGAATCCATTTATCTGAGATTTATGATCAAGAATTGAGTTCAAGTGCAAACATCTGATAAACTTGACCGTACAACTCTGAATCTTTGGAGGAATTAGACATAAAGTGATATAAAAAGAGTCTTTTGGGGACAGATTTCAGAAAATACAAGAAGTTTGCAGCAGCTATTTCTGCTTGTTAGACTGGCAGGGGCTGACGCAGCAGCTGGAGTTTGCTTTTAAAACTTTTACAACACTATTGCAGGCTCCCAAACTCTCAAGTCAAAGCTGAAAAGTCTGTTGTAGTGAGAACCAGTTTAATGAGTATCTACACCAAGTTGATGGAATCTTTAAAATAAGAATTGAAAAAGAAAAGTGACGTTTTAACACATCTCCTAAAAGTACAACTAGTGCACATTGTGAATCTATCTGTAAATGTCTCAATTCACACATTAACCCCACAACATAATGAAGAAGGACCACAAGCATGACCTGTTCCTTCTGCAAAAAGGAGTGAAGTATCTACAGTAAACCCAAATAAACTGCATCTATTTCACATTTTAACGTAGATACAAAGAACAAAAGAGGCAGACTGTTTCATCAGACAGACATTTTCAAAAACATCTTGGGCATTTTGTTTAACCTTGTGAGGACGGCAGGTCAGATCGCAGCTTTACTGTCACATCTGTTGCTGCTGCACTCTTCATCTCACTGTGAGGATGTTGCTCTGAATGTCCCTCTGAGGCTCCCTTTGCCTTCAAAACCAATCAGCTGCTTCTCCAGCTGATCCCAACCAGCAGTCAATCACAAACCGACTCCAGATCTAAACCCAAGAGTTCCTTTGTCTACATTCAGGGATTTAGAAACTGAGCAGTCCAAGTTACTGGTATTACTTCTACATTTTATTTAGTTTTAAATATAATATGGGATGTTTTAGGGCTGCACAGTGGTGCAGTTGGTAGAGCTGTTGCCTTGCAGCAAGAAGGTTCTGGGTTTGATTCCCAGCCCTGGTCTTTCTGCATGGAGTTTGCATGTTCTCCCTGTGCATGCGTGGGTTTCCTCCCACAGTCCAAAAACATGACTGTCAGGTTAACTGGCCTCTCTAAATTGCCCCTCGGTGTGAGTGTGTGTGTGCATGGTTGTTTGTCCTGTGTGTCTCTGTGTTGCGCTGCGACAGACTGGTGACCTGTCCAGGGTGACCCCGCCTCTCACCCGGTACTCTAGCTGGAGAGGCAGCAGCAACCCTCCCGACCCCACTGAGGGACAAGGGTGTAAGAAAATGGATGGATGTGATGTTTTAATCAGGCTGTAAAGTTATAGTTCCTGAGCAGTTGTTTAATCTTTCATTGTCTTTGCGGTGTTCAGAAGGAGTTCCAGACAACATGCAGGTGATTTTCTTACTTTTTTACAGTTTTAGTCGTTTCATTTCTTATCCATCTGCTCTGGGCCCGGTCCATCCAGAGGGTGGGACAGTTTCTGAAGACATTTCCAACCTGCTGTGACAACAAATGAGGTAAAGTAAATAAATCTACTTATTGTCTACCAT
The DNA here is from genome assembly GCF_904066995.2 of Poecilia reticulata. Classification (NCBI taxonomy): domain Eukaryota; kingdom Metazoa; phylum Chordata; class Actinopteri; order Cyprinodontiformes; family Poeciliidae; genus Poecilia; species Poecilia reticulata. Next base: position 25,620,944 of record NC_088840.1, on the reverse strand, counting down.
AAGAAAATGTGGTTATGGAGTCCTAACTGTCACTTAGAGCTATTTTTGTTTAATCAGGGGTGATAATCTGTCACGTTGCTTAAACTGCAGAAGGCAACTTTTATAAAACTGTTTTTTACATATTGGTTAAAACTGAGTAAAAAAAATCATTTTCCTCTGGCTCCTCTCAGTGATCTTTCTCACATCGGCACAAATACGTCACTCTCTGTCAGAAACAATCAATTAGAGTCAGGAGGAGGGTCTTAATGCTGTCAATCATCTAGTGTATGCGCTTGTCGACCCCACCCTCCCATCACAGGCTTTTTGGTTTGTTTCTCTCTGCAGAGAACGATTATATTATACTATCATGACATAATGATAATTTTAATGAATACGTAAAAAACATTTTTTTATTATGTCATAAGTTACTAAGTGTATATATTTGCAATAAAACCAACTGACCAACAGATGGATATTGTTGCTGCGTACTGTACAATCTGTTCAACAGACTCCTCTCATAAAACAAACTTTAAGCTGGACGTGGTGGGAGGAGGAGGGGGAGAGAGACTGGAGTCCAGCCATAAATATTAAAGTTGAGTGACCCCAGGAAAATATGGACTGGATTATGTTGCAAGTTACTGTCAACAACCAAACTGTAGTGAAACATGAAAAGTGCAGCACGTGTGCAAATCCGTCCATCCCTTTATTGTTGATCCTTGCAGGGTGACATTGGGAGGCTGGTGTTCACTGGAGGAGCAGAAGGGTAGACCATGCACAGGTCACCGGTCCACACAGGACAAATACACACACACACACACACACACACACACACGCGCACACACACACACACACACACACACACACACACACACACACACACACACACACACACACACACACACACACACACACACACACACACACACACACATATCTAAAAGCAATTTTTATTGTCCAGTCAACCTGACTGTGGACTGTGGCAAAAGCATAAAGGAAGCTGTAAAGCTAAAAGATGAGGCAGTCAGGAAGGCAGAATAAAGAAGAGGCCTGGGACTCGGCAGCAGTTGTGAGGCCCACGGTTCCCCTCGCTTCTCTCTGAACAGCTTTTTAAATACCATCTTTAATCTCTTGCCTTCCTTGTCACCATACGTTTTGACCCACCTGCAGTTGGTTTCATGTTCAGAGGAAGTCTTTTTAGTTTGTCCTCTAAAGTTTCCTGTTGTTGTTCACTCTTTATTATACCTGAAATGGAACCAGTGGAAGATAAACTGTGACAAATATTGGGTCTTGAATTGTTCAGATTTATTTATTTTTTTATTTATTTTTTACGTTACCCCAGAAAAGCATTTTCAGTTGATATAAAGTAAATTTCACAAATGACGAGTGGAAAATGGTACTAAATAAATGCACACACCCACACACACACACACACACCCCACACACACACACAGCTCCTATAGTGCATCCCGGTTCTGGTGGTGTGTTTGTGTGACACTGAAGCAGGCAGTGAAATGTCAGCTGCAGAATACTGATGAGAGAATCAGGAGCTCTGATATAATTGTCTCAGGCCTGCTGCATTGTTGGAACTCCATCCTGAGATCTCAGAATGCCGGATTTTTCATAGCAATTTCACTGATGAATGCGGCCTTGTGGGCCCAGATTGAGGCTGATTGTTGTAATGCGGATGTTCATCTTCACATAGGGGACGTGTATTGTGTTCATGTGGATCTCCACTCAGCACTAGCAGGAATATTTCCACTTTCTATCTATGTTACATCCAGACAAAGGTTGGAGGAAAAAAACACACAAGTTTTTGTTTCAATTGTTTCTTCCTTACATTTCTGTTAGAGAATAACAATAATTTTATAAGAGATAAGAGATAAAACATGTCTCTGGGTTTACATGTTGGTTTTATTTTTTTAAAATCATCTATACAACATGATGATGCATTAAAATAACAGTCCTGATTGGAGACTTTAGCAGTGATACACAGTTTGCATTTTGCAGACTTTGCAGCTTTGATCTTTTTGGCTACGTTGCACGATTCCACCTAAAATGATGTATTCCTGTTAGGAATTTATCAAAGAACATCTTTAGTATTTAGAGGGGAATTATTCTGCTTTTATGACAGGCTGAGTGAAATTCACAGTGAGACTCTTAGTGCCAGCAACGTCATCTACTTGATTCATATTCTCCAGTTTGTGCGCTCTAACCCACCACAGAATTTTAATTGGGTTAAAATTACTTTCGAAAACATCATTCACATTTTAATTATCTAACACCTTGGTTCTTGTAATGCAGTGTATTTCGGGGACAGGCAGACTGGCCTGTACGCCTACAGCTCTTTTCAAAATACAGCTGCTCTTCTTACTGGATCACAGCTGTGAGGACGAATCGTTCCTGTACTGGCTGCTCTTTACTGGCTCCTTTGAACAATAGAATTTATTTTAATATTCTTTCATTTGTTTTTAAATGTCCTTTTATATTAGTTTTTTTATATTCTTAATGCACAGCACTTTAGTCAACCATTTGTTTTTACATGGGTTTAATAAATGAATTGGATCAGATGAGTCTTCAAAGACTTCTTAAACTTTGGTGATCAAGAAACCAAAGCTTCATCTTCCTCATACTGAACCGGATGTTTCGTAGGATTTCTGGATACTTGACTGAATCTCTATTGAATCTGCAAGTTTCCAGTTCCAGAGGAAACAAAGCCAAACTTCCCAGGCTGCTGTTCTTTTCAGTCTATTCTTCCAAACATGCTGCTGATCCATGCAGCAGAAAAGTTTCATACGCAGTCGTGGTGAGCCGCTATCAACCTGCGTCTTTTTAAATCGTCCTCTACCGATACTCCACAGTCCTTAGGAGCAAAACACAGTTGAGGGAAGACGGACATACCAGACTGAACAGTGTCAGTGAGGATGAATGCAAGCAATTTTCAAAAGTGTCCATCGTTACGCATTTTGCTGCTGTATGATTTTCAGACAGAAAGGATCAGGAGAGGAACACTCTGCCGACCCGTTAGAACCTAAAGAATACCGAGAATTGATGTCGGAAGAGTTCACACCCCCTCATTGAAGGCCTGGAAAATTACGACTTTATTAAGACCGCCTGTCTCAGTCTCACCTAAGACACATACAAACAGCCCAGAAAGTCGCCACCCATCAGTTATCTTTAAAGATTCTAGACTTGGCGCAAGTGGTATTCCTTTTTGAAATAAAACATGGGAAAATTGGGTGTGGGACAGCCAAGAGAAGGGGGTATGGGGTGTAGGAGGTAGCGAGAAATTATACGCCAGCATTACATGGTGTGAGATTAACAACGGCCCAAACCCGTATTTTAAATCAAGCTTTAAGAAAATGTATGAAACTTCATGCGCAAAATAAAATCCATCCATTTTCTTGCACCCTTTTTCCCTCAGTGGGGTCAGGAGGGGTGCTGGTGCCTCTCCAGCCAACGTTTCGGGCGAGAGGCGGGGTACACCCTGGACAGGTCGCCAGTCTGTCGCAGGGCAACACAGAGACACACAGGACACACAACCATGCACACACACACTCACACCTAGGGGCAATTTGGAGAGGCCAATTAACCTAACAGTCATGTTTTTGGACTGTGGGAGGAAACACTGTTAGGTTAATTGGCCTCTCCAGGCTACACAGTGGCGCAGTTGGTAGAGCTGTTACCTTGCAGCAAGAAGGTTCTGGGTTCGATTTCCGGCCTGGGGTCTTTCTGCATGGAGTTTGCGTGTTCTCCCTGTGCGTGCGTGGGTTTTCTCCGGGTACTCCGGTTTCCTCCCACAGTCCAAAAACATGACTGTCAGGTTAATTGGCAAAATAAAATGTACTAGAGAAATATGAAAGCGTTCGCCTCCATGTGTCGCTAGCCTCGGTGATGCTGGTATTTCTTCAATATGACGCTTGGGTCGTGTGATTGGCTCAGTGTTGAAATCTGACAACGATTGCTAATGTCTGTGACCTGAAGTAACCTCGCCATTTTTGTACAGCGAATTTTTAGACTCTGGATTTTAATACAGCGAATTTGAGCAAGTTTAATTTTTAGAACACTGAAAATATTGCATTTGAATTTTTAAAAGTTGAATTTTTTTATATGCTGAATTTTGTAACACTGAAAATTCACTGAGCATTGAAAATTTCATCACTTTGAAATAGGAATGTGAATTTTTTTAACAAATGAAAATTGCCAACATGTACAAATAATGACAGATTTTATTTTTTTTTATTGAAAAAGTAAGCACAAATATACAACATTCAAGTTTCAGATGCATTTTTTATTCAAATCCTGATGGCACATATTTACTTCCATAAGCAGACTTCTCTTGTGATTTTGACTCAGTCGTGGTGCGAGTCTGGAAGCCAACAACATTTAGTCTGTGCCTCACTGTGAAGATTAAAATCTCAGTAGTTGCTGCTGCTAAGTCTTGTTGCATTTGTTGTAATTCAATGTTTAATTTTAATTTGACCACTGTACACCTCACTTTAGCAGGTTTGTAACAATCTTAGCTGCATAGTAGGTCATTGAAAAGCACTTCACTGGCTTACACACTGGCTAACTTCATTTCCATATTGTAGTATCATGAGCAAAAGAGCTGAAAACATGACAGCAGGTGGATGTGAGTGTGTAGCAAAGAAGCTACTTTTCTCCAAAAATAACATCAGGACAGATAATTGTTTTCAGGAAGCACAAGATGGACAGCAGAAGACTAAAGTACAGTTATTTATTCACGTGAATCTTATTTGGATTGTTTGGAACAGTTGGTAAAACATTTCTCCACAGAAGAAAAGGTGAGAGCTGAAACGACTCCTGAATTATGTCAACTGTGACTCATTCTTATACAAGCATGTGTGGAGTTGCTTCTCATCCAACGGAGACTTATTACTCACAATTTTGCCCAAAAACGACTTCCATGACTAAAGAGTTGGAACAAACCTTTCAGGAGAAACTCTGTCTAACAATCCAGACACAATTTTAGGATAAACTTCAAATTTAACAAGGCAAAATGAATTAGAAAAGGTTTCTGAAGGATCAAAACATTAAAATTGCTGGACTTGTGGCAAGAAGATTTACCAGAAATCAATTAATTGGACAACATGTCACCAAAGCTCAAAAAGTAGGAGAATAAGCAAACTAAAAGTGATCAATGAATATATGGAATATGGCAAGACCTAAAGGAAAATAAATAAACAACAAGGAGATGTTAAAAACAGAAATAAAACAACTTTTAAAGATCATCACATAATTACTGTCTAACCAACCGTAGAACTGAAACAAACAATTTAATTTGATCGATTTAATCTGCCCCCAGTATTCTCCATAAAGATAACATATTGCTCTCTCATTTCAGAAATGTACTTAGAGGGTTTTCATTTTAAAAACGTAGCTTTGTTGATGCAGGTGAATTATCACATCACAAAATGTCTGTAGCATTGTTTGGTCGGAGACAAAGAGTTCAATTCATGGAAAGTGGAACCTTGTCAGGAAAAATAGATCACAATGTCATAGAAAGAGTAGCAGATGGATGGATGGATGGATGGATGGATGGATGGATGGATGGATGGATGGATGGATGGATGGATGGATGGATGGATGGATGGATGGATGGATGGATGGATGGATGGATGGATGGATGGATGGATGGATGGATGGATGGATGGATGGATGGATGACTTGTATCAGAGGAAAGGAAACATGTAAATCACAGAGCAGTGCTCCAGGCAGCTCTAGTTCAACTCTAAATAAATGTGCTTAGTTTAGGTTCATTAATCTGTATGTTTTGCTATCAGTAAACAAAATCTCTTTGAATCAATCTTGCAGTCTAAGCCTCTGTTAGAGGATTCTTGGAGTGGGAAAGGAGACGGGTAGAATTTATGAGACTTACAGGAAACCTGAGTAGAGCTATAAATCCTCTCAACACTATCAATATTCTGTTAATAGCTTACCTTAGCTCACTTAGACTCTGGATGCTTTAGCAGAGAGTTTTCTGCTAAACCTTCAGTCAACTTCTTTCAATTGGTTATGATATAAAATGCCTTTGTTCATGTTTTTTTCGACCGCTTAGATCAGTGGTGTTCAAACTGTGTCACAAGGACCAAAACATTGTGTATTTTTTACTTATTAACAATAAACTGTGTGCAATACTTTAACTAAACAAAGAAAGTTCGTTGTTATTGGGACAGGTATGTGTAAGTCATAGTAGAGCCAATACTTTAAAGGGGTTCTGCACATATGCTGCATTAAAAGAATGATCTACAGTTTCCTATTCTGAGCTCAAATCAAAGAATTTGTCTAATCTCAGACATAAAAACAGAATTTGAGCCATTCTTTGTTTCAAAATGCTTTCTTTATTATTTAAGTCTAATAAGTTGATTAAAACCAGATATGGGTCCCACCCAAATTTTTGAGTAAAAGTCACCCGATGGATATAATCCTATTTACCAAAAAATGATGTGATTCTTCAAAGATGAATCCTTCTCCAATGTTCAACATTTTTAATCCATCTGCAATCATTTTACCAGAATGAGAAATAAAACAGTCTCCATCTGCATCAATCGCCTCTGCTGGCTGGCCAAATTATACGTTTTTGAATTGCAAAATTGTAATTACAAACTCAATCCAGGGACTGCAAATGGCCCCCGAACCACATCTTTGAGGTTCTCTTTTAAAGATTGTTTGCCATTGCTACACTACACTAGTCACTGAACCACGATGCAAAATGTTTTTCTTTTTAAATCCTTTGGGACTTATTAAATGAGCATTTTATTGAATGTGAAGCCATTGACCAGTGTCAATAAAATTATTTTTTTTTTTAAAAGAAAAGGAAGTAAACCTAAATATCCTGCGGTTCTGGCCCCGGTTGCCCTTGTCTTCACTGCGTTGACGTGTCCTTGTTGAGGTCTGCTGACATTTCCAGGTTCCTCTTGGGGCTGTAAGAGGACGAGAGTTAACAGAAAGGTGAAGCATGATTAATGAGAAGATGGACAGAGGGAGACAGCGGGGGGGATGAGCGATGATGGGGAAGGATGGATCTGAAACGGCAGAGTGTTGGAGTCAACGGAGACTAATGTGTTCTCCAGAGCCGCTTTAAGCAGATCACTACTAACTGTTGCTACTTGAGCAAAAGAAAACATTTTATGCTCAATAATACTGGATCAGAATTTGACTGAAATGTTCTATTGTCAGCAGTGAACAAAACGTTTGACAGGAAATAACAGGTTTAAATAACAGGAAATTTTTTTCCATTCAGCATGTTCAAGAAGAAGGGTGAATAAATCTGAAGTTATAGTATTTATAAAACTCTGATTGTAATGATAAGAGCAAAACAGACAAATAAGGCTTTGAATAAAACCAGGAGCATGAAAAAAAGTTACTTAGTTTAAATCATACGGTGTCAGGAGATTCACTGACGTAACATTTTTACTCAAAATCATCAAGAATATGAAAACTGTTTTTAATTCTTGTTAAAAAAAAAACATCACAGATTATTTTAATTTAACTTAAACTTCAACACAATTGTTGGGTTTATTGTGCAAATTTTTTATTTTGTTCTAGCTAACCAGAAAGTGCTGCATGGTTTTAGCACACATCCCTGAGGAGTACCACTGTTCATATGTAGTAGAGATGAAATGGCATTTTATGATCCTTCAAACTGTTTTTATGCATCTTTTTTAAGGAGCTCAGTTTCATAGAGAAGCACTGATATCCAGATCTGGAAGTTTGGATAGAATTATATAAAATGTTGAGCCATATTTAAAGTCTGCATGTGTTTCTCTCCAGGCAGCAGAGTAAAGTCTATGGACCCGTTTTAATTGGGACGTTGGGCAGTTAGAGAGGATGCTGTGAAGATCGTGATGATGTGCTCAAAGCATTTTACTGCAATCCAGAAATGCAGTAATGATCTTAATCAATCTGTAGACATTTGATCTGGGAAGAAAAAGGTCTGAAGACTGTTTGTAAATGAACTTCGTAGACTTCTTCATAAACATTTTGACTGTAATACTGTTAAACCAGGAAATCTGACTCCTCCAGCTGCCATCGAAGTCGCTCAGTTAATCTGGAAGAGATTGTAGCTGGTCTACATATAATTTTAGCTGCCTTTAAACCAACTTCACATGCTTCTGCTCCTTCAGGCTAAAATAATTGCAACTTCTCTAACATTCAAAAACTGGAGAATTTATCCATGGAAAAAGAACCCAGGATGCTCCACATTTCTGTCAGGACAGAACAAAGTCCTTTTTAAAAAAAAAATTAATGATGGATTTTTGAATATTTAGCTGCAGTCTAGCTTTCTCACATTTACGCAGTGGGTGATTGTCAGAGGCTCACAGCTATGGTAGGTCATTTAGACAGTCTGAAACCTTGACAGTCTGAACGTTTAGACAGCTCAACATTTCAGCTTTTCAACCGCGTCTCTTAGAAATGAGTTCAGCCTGTTCAGGTCATTTCTCATTAAACTAAAAGTACAGCAATTTGAACTTGATTTTTACCTCAATGTGAACTTTGGATTTAAAAAGTTTGAATTTGCCTAAGAAAGACTAACACTTGACACGGTTTCTTTATATGCTTCAGGTTTTGAATGGCTCAGTGTTGTTGCTGGGTATGAAGAGGAAACAGGCCTATCACCTCTGCATGTTTGCATGAACATGCAGCTGTTTGCACATGGATATTTGAATACATACAAATCAAGATGAGCACTTTTGACCCAAAGTCAGCTGTTGTTTTCATTCTGAGTGGATGGTGATGTGGGGAGCTGCCTGTGCTGAATTTTTGCAGGTTTCCACTGGCTGTTTAAAATGAGTGCAATGCTCGATGTTCCACTGAACAGTCTAGTAAAGCTGAATGATGAATATGAAAGTAATGGAACTGAACAGCATGTTTCCAGTTCTGTTGCTTTTGGAGGTAAAATTGGGCTGGAAAACTCCAGTTGTTAAACTGCAAATATCATATTTACAGTCTCATTTCCTTTGCAGCTTTTGATTTAGGAGAGTATAGTGTCATTTTCGTGCAAATCATCAACCAGTCATCATTAAGTATAGTTTTGGGCCTTAAGCAGGTTAAAATACAAAAAGGACAACATTCTAGGTTTCTATAAACGCAGTATAACACCTTCCTCTTTTCTGAACAATAATCTGGAGTTCCATACCATTTTCAACTCTTGCTGTTGCAGCAACTATGACAGGATCAATTTATGTGCAATTCATGCTCAGCAAAGGCTGTTCTGCATAACGAATTAGCAATTTGTACCTTCAAATTAAAAAGCCTTGTGCATAATTTATTTCCCCCGGTGCTGTATGCGCCTTCTCTGCTGTTTCAGATCCCGACACCAAACTGAACTGCCGACTGGAGAACGCAACCTTCGGATTTAAAAAGCCACAGTAAGCTTCAGGTATCGACCCAGACCCACATTGGCCTCTGCTTTGAGGATCAGAAGACACATTTTATTTTTTCATGATGGCTACTGAGCAATGGCTGCTCAATAAAACCTCAGCCAGGTTTGATAAATACAGTCAATACTCCATCTAAACTACTTAGTTTACTATAATATTCCCTCCTGTGACCACAGATGATCCCCTTTGCCCTCGAGCCTCATCACCACATTGAGCTGATTCGACTCCAAGGCTGCTAACGATGTTATGGAGAGCTCACTCGTGTTTATTGCAACTGTGACATGCAGCAGTGTTCAAGATTTATCCTCATTAGATTCCAGTGTAGGTTGTCAACAAGAATTATCATGCAAAGGAAGTAAAGCTAAGTTCATGAGCACAAACCGGCATCAGAGGAGGGTTAAAGAAGGACTTTATTAGATTGACTTGAATTATCCTTAATTGTATTACTGTTCTGTTCTGTGAATGCAAACTAGTCTGCAAGCTGCAAAGGTTAACAAGACTAAATTTAAAGAGAAAAGTTTTTGTTCTTTAAAGGCCATCTTCTGTAGCTGATGTAGTTTTTGTGCCAGAGTTCATTTTCTATGTTTTATAAAAAAAAAAATTTCAAGATCGTCCTTGGAGATTTTCCAGTTTATTTTATTTTTACTTGTATTCAATCCAGTGTGTGTTTAAAAAAGCATAAACTTCTACAGGAAAGAAGGTAGAAAGTCTATTCAAATCTTACATTTTAGAGGAATATTCATTGGGGTTTAAGAGAAAATCCAGCACAGACTTGCATGATAACAGGATGTGAGATAATCATCCTGCTGTTGCCTGGCTGCAGGCCAACATCTCTTAAGGTTTAACATTATTAAGGGTAAAGTCCTGTTCTCTTATCAACCTTCTGCATTTTTAAGATAAAATCAGCTTAAGAAATATTTAAGATAAGTTAGAAAATGTGTGTTTAATTCAATTATTACCCAAATATTTTTTTTTCTGTTGTGTTGAGAAACAGCAGTGGTTCATCTCTTTTGTTGTTAAGAATTTTTTTAAATGTAGAAAGAAGCAGGCAAGTCCAAAGATATCTAAAGTCCTTAAAATAACTTAAACAAGTAAAAAAAAATTAAGATCACTTTAAAAATAGTTTGATGCCAAATGCAAAGAAAGATCAGACGATCAGACCACTTTTTAACCAATTTTAATAATAAACTGTACTTGACTGCATTGTTGGATCAATTTGAAGTGTAATTGACTTGGAAACTGTCTGTATTATTGGATTGAATTAATTCTGTTTTGTAAAATGCCTTGAGACAACATTGGTTGTGAATTTGTGCAATATAAATAAGCTGCAATCAAATGAAAGTAAATTGAATTTGTTTTTAACAAAGTGTTCTTTGCTCTCAGGCTGCCTTAATATACTGAAAGAAATGACTCAAGAACAAAGATTATGTGGTGTATAGAAGTATTTTCCATTTACACATTTCATTTGCCTTTGCTTTGGCTTCACGTCATCAAACTAACAACAATAACCTGAGTAAATGAAGAAGACGTTTGTAAATGGAAATGAATATGTGCTTATACTTTCTTTTTTTGTCTTCATGATAAGTTCATGTTATATATGTTTCCATCATATAGGTGCTGAAATATGTCCTGTTTTCTGGGTATTTTCCTCCTTCCTCTCTGGTCTTCATGTACGATTCCCTTTGAAAAGATTTACATTTTGTTGGTCAGACTTTCCACTGTGGGGAAATATCCCTGCAGCGTTTCCCACTGGGCCACAATCCACATGTTTGCTGAATAACAGTCAGCTTGTTTAACCACACTCTGTGATGACTTACCTTCCCAAATGAGTTTTCTAATTTTCTGCTCCTTTAATCAAAACCATTGTTGTTGGGACCACATTTCCTGTCACTCAGCGAGGTGCAACAGTTCAACAAAGTCTGAAAGCTCTCCTAATTGCTTTCTCCGGTGTTTGTTTTGGAAATCCAATTTGCAAGGTCACTTTGTAATCATTTCATCAAGTTTGAGAGATTCCTCCGTTCTTCCATTCCATGTAAAACAATAACATTAATTACAAAGTTCTGAGTCATATCTTACAAAATAAAAATGATAGATTACATAAATATCACGCTTCATGAATGTCTTCCAGAAATACTGATTCCAGAGGTTATGTTCTGAAATAGACTTAAAACTGAGTCTTAAATATATGCAAAGGCTAAAACATTAACTCCTTGGTGATTAATAAATACCTCCTGCATCACATTAGAGTATAAATTGTCTGAATACAGTTTTGTTTGCCAGGTTTATGCATTAAACTTAAACCTGCAGGTGTATAATTTCAGATTACAGCTGTCCTGGGGATGTACTGCAGTCCAGGAAAGCGAAGGTTGTGCTGTTAGGTCAGTCTAATTAGACATTAGAGAGCAGCAAAGGGCACGCTACATGCAGGACAGACCTTTAAATAAAGAAAAGAAATAAAAAAAATGTCCCATTTAACACTCTTTGAATTATTTAAATATGCTCTGGGTTTAGTTTTGAGACGTTGAACATTAGCACATGCACTGACCTTCTGCATCAAATGAAGATGAACTGAGCTGTTTAGTCAAACCAGAAAATGAATCCTTAAAATGTAACATTACTCATTTCAAAGTGTTTTTTAAGATAAAAGTTCATTGTGTTGAAAATTAAATATATACTTTAAAATTTTAGTGCTTTACAAAAGTTTTCCTACTCTGTGAAGTTTTCACATTACAACCACAAATTTCAGTGCATTTTATTATGATTTTTGTGCCAAACAAACACAAAGAAACTGGGACAATGAAAGAAAAATGTGATTCTCAAAGTTCTGTTGTGCACATGCATCCAGGCCCATTTGTCAACACTTTCTGAATACCTACTGTATTTGCTGCAGCTGGAGCAGCAAGTCGCTTGGGATCCGTCTACACATCCAGAGAGCTACTCTTCTATGCAAAATTGCTGAAGCTCAGTCAAATAGTGAGCATCTGTGAACATTAACGTTAAAGTATTTCCAGAAAATCTCGTTTTTAGGCCAGGATTTTGTGAAACATGCATAATCCTTGCTCTGGCTGTGTGGTTGGCATGTTGTCGTACTCGAAGGTGAATCTCTCCTCTCTCAAGTCTTCTGCACCTTCCAACTGATTTTCCTCCCTGACTGCACTCCATTCATCATCCCGTCAACTCTGACCAGGTTCCCTGAACTTCACAGCTTGATGCTGCTGTGCTTAGGCTGATGTGCAATGAGGCAGTTTTCTGCCTCACACAGCGTTCTGCATGCAGGCCAGAAAGTTTAACCTTAGTTCCATGTTGCCAGATCACATCCCTCCACTTGGCTGATTTTGCTGCAGTGGCTTTACTACAATGTTATCAACTATCTCAACAAAACAGTTGGTCTGAATGCATATGGATGGATGGATGGATGGATGGATGGATGGATGGATGGATGGATGGATGGATGGATGGATGGATGGATGGATGGTTACTGAATTCACATTGTTCTCAATTCTAATGACTTTTGACTTGATGCTTAAAGTTTCCATGGCGCATCTTCAGACATTATGAGTGTCGCTTTTAGTTAGAGCATAAATCAACTGCTTTTGCAAACTTGTTTTAATTAATTAATTAATTAGACAACAGTGAAATCAAGGATTTGATCAAACCCTATTCCAGTTGTTGGATGGTAAAATTAAATCCGAGGTCAAATTTTGCTACTTGGCTCTTTTAAATGGCTCTAGTTGCCTTTTAATTAGACTCTAATTATACCAAGAAGTTAAACACAGCAATGCAACAAAATTAAAGTTTCCTCCTTGTTAAATGAAGTCAGTAAAGGTTTATGAATGTGCCAATAAAACATCTACATCCAGGATGCTCTGCCTCAGTGAGTCACACGCCTGCAAACTCAGGCTGCACCACAGAGAGCAAAGTATTTATTTCACACAGAGCTTGATAGATTTTCAAATTAAACTGGTGACTTAGGAATAAGGCGGTGATGTGGAGTGTGAAGAAGCTCAGTGATCCGGCGTTACTGTAAATGTTCCTTCTCTAATGACTGTTTATGGAAGGCTGCCTGAGTGAATGAATGTTAATGACTTTGAGGAAAAAGCTTTTTGAAGGAGGTTCTCCACTCGTACAAATACAGAGGCTCAGTCTTCCTCAGCGCGGCTCCTACCTCAGAGTAATGGTCTTTAGCTGTGGACACATGGACATTTTAAAATGTAGATAGGTAGAGATGAAGAAAGTTCAGGAAAATACAAATGTTTCTGAATTTAATCAATCAGGAGGAGGAGGCATGGGAAAGATGTATTTAGATTTAGACACACACAGGAATTTTCCCTCAAGCATAAACACACACATATGCACCCGAAATGCTCCCAATCTTCTTCGTCGCGCCCCATTTCCCATCTCATATCTCAGCTGAACCATTACACTTTTTGTATTGCAACAGATTTGTTTGTCATAGACTGTAATTAACAATGTGTTGCCTCTGAGAGTGGTTCGCCTCTCCATCAGCGCTGTGCATGCTCTTTGGCTAATTACAGCGCCGTCATGGCACACTGACATGAATGAGGAGAAACGCAGGGCAACACATTGTTGTTAGGAAGAGCTCCAAATCTAATTTGCACATTGCTGCAGTTGCAGGGTGAGAACATTTGATGTCACGTTATAGATCTGAACATCAAGGCAAAGTTTCACTGATGTCAAAACTGAGTTTCATCAGAAAAGACATGGTTTCTTGAACAGACACTGAACTTTTGACTGAATAAATTCTGAAAAAATGCGGTTGAATGGATTCCCTTACAGTTAGACCCAGTAAGTTAGTATTTGACTGATTGTGAAAGAAGATGCAACTTTCTGATCTTTTCTTCTTCTTTTGGGGTTCATTTGCACTTTCTCTGGTGCAGTGTGCTGTTTGTGCGTTGTCATGGAAACTGATGCCCTGTTGTTGGGGATTCTGGCGATAGAGGTGCAGCTCTTACCCTGCGAGGTGGATGAGGTATGTAAGTTTTACATTAAAAAAAATTGTTTCCATTCATATTAATCTGTGTCTCTGTGTGCAGCACTGAAACCTTTTCAGAATTCAAACAGCTTGTAAAGCTTTTCTGCATTTGAAAAGTGGATGGTTGTGCACTTAGCGTGTAATTATAGGGGTTTTGAGCAGGTTCTGTTGTGGAAATAAGAAGTTTGTTTTAGGAACAATGCTGAAGAATGGAGGAAAAGTTATTTGCAGAATCACCTTGCTTGACTTTTTGTGGGCCTTTGCTGTACTTCTGGATGCTCAGGGGGAGGGAGTGCTTGTTTGCGTGTGCTGGGCCACATCTGACAGCCATATCCTTTTACATTAGTATTCTGTTCCAATGGTAGTCTGAGTATGCATGCCGCAGAGCTGTTTTAGGACACAACTGTGTGTTTGTGGTCCAGGTATTACTCAGGCTGTGGGGACCTAAATCTCCTTATACAGACATGTTATGAAGATAAAAACTCAGGTTCTTAGCATAAATTGTTTAAATTTAGGGCTAAGTTCGGGTTTAGCGTTAAATTTGACAAATGATAGGTTCAAATTGGGTTCCAGGAGATGAATGTGAATTAATTCAATGTTTTCTGAATCCATGAGTACACAGCTCTGTGTCTGTACACACATCAGTGTTGGTGCAGATCACTGACAGTGGAGAATAATTTTAAAATTTCCACAAAATTATAGTCACTTCATGCTAAAAAATGCATGCCTGTATATCTCTGGGTGGCACTATCTAAAGAATGATGAGCTTACACACACACACACACACGCACGCACACACACACACACACACACACACACACTGATTTAAGCTGCTTCTCTACATCAACGAGCAGCTCAGCTGAAGCTCAGTGTAAGCTTTATGGTGTGTGTGTTTGTTTGCTAAAGCATGCCCCAAGCTGCCAAAGAATGACCAGATTATGAATGAGGTGGTGATCTGAGAAAATAAAACAAGCATGGAGAGACATGAGAGGCAAATCTGGCAAAGAACAGGCTGTAAAGAATTAAAGAGAGTGAAAAAAAAGCTGCTGTACTGAAACCAAGGATTTGTTGAGTTGAGGAGAAGAAGAGAAAAATGTCTAATCCCCGACTATTTATACAAAACAAATACAAGAAAACCTTAAAAAGGTCGATAGGAAGATTTTTTTAATACATATGGAAAATCTCAACACATTAAAAATAATGAACATCTTAACAGAAACAGCTGTTCTGCAAAACTAGAATAAAGAGACCTGAGGGAAAGAAGAAAGCCGAATCCTCCAAACATTGTGGAACATTAAGATTAGTGTTATTGTCCCCCTGAGTGAACATGAGGCTGGTCTGTGCAGCTTTAAGGAGAAATAAAGCAGCAAACAAGAAGTAGGTATAATTTCCATGTTTATTGAACTTAACTTTTCAAATTACTAGAAGCATCCTATTTTAGAAAAGTCAATAGTTTATCGTTCAGTTTAAGTTATTTAGGGGTAAGTGGATAGTTGTTAGACCTTTTGTTCCTGAGGATTTTTAGAGCAAATTGTTTAGGAGCCAATGTAATTTTCTGTGCTTTTGTCGTTTTACCGTTGTGTGTTTGAGTTTTTTCATTGGGTTTTGTTATTATATGTGTTCTTATTATCTGCCTTGTTTCTATTTTTACTTCAGTTCTCCAGTGATTCCAGTTAAGTTTATTTCTTGTGTCTAGTCATTTTCTTAGTTACTCTAGTTTTTATTTTTCTTATGTCTACTTGTTTCCTCAGATTCATTTCCTTTTCCCCGGTGTGCTCTCCCTGTGTCACTTCCTCTTCCTCCCTCTCTTCAGCCTGCCTTCTGCTCTCTTCCCACACCTGCAACCCATCAGCTCATCAGCCTGTGTCTTTCGTTCAGCATTCACCCTCCCAGTACATTAGCACCTCATTCTCATCCATCCATCCATCCATTTTCTTTACACCCTTGTCCCTCAGTGGGGTCGGGAGGGTTGCTGGTGCCCATCTCCAGCTAACTTTCCGGGCGAGAGGCGGGGTACACCCTGGACAGGTCGCCAGTCTGTTGCAGGGCAACACAGAGACACACAGGACAAACAACCATGCACACACACACTCACACACTCACACCTAGGGACAATTTAGAGAGGCCAATTAACCTGACAGTCATGTTTTTGGACTGTGGGAGGAAACCGGAGTACCCGGAGAAAACCCACGCATGCACAGGGAGAACATGCAAACTCCATGCAGAAAGACCCCAGGCCGGGAATTGAACCCAGAACCTTCTTGCTGCAAGGCAACAGCTCTACCAACTGCGCCACTGTGCAGCCCCTACCTCATTCTCAGCTCCTCCTTGTTGGTTCCTCTCATCAAATCCTGTATAATCCTGTTTATTCTGTTACGTCGCTGTTGATTCTGTCATTTGTTATATTCTGACTCCCTGCATTCTTCATGTTTTTGTTTTTTGGTGCAAGTTTTTGCTTTTCAACTCTTTATTAAATCTTCAAAATAAACTCAAAGTCTCAGGCTGAACCTGCTGCATTTGGGTCCAACACCAACACTCATCACACTAATAGGGTAAAAACAGGTCAGATTAATCAAAATTAACCAAAAATAATTGCTTTCAGTACTCTACAGAAACATCAATAATAAACCATAAAGGTAGTTAAGATCCAACAACTAAAGTTTTATGGCTGTCATTTCCTTCCTCTGCTTTGCTTTTTGCTTTGTAGGCTGAGGCCATTTGGAGACATTAGTAATGTCCAATTTAATCAGATTTTGTCTGCATGTAACTGTCACCGTCCACATCGGTCCAGAGAACATTTCTAACACAGATTTAACATAAAAACACAGGCAGCTTCTCTCTGCTACCCACAAGGCTGTTACTGTGAGAGCAAAAGCTCAGTTTGTAATAGTAGATTTGCATAAGTGCCCACTTCTCAAAATAACCCACATGACCTTAAATCTGTTATTTGGCGAAAATGTAATTGCTTGACAACCATAATTTCTGAGTATTAAATTAGAAGATGAAACTCAATTTCCATGCCCGTGTTTTGATCAAGAAGCTGAAGGAACCAATTCAAACGGTGTTAAAAAATGGCCTAGTTTTTGTTTTCAGATAGAAAAATGCTTTTGACTGCAATAGTTTGATCAGATGTGTTATTTGGAAAACACATTTATTCAGTTATAAACCTAAAACATATCCCCCCGGTGTGGTGTCCAATCAAGACATCTTTAAAGCAAAAATACAAAATGTAAACAAATACAAAAATTCACAAATGTAACTATGACTAAAAATGATGGTTTCCTCAATTTATATTCATCCTTTTTGTTTTCATTTGATAATAAAATTCATGAAATAAAGGTTGAGAGAGGTCTGTGGGGAATATCTCACACAGTATTCATTTAAAAGAAGAAAAAATAGCAGATAAGTTTAATCAAAACATTTTTAGATGGTAAAATCTAGATAAGGATGTTAAATAATGGTTTGAATTTAGACGTTTTAAAAAGGTTGTTGATTTGCAGACTGTGAAAGTGAGATCTCTGCTTTTGAAATACCGTTCACACCCAACTGAACTAATCAACCAAAGTGAAAATGGTGTATTAATATAATATATGATGGATTTCAGTTAATTACCTTTGCAGTATTTGGAGGTTTAATTCATATTAGAAACTATATTTCCTTAAAATGTTTTTATCTACATTATTCATCATATTTCTGAGTGTTTTTGTCATTCTGATGTTATAGCTACATATTTTTTGACATCAAAAAGTTTGTCAGACATTTTCTGACTCCAAATCAATCAGTGATAAAATCCCATGTTTCAAAAGTTCAAAGGTTACATTGTGTATCACGTACAGCTGGTTGTTTGTTTTTGTGGTATGGATATGAACAAAAGTTTGATGTTTTAGGTGAAATATTTATATTTTAAGGAATTCAGTTATTAAACCTAAAGTTCAGGCAATGTCTAATGTTCTCAGGCATGTTTGGTGTTATAAACATGCCTTTTCCCAAGCAATAAAATATTCAAGGTCTCCAAATTTTAAATTCACATCACACATCCCTGGTCCAGGTGGTTCTTCCTCCCTTCACTACCTGTTTGCAAACAGTTAGCTGTAGATTTTGCTTGTTTTACCAACAATCTGCCTTGAGATGGGAAACTCATCTAAAGGCAAATTATATAAAATTGAAAAAGCTTAATTTCGATCAAGGCTTTCAGCTATCCGCTGCCTTTTTCTCCATGCACGTCTTTTTTCCCCTCTCTCTCCTTTTAGGCTCCGTGTGAAACCAAAGAATGATTACAGGGAGGCAAAGCTTCATACGTTTTCAGCTTTCTGGGATGCAGGACTGAATCATCACCACCATCATTGTCATTATGAGCAG
Organism: Poecilia reticulata; assembly: GCF_904066995.2. Lineage (NCBI taxonomy): Eukaryota > Metazoa > Chordata > Actinopteri > Cyprinodontiformes > Poeciliidae > Poecilia > Poecilia reticulata. The sequence continues at coordinate 25,602,212 of NC_088840.1, read as the reverse complement.
CGGTGGTGAAGCACGAGGCTGTTGGGGTTTAATTGGCTACTCTGCTGCACGAGGTTAGCCTCATTTGCAGACCTTGTTATCTAGCTGAGTCCGTGTGAACATGTTTGTGTGTGTGTGCGTGGGTGTGTGTGTAGGTGTGTGTGTGTGCGTGGGTGTGTGTGTAGGTGTGTGTGTGTGGGTGTGTGCGTGTGTGTGCGTGTGCACGTGTGTGTGTGTGTGTGTGTTATGGGACTGAGGTGATGCTTTAACAAGGTTAGCCATTAGATAAATTGCCTGGAATCTGTTAAACTGGCTGGCTGGCTTGGCATCATGTGTGATAAATTAATCCACAGAGTAATTTGAGACCTTTAAAAATGAATATTCCCAGATATCTGTGTAAAATGTAACATAACCAGTTAAATATATCACAGTTTGTATCATGTCTGACTCTTCTCACTACAAGCCTTCAGCTTCAAAATTGCTGTGTTTGTCTGAAGTTATGAAAACTGAGAAAGTTTGTTTATTAAGCACTACAGGGTTTGTGTAAGAGCGCCAACATGATGTGTAATTATTACATAATATTACAGTTCAAAACAGACTGGAAGTACAGCAATGTTTTCATAAAATGTTTTCTTAATGAGGCATTTATTAAATTAATGAGGGTTAGTTAGCTTGTGTGTAAACTGAGAAAAAAAAACATTTAAAAGGATTTTATTAAAGCAAAAATGACTGTAGCAACGATTAGTTTTAGAAGGTAGAATGTTGATCTTCTTCCAAACAAACATTGTTTTCTGTTTTTCACTATTGAGTTTTTTAATGCCACAGGAAGATGGTCAGCTTTCAGGGCAAATCCTAAAAAAGTGCAGAGAGAAGAAGATACAGAAAAAGTCTGATTACTTCTGTTTTATTGGGCTGAACCCTGGACCATCATTAGCACTTTGTCTCCTTCACACATTTGCATGGATTCTCACCAGGCATTTTAATTGGACACTCTAAAGTTGGAATGATTGTTTTTCAAGTCCTGTAACCAATAATAAGACAATTAATCTGGTAGCAGAAATAGTTCAAGCAAAGATCACATGCTCATCAAATGTGCAAAATGAGTTATTTTTCTCAGGATGATGTAATGTGACTTTCTGCTTCAAACTTCCTTCACCACACCGACTCTTAGTTGAAGATTAGTTACAGTCATATTCAATAAATTAGAATATATGTGTAGATTGTCAGATTAAAAGCAGCTTTTGAAAATAACAACTAAACAGGCATTAAACACGCTTTTCATTCAGCCTACATTTCTTTATTCAAATGTGTTTTTATTGATCCGATGTCACATTATAACCTCAAATGTTGTGTTTTCATTAACTTTAAAAAGGAAATAAACATAATTAACAAAAATCAAAGCTTGAACACCTCAATCTGCATGTAAATAATTTACATCTGAATTAAACAAACTTTTCTATGATATTCTAATTTATTGAGAGAATGTGTAATGTTGCATTCATGCTGTATGATTTCATTATATCTCATGCATTTTAGGTCACAAACACTACATCAATTAATGTTTGACTGTTTTCAGAGCGTGCTGAGATGTTTAACAAAACGGTGTAAGCTCTTTTGAAATGGGGCAAGCATGAACATCCATGATGGGAGATAAATGCCATGTCAGAGGACGGCTGCTGGTTGGCTGTTTGACAGAGCGACTGGCTCTCTGCGCCTTCTTGTTTTGTTTCTGTTCAGAGCCGATTATGGTAATAATACCATCACGGGGATTTGGGATATGGAGAAGGGACATGGTGGCTGTGAGCTGCGCTACATTTCTGCCTCAGAGGGGATTTATCAGTCTGTACACTCTGAAAGCAAAGATTTGGATTTGTGCGTATTTTGGAGGAGGTGGGGCTCCTGCAGCCTTCACTCCATCTTACTAACCTTTCTCTTCTACGCGATCTTCAAAGGGCCACAGATCTTTGATTGTCTCTGCTTCCATGCCTTTCCCCTCATGATTGTGTTATCTTGCTTAGTCTCCATCATCTTGATGACTCTTCACTCTTAGCTTCTCCTCCATGTGGCCTCATTAGTCTTCATCTTCAGCCTCCCAACCGACAAAAACTCTCACACTCGTTCCCTTTTTCCGCCCTTTGGCAACACATCTCTGGTCTGCCTGCATCTGTTTGCCGCAGAGATTCAGATGTGAGTTTCAGAGAGCAGGATGGGGAATGATGAAGAGAAAAAAACAACTAGACTGACTGCTAGAGGAGGAAGAGGAGTGGAGAGCAATCGATTCAGTGTCGAGGCTCGGTGACAGATGTGAGGGGAAGGAGGGAGGTTTCCAGATGTCGCATAATTTCAGAAAATATCATCCACAAATGAAGAGTTTCTCCAGACAGACCCACATGTGCTCATGCTCAGACATCCTAAATTATTGCTGCACTGGTAATGACTTGTTAAGTTTTCATTCCCCCTTAAGTTTTTCACATTTTGTCATAACCGTACACTTCAGCGTATCATTCCTCTTGTAAGAAGCTGGTTCTTAAAAACTCTTCTGTATCTGTATATGTTTTACTTGTGATGTTTTTTTATATTTATTACATTTAAAGTTCAAATGATTTACTTTGAAATGGTCCATTCTTGAAAGACTTATATTTTTCTAACCTTGTGCTTCAGGTAAAATTGATGCTCACACTTTTGCTTGAGTCAAAGTTCTGTGTACTTTTGCAAACTCCCGATGGCGGCAAAGTTTTTCAGGCAAAAAACAAAAAAAGAGAGACTTGAAATGTTTTTCTGTGTAGATATCAAAGTCTGTTCTCTCAAACAAAACTTGGGATCCGTTTTGCCTCTTCAATGACCATATTGCTCCATTCATTCTAGTAAAAGAGCCTAAAAGTCCCTTTTATGTCGACTCTTTTTCTATTCTTGTATTGGTATAGTTGCCCTTAGTTTGTGAAAGGCACCTAAATAAGTGAAAATTAGCTTAAGGTCACAAACTAATGTCCAGACAATGTCCTTCAGGATTGTCTGTTGGAGAAAGATCAGAAAGCAGAATTCATGGTTCCTTCATTTGCAGCAAATCGTCCAGATACTAAATCTGAACACCTTGTTGGTCAGACCTTGTATTTCTGAAATGCTGTGTTAGCGAAGAAGTAGCAGGACGGACACGTTGCATTGGGTTCCACTTTTTTCTCGTCAGCCTTGTCAGCATAATGTTTGCCCCAAAATCTTAGGTGTCATCAAATGTTTTTGTGCCAAATGTGAAATGAACCTTTTTTTTTTTAGCCATCAGAGGTTTTTGTAGTTTCAGTACTCTTCAGTAGATACAATTTTTGCTTACAATTTTCTCTCTTTTGATTGTTGAATCATGAACCCTGAGCGAAGAGGAGTTTCCTCTCCACCCTCACTATGTACAAGCTCAGTATGAAGAAATGCTGCAGAGACGATACAACAAAGCATCTGACAGTCCACTGGTGTTATATTTGTAAAAGCAATTAACATTGCAAGTCAAAAACTCAATGTAATCTACTGGATTTTTGTAGATCAAAATTTTTTAAATCAATTTGAAAAATACATTGAATTTGACATAATTTTTGGATAATTAGTATCACTTTCAAATTTGTGTATTTGACTTTCAATTTTTCTGAATAGACTTTTTTATACAGTGGCTAAATGGGATATTTTTGTGTCAGTTAGTGCAATATAAACTCAGTAGTTTTGAATGAATAACTTAAACGGGACGCGAGGCTTGCAGTGTTTTGTTCTGACTGACCTCTTAGATGAGTCCTGATTGAGCTCTTGGAATAATTTTGGTAAATCAGTCGTTCCTGGGAAGGTTTGCTATTGTTGCTGTTGTGAAAAGCAAATGAAATAGTCACAGCTGTATTAAACAGCACTAATCAATGTGTAGATGAAAGATTTGAGTTTATCAATGCACACACCACTCTAGTTTGATCAAAGACTCGTTAAAAATAATGAGAGCGATAAAATGCAAAACGGTAGCAGCTCCAGTTTGATCAGAGCAGCTCTGACATGAGGCGTTTTAGAGAGACAGCACAATAAAAACATGCTTTAATTACTCCTCTTTTCTAATTGAAGGGAGTGTGATTCTTTAGTTGATGTCATTTTATTTTACAGTACCTCGTAAAAATAATTTTATGGCGCTGGATGTAAAATGTATCAATAAATCATAAAGCAGATTCTTGTTTGCTTTAGTGACTACTGAACGTCTTTTTAGGCTGTTTCAGCTCATCATGCGCTTTTAAATGATCTTTAATGAGCATCATTAAAAAACAGATTAAACTGTCCACATGCCACAGCATTGGTGTCACTTATTGTTAAGAGGCCTGATCATTAGTTGATTGTGCTGAGACACTGCAGGGTCCTCCTCCTTACAAAGATCTTCTCTAAATGTCTTTTTTCCTTCTATATTCGCTTTAATTCCAACTCGCAGCTTGCCCATGATTGCACAAATTTAGCTTTTCCACACACTAAGCTTTCTTTTACCCCTCCATCACTTGAGTGCCTTTGCCTGCAGGGGATTCATATTTCAGCGTGCTGTAAGAATCTTCAACTCAACAAATGGGGAACGTTTTAGCATGCAAATTATACCCTCCTCCTCTGTCTCGCAGGCTCCTGCGCACCTCCTCATCTGCATAAGTAAGTATGGCTGAATAAACGTGTGATGAGAGGGTTGGTAAGGTTGTCATTTTGAAGCCATTAACTAGTCAATAACTGTGATTGAAATAGAGATGTGTCGGTATGCCCCCTGTCTTCTTTGGCTTTTCAGATTTAAATTGTTGCCACCTCTGCTAAACCTGCTTTAGGATGGACCAGAAAGTTGTTTCTCTTTTAACAGAATCCCTGCAAGGACAAACAGGGCTGTCTTCTTATTGGCCGTTTTCAGGGTTGACGCAGAACATTGTGTAGGTTCATTTAAAGTCGCAAGGGGTTATTTTACTTCAGCTTAGAAAGAATGGGAAACTGGGAAACTCAGAAATGAACAAAAGACTTGCCAAAAAGTAACGATTATGTTGCTTGACATTGTGACAGTTGGGCCAAAATTCGTAGTTGATGGCTTGAAAGTATTGATCCATCCTGCCTCGTACCAACAGAGCAACAACAGGTGGCGTAAACGTGTGCAGGACATTTTCTTAGCATTCTTTGGTTTCCTTTGAAACAGCCGAACACAGTTCAAATACAACACGCTCCCTGAGTTTTATGTTCTCCCTTTTATGACCTCAGTTATGATTTTCAGATGGATTTCTCCAGAAAGAAGTCACTAAACTTAAATCATTTCAAACTGGGTTCTTAAATATGATGGGGAGAACAATGTTCTTTGATGGTCTCCACATTTCCCACATCTGAATCGGATAAAGCTCCTTTGGGAAGTGGTGGAAAAGGAGATGCTCATCATGAATGCATAGTTGGTAAATGTGCAGCAATATTGATGTTATGTCAAGATGGACCAACAAAATATATGGAAGGTTTAAAAATGTTGAATATTAAAAAAAAAAAGATTTTATTACAGATTGTTTTTTTAATATCTCATCCTCAAATTTGAGGTTTTCAAAAAGCCTGAAAAATCCCATAAATGATCTGTGGATATTATCTTGGCAGTACAGTAAAATATATAGCCAGGATCGTTCAGCTCAGACTGCAGCTGGACTAATACTGTCAAACTTCTCTTTATCAAGTTTTATACTACAAGATAACCATAGTTCTGATAATAACAATAAAAATGCTAACAACTATAACTCACACTGGAAATTTGCTGACTCTCTAAACATTTCAGCAGCTTTTTATTGACTAAAGAAAAACCTATCTGAATGCAGCTTGATCTAAATAAACAATCCAAGAAAATGTTCATTAGGCTAAATGGAGATTTAAAGTCAAACTGTCTTGACTTTAAATCAAGACGGTTACAATCCTCCTCTGTCTCGCAGGAGGAGGGAATATAATGTGGTATTAGCAAATATCCCTAAGGAATATACTTACATCATATTCCTAAATTCAAACAGTCTTTAATAGTTTGATTTTAGGAGTATGAATATGATGTAAGTATATTCCTTTGGGAATATGATGTGGTATGCTAATACAGGCTGGTTTGCCTGGTGTTCTTTGAATCAAGGACATTTTTATGAATAAGAAAATGGTTTCCTGAAATGCATACATGTTATAGCTAATTATAAAAAAAACTGATTACCTGTTTAAGACAGAATAAAGGGCAAGCCGTACAATTTTATTCACGTCTTTAATATACATAATAGTAGAAATCAAACGATAGCTATGCTGTTAATCAATCTGGTGAAAAGCCCAGCGGAGACTTGAGGACCCCATATGGAGTAACAAGGATATATCGTCCTCCGCTCCTTCTGCTCCTTCAAAACTTCCTTTTCCTCTCTGACTTTTCTTCTTCTCTCCCCAGTTTCTCTCTTTGTTTTCATCATCTTCACAATTCATCCAGGGCCTCCAAGACCCTCAGCACTGGTAGAATACATCAAACAGTGTCCCATGTCTTAGTTCTTCTCACTGCTTCGCCTGCCTCTTCCCCCCTCTGCCTTAACAACTGCAGCCATTCTAATGAAAATCCACATTCTGTTGTCTCAACCTTAAAAATTGGCTTTAGACATTAGCACTGTCCATTGTGAAATTAGCTAAAAGCCAAAAAAGATCATAACAACTGAAAGAGAAACTTTAAGAATTTATGTTTTGTCATTAACTGCACAGATTTTTGTGGTAAAGTGCTGAGAAGAAATGCATTTTTAAATTTGATAGTCTTATTCATAAATCAGCTTAGAACAAGCTTGCCAGATCAAATCATAAGTTTTTCCAGTTCATAATGTGTTAACTTATAGAAAGCTATTGAACTATGACATTCAAACTGTACCTTAGCATTTCTAAGCTCTTCGTCTTTTTGATTCTGTGCTTTTTTGTTTCGGATTTTCTCTTCATTGAATAAATCATACAGATTTGTTTTCTACTTAAAAAAATTACAACCACAATTAGTTAATCCAAGTAAAGTCTAGCTAGTCAGGTCAGCTAGTAGATATACTTTCGCTAAACCAAAAGTTAAAATGACGTTTGGTGTATAGAGTGAAGAGGATGTGGTTTAGGAGGCAAAAAAAATAATCCAAAAGCAATTTAGATTTCAGATGAAGTCCTTTACCTGGGGATTAATACATGTGGGAGATGTTAAACTATTCCAAACTCATTACACTTCCTATTCTTTGGAACTTCACAATCAGCTCGCAAGGACAACCTGCATCAAGGAGGGTTAGGACAAATGCATCTAATATTATCAACACAGTCGAAGGAGCCTATGAGAGCATTTTTCTGAACTGCCATTTCAGGAAGAATCCACAAAGCAGGAGACTTGATCTTTATGGCATATAAATACAGCATAACCGAGTTCTTCCAGTTTCTTTGAAACGTCTAATTTGCTGAAACCGAAAGAGGAGCAAACTTAACAGTTTTGCTGGAGGCTCCTGCAGAAGCTAACCTGAATAAAATGTACCTCATGTCACTTTTTATAATTTCTCTTAGTCTTATTCAATAACATTTGGATTGAGCCTTTTGACAGCTGTAGTTTTTCACTGACTTCATATCTTATATTTCCAGATTTCAGAAACAATCTTGGCTGCTGCATGTGAAAATGGCCTCATCGCATCTTTCTGCCTGAGATAGGAAATGCATCTTGCACAGGAAGAGGAATGCAAGGCTTTAATAAATTAACCTTGCAGGAGTTCTCATTAATTTATGTTTCATACAAGTAAAGTCTACACCGTTTGGATTGTAAGTTCCAACAACAATATTCAACATTGTTGTTGAATATTGATGAGAAACTGTGAGAAAATGTTCAATTTTCATGATTCAGCTGTATGATATTTTTTAATTATTCCTCATAAATATGCTGTATATGCAGCACTCTTTTTACAAACACAAACACCCCAACTTCAAGTAATTATATCTCAGGAGAGGACTGCCATGCATCCTGATTTTGTGGCTTGGCAGCACAGTGCTGCCCCCATCTGGCACCTTCTCCCCTCTGCAGAAAAACTGTACAATAATCTGAAGAAAGCAAAAATAAATAAATAAAATCACATCTTTGAAACCGTCAGATGAATATCAGGCTGTTGGATAACCAGACATTGAAATACAAAATGACATTAAAAATAAGAATTTTGCATAAATATTTTAAAATATTAGCTTTAAATAAGTGAAAAAAAATGCATTGATGGAGGTAAAATTTTGTTTCATGTTAAGCATTTGTTTTGCCAAAGCAAACATTATTGATATCCTAAAATGTGTCTTCTTCTGCACTAAATATAAAACAAACGATTAGCTCTTTAGTACACATAACTGTCACGTTTCGAGTCTTTGTTGATGGAAAATTTTAAAACCGTAGGGTGTATTAATATTGCAGATTGTGTTCTGAGTTAATATTTGCAAGAAAGTAACATGGAGAATATCAACAACATTGCAAAATGACTGGAAAATCCTTTTATTTTTCTGGGAATAGCCAACCTTTTCTCGCAATTGTTATTTTTTTCTTCCCTTTGAGTTATGTAATATTTATATGTGCTGCTAATCTTCTGCATCTCAAAGGATGAAGGTGAACAGAAACTGTAGCTGCTCTGTTTTTCACCAAGCCTTTATTTGGCAGCCTTGGGCTCAGAAAAATAGTTTTTTTTTTTTTTTTTTTACTTTATTCTGCAAAAATAAATAACTAAATAAATAAATATTGCTGAGTCACCATGGAGTTGATGCAGGTAGTTTCTTTCCCTCAGAAATGCATTGATTAAACTTGAAAATGTTCAAGAGGAAAGTAGAATTTTTGGAGCTTAAGGTAAAAACACAAGAGTCTGCAAAGCTAAAAAAGAAAAAAAAAGCTTTCAAGGAACTCTTATTTTGTTATTTGTTAGTGATTCTTAATCACACTTTGTAATTCTGGAAGAGAAAATTAAATTATTGGAAATTTGAAGAAAGTCTCTACATAAATTTTAAAACCAAGTAGTCTTAGCTTTATTACAAGCCTTATTTTTGAATCATGAACTCAACTGGAGGGCTGCAGCCCTTTGTGAGTGTTCTGGCTTCTTCTGAAACATTCTCTATGAGTTGTCAATGTGCTCTTGGAATAACTTTGGTGTATATGTGACACAAATTCACAACAAATATTATCTCAAGGTATTTTACAGAAGCAGAAAGTGCAATTCAGTTGTACAGACAGACTCAAACTGAATCAAAAAATCTCAGTTTGATACAATTAAACAATGTAATAAAGTTCAGTTTATTATTCAAAATGGTAAAAATGTGGATGTTTAAGGAAATCCAGCAAATTGCATTGAATCACTGACTTGCACCAATCACTCCTAGGATGGACATTGACCAACAGTGGGAAGTTGAGTAGTACTAATGCTGACTATGAATGTAAAAAGGATAAGTTCCCTTCAGCAAGAGCAAATGTCCAGTAGAACCAGAATCAGTCAGCAGTCGTCTGTCTGGTGATTTGAGAAACTAGAGCAAATTTAAAAAATCAACAAAAGAAGAAAAAAATCATATCTCCAACTTTCTCAAATGTTCTTGAACTTCTGTTTAGATTCAGGATGATGAGATACTATTGAAGATTTTTTGGCCTATAACATGTTTCATTTGTCTGGCTATTTTTGCTTGTGGCTCTAAAGCAAATGATAGCTTGTATGTAAACTATATGAATTAATCTATAGAAATTTGTGCAGCAGGCAATAAGCTATTTTAAAATGAAAACACCAGATCTTTACAATCTATGATGTGTTGTGACATATTTGTGGGACTATTGGTTTGGGGAAATTTCTGTTTTTCAAAATGGAAACAAGTATCTCTCTAAGAAGTAAAACCGGAGTTAACTGGTTGTTGAACATTAAAATGACATTGCACATGGCTTATGATGTTGAATCGGATAATATCCTGAATAAACAATCTATAAAAACTTCAAAAAGTTATTTTCAGGCTCTCGCAACTTGATCACATAATTACCAGCTGATTAATATCAGTCATGAGCAGGTCAACAGGATGCTAATGGAAGATGATAACTTTGTTTACCTTGAGACTACACTGAGGGAGTGTGTGTGTGTGTGTGCGTGTGTGTGTGTGCGTGTGCATGTGTGTGTGTGAGACGTGTGAGAGAGAGAGAAGGTCTGTGTTTTTTGAATAAGATTACTGCTCATGTATGTGGAGATGCACGTAACTTTCAATCGAAATGATTGAGATAAATGTTCCTGCTGCTGCATGCCGACTACATGCAGTCATACACAAGATTTGATTAAACTGCAACTCTGGATTTGATTCTCAGTTTATTATTACATTTTAACACACTTCACCACAAAATGCCTTTTGGGTAAATACTTTATGTTTCTAAGAAAGTCCACTTAAACAAAGTGCACTGTTGTCACAAACATACCAGGCTAGTAGGGTTTCTATTTTAGGCATAATTATCTTAAAGAATTGCTATCCTGTCAGCTCAGCCCACATCTTTGCCAAACTTAGACTGAGATTGAGGAGTTGGGTAAACAAATGAATAAATAAATAAATTCAGCCCAGGGATAGAGATTCTGTCAGATGCCACTGTTCTCTGCCAAATTGGTCCAAACATGCCATCATTTCATCTCATGTCCAGTCAAGTATCTAGAAATGTGGTCAACAAACAAAAATATTCCTAGAAGCCAGACGGTGTTTTGAGAAAGTAATCAGTTGTAAAAAGCTGCTCTTTGTGTGGTTATGCTGTGGACATATCAGTTCTACCCACACAGTAATAACAAGTGAAACAAGTCAACTTAAAATAATTTTCTTGACAGAAGGACCTTTTCTCCAGTCAGAGTTTCCATTGCGGTGAAGTCTGCTATGGAAAATCAATCTTCTGCTTCGATTAAATTGAAAAGTGGCTGCCAGAGAAGTACACTGGGACCATTAGCTGAGTTTCAGGAATTAATTTCACAATCATTTCAAATGTGACACCCATAGAGCGCTCAGTGAAAGTTTTTCAATCTCACAGGCATGACCATGCATACACATACCTCGATCAAATAAATTACAGTTATACTTCGGCCGCTGAAGGTTGAAACCTGCATTCTAGGAGTGTCTCAGTGTTTGCTTCACCTGCTTGCCTGCAAAGGACACCTTGATAAATTGTCCCTGAAATAATCTCTTGAAAGCCGTCATGACATGCTGTCGGCAAACAATCACCAGAGCTCATTAGCGATGTGTATTGACATCAGTGTAAATTGCAACTGAGAACATTAGCATTCTGTAGAGTATTGATGTCCCTGCAGACAGAAGTGGTAGTAAATACAGCAGGTAGGACAAGGTCCGATTGTGACTCATCTCACAGGTGTTCAGGGAAATAAGGTTGAGAGAAACAGAGCTTTTCTCTTGTTTTCTGGAAATTTCCCCATGCAAGGTGACTGATTTAGTTTAATTCAGTGTGTTGGAGGCTGTCCACTTGGATCTGCTGGTGGAACATTGTGCGAGGTATTACATTGTTAGACATGGTGAGGGCTGCGCAGCAGTGATTAGTTTTTAGGGTGTTAGCCATATGTGACCAAATGCTTGCCTGTCAATAGGTTACAAACAAACAGACAAGGAGAAGAGATTCCTAGGCTGTGAGCTGAAAGGGCAAAAAGAAAAGGAAGCTCTTCTTTTTTACACTGTATGAGTTGCATGTAAAGAAGCAGATGGTTCTGCGCTTAGTAATAATCACAAAAATAAGGTAGGAGTTTGAATTACTGTTTTCATTTAACAAACATTTATTTTATATTACTAAATAGCTCAAATTTAGAAATGAAGCTGTCTCAAATACTGGGATAGTGCGTCAATTCATTGACTTTGTAGGGATTGTTCAAACAGAGCAAGCATGTGGCAACAGTGGAAAGAAATATTTCCCTTTTTAAGATTTACTTGTGGAGGGGCAAGCTGGATCTGCAGCTAGTGGTGGGATGTAAACCACTAGGTGCAGTAAACGGGGATTAGACTTTCTGAGAACCACTGATAGTTCAAACTGGTGTCAACTACTGGCATGCCAAGTGTGTCAGGCACCAACACCAGCCCCAGAAATGCCAGGAAAATTGATAAAATACTTTATATTGGATGAGTTTTGCTGTATGGAGATCAAACAATCACTGGACTTTAGTCATGATAAGTTTCTGATGATCCTCCTGGAAATCAAACAAAATCAAAACGGGCGTCTACTCATGGAGTTTTGTTCAAACGACCAGAATATAATATTATTCAAGCTGAAGTTTCTGATATCCACCCAATGCCACCAAGGTGTTTTGCACTATTTATTTGTGCCTGACACAAATGTTCTCATCCCCTCACAGCAAGAAGGTACTTGGTTTGAGCTTCTGAACAAGTTTGCAGGTTTTTCCCATGTAGGTTATTTTTGATATGATTCTTCCCACAGTTCAATGCAAGTTCTGGAAATTAATTACTTTTAGAGCCGCCAGGGGTGAGTGTGTGCATATATGGTCATGTCTCCTGAATGCTCCTTAGTTTCCATGTGACTTACTGGCAAACCTGTCCAGAGTTTCAGCCAGATCATGCCCAACTACCACTGGAAGTAACCAACACCCTCCTCCCTCCTTGTTACCTCCAGGACCTTGCAAGTGTAGAGAGGTTGAACGGCTGGGTGGATAGATGAGCTCCTCCCTCCACCCATCCTGAATTGTTGCAATGCAGGTTTCTTTTTAGGAAAGCCCACATCCCTTCAAGAGATGGCCAGCTCTACTGGTCATCTGTGAAGGGCCAAAGGCAGTTTGGACAGGGCCTTATCTTTGCAAACAAATAAAGGCAAGTTAAGAAAGAGGCAACAGAGAGCAGGCATAGCTAACTGCAGCAAAAGCTCAGTCAATAATCCATTCAAGGAAAGAGAGAGGAAAGCACTGAGCCAGGGAACCCAGATAACTTTCTATGAAAACAAAGTTAGTAGCAGCAGTAGTTCACTGAACGGCTTCATCCAATGAAACGCAACTAAACACAGACAAACTGAGCCTGGAGAGCTCCCTTTGTTATGTTTTCTTTTTTTTTTTGGTCAGCATGGCACTGATCACAATTTTTTTTAGATTCAAATGCCTGTTTGTTTTTTCTTTAAAACTTGCCTTATTTTCTATCTGAAAATATATCAGTTTGACTGTTTTCTAAAATTGTGTCTAACTTTTTGATACTTTTTTTGCCATAAGAGTCTGGTGGTAACATATTTCACCTCAAAAGGTTGTTGCTCAAAATTAAATTACCAATTTCAGCAAATTGGATTTTTTCAGTATCACCCTCTGCTAAGTTAGTGCCCTTTGAAATGTTTAGTTTTTTGGGATCTTTTTTTTTTCTTTGCAGAATTATACAGTTCATTGTCTTTTTTAATTTTAAGTTTAGTTCCAGTTTTATTGCTTTTATGATTAGGCCTGAACTTGCATGTGGAATGTAAATAAAGTGTACATAGCTCGAGTACTCTACATTTGATAATTATTGAAGACATGTCTTCATGTCTTCAATACTGCACAGTGGCGCAGTTGGTAGAGCTGTTGCCTTGCAGCAAGAAGGTTCCGGGTTCGATTCCCTGCCCCGGTCTTTCTGCATGGAGTTTGCATGTTCTCCCTGTGCGTGCGTGGGTTTTCTCCAGGTACTCCGGTTTCCTCCCACAGTCCAAAAACATGACCGTTAGGTTAATTGGCCTCTCTAAATTGTGCCTAGGTGTGAGTGTGTGTGTGCGTGGTTGTGTGTCCTGCGTGTCTCTGTGTTGCCCTGCGACAGACTGGCGACCTGTCCAGGGTGACCCCACCTCTCACCTGGTACGCTAGCTGGAGAGGCAGCAGCAACCCTCCTGACCCCATTGAGGGACAAGGGTGTAAGAAAATGGATGGATGGATGTTTTAATTAAATAAGAGAATTGGTGATGCAGTTTAAGGGAAAACAATTCCACCTGATGATGTTAAACATTTATGCAAGCAGAAACACAGTCTGTAGTTGAAACATTATCAGCACAGAAATGAATCATCTGAACAATCAGCTGCTCTGCTTTACACAATGAGTTCAAAGTGACATTAGCCACAGAACTCAGGCAGCCGACAGGCCTGCAGTGTCCTGCCTGACTGATCAGGACATTAGTATTCAAATGTACAACCCCTCTGGATTATTTAGAATAAAAAAAATACTCAAAGGTTGCTGCAATTATGGAGAATCTTTTCATCAATCTTTTTGAACAGACTTTAAAGGTTCTGCCACCTCAGGGACACGTCAATGTCACAAATCTCAGAAAGCACTGAAATCTGTATTAAAAAACGATATATTTCATCGACAAACCTAAACTTTCATAGCTATTTTTTAAGATTATGATTCTGTGAATTGAACTAAGCTGGTGACCAAAGCATGTTCAAAATGAAAAAATATGCATACCTTGGAAAATGGCCAGTTTGGTTAATTATGTGTCTTTGGTAACTAATGGAGGGCAAATTTCAGCCACTTTCTAATATTCATGAAAGACTGAGCTAAATTCTGATCATGGTTTTGTGGAAGGATCTTCTAACATTAGTCCTTTCAACTCAACCCCAGAGGTGATGTGCCTTCATCCAAACCTGTTACTACTGCTGTGCAAACTGAAACATTTGAATAAAACCTCCGTTCATGAGGTCACAAATTTGATTTACATTAATTATACAAAAAAAATGTAATACCGTTTGATGCCTTTAGGGTATTTTTTGAGTTTTATAGGAGAACTGTCCTGACATGTGGATAAAGCATTTCATGCTGTAATTGTGAGCTTGTTTAACACACTTATAAATGTGTACAGAACGAGCAAAACGCTTCCACTAATTCAAATGGCAGATGCCTTCTTTTGCTGTGAAACTGTTGATTAGGTTGCCCTGTGAAGTGATGTTAATTGTGTGTTGCCGGATCTGGGCTCAGGGCCCGGGGCAGCTGCAGTCAGCACAACAAACACACACTCACACACACACATACATGTCCACCTTGCTGTCAGTTAAAGCACAGTCGTGACATTTCCTCATTTGGAGACGTGGATCCCTCTAAGGGTTGGTGAGGTTATCACCAAGTAAGAGAAAATAAGAGAAAATAAGAGAAAATTTCTCTTATTTTCATATAAGAGAAATGAATGAAAATCTTAATTCATTATGTTTTTTTTCATTAATGCAACAGCTTTTTGCATAAGTTGAAACTCAATCTTATAAAAATCCTTGATGGAAAAACAGTTTTGCTACCATGAGGGGAAATGGTGCAATAAACTGCTTCTTCCTCAATGGCGACGTTTGATTTATTTTTTTAACCTCTGACGTGATTTCAAAAGTTCAAATGACTTAATGAGCCAAATTAAATAAAACTGCAATTCATATCTTATAATACATTTATATAAAATGCTATATTAAACAGCAATTAACTAACACTGTAGCAAATCTGGACAAAACAAGCAAAGATATTAAATCCGTCCTGCATTTTAAATTTTACTTGTGGTTCTGATTGTATTTAAGGTACCGTTTAATGATCATTGTAATCTGTAAGATAACATCTTTTAGGAATTACATTTAGAAGATCATTCAAGTTTCTTAGCATTTTTTTTTTACAGGTTTGCTTAATCATGGAAGGCTATTATGAAACAACTTTACACCTATTCTTATTTTTTGATAACAAATCGTAAATCATAATTAAAAGCTGGAAAGAGACTAGTGTCACATTTCCAGACAGTCTCACATTGCTGTGGTGGCTGTGGCTTGTTTTAAAGAATGTAACAAAGTTGGTCATTATCTCATCAGCTCACCTCTGGAGAGACACTCATTCTTCATTGAATAATCAATAACAGTGGAAATCTTTTTCCCAGCATGCCACGGTGTTTAGCTTTGCCTCTCTGTGTTCTCCCAGGAACCTGTTTGAATCCCACCTCTTGCCCTCTCTGCAGACTTCACCTCAGATACCAACACTCCACGGTCAGGCCAAGAACCCCAGAATCTACCAGACCTGGTGAAAGTTTCAAAAGTTTAAAAAGTTTCAAAGCTTTACATCCAGTTGCTTCATTCCTGGACCAAAGCTTCTTGTTGATTCATTTACTCTGCTGCGCCACCTAGTGTGAAATAAATGTAAAACACACGGTTTTGTGTTTGAAGTCGGGCTAAGAATCATAATTCAGATAAAAACTTAATTGTTTTCTATTTTCTATTTAATAAAATATAATAAAGAGAGCTGTTGCCTTGCAGCAAGAAGGTTCTGGGTTCGATTCCTTTTGAAAAAATTTTTTGCCATAAGAGTCTGGTGGTAACATATTTCATCTCAAAAGGTTGTTGCTCAAAATTAAATTACCAATTTCAGCAAATTTTTTCAGCATCACCCTCTGCTAAGTTAGTGCCCTTTGAAATGTTTAGTTTTTTGGGATCTTTTTTTTTTTGAAGAATTATACAGTTCATTGTCTTTTTTTACTTTTAAGTTTAGTTCCAGTTTTATTGCTTTTATGATTAGGCCTGAACTTGCATGTGGAATGTAAATAAAGTGTACATAGCTCGAGAACTCTACATTTGATAATTATTGAAGACATGTCTTCATGTCTTCAATACTGCACAGTGGTGCAGTTGGTAGAGCTGTTGACTTGCAGCAAGAAGGTTCTGGGTTCGATTCCCGGCCCCGGTCTTCCTGCATGGAGTTTGCATGTTCTCCCTGTGCATGGTGGGTTTTCTCCAGGTACTCCGGTTTCCTCCCACAGTCCAAAAACATGACCATCAGGTTAATTGGCCTCTACAAATTGCCCCTAGGTGTGAGTGTGTGTGTGCGTAGTTGTTTGTCCTGTTTGTCTCTGTGTTGCCCTGCGACAGACTGGTGACCTGTCCCGCCTCTCACCCGGAACGTTAGCTGGAGAGGCACCAGCAACCCTCCAGACCCCACTAAGGGACAAGGGTGTTAGAAAATGGATGGATGGATGGATAATATAGTAGTTATCTATCCAAGTTCATCTTCTCTCCTTAAATTTACAGTCATTTGCTTTTTTTGAAAAGAGGTTCAATAACAGGCATTTAAATGTGTGACCTGCAGATAATTTGATCCTCAAAGTAATAAATATAGGACAGCTCACCAAGGTACACATATGGGCCAGGGGAGCTTTACGCCCAACAGCTCTTTATCGTCAAAAGTTCAATATATTCCTGACAGAATTGGTGGCTCCTCTGAGACCACAGAGTTGTTATGCATAGGATTAATTTAGCTTTGCACTTCAGCACTTTTTCATTTCTCTTCCCCAGCTCAAATAGAGCTATTCACAGGAGTGTCTCATTTGGTTTACGTTTGCCAGAAGAAGAAAGAATGGCCTCAAAGGTGTGCAATAAATGAGAAATTTTATCTCTTCAAGGAATTTTATGAGCTGAAATTAATCTTGAACTTTCATTCCTTAGAATGAAAGAAAAATGTCAAGGCATTTTTTTTTGTTTATCTGGGTGCTGAAAACTTCACAATCTGTGATGTTCCTTTGGGGACGATGTCGCCATGTTCTTACTTTATGGTGGATAATACATTAGGTAGGAGCTGCAGGGGGAAGTCTGCTTACCTTCATACAATTGCGACCCTGACCCAAACAAAAAGCATTAGTAATGGATTAAAGATGGATGGATGTAACCACAGGGAATGACCTGTCATTATTTATCTGCCCCAATCCCATCACTTTGCTAGAGCTCCAAAATTGAAACCAGGTCACATTAAACTTCTCCAAACTTCTACAAACTCTGACCTGAGCATTAAAATTAAGTTAATAACTGTTATCTTTTTGCCGATGTTGACAGGAACACAGTTGCAATCAATCACTCTGTGAGAAAGCGTCAAATTATGTTTCTCCTCATTGAGCGGAAAAGGTAAAACATACCCTGCTGCTGATTAGACTGACCCAGATTTTTGATTTGTAGCATGAATGCAAATTTTAAGAGGGAAAAAAAGGAAAGAAAATGTGCATTTTAAAATGTTTGTATACGGAGAAGCAGAAGATGAAAGGGTCTGCCACAACACTGAAACCGAATATAGAATTGGGACTTGAGTACGTGGGATTCACAAATTTGTCATGAGATTAATAATGTCATGACATTATTGCAAAATTATATGTGGATATTTATTTAGCAAGATTTACATCCTCCTTTGTTCATGCATAATTTATAATAAATGGCATTATTTATGTCCTTTTTTAAATAATTTATTCATCATAAATTATTATGCTGAATAATTTTTCACACTCTTGTGTTGTCTTCAGGCTTGCAGCTCATCATGGTTACATTCACTTTCATTTCTGAGGTAAACTGCTTGAAGAAAAAAAAAAGACCATCAGAGAAATAAAACTCTTGCAGATTTTGGGCTAGGAGTTGCAATCTTTGCTACTGTTCTGACCAGTAATGTTACTCTGATAAACAAGTTACAGTGTGGAGTGACTGTGTAAAACAGGCTGCTGTGAAAGAACAAAGCAGAAAGTTTACCTTCTAATCACAGGATTCAACAAAACCGTGATAACTGTCAGAAAAACACCATAAAGCACCATATGTCTGCCTCTAACTAGTTTTCTCACAATAATATTTAAACTGGCTGTAACGACTGCCTTAAACAAAATGCTACCCATAGTCAAAACACTGACATCAAGTCCATGTCATTCATTTGGGACAGTCAGTGAAAAAAATAAAGATTGGCTGCTGCAGCTAATTACTGTGGGTAAACATGCAGGTGGAGAGTTATTGATTTAATTAATGAACTGGACTTTAACAGATGCTTTGTGCTGACTGAAGACACCCAAAGATGATTAAAATAAAATAATGAACCTCAATAAAACAATAGATTTTCCTACCTGAAATAACCTTTTGTTCTCAAGTAACATCTTCAATAACCTTAATGATCTTGTTGTTGACTTCCCTGTAGAGAGCCATCTGTCAGCGTGAGCTTGTTGATTTCTTCACTCAGCTTCATGTTTTTCCTTCATTCTTACGTTTCAGACCAGGACTAATTGTTTTGAACTGATATGCTGTTTATGTATTTAGTCACTCCATCCTTTCTGTGTTGCCAGTAAGCAGTCACAAATGATTTTTTTTTTTCTGGCTCTAAAATATTTTCCCTTTAATAGTTACCTGGATCCCAAACCTTCAATGATTCCCTTTTGCTGCTTTTGCATATATATATATATATATATATATATATATATATATATATATATATATATATATATATACCTGCAGCCTGCAAACAACCAACAGTGCTAACAGCATTGCTAACCTTGTCATCATAACAAACTGTTATACCTTTCTGAATTTTTAAATATATGGCATGTCTTATGGAAATTTACTTTTTAGCTTTCCACAAACGGCTTGACATGCTATTTAAATTTCTAACAACCTGAACTGGTGTGATTTATTGGGAGAATCATTTCTCAGGCTTTGGTACAAAGTGGAATGAGCTGGCTTTAGCCAGTCAATTTTCAAAAGTGCCATTTTATCATATTCTCTGGAATCTCAGAGATATTACCAGCTCTCCATGGTGTTTGGTGCCTGACACACCTGCCATGGCAATATTAAATGACTGGAAGCACCTGCGGTCCTTTCAGTCTTGCAAAAAGTGTTCACTATATTGGTGTAAAAAAAAGACTTTTCCAATTAAACTGTGAGTGCTCACCTTTGGCTGTTTGATTGGTGCCATGGCTGTGTGTGCTCACCAAAAGCAGATAAGCTGATTTCTAAAGCAGTGTGAGCCAACTCTCCCCCGAGGACGGATCATTGACTGGCCTGTTCAACCCTCACAGCTCATAAGGACGAGGTTTGAAACGAGAGCTCACAAAAAACAATGAAAGTGATTACATGACATAGGTTTAGGATTTATTAATGTCATTTATCTTTTCAGTATGGTTCCAGTAAATAAGTCTGTCAGCTTTTTGTAAATAAAACACAAGTTAAATTTCATTAAATTATTTTAAGCTTTCAGAATAAAATGAAATAAATTCCTAATATGTTTTTTTCACCACTGTTTCAAGCATCAACATTTGTTGAAACAAGGATTTGAAAGTGCTGCTCCGTTCTTTTGGATTCTCATATACTAAAAGTCTCACATTCCTGAAAGTCCTTTTTCTTCTCAGATGCACTGCAGCTCTTTTGTAACCAAAAACCGTTCACAGTAGGCCACCAAAAAAAGCAAACCGGTTTAATTTTGCAAACATTCAGTGTATTTGCTACTGCTGACTGCCAACTCACTAAATGAACCTTCAGCAATCAATCCAATCCCCTGGATGCTGCAGGTCTGTCTGTTTGCCAGTGTTTTGGTTTGTACTGTTGCCAGTAACTCGACCTGTTTACCACTCTGTCTGGCTGAATATCAATCTCTCTGGGTTGAGTGTATGCATCCTTGGACTAAAGCTATCTGAGGACTGTGTTTATTCTGATCAGTGAAGAGTTTTGACTGTAAAACTGTCAGTCAAAATATGATGAGATGATAACCTAAAAGAAATTACAGCCCATCACCACTAGCTTTTATTCACCATCCCTGTGTTTTACTCCAAGACAGCTTCTCCATGGATGTAGAGTTTTATTATTTCATGACATATGTCACTGATTGTGGTAATTATGGGAAGAAATAATAAACCCTGCACCTGTGTACCTCTTACTAAAACAATAAAATTAAAATATATAAATACCAACCCATATGGCACAAAAAATAGTATGTCTTACATCATGTACTATTCCAAGCATGACAAAATAGTTCTTTTAGTGATTTATAGTTTTTGACTTAGAAAAAAATAGCTTCTAATCTGCTCCTCATTTTTATCCTGTCTGATGGCCAGGAGGAATTGATTGAGTTGTGTCGAGGGTCTGTGACCACAGGTGTTAGGAGGTAGCTAGTAATGAATGGCTTCCAGCAGTATGTTAATCATGATTAACGAGCAAGAGTGGCCAGGAGGAAGGGAAGCCTGACAATGGAGAGAGTCGGCAGGGTGCAGCAAACAGCAGAGCAGCTCAGCAGGGGACTCTTGGTCAGACAAGGTCGACCATTGGAAGCCTTCAGCATTTCTCAGAATCGCATGTTTCTTTTTTTTTTGTGGTAGCCTTTGTCATTTGCTTCCATCAGCTGGATTGAACATTAAGATGGTGAAATAAACTCGTGATTTGATTTACCTACAAAACTGTAAAAAACTGTTTTTTTCCATTGTCTTTTTTGTTTTTTCTTGTGAGAAATGCATGTTACATCACGAAGCCACTGTACAAAAAGCTCCTATCTGGTAGAAAAAGACTATTCTGAACAGAAAGACCCCCATCTGCTCTCTTCAAAGTTGTTTACATGACAATACAACCTCTTCAGAGGAACAAAGATCAAAAACAAAACATACTTTGTAAGGGGAGTGTGTATGAGAAGTGGAGGAGCTGCCACTGAAGATGAAGGCTCATGTGATATGGAACAGGATTTTTGATGAGTGCTGAGTGGGAGCAACATCAGCAGATCCTGATGGAAACACACAGTGGAAGATGGACTACACTAATATAACACTTCCAGGAGGACATATTGGATTAGCTTTAGAGAATTATGGCAGTGATACGGCTGGCTCAGAGAAGAGGTGGTAGAGACTAACTGTATAAGCTTCATTTAAAGAATGGCACTCATATATATGATTTAGTAGGAATAAATGAATTCCTCTGGGGGTTTTTTTCAGTTGTGGTAATATCAATTTAAAGAAGAAATGGTCTATTCGAGAGCTGAAAATTGAAAATTTCAAAGAAAAATTGGAGGAATGGTAAATTAGATTAAATGTTTACATATTTCCACTCGAGTGGACTGGATTTTTCACTGACAAGACACTTTTTTAAAATCACAAGACATAAAGTTGAGTCCATAGAAGAACATGTTTTATGGCGCTTAAGTTTTAATTTGCTATTTGGCACCAGAGTTACTATCTGAATTCATCTTAGGGATTAGCGCACGTTGTTTCATACATTACATTATGCTGTTGTGTTCATGTAGAGTCTTCACGTGTCTGTTTCATCTCCGGGTGTGACTCAAAATTTATTTTTTCATACAAAATATGTGTATTTGAAAAGGTGTCATTCTGTAGCGGGTAATACAAATGAAAAAAAAATGAAAATAGCTTTGGTGTGTTGTGCAGATAACACATCCAGTGGCATCTGTGCATTGTTTATTTTTCCCTTCATAGGAGGCCTGAGGGAGGAGGAAATTACCTTGTCGCTCGTCAGCGAGCTGGTCTAATAGCTCCTTGTATTGCGCATATAACAGCAGTAAACATGAGTGCGCAGATGTAGGTGGGTAGGACAGGTGCTTCTGTGAATAAACTTAGAGTGTGTGTGTGTGTGTGTGTGTGTGTGTGTGTGTGTGTGTGTGTGTGTGTGAGTGTGTGCGTGCGTGCGTGTGCGTGCGTGCGTGCGTGTGCGTGTGTGTTTCCAGGGATGTCAATGCTTAGGTGTTGTTAAACCATCTGGCAGTGATCTTAGGTCTTGTAATCTTATATAGATGAACGTTTATACTTATTGAATATACTTAGAAAACCAATATGAAGTGCATCATGTCCATTCTGCATAAACAAAAGCTAAAGGAATGACTGATGGACTTAAAAGATGGAATATTCTTTAAGTGAAGAGTGAATGTTTATTTTTCTTTCAAGGGCTGATGCAGACTAACAAGGCCCAGTCAGTTCATTAGATGGATGTGTTAGGCTTAGCTATCCATTGTCTCCATCTGTTGTTGCTACTCTCTGCTTCATTTAGTTGACTGCTGATGGTAACAATAATACTTCAAATTATGACAGAATGCAGTTTTCTTCCTCTTGTTAATGCTGTCATGATCCATAGGACATCACTTTAGAATTTTGGGATTCGGTTCCATAATGTTGGTCTTTGCACTGTTTGGTGTTCTCTCTGGTCCTTACCAAGCTCCGCCCAGAAACGCCCCTCGACAGTCCCACGTGACTGCATTGCTCACAAACAAAGCCTCGCAGTGCTTAGTTTCTATGTCTAAACATGGCATATTTAGTTTCAACTGACTCTCTACAGAGTATTTCTGAATCGATTAGTGTTGGATTTCTGCCGGATCTTCAAAAAATATCAGCCATGACAATGGACAGAGGAACCAACAAGTTCATATCATCTTTTTTGGACGATATCAAGGTGTTTTAGCCACGCGATGCCTCCAACATTGTGCGAGTCACAGCTAAATGCTACTGGTTGATGAGGAAAACAGCAGATCCTCACACCCTCAGCATAAATATAACTGTGGACAAGATCACTGATGCCTACTGTTCTTGTAAGGTAAGTCGGGCATTCATGGTTTAGAGGGTTACTTTTGAAATGACTGATTTCCGCTGTTTGCAAATGTTTCAGTGTGCCTAGGCCTGATACTCGGTACTCTGTGCTAGCATGGCTAACACGATTACAGTTGAGTAAAAAGCCTTTTCATTTGAAATAAAATCTTTAATGTATGTCAGATACGGTACACATTGCATATTGATCTGTTCAGCTAACGTAAAGCTGTAACAGACAGGCTTCAGGATGAAGAAGTTGTATCTGTACTGCCATTATGCTGTACTTGGCTAAAAGGTTTTCATAATGGATCTGTTTATTATTGACTTTATTTCTTTCATTCACTATACACAAAGAAAGCAAAGAAAAAATAATACTTACACCAGCACACAATCCTTTGTTCTTATTGATCCTACGACGGTTGAGCTGCAAATGCGGTCGTGCACAAGCTATAATCCAAGCAAGGCTTTCCGTTTCAGATTTTGGAAATCTGTGAATTTTAGTTCCACAAAAACGATTAGGATACCTGACATCGCCTGTACAGACACCCCACTGACGGAGAACCATTTTTTTTCGAGTCCTGACGCAAAAACTTTGTCGGTCTGCTAGTCCACAATGTACATTAGCATGAGTTTGTGAGCTGGTAACCCACGTGATAGCTGCACTGTGACGTAAAATGGGCATTAGCCAATGAAAGGCGGGTCCTGTGGTAAGGTCCCTTCTCCTGGTCTGCTGCCTGTGTTTCATTTAACTCCTGTTTTCCTGTTGACATCTGTTTCAGAAAATTGTCATCACTTTTGGCATTTTTTGTCTCATGTTTATTCATGCTCTGCATTGGCAGTCCATTCAACTGTTTTCCCTTTAGTTCTCTATTTCTCTAATCAGCAACTTTCTTCTTATCACACCCATTCCACAATTCTTAATATTTTTGCTGAAAAGGACAGAAACCTTCTTTCACAATCTATTAAAGCTGTCGTGGGCATCAGCTTTGCAGGCTTTGTGGGTCTTTTCTACTTCAAATCACTCCCGTTTTTAAGACTCCAGAATAGACTTTAACTAGATTTTCTCTGTCATAAAGACACATTTGTTCCAATCTCTTCAACTAAATAGGAGCACTGATAAACTCAGTTTAATTACATACAAACATACAGACACACACACACACACACACACATTTTTACATGTACAACACTATGAGTGGCAGAACAAGAAAAAAAGCATCTCCATTAAAAGCCAACAAACCCCTTAATGTAATCCCAGTGTATTTTGCCAGCGGCTTTGGCTGTGGTACTGCCCGTGGCAGTTTTCGGTGTTACTTCCTGGAGATCAGAGGTCTTGAGGGTTTTGTGAGGTTTCTCATTTTTTTACTTCATTCATTTTGAATGGCCTCAAGCAAGAATACCATTTGCCAAAAAGTTTGTCCCTCACACTGTAAACATTTTGGTTACTTATCTAAAGGGTACTGTAAATTGAGTCCAAAGTCCAAACTGCATCCCCTATCAAGAAACCTGCAGCACATGGTCAGTCTTCCACTTATCCAAGACATCCTTCTCCCCAGTGGAAATCTCCAGATGATTCTGGGAGATCCCAAGGCATTCTCAGGCCAGAGAGGATTTCCAGTCCCTCAAGCAAATTCAGTTTCTGCCCCAGGTTCTCCTCCCAGTGAGACATGACTGGAAAGCTTTCAAGGGAAGACACCCAGGGGGCATCCTGAGCCTTTATTGGCTTATTCTGATGAAAAGCAGCATCAGGTTTTCTCTGAGCAAGCCCAGGATGACAGTCAGTCATCCACTTGCAGTCTTCAGCAAAAATACTTTGTTTCAGTCCCATTTGCATAATTTGTTGTCATATGTGTAGAGGGGTGGAAAACAAGTTATAAGTATTTATACTTTTCACAAATGACACACTAACATTATTTTCCTTTTTATATATTTTATTTATCTTTATGATGAGCTTTTTAGTGCTGTTTTAGTTACTCAAAACGAGTCAACATACAACTGCTAGGGGACGCCAGTGGCATTGGTGGCATAGGTTGGGCACACAGAAGAAGAATAAGCCTTCCTGTTACATGGTAATGACAGCTAAGCATGTTTATCTCATATTTTCTGTATCCCAGGCAGTGGTGGAAAAAGTACTCAAAAAATTTACTTAAGTAAAAGTACAAATACACAGTCAAAAATGTACTCAAGTAAAAGTCAAAGTACCACATTAACATTTTACTTAAGTAAAAGTAAAAAAGTACTGGCTTTTAAAAATACTTAAGTATTAAAAGTAAAAGTACTTGCTGAATGCATTACCTAATCGCTAATATCATTAAGTGTGCCGATCGTATTTAATTTTAATACATCAGAAATGTGCCATTTTAATGAACAATGCCACAGATTAAATGTGTTCTTATTGTGTTTATTCTCTGTAACAGCTTAGACTTAGATATGTGATTCTATGAATCATTATTTCAGGGATGGAAACATTTTGTCTTCTGTCCAAACGTAACATGAACTTCATTAGTGACATTTATTTAGAAAGAAATCCAACTGAAAGGGGATGGAAAGAAGGTGAGGGGAGGCAACCAAAGAGCCATGTAGCAGAGTTGTAGTCAAGACCACCGAACCCGAGACCAAGACCAGGGGCCCGCGCTAAATAACACAATAAAATTAAGTGCACCTATCAAAATTGGTTCTCAGATTGATCTGAAAGATCCACATTCCCATAAAAACAGCTAGATATTAAATACTTAGAAATATATTTAACCTGTATCAATTACAAAAAAAAAATTATATATATATATATATATATATATATATATATATATATATATATATATATATATATATATATATATATACTGCAGTGTACACAAGAACAAAGAACGGCTCTAAGTGAGGCTTCAGTCCTTAGGACTTAGTAAATATCCGTCCAGAAGAATCGGATCGTTCCTGAATGTTATATCACTATATTGCAGACTTTGGTCACAGCGTTGTCCCATATATGTGACACCTCAGTCAACACACAATAATTCAGCGCATGAGTGACAACTTTTTTTCATAGCAGATGCAACATGTGTTTCTGTGGACGTGATGCTTTGTTAGCATCACGTCCACAGCGCTTACCTTTCTTTAAGCTTTCCTTCCAAGTGACTCTAAAAGTTGGATGAAGTCCCGCCGTCTGTGAAAGCGAAGCGCTGCTGATTTTACATGTCGCCATATCTTATGATTTATGCAGCTATTATCGATTAGACAGACATCGCCTCCCGCTCAGAGGAAACCACTGCGCATGTCTGGAGCTCCGTGTGCGAGTAAAGGTAGAGGCGATCGGACAACAGACACTACGTCACGTTATTGCTCGTATTTTACGGCGCCACCTTAAATCCCTGAACTTCACATTTTAACGGAAAAAAAACAGCAACGCGACTTGGATGTAACGAGTAACGCGACACTTTTGTAGAAATGTAGTGAAGTAGAAAGTACAGATACTTACTGTAAAATGTAGTGAAGTAAAAGTAGAAAGTATCCATTATTAAATCTACTTAAGTAAAGTACAGATACACAAAAACTGTACTTAAGTACAGTAACGAAGTACTTGTACTTCGTTACTTCCCACCACTGATCCCAGGTCAGTAAAAAAAAAAATTTTGATGCATGTATTATCTATTTCAATTACTCAGTAATACTTGGAGAATTTGATAAGAAGTATTGTATATGGAGTATATTCACTACACAGAAGAATAATAAGCCATTGTTTTTTATGCTAATGGAAGCTCAATGTGAGTCTTGTCTTTTCTGAATCACAGTATCACACCTTGAGAGGACAGAATGACCACATGACCCTCAGCCCATCCAAGGTTGCCAGGTAACATAAATGACTTGATACTATGGATACTTTCAGTAATTCAGTCATGTCTGAAAATCAAAATCAAAGTTTGATTACCTTTGAGTGCAAAGTGCAGACAAGATCCTCACTGAGTGCATGTTTAATGAAACAATAAAGAAACGTATAAAACTGGAGTCAGTACGGAACAACAAAGAAGACATGAGATGGAGTAATGGATTTGTAATGAGGGATCATGGAATGGAGTGGAGAACAATGAGAATAGCCGAGCTTATATACTTTGAGGAAGGAGTGGAAATGATAGAGGAACAAGAGGAGCTAATCAGAATGGAGTAGCTGCGGGAGAGCACAGGAAAGGGAAATTAGGAGATGGAAAACAGCTTTGAAGGAAAGACAGATAAAGCTGAGTAACAGCTTTATCTGTCTTTCCTTCATACACACAGATGGAAAAAGCCCTGAGACTAACATAAACACTAAATAGAAAAGAAGACTGATCTGAGGAACCCAAGTGTAATGCAAGAAGTAAGTAGAAGTATAGAGGAATGACTACAAGAATTGATCAAACCTAGAGCACAGATTAAACATAAAATTAAACAGTGTAAAGCGCTTTGAGTGGTCAAAATGACTCAAAAACACTATATAAGTTCAGTCCATTTACCATTTTAAAAGTCCAGATTGTGAGAAGTTTATTTTTTCAATAAAAAAAAAAATTACTTATTGAAAGAAGTAAATAAATTACTGTAAGACATGTCTTACAATAAAAAAGACATGACTTTGTTGTTGCCATCAGCTTTGTGTTTATATTTAAAATTCTTTAACACTAAGTGTAAATTTAGTCAATAAAGCTAATCCTCGTTCTGATTATGAATTGAAAATTGAAGCAATCGAAAATTGCTTCAAAGGTGAATTTTGTAAAACCTGAATGTCTTCATCCACCACCGGCTTAAAAAAACGTGTTTTTTTTTCTGCATGAGTTTCAAACGTTAGAGGTTTGCCTTCTTGGTGATTTTCTGCATCCTACTGCGCTTACCTCAGCTGGAGTTTGTCTGCCTGCTGTGCTTCACTGCTACAATCACGTGCTCTAATGAAGTGTTCTGATTGGCTTAACAAGAAACGTTATAGTTCCAGCTTTTTCTGACGTAAGTTCACTGATTTCTGTATCGGACTCTTTCCCGTTTATCTTTGGTTTATTATTTTGCAGGCTGCCTAAAATGAGCTGACAGACTGGAAGTGGCCCAGAGGCCACGAACTAACGATCACTGGAGTAAATGAGCTGTCATTAAACTCTGCATATGGAGGAGCTTTTAATGTCGTTGCTTTATATTTAGAGATATTTAGTCAATTTTTCTGCCATCGTGTCGTAACAATGTCGATGCGGATCTTTATTTCCGTTGTTATGACAACATCAGCATTGCGTGTCACATGGCTTTAAGTAGAAGGAATGTGTGTTAAGTGTCCAATGGTGCATTGAGTCACTGTTTCTGTCTGTCTGTCCCTGTCAACCCGATGTGCTCTGTCTGTCTCTCTGCTCATGTGTCTCCATGTTAACCCTTCCTAATTGTCCCCTGGGGACAATAAAGATTGACTGAACTGAACTCTGCAGTCTGTGAATGACAGGGTTGCCAGGGTAACGTTGTCTCACTGTATGCAAACCTGTCGACCTTCGCGACTTTCTGTCTGCCTGTCCGTCAAACTGTCTCGCTTCCTGAGGCGGCTCCATCGTTTAGTTGTCCTTCTGCTCGTTTCCCTCCCTCCCTGCTAATGTCCTACTGTCTCTCCTGCTTGCCTGCATGCGTCTTCAACTAAATCTATATCTTTTTAGACACTTCTTCAAGCCACCTGTCTTTTTATATGGCAGGTTTTGTTCACAAATGCCACAGATTTTCAAAGCTTTGACTTGAATTGAAATCTATGTTTGTTTTTTTTTTTCAAATCATAGGCCATCTTAGAGTGAGAGAGTAGAAAGCGATTAATCAGGAGCCAGAACTTCTACCACTGAAAGGGGATCCTAGAAAACGGCTTTCCAGCTTATCGTTGGCTGATAGGAGATCTGAGATTGGGAGGTCTGGAAAATTACTTTTCACTGGCAGCTTCACCAGCTGGAAGATTTCTGAATGAAAAGAAAGGATGTTTCCACACAGGACGTGGTGCACAAGCTGCCATAATAATGTGTCAAACACTCTCTAAGCCTTGGAGAGAGCTAGCTGGCATGCATGACATGACGCTGTCATTATTATTCTAATCCTCAAAAGTTTTAATAGTTTACAAATACACTGTCCATAAATTGTGGACACCATCGATTAAAATGCCAAGTTGTTGGTATTAACAGGAAAACTAGCATTATTTGATAATTCACTACAAAACCTTTTCGAAATATAATATGAGGTATTTCCTCAACAATTAAAGTGAGAAACGGATGCATTCAAAAAAAAGAAAAGAAAAAAACATTTTATTTATTTTGAATATTACATATAGTAATTTTTATTTATCTCTTATGCTTTCTCATTTAAACCTATTGTTCGGCTGATTGCTTCATAGAACGCAGGTTTTGCAGTTCTTCAGTTTGTAAAGCTGACAATGAAGTTTGGCTAAAAGTAATTTATATTAATTTACCTGCTTAACAGGTGCATTTTTGATCCATTTCATCTGCATGCTGAAATGAAGCCTTTTGTTGAACTCTCCCTTTAGATCGCTTTCCATGTGTTTAGCTTGAACAGAGTCCAGGGCAGTTTGTGACTAAATTAAAAAAAAAAAAAACAGAATAACACATTTTACAACTTTATTAGCATTTGTGCTTTTACTTTGTGATCACCTTTGTCAATATAGGACCACACTTCATTACATTCTACAAAGAACATTTGGCGAGGAAGATTTTTAAAACTTCCTCTTTGCACAGTTCCTTTAAATTTTAGCCCAATCTTTTGTTTTTAGTCATCAGGCTACTCAAACTAAAAACAAATTGAACAAAGTTCTCAGTTGCTTTGAAAGAGAAAAAACCTCACAAATCCTTCACCAAATATACAAGTTGAGAAGAATGGCTTTTCCACATTTTCCTTCTTTGTTTCACTCTAGTTTCACCTTTGAATCCAGTTTAAGTCTCACTGGCATTTAGTAGCTTGACATACAGATTTCTGATGGCAAAAGCAACCTTGACAGAAACGTGACCCATATATCACACCATTTTTTCACCAAGGAAGACAAAAAAAATATAGAAATAATATATAGAAATAGTTCCTTTGTACTCTGATTAACTTTAAAAGTAAAGTCTACATTTTAAAAATCCCTTGCATTTGTTTTATAAAAAAAAATATGTATGGCACCAGTGATTGTTAAAGATTTTAGGGATTGATTTTTCCTGAGTCTGATGATTTCCCCCCTAGCAGAAAGTAAATTGATTTCTACAGCAATTTATAGTCCAGAAAACTCCAGAGCTCATCACACTATAATTATTCGTTCACTCATTCATACACATTGATGGTGGGAAGCTACACTGGAGCCCTGGGGCAGAATGACTGAAGCAAGGCTACCTTAGAGTTGTTTGCCCAACGACACAATGATTGTTCGGGAGTTTAAACCAACAACCCACTGATTACAGGAAGAACACATCACATCACCCGATACATTCATTTTCTAAAACGGTCAATGTGTGATCATGAATTTATTTATGACTTTTTACTCATCTTTACCAAGGGTGCCAATAATTTTGGAGAACGGTGTATGCAGATATTTTGCTCATACCTCTTCAAACTTTGTTCAAACTTTTCTTCCTTCAGAATTCAGAAGCTCTTTCACAATGACCTGCCCATTCCCAATGTTCTTGAAAACATACATGTGCCTCTGGAGCCCTCATTATTTCAAAAACCTTCCATTCATATGACTTTAATCTGCAAAGTATAAAAGCACATCTTTATCCCACAGTCCATGTGACATGCAGCACTGATTGAGCACACTCCACTGTAGCTTTGATCATTCAGCCTTTTTAGTAGGCTCAATGATCAACACACACACATGCACACGCACACACACACACACATACACACACACACACACACACACACACACGCACACACACACACACACACACACACACACACACTGAGAACTAAGTTATTAGACTGATGAAAGTTTTGTCATTGGTTTCGAGATAAATGTGTTTTTTTAAATAGACCATAGATTTACACAATGTGACATGTGGGTATCTTTGCAAAACTTCAAAAATTGTTCAAACGGTTCTAATTGCACCTCAGAGGCTACTGTTATTTGCACATCAAAGCTGTCCTTATCATCATTTAAAACACATATTTTACAACTTTTTTTGTAAAGATGTTCCTTTTTAGAATTTGGTACGTACGTGAAAGACATCTGTTCATTAGAAAACACACACTGTTCTGTTTGACACATTTTCAATCCATTAAGCTCATGAAGGTGTCACGGGAGAGCTTGTTAGGGCCATAGAGTGCCTTAATGTGTTAGGGGAATGAGATGAGTGATGGAATAAGGTTTCCGATGCGCCTTTCATCCTCTGGTGTCTTTAGAGGCAGACATGTTAATAGTCTGTATTCAAATTAAAGACAAGACCTGGATAAATGCCCCAGAGTCATTCATTCTATTAGCCCCAACAATCCTGCTTTACCCCTTCATAACCCCACCTGCTCTTTTCTTCTAGCTTGTTGTCTTTGATTCCTCTTTAGATTATTCTGATGGGTTAGCTGACTGCACAGACAGTGAGTGCCAAAAGGCAGATGATGAAACTTCGGCTTACTGAGTCTTTTATGGATGGACTTCAGATGATGTCAGCAAGTGGTCAAACATTTTACATTGAACCAAAATCCATCCACAGCATAGGGTAAACATTATTTTAAGCTATTTTAAGAATATAAATGCGGCACTTTTGAAAAGAGGAAAAAAAAGCAAAGTTATGGTGGTTTCACTGATATCTAATAAACAGGGAAGCGTGAGTTTATCATTGACCCTAATATGTTGCATATATCAACATTATTCAATTGTTTGCATTTGTTCTTTTAGATGTTTGGCTTTGAATGATGACAATTAGTTAGTATGATTTTTTTCCTCAAAATCTGCCAGTTCTGAATCAAACAGTTCCCTTCAATTTATTTTCAATTCGTACAAATAATATATCATGACCAAAGTCTTCGGTCATGATATATTATTTGTATACTTAGTTACGTTTGAGCATATTGTTACCTTCCTAAAATAATGGTCTGTCATTTTTTTGCCAATTTTTTGCCATTTGTGTGTTTGTGGTTGATGATATGATGGCACAACAGAAAGTATCTACTTTCCCTCAGTTCTGGCAATTAGTCATTTGTTATTTCCAACAATGCAAGTTAATAGTTATTATTGGGTTATTATTGGCAATCAGACTGATCTTATCAGAAAATAAATATCTTTTTAATTTCGAATCCTTTGTATGTAATTCTTTTTGCTGTTCTGCTATTTTCCTTTTCCCGGCTTTTTGCTGTTTTCTTAGAATTGTCTTTTGATTTGCAACAGCATGATCAGTTTAGATTCAGCTTGTTCCTTCAGACTGAACTTCCTTCTTATCTCACCATGCAGTTATTCTTTAAAGCTCTAATAAATGCTGAGTCACTATCAGTGACTTGACTCAATTAGGTCAAATTACACTTCTTGTGAAGAGTTTATTGTGTTTAGGCCGTTGTAATTTTTTTTCCTGCCGTGCACTTTCAATGTTGAATAATTGGCCAATATTTTAGGTACACCCTGCTACTACTGGGTTGGACATCCCTTTTTGTCTTTAATAATAGTCTTAATTCTATTTAACATAAATTTAATAAGGTGTCAGACTTTTAGATTGGCTATGTAACTATGTTAGGTTATGGAAGGTTTTGTACCATTAACAATTATTTAAAGCGTTACACAAATGAACTCACTTACCTTCATGTAGGCTGACTTTTGATCCATCTGCAACAAAAGGAAAGAAATCTTCAATCACAATCCTATTTTGTCCTGAATCCCGATCTTTCGTTTTAGGTTGTTGTGACGTTTTTATGAAAGTTGTTCTCAACCTGACTTTGAGTGTCTGCCAGATCATGCTCTTTCTTCATGGTTTATGCAACATTCTGCAAAACAATCATTTACAAACCACATCGTATCGTCTCTTGTCACGATGGAGTAAAGCTTTAGATGTAATAATGAAATATATCCAGAAAATCTCAACTATGTGTAGAAGGAGGATACAGACTCTAATCCCTGGTGTCGCACATTGTATTCCCTGCTGCTTCTCTGTCATATCGGGCTTGTGACTCGTTCCTGCTGTGATTACAGATTCCTCTGCATACACAAACACACATACACACACCTTCATGTTAAAAGGACATGCCTTCCTCCAGGGTTATTGAGGCAATTTTATTTCTCTTTTCTTTTCCTTCATACAAACAAGTATCTTATCAGGATCAAATCCAACAGGACTCAACTGGAAGTCTGAAATAATATCCATGTCATATTTCACTTTGATTTTGTGATTGGTGCAGGATTTTTCTTGATCAAAAAGTAAATCTGCTTAAATCTACATAAGAGTGTAAACACATTCTGTATTTTGTCATAAATATATACAGTAGATTTTTTATTTTGAATTGTATCATTTTTTTTATTGTGTGTATCCTCACGTATGTTTGTACCTATTACTTAAATGGTGAAAAGCCCCCATTTCTTTGAATAAGAAACATTATTCAAAATAAATATATCCAACTAGCTTGAAAAAACAAAAACATAAATGTTGTCTGTCTAAGAAAAATAACTGCTTACTGGAACAGTAGTGGATAATTGCCAGATGGATGTGGAAGAAAAGGTTTTGCTACTTCCACACATCCGTCACAGAGATTTGTCAGGTTTCTGCTCAGTCCAGCTTTGTAAAATATGTTCACTGACTCTAACAGTGCAAATATGAAGTGAATGGAATTAGGTCAAATTATCATTTGGATATTCATATATACAAAAAGAAAAAAAAATGCACTGAATTAGGTCTGTTTTACTTATGGCAATTCAAGAATTTTAAATGTGGATAGGTGAAAACCATTGTGGTCTAAAAAGATCCTGAAGCAAACATGGAAAAATTTTTCAGACCTATACAATAATGATATTTTTTGCTTCTGAATCAAATAGTTTGAAATCTTTTTGCAGTCACTGTTTATTTTTTATAATTACTGAATAATGCAGTTTTTCAGCAGCGGTTAGATTCACTAAAATCACATCATGAATTTGCCACTAAAAACAGAGCTGCTGCTGGGGCATCTGTCCACACTTTGGCAGTGATCACTGATGATTTCACACATTCAACTAGCTGGAAATAGGTTGGAGAGAGAAGCACAGAAATACAGTCTAATGGAGCAGAATAAGGGAATTGTGCAGAGTAGAGTAACAAAAAATGTTTGCATAAACTTTCTCCACCATTTACCTTTGTTGGGGGAATTTTATATATATATATTGTGTACAGACGGATGTTTTCAAGCCTTTGTTTCTCTTACTTATGAGAATTTTCCAGATTTGTGGTGTTTAGAAGCTGAATGCAGTTTCTAAGTGTTTGATTCTGGTTCTGGGGTTATATAGACTAGAACCAGAAGACATGAGAGGCCTGGAAGGTTGACATGTTAACATCAACCACAGGTCTTTAGTGTATTTTGGTGCTGTGTCATTTAGTGATTTTAAAACAGACAAAATGTCCTGTAAGAGTTCTGTAAGTACATATAGTTTAATTCATTGAATATTACATATGCACACACACCTACACATAAACACACATAGCTTGAAATCCTGGTGAGACATCCTGGTCTACTTTATGTGAATAGAAATGTGGTTTGGGATACTTTATGAATAAAAAAATACAAGAGAAGAAAGATCCCATGGCTACGATAATGAGAATGGATTTTCTTAGCAAAAATGGCTTAGGGCTGAATTAGGGAGCAGGATGAGAGGGGGCACCTGAAGAATTTGCTGGACAAACAGGTCAGATTCATGGAGGCGCTATGCCACAACTGAAAGGCTCAAAGAATCTTAAAAAACATCAGGGTGCCATCTGGGTCTGGTGGAGTCCATGCCTCAATGGGTCAGAGGGGTTTTGGCTGTAAAATAGGCACCAACACATCATTTGGCAGGTGGTTGTGATGTTATGCATGGTTAGTGTAAAACACAAATCACTGAGCATTTAACTGAGGAGAAGCTGCTGAAAATGTGACTTCTTGCTCCTTCAGTAATCTCCCCTTCATTCACTGCTAATTGTGATCAGAGTGAATGAGGGATTCCAATGTAGCCATTCTGCAGCCGACACTTCTCTAAATGTGGCCTCACTCGAATGAATCCCCAGCAGGCTGTCAGGTCCCTTTGGCTTCCCTCAGCTCTGTAAACATCCTGAGCGGCAGCGTCAGGGGAGCAGGCCACCAAAGACTGAGAGGAAAGCAGCTCACAGGTCCCATTTCTTGTCTTTTTTTTTTTTAAAGGACTGAGAAAAACTGAAGGAGCACGACAGGAGAGAAATGTGCTTGAGGGGAAATGCATTTACATTACAGTTTATTTTCATGAATAAGATTATGATTGCAAAAAGCCAATTTCAAGAGATTAATCTCCACTTCTCAGGGGACCAGTTTCACACAAAGGCAAATAGGGGAGCTCAGTATTTCTGTTTGTGGATTTGTTTTTATTTAAGGTTGGATTTAAATGTACATTATGAAAAGGGATACCAAGCTGTGACTAAAATGGGTATTAAAGGATCTGCTGCACCAGCATCAGGACCAACTAAAGCCAAACTAAATGTGGCTTTTCAGCCAGTAAAATGCATCACACTATTTTATGCATCAGTTTATCAAACTGCATGTAAGCCTCGAACCCCAGCAGATGTTAATACTTAATGACGGAGGCTATTCATGTCACTATTTACATTAAAGTCCTGGTCTGCAAACTACGATTCCCGGGTATTTCTGAATCATTTCTCAACTGGTTTCAGAAGGAATAACAGTTAAGTATTCTTTTGAAACTTACACAAAAGTAGGCTTTGAGTTGAGAAAAAGAAAATCAAAAATCCTGACAATTAGAAAATAATATGAAATGTAAATGTTTTAACAAGTTCGTGTGATGTTTAAGTCAAACACCAGCTGCACAATTCCAACTGTCAGGGTTTATCTCATGTTTGCTTTCAGCAATAAATTAAAATTTGTCTGCAAACACTATCAAGTGGAAAACCTGGGGTTTCTGTTTGTGCTCGATTCTGAACTAATGTGTATATTCACAGTTTCCAGAATACTAAATAGTGTTTCTAGTTTACTTTAAAGTATAAAACTATGATTACTGTAAAAAATTATATATGACATCAATAAAGAGATTAATTTTCTGGGGATTAATAAATGCGTAGAGGACAAAATGTCCAGATTTAGTAATCAAACTCATGAAGACAGTTTTTGCAGGTATATTTTGTTCCTTTTTCAAACATGACTTTTTATTTATCTTGAAACTGCTTTATGCTTTAACTTTCCAAAGCTCTCTCCTGTCAACATCGCAGTTTCACTTAGATTTTGAATCCTGAAACACATTTGCTTGATTTAATCGAGGTACAAAATAATCTTTGCTACCCCAAATTAGACTTTAAAGGATTCTCTAACAAGACCCATTAAATTGTTGACATGGAGAAAATTTAACGAAGGAAATTGCTTAATACTGATCATTAGTTGAGTTAAAAGAAAATAAAAACTCACTTTCATGGAAAAAAAAACGTTTTAATTTCACACCAATTTGTGTTTTATGACTTCTTTTGAGATCAAAATGATGTCTGACAAAATGTATTTCTCCACTTGCCATTTCTTTAATTTTGCATGTGCGTGCAGCCAACCTCTTTTATTTTTAACCTCGATAACGATGTGATCATTGTTGCATCAGCCAGCAGTATTATGTTGCCATGTTCGGTTATCTGTAGCAGTTACTGGAAGTCACAAAAACTTAATGTTAAGTAATTTATAGAATAACTCTGGAAAAATGGTCTCAGAATAGAAATCCACTATTAGATTATCCACTACATATTTTGTCCTGTCTGCATATAAGACATTTATCCAGAAGGACTTAATGTTAATGTGTGCAGTGGCAGATTTCAGTCCAGTTTGGTGTTGTTTTTGAACTGTTGTGGTGTAAAACCAGTTCCACTGTGGGCAGTGACACCAGTGTGCCAGCAGTTCCCAGCATCCTCTCTGGGTCACGGGTTATTCCTGAATCTTCTTTTCGTCTCAGGGTGACATTTTGTTTCCGTTTTAAAATCCTGGCAAAGCTGAAAAACACCTGAATGAAGTGCATTTTAGAACAAATGATCTTTTTTAATCCTACAAAGATTTCTACTTTCTGAGTACTGGTCATTCCAGTGAGTGCTGCTGTATGGATCCTTTTTGTGCTCTTAAAGAAGACCAACATTTTTTGAGATTTTTGTGCTTAGAATAAGGTTGTGGTAACTTAGTGATTGTATCAGATTTAGCAAAGAAAACAGCTGTGTTTAATGTTGCAATAGTCTCGTTTGTTTTTTGTTAAATTCTTTGACCGTACTGGCCACTTGTTTGGTAAAGTTGCTACTGAAAAGGATTTTGACAGTCATATTGAATAATTAAAATGTTATTCAGATATCCAGGTTTAAAAAAACACAGCACAGAAAGTCAAATAAAGCAAGCAAGGCCTAAATTATGCAAAGGAGGTGTGAATCAATATGATGAAAGCATCCCTAATATGTGTTTTCCACTTTGGCTGACTTTGAAAGAATCACACGTGTTCTTTTACAAGATAAGACAAATGAACCGTGCCTCATGTTTTATTCAAAATCTAAGCCAGTGCATTTTCGCCTGAGTCTGAACTAGATCCACATCTGTGACCACTTCTCGGCCAAAAAAATAGAAGAAACATCTGAGCCAATTTGTCCAGGACATGACCACTTCATTGGAAATCAAATCCATCATCCTCGCTATTAGCTGCAGGGGGACTGGAGTGTTTCATTAGGGAAAAAGCTGTGCTAAAGTGCTGTGAAAAAGCGCTTGTCCACTTATAGATTTCTTCTGACTTTTTTTGTTATACTTAAATATTTCAGATTAGATTTTCAAATGACATTTCCATTTGTTAAGTAGAAAGAAAAAGCTATCAAACTTTGCAATAATTCATCCCTAACCTTTAAAAAGTGGTTGTGCAATCCTTGGTGGCAATCACATCAGGCATTTTTGATCTAACACTGAGTCGCTGTAAAGACTCTCTGTTCCTCTCTTCATAGGAAAATGACTTAAGTTCAGCCATGTGGGAGAGTTTTTGAGTACAAAAAAGGCCTATTTAAGTTTACAGCGAGCTAACTTTGACTAGGCCACCTTAAGAGATGCAATTGGTAATGTGCTTCAGATCACTGTCCTGCATAATCCAAGTAGTTTTTTCTTTGTTGAATGGTAAAGAGTGACCTTAACTAAACAAAGTGAGGATCTTTCTGGTGAAACTTAACCCTAATAATTGCTAAAGACAAATATTTTATATTTTAACAGCCATGAGTTAACAGTTTTTTTTAACTCTGTTTTTCTTTGTTTTATCAGGCACAGTTGATTTGGGGGCTTTTCCTCTCAATAAATTCAATTATCATTTTAAATGAATTTTATTTGCTCTGGTCATATTTGTGTGACATCAGTTCATCTGGTGACAAGTGAACACAGTAAAAATTAAAATCTGAGGAAAACTTCCCCTTTTCCCCCAGAAAATTCACAGAATCACAATTACAATATTTTTCTATAAGTTCAACTCCATTTATTCATATTGTACCAATTCACAACATGTTAATTCAATTCATGTTCAGTTTATTATTAAAATTCCATAATCCAATCTCAAATGTTTGAAACTAGACCTGCTTAATCAGACTAAAACCAATCATTAATCATTTATTTCAGAAGAGTGTGGGAGAATGTCTTCGTGCCAGGAAGTAGAATGAGTCTGAACAACACAACTGAGCTGTTGTAATATCGCAAAGTTGTCAACAAATTCTCACTCTGAGTGTAAAAGTGTGTCCTGTCTTCAGCCCTCAAGAAGCCCATTGCATGCTTACATAAAGTCTTAAACAGCTCCGCTCCTTCAGCTTGTGTTGAAGGAGCAGGTTTATGCTCAAAGCAGTCTTGTGAACCTTATTCTTACATTATTCTTATAGCCTGAAATGCATTTTTTGTGAAGCTATAAAAAAAACACAAGCAGACAGACTCTAAATACCCAGATCAACATGTGATATCCTAAAGTGAAGGTGTTATTGGGGAACTAGGATAATGTGAATATGAAAGATATGAAGAAATGAAAAGGAAAATAAGATCAAAATCCAGAGCCTAATAAAAAATATCTCATACCTGTGGTAGAAATTGAAATTCTGGCTGCATGTACCTGTTTAGACAACACACAGCTTTCTTGCTCCAGGACCTTGTCGTGTTTTGTGATTAAAGCAGCCTTGAGCTCCTTCCACATGGTGAAATCATAGTGAAGCTAGAGAGAGTTGTTCAAGCCATCTGTCTCTTTAGAAACGCCTTGGCATCCATGCTAAATGCCTGCCACGTCCTCAGAGGTTGGGAATTTAGACAATTTCCTGCAGCATCTGTGGCATGAGGTGTATGAAAAATGGGAAAACCTCCAATTTTCTGATTCACAGACCCTTTAAATTGATTAAAATTTAATCAGGTAATTTTAAAGACTGAAAACTGAGAATTCAGTGGGCATGCAATTTATTTTCTTTATGTGGCTTTTATCTTGTTATAGGGATTGATGTAGTAAGCTGGGAGGCCCCAGGTCAGGAACTGCAGTGCATTGCAAATTATTTATATCCTTTATACAAATGGAAAAACACCACCTAGCTAAATGATGACCACAAAATATACAAGAGTAACAAAGGTTTAGATTGAGAATATTCACGAGTTACACAAAACATCTGTTTTTATTGTTATATTATGACATTTAGTTAAACATGTCAACCAAATTATTTAGAGATAAAACCTCCTCTGAGCTGGTAACACTGGTGAAACCCTAAACTACATTTTTGTAAATGTCTACAACTAAAATATTTTTTTTATAACTTGTTAGTTAATGCAGTAAATGTTTATTTTAGAAATTATTTACCCAAAGAACTCAAGTACAAGTCCAGATTCTGAGATTATAAGCATATTTCTTTATTCAAAATGAGTTCATTTCAGAAGTTTTTGCTTCACTTAAGTTTGTTGCCCATCCAAACAAGTGTAAGCTCCACACATAGTCCTCTCTTGACAGGATCTGTCAGACCTCTGCCTCCTTCACCCCACTGCTTATCCACACAGATGGCTCTCAATGAAACAGATGAAAACACTTTTTCTTTTAGCAGCTTTTGATCCTGTTCGAGGTAGAAGAAATGTGATAAACGGTAATTATATTACAATCATATCATCGGACAAGTTACCCAACTTTGGGCTTACTTTTTAAAACGTATTCCTATATGGTAGTATTGTAAAAACAATTTTTATTGATCTGGCAAGGCTTAGTTGCCTGTCTTCCAGTGAATTAGTTAAGTCAAAGCATAAAGTGGCCTGAAAAGTAAATAAATTGAGTGGAAAAAACTGAAG
The DNA here is from genome assembly GCF_904066995.2 of Poecilia reticulata. NCBI lineage: Eukaryota > Metazoa > Chordata > Actinopteri > Cyprinodontiformes > Poeciliidae > Poecilia > Poecilia reticulata. The sequence goes on along the minus strand of NC_088840.1, from coordinate 25,561,549 downwards.
TGACATAGAAAAACTGAGACTTTTGAAAATAATGACAGATGCGCCCACATTGCCATCCTGACTAGTTCTTATGAGTCACTACATGTCCTTCCCTGATTCGTCATGCCCAGTCAGGTGTTCACTGCAACAAAGCAACAAATTCTATGCTTCCCGTTGCTTCCACCTCACCAACACTCAGACGTGTGTGTGTGTTCTTTGACATTCATCCACATTCATTCCAACACATGATATAATCCAGACCCATAATCTTCACATTTTGGTTCCTTTAGTTAAGACTTATAGTTTACTACTAGATTACCAACAATAGTTCTGTCTTTGGAGAGATATGATTTGAGATTGTTTTTTTACCTCCTGTTTTGACTTGCAGTTACTTCTGGGGTAAAAGTTATTCACAGTGATACGTGAAATTATGTATACCACTTTAATTTTTCTCAGATTTAGTTACATTCAAAACATAAAATTTAAATTAATATTTTTAGCACTTTGTTTAATGACCAGAATAAAGCAGCACATAATTTATTCTGTTGTGGCATAAATTCGTATGCCACAATTTTTAGATTAAATATGAAACGATCCTTGAAGAAATCCTGCCACAGGTCGAATTTGATTTGAAATTTAGTATTTTTTATTTTTTTTACCTTTTAGACATCCAGAACATACAGGCAGAGCTACAAAGAGATTTAGATCAAACTGTATTATTGTGTTAGACTGGCCTAGTCAAAGCTTAGGACTGAAATAGCTATTTTGAAAAGACAAATGGATAAAAACTTCACGTTTCTAGGTTTTCAAAGATCTAGAAACATGTGAAGTAGTTTCACTTTTAAGCAGTATTTTTCCTTCTTTTTCACAATTACTTATTACTTTCTGTTTGAATACATCATAATATCCCTCCAAATACATTAAAACTGTGGCTACAATATGAAAATGTAAGTACGTTTAAAGAATGAAAACACTTTTGGGCAAAAAGTGGTGAGATATGTATGAGTAATCTTCCATTTCTGATATCTGTGTCATGATGGCGTGATCAGTGTGCAATTTGTTCACACAGCCTAATAAGTTTAGTTCTTCTTATAGCAAGTGCGACAGCCTGTATGATGCAAGCATGCCAACACCACCCGCACAGATTTCTGTGCTTTTATTACACTTGTCAGATGAGTCCCTTCTGTAAAGTGTGTGCTTGAAGCCATCTGTGGTGTGTCCTCTCTCTGCTCGATGACCCTCAGAAATGAGTTGCTTATAAGATTGGTTAGTTTATGCAATCCACATATCAAAATGTGCTTTTAATACAGTGAAGTAGGCCTGCTATCATTCTTGCCCTAAAGTTCAGTCTCATAGATTAGACCTGCCATAAATCCTGAGTATGCTTCAGTTAGTTTTACTGTCAACAAGATCAACAATGAGTCCGTGTAAAAGATGAATGTCAAGGGCATTATGTTTTAGAAACATTTGTCACTGACAAGCCAATTGAGGAATCAAGTAGTCATTTTTCATCACTGCTGCTGATTAATACAGTACCTTCGAACAAAACAAGAACTAGTGGTTACAATTCTTATCATTCCAGTCAGTCTACTGAAATTTTAATAGCTACTTTATTACAGGTATGTAGGATTTTATCTGTTTTATAACCAATGTTAGAAAATCTGGCTGGATGTTACTACCATCGTCAGTGTGCAGTGATTATGAGGGATCAGGAGGCATCAGATGAGAATCTGCATGTGTTTGGTTTTCACGACTAACTGTCGGTGATGTCTCACTCGGACTGGTCCTGAAAAATAAACTCGCACTTCAAGAAAAATTGTGACAGCACATAAGATGATTTCTATTATTCTTATTCATTTCACCGTGTGGGAGAATTGGAAACCTGAGATTATTATAAAACATCTAATTGTTTTTGCTTTTTTTTTTTGTCTGACAAAAAAGGAATCCTTGTCTAATTGTTTGTCTAGAGTACCAGACCCAAATGTAGACAACAGAGCAGCTGAGTAGCTTATAGGATTTAGTCAAACACTTTTTGTCAAGAAAATAAAATCTCAGTCGTGCTAAATATATTAGCCTCGAGGTTTTTCAGGGATTTGAAATACTTTTTGACAAAGTAAAACAGATAAACGATAATGTGGAAATATTGAAGAAGTCAAACATTTTTAAGAACAGAAATATCCTGTGAGCAAATTCCAGTAACTCTTAAAAATGGAAAATGTCTAAAAGCAACATTTAAACTCATAGCGAGACTGATAATAGTTTTCTACACTATCCTGAACTACATGAAAAACAGAGCACCCCTTCCCTGTGACTCTCCCAACTAGCTCCTTCAGACTAGCAGCAGCAGCGATTAGCAAACACCTGCTGGTATTTGCTAATTGATGAGCTTCTGCTGAGCTCATCATAGAAACTACTTCTTAGTTCAACAGTTCCATCAAATAACGTCATGACGCAGCTTCTTAAAGAGACAGACGCTCAATTTTAAAGGATTAACTTGCAAAGTCATATTTCTTTTTTAAGTCATGTCTGAGCATTCTTTTAATAAATGAAAGTCAGTTATTTTATTGTGCTATAAACTGAAACTATGTATCTGGACAATACATGATACTGCCTCTTTAAGTGGAAGACAACTGGATGTCTTTTCTTTAACAATTCAACTCTTGCGCAAATGACCTACCTGGATGTCAGGTTTATAAACTGTTGTCACAATTATCACACTATTGGAGTCATTTTGTGGCAACCAGGATGCCCTGTATTCAGCTCAGTGTTTGGTAATTGTTGCACTACGAGCCAAACATGCCTACGATGATCCGGTTTGAGCTGTTTTGGTCTCATGTCTGAAGGTGCTCAAACTGCCCAGGGAGACGAGTCAAGGCTGCAGAAGAAGTGCTAGAAAAATGGAATTTGAAGCCAGCTCTGATGTTTTTCATATAACTTAGACTTCTATTTCTCTCTCAAACCACAAAGAAGTTCAGTTGCCTTCTATGTAAGCGCTTGAGATTGAGTGATTTGTTTACTTTTTAACCTTTTTCATTAATCAGTCTGATTCTGAATGCTTTTGGCTAAAGAAATTATTTATTTATTCTCATGAATTTGTGTTTGCCAGCATATGATTGTTTCCTTAGTTTGTAATTGTTTGCGATAATGTAATAACTGTAATTTATCCTCCCCAGGTGAATTAATTTTGCATTGAGCCTTTTATAATTAAAAATATGCAAATGCTGCTTTACTTTGTAAATTGTAATCCTCTCTATAAATTGAAAATCCTTTAAAATAGAGCAGGAAAGCCTTTTGTGTTTTCCATGGCAGAATTCCAACGTAATCCATTTTTCCTGTCAGCAGAGTACATTGCTTTGACATTTACTTTGTTGTCTGAACTTACTATAATTCATTGTGCTCTATTCATTGAGCACAGGCAACACACACATCCATACACTCCTCTCTCATAAACATCTCCATGAGAGCTTGATTTTGTAGAGATGGATCAAAATACTGAGGGTTCCAAGAAACTTCCAGAAAGCAGTGCATATCCGGCCTCCTCTCTAGGTGACCAATAACAGACGAGTTGTGTTGGTCTGTGCTCACCAGCCTTCTGGCTCTCCGTCCTGGCAATGTTCAGACGACTTGATAAATGTGACCAATTAGGAGTGAATATGTGAGTCAAACCTGATAAGTCTGCAAATAAAAAAGAAAAAGAAAACAGCAGACATCCGACCACACATTCGTCAGTGATTCATGCCGTCTGAGCATTTGTTGCATTGTACTGTTAGCAAACCCACATGGAACACATTTTGGTGTTTAAAAATAAAGCAGGCGCTTTTTTCTGATTCCCAGCATGACTTTGATAAATTGAAAGTTCTGCCTTTTTGGGAGCTCATGTATTGATGTTTGCCAGGTAGTTTGCACTTTTGGGTAACTTAGCTTATGTTCTTGACTTTAAATTGTGACGATAAAAAAACACCTCCAATGGCCAGTTACAGTGCCTTGGAAATGTAATCTTTGATGTTTTCCACATTTTGTCATTACCACCTGAAACTGTATTTTATTGTCTAGCATATCTGTGAAGTGGAAGAACCAGGAGAGGTGATTTCCAACTTGTTTTGGGTTTTTTTTTTTGCTATTAAAAAAGCTGAAATGTGTGGCGTGTACATCTATTCAGTCCCCTTGAGTCAGTAGTTTTGCTGCAGATACTGGTGCAGATTTTTGAGCTTGCCTTACAAGATTTGCAATAACTACTGCAAAGCATTATTAACATATTAGCTGCAGGCATTATCATGCTTTGCAGCAGTAAAATACTCTAAGCTATTTTACTGTTTCGTGGTGTTATTGAACTGGCAAGAAAAATGCTCAAAGAGACTTAAAATATCATGTGGTTCTGGTCACAGAAACGGATGCCAATGGTACTCTGGAGCTAAAGCAAATGCATCGCTTCAATCCAGGAAGAAATAAATGGAGGAGAAGGCTTAAAAACTGACAGCAAGTGATTGGTGGCATGGATAAACAGGTGAATTGTGTCTGGAGGAAACAGTGAGCTAAACAAACAGATAGGCTGCAGGATACGCTTTTTCTTGCCACAGTTCCCTCCACAAGTTATGTATAAATGTCTTCAGATTTGAATGCTTAACTTACATCTGAACTGTTTTAAATATTTTTTTTAAATTAGCTGTCCTTTGTTTTGTAACTTAATTGACAACCTGTCTCCTTCACCTTATCACACAAATCTATTGAATCATCTAGCTTTCTGTGACTGAGCTCCAGCTCTTTTGAATGAACTTCTGTGTTCTTAGGGAGGGAAATAAATTCAATCTGGTTTCCTTTTAAATCATCAGTTCCAAACAAAGAATCCAACTAAGTTCAACAGACCTAATTGTGTAGACTCACATTCAGTCCAATCCTACAATAAAAATCAATTAACATTTCAATACAATGACGTCAAATACACTCCATTGTTTAATGCTAATTCTCAAATGGTTATCAGAAGTTTCAGAGTGTTAAGTTTAAAAACTTCTCGACACTTGACTTCCTCAACACAAGTACTTTCTGCACATACTGCAAGAACCTAGAACCCACCGCAAAAGATTGTCCTGTTTTATTTATTAATCCAGTCAGGTATGACCTGTTGCCTGTCTCTGATCATCTCTATCTAATTTTTTTTTTCTGATTCTTAAAGATGTTCAGGTGTTGCTTATATGTAAACACAATTCTTGTTATGCGCTTTTTCAAACAGCTTTGAAAGACTCTCAGAAAAAAACGTTTGACTTTGTACAAACTACTGTGATATACTGTGATATTACAGTGTCGTCCTTAAAACAAACATCAGCATTGTTTTAACTAAAGGTGAACTACAAAAAAAGTGAATCTTATCATTCATCCAGCTGTTCATTACTGGGTCATACAGGACAAACAACCACATGTGCACTCACACCTACAGACAATTTAGAGAGACCAATTAAACAAACAGTCATGCTTTTGGTCAGTGAAAGGAAGCCAGAGGACCTGGAAGGAACTCATGCATGCATGGGGAAAACAAGCAATTTCCATTCAGAAACACCAGGCTGGGATTCAAACCCAGGACTTTTTAGCTTCAAGGAAATGATGCTACCAAATGCGCCACTGTGTGGTCCTACGTCATATACTGTATTTCCTTATTCACTAACTATGTTAACCATTTAGTTTCTACACAAAACCTTTAATTTTGCTTGTGGAAATCCTCAGAATGTCAATATTAGTGTTTTTATTTAGCAGATAGACTCTACACTAATACAGCTGCTCTTACAGTGTCCCTCACATGGTGACTGGCCTGTGGCAGCAGGAAGTCCACCGGGGATTAACAAGGAGCAAGGCATATCCGTCTGCAGAGAGAATGAATGAACTTTAAAATTCAAGCTTCAGGGCACCACACAGATAAATCTGTCAGCCTTAAGAAACAAGTGTACAAACTGAAGTTGTAAAGATGGAGAAACATCACAAAGAGGAAGTCTCTGATAACTGGGAGGCTGGGACTCCCAGTTATCAGTTAAACGCCATTTGAATTGGCGTTTACAATTCAAATGCTCGAGACACAAGTTATCATGTGGTCTAACAGGGCTGCACCTGTTGAGAGTGAGTATCATTTAGCTACTCAAATAAAAGGTAGCATTGATATTCTACAGCAAACACATGAAGACAAACTTGTTTGAAAACCAACGCAGAGAAAAATGAGTATTTATGACATGAACAAAAGGCTTTTCTCCTGGCTGCACCAATAACTTTAGAATCATTCTCTCTTTGAGTGTAACTTTGCACAGTTCAGTAAACATTAAACTGGTTTCATGGCAAAACCCAACCATTGTCCATATTAGGTCCATGTATGTTATATTTTATCTCTTCTCACCTGACCCTACTTTAGTCATTTTGATTGACAAGTAGATGTTCAGCTACTGCAGAGCCTAGAAGGTCATACATTTTTCTACAAAGATTAAACCAATTGTTGGTTTTGACAAATATATGTATGATCTGTAAACTACAAACTAAGTGCAAATTAAAAAAAATAATCTTATGCTCATATTCAATTACACATGAGTTTGCAAAAATTCCTGATCATTCTTGGGTTGTTTTCATTTAATACTTTTATCAATTTTATTTTAGCTAATATTTGTGTTTGAAAACACAAATATTAGCTGAGTGATATGTTGAATAGGGTTATTTTTTTTCTTTTGCTATTATAAGCAAAGTATTTTGCTCAGTGTCATAAAATACATTTCCCGATAAATCAATTTTATAATGTACTTCTACCTCTCTCTTCTTTCAAATAAAATGAAAAGTCTTGCCATAAGATCGGTCAGCTGGTCTCACTCATTCCCTTACAGTGTCGTAAAACAGCAGGAGATGGATCCTTGATGCTTCGGAGTAATCCAATGTGTCACTTTCCTGACCCAGAACTTATCAGGATCAGAGCTGTCCTCTTTAACATCAAACACAGCCCTCTTCTCCTGACAGAAGGCAAATGGCAAAACCATCTGTACTGAGCTCCACAAAATCCTTGGTGCGCAACAGTCCACAACCTCACACCTGCAGTTCAATCAAGCCTTTCTTGACTTTTTTGGGAAACGGCTACAAACGGTGAAAACCTGCAGTCACAAGACAGCCAGAATTAACTGATAGCAAGAGCAAACTGACAGACTCCTTTGATTATATGTTTTCATTCTCACCTTACAAGGTTTTAATACATTTATTACCTCTTTTCATCCAGACTCTTGTTTAAATATTTCTTTCCATGATAAACCAAAGATTGTAAAACAAAATGAAGAAGGCCAAGGACGAGTGGAACCGAAATCTGTCATTCAGCATGAAATAGAACAACCTAGGAGTATTTCTGGATGATCTCCCCAACGACAAACTGCCAAGCGGATGTCTTAGGCAGCAGAAACCCAGAGACAAGCCTGTGAATGATGCATACCACTGAGGAATGATGCATACCACTGACAGACTGAGGAAGTGGCTGATGTTCTCTACCAGAGACCAGCTCCTCTGGTGGAGGACTTGAGCTTAAAGTGAAACTGTCTCCACTGGTCACATGGTTGACCACTTTTCCTCTCCATGTGTTGAAATGTCATACGATGAACAATACATTTATGTATTCATTGGAGCAAAGTATCATATGTGAATAGAAGAGAAATAATAATGTGTCAAACACATCAATGGTGCCTGATATTTATCTTTTTACTGCATCATAAGTACACAGACAGAAAGTGAATAAGTTTACTGGCCATATTAAAAGGTATTAAATTACAACTTGATAACAGTATTTACAAGCCTTATGCATAAATTACACTTAATTATCTTCAAAAAAAATGTCACTAGTCAATTTTATGATATGTAAAATATTTTGTTTAATGTTCAAAAGAAATCTGTTTTACAGCTGTGGCTCAATCCATGTCTAATCTGGACAGACACGTTGAACACGGAGAGGAAGCTCCTCTTATTGTTGTATTTTTAAACCTTAGCGTTTTTTTTTTCTTTTGCTACGTTGCCATTTCTCTAACCATCCAGAGTTCTGGTCACTGCTATCAATGGTGTCATTTGGCTGTTCTTCAGACATTCATACATTCAGATTGTGCTCTATGTCAATTCTTGTGATGCTAATTTCCTTCTCAGTGGATTTAAGTCCATAAAAACTCAGTTTGCCCCAGTGGGGCAAATTGAGCAGCTCACATCAACCTGCTTGGTTTTATGAGTCAATATCTACAGATTATAGAAACAAATCTCTCCAATGAGATGCAGTCTCTGGATAGACTGCTGAGTTGACAGTTGCTCAGCAGACTGTCACCGACACCCTCTACAACCAGGGTAAACCACAAAAGGTCACTTTTAAAGACACAGGTTATACAAATTGCTGTTTCCCAGCATGCTAATGGAAAATTGACTGGACTTGAAAAGTAGAGCTAAAAAAGTTAACCAAGCAACAGGAAATGCACATTTTATTTTTACAGCAGGCACTTTCTCATGCTACCAAAACTGCCAACCGTTGGTTTAGTGACCAACTGTTGGCCAACAGTTGTTTGCGAAACACTTATTTCAAGTGTTTCCCAAAAGAAACACTTGAAATAACGTATATCACTTTATCAATGTGTATGTTTTTATATTTACTTATATGTGTTCAAACCTAAGTACTGTATTTTCCGTACTATAAGGCGCACCTAAAAACCTTCAATTTCCTCAAAAGCCGACAGTGCGCCTTATAATCCGGTGCGCCTTATATATGGACCAATGTTGAGCCACAACAGGTCTAGCAACTATGGTAAGCAGCCGCCGACTTCATTTTCGCCCGTAGAAAAAGAAGCGTGTGGTGCATGCTGGGATAGTTGTCAGAACGCTGGTTTGTTAATAAAGTTTGACTGACCTATCTACCGACCGTCTAAAATCAGGTCGTCTGCAGGTCATTTAGCATCACGTTCTCCACCAACATGCTGTGCGTGAACGGAGAAGGGTGACCATCGTCCGGCCACGCCCCGCCCCAGTCGCGGAAGGCTCTCCTCGCCGACCGGAGTCGGACTGTTTTGTTGACAGTCCCTTTAGTGCAGCTCCATCTAGTGGATGCATAACGTAACTCCAGCCTCTACTGTAGTGTCTATTCTATGCGCCTTATAAATGAAAAAAGTTTTAAAATAGGCCATTCATTGAAGGTGCACCTTATAATCCGGTGTGCCTTATAGTGCGGAAAATACGGTAGTTTATTTTCTGCATGATTTGCTGAATGTGTGTTGATTCTCATGTTTTTCCTTTTTAACTTCTGTAAGCACTTTGTGTTACATCAGCGCATAATTGATTGATTTATGCACTGATTAGTTTTAATGAGCTATGTGTATAGTGAAGTCTGTGGGCAGAAAAAACTCAACAATTCAAATGAACTGCTTACAAGGATATGTAAACTTTTGTGTACTAGGGTCAAGCTGTTGAAACATTTAAAAACAAAATGTGAGCATTACATCATTTTATAATGGTTTTCATAATATCCCTTGAATAGCTATATATAAATACCACAAATAAGTTGTCTGTGTTTTGAGATGAAAGATCAGAAATCCACTAGAAAAAAATAGGCAATTAACAAGCACCTGAAATTAGCTTCTACTGTTGGGCGACTGCTTTTGGTCATAAATGTGAAAAGCTCTATCATGCAGGGGAAACTTGGAATAGAGTCTCTGCATCCAAAGGATACAGCTGAGGTGATTTGGTCCTGTTATTAGAATTTCTATAAAATGCCTCTTTCCAGAAGCTTTCTGGGTGCATCTCACTCGGAGGAGACCCCCAGGCAAACTCATAACTCATTGGAGGGACTACACACCCCTCTTAGCCTGGGGATGCTTTGGGGTTTCTCAGAATGAGCTGGAGAATGTCATTCAGAACGGCTCTCCAAAGTCAGGTTTCACTAAGTCATCAGTCAAGTTTGGAAACTAACACGGAAAAAGTTTCTGCTGAGCAAGAGTTCTCTATGTTATTAATAACAATTGTATTTTTTGTCAGAATTTCCCATCCCAAGTCGATATCTATTGTGCTAATTTCTATTACTCCGCAGACTTTTTTACCATCTTATTGTCCTCCTTTGGTCAATCTTTATATACAGTAAATTCTCCTCTATGTGTTGCCGTGGTTAGCTTATAAAATAAAATAAATCACCCAAGACTGAAGGTAAAACTGACTTTTAATTTCAGAACAACTATTGATCAAGAGAATTTCAAAAGATTACAACAGTTTGACTTTAGAGAAAAAATCATTTAAACAACGTTGTGGAAAGAAAGGTCATTGTGGACACCACAATAGCTTAAAACCAGTTTATTAAAGCGGGGAATATAAAAATATAAAATAAGAAAATACACAAACCAAAGGACACAATTCTTTATTACAAAATCTATGAATGGATTTCATATCTTCCTTGTAGTTCTTCCTATTAGTGAAGAAGGATTTTAATTTTTCTCACAGACACAGGACAGTTTTTTTTCAGACACATCTCTTGTCAGCTTCTGAAGATACATCAGTCCCAAACAATATGTCTCACAAACCACTTTATGTGGGGTTTCATTACAAACTCATTTCTTGGGTAAAAGGCAAAAGGCTGTTTTCAGATGAAGGTTCTTACCCATTATGCTTTGCTTCAGCAGGTCAGAAGTAAATGGAGCATGCTTGGATACATATTTCATGGTCGTCATCCAGCCTCAAGGTACCTTAGTGAACAACCACAAGGATTACCTTTGTTTCTTTCTGCAGGTGTGATGTTTTGCTTTACATCTTGTGGCAGTGCTATCCTCAGTTTCACTACATTGTATCTATTTAAAGACTGAAATCACCTTGAACTTTAGCCTGTCCTCATATATGCTATCCGTTAGGTGAGTGTGAGTCACCCTCACCCTTCTGCCAGATGTAATGATCATTTCTTGGCAGCTGAAACCTAAAACACAAATACTAAATGACTGAGGAACACACACTTGAATTTATATTTGTGTGTATTTCTGTAACTTATATTCAAGGGAAAATAAGAGAAATCTTTCTTTTATAAATCCAAACCACATAAAACCATTTCAATCCTGGTTTTGTGGAGATTTGACACGGAATTTATTTTGCTCCAGTCAAAAGATCACAAATGTTAATATAGAACAAATTTTAGCTTTTTATTATTTTATTTTGATGTTTAAACGTTCAGTCAGATGCATAAGTGGTTTAAAAGCAGGTTACAGTGCTTAGAGAAACCTCTATGCCTACTACAAGCAATTGAAGAAAATGGAAATGTCAAATGACAGAATAGAACAGAAGATACAAGTTAAGATCCAATTATATATATTTTTTTCCTTTTGAGAAAGTAAATACAAACAGACAGAAAAGCTAAAATATTCAAACTGAAAACAGACAAAGAAATCACACACTCTGAAAAGTACAATGTAAACATGGACAATGAAATGGCCCTGATAGAGATAGAATATATATGTAGGAGGGAGAACTTTAGAAAAACTGTAGGTGATTGTCGATTAGCAAACACAGACCAAATGTGACAGGGCAGAACAGGACAGAGAACCGAACTCTGGGGTTTAAATACGAGATAAAAGAAATCCAGAAAGAAACCCAGAATGTGAGTAAACAAAAAGTGGCATGAAATAAAACCAAGTCTGTCAGGGTCTGTTTGTCCTCCCCTTTTTCCTAGTTTCTTAGTTTGTTTTCCTTTAGTTAGTTTTATTTCCACCTGTCCCTGGAACCACCACTTCTCAAGACATCCAGCAGATGTCACCCATGCTCCACCCCTGAGAAGTGTCCTGGTTCAACCCGGACACACACCTGCAGCTGGTTTAGAGGGCGTGGACCTGCGATATAAGCAGCAGCTACACTCCGTCTCACCGCCTGAGTGTTTGCCTACCACGGTAACCAGCGTTCCAGAAAGAGGCCTTCTGTGATTACTCTCGTCTAACCCTTGTTGTCTCCCTCGCCAGATTCTCCCGCCGGCTTCTAGTTGTTTCCCGGAAACCAGCTGCCCCCGCATTCGTGTAAGTCTGTCTCCCCGCTGTGGATCACCTCCCTCCTGTGTGATTTCCCGACGCTGCCGGTGTTCCCGGTCAGACGCCACTCCCTGTGTGTGTGTGCGTGATCTCCCCTCGTCGATCCCTCCCCGGGATTTCCCCTTCGGGACGCTACGGGCCAGGAGGCCCACGCCCGAACTTCCCGGAGGACCGCCTGGACGGATCAGGCTCCAGGCCGTGCCCGACATCAGAGCTAAGCATCGCTCGTCAACGGACACTCGGCTCGCGCTCCGCTTTGCCCCTAATACCTCCACGCCAAGTAAGCTCACCTCAGTCATTTCCTGGAGAAACTCCGCTGAGTTCTCGCTAACCCTGCTTTTTCCCGTTGGCAGTAGAAGAACCGGTCCGCCGATTCGGCTTCGCCACCAGCTCCCTGATCCTTCAATAAACATTATTGTTTCTGACTCGCTCTGTCTGACTGTGTTCTTGCATGTGGGTTCGCAACCTTAAAACCGACATGACAGAACACTCAGGCCAGTTCGGAACCTCAGCAGACGCTATCAGACGGGCGCTGTCCGAACAACACGCGCTAGTCCAGTCACATGACTCCGCATTACGGGAGTTAGCTAGTCGTCAAGCCGAGACTAACGATAAACTAACAGAATTAACCACTTTCCTACGGAATTCAGTTCAGCAGGCTCCCAGCTCTCAACCTTCCCCGACAGTGGCTCCGGATCCACCAGCCCGCTCCATGTTTTCGGACGTCCGACCCTCAGCGCCAGAGAAATTTTCAGGTGACGTCCGGAAGGTCAAGGGGTTTATTCTCCAATGCAATATCATCTTTAATCATTCACCGCAGAGTTTTTTGCATGACAGTGCTAAGATTTCCTACGTGTTATCCCTGTTGACGGGCCGAGCCCTAGAGTGGGCCGAAGCCCGGTTTTCTTCAGCCTCTAACTATGGGTGTACCTTCCCCGAGTTTTTGAAGGAGTTACAGCAGGTGTTTTGTCAAGAGGCTGAGAAGACTTCAGCCTCCCGTGAACTACACGGATTGAAGCAAGGCCAGAAGACTGTGTCAGACTTTGCCATCGATTTTAGAATCTTGGCCGCTGCTTCAGGCTGGAACCCTGCTGCGCTTAAAAGCGCATTCTTTCATGGGTTAAATGAGCAGATAAAGGACCAACTGGCTACTCTAGATGAACCAGAGTCTCTGGATGAATTTATTAACTTGGCCATAAGATTAGACGACCGGATTCGGTCAAGGATGAGTGAGCGATCCCGCCGCACCGCCCTTCCGCGCTCCGCACAGGTCAGTAACCAGTCGACTGTCCAACCTCCACCCACCTTTCCCTCATCTACAGGACCAGAACCCATGCAACTGGGACACGCTAAGCTAACCCCAGAGGAGCGGCAGAGGAGGATGCGCTCCCGGCTTTGCCTTTACTGTGGTGAACCCAATCATGTAATCGCTAACTGTCCAATACGTTTAAACCCGCAGGTCCGGCAGTAAGGACGGGGAGACTGCCGGAGACTACAGCAGTAAGATCTCGCTTCATCATCCCTGTCTCCATAATCATTAACGAACCATATTCTTTATCAGCCCTCATTGACTCAGGGTGTGAACAGAACCTCATTAATTCAGACATCGTCGAGCAACTGTCTATTGAAATCGAGCCGCTTCCAGTTCCTCTCCGGGTATCAGCCCTCGACGGAGGGAACCTGCCACAGATCACCCATCAAACCAAGCCAGTGCGTCTACTCACTTCAGGTAATCACACAGAAGAGATTACTTTCCTCGTGTTTCCTGCCGCCAGTGCCTCCATCATCCTTGGTTTCGACTGGTTATACAAGCACAACCCGCACATAGACTGGGCCGAGACCAAGATTGAGTCGTGGTCCACAAAGTGTCACAGTACCTGCCTTCATTCCGCCTTTCCAGTCGTCACTACGCCTACAGAGCCAGCTGAGATTGACCCATCTGACGTCTCCTCCATTCCCCGTGAGTACCATGATCTAGCTCCTGTTTTCAGTAAGGACAAAGCCCTGTCTCTGCCACCCCACAGACCGTATGACTGTGCCATCGATCTACTGCCTGGCGCCCCATTACCCAACAGTAAGCTATATAACATTTCTAGAGCAGAAAGGCAAACCATGGAGGAGTACATAAACAAGTCTCTAGCTGCAGGGATTATCCGCACCTCATCCTCTCCCCTCGGAGCAGGGTTCTTCTTCGTGGGGAAAAAGGATGGCTCTCTCCGGCCCTGTATTGACTACCGTGGACTCAACCAGATCACCATCAAGAATAAGTACCCGTTGCCATTATTATCCTCAGCCTTTGAGCCCGTCCAAGAAGCAACCATATTCACAAAACTAGATCTCAGGAACGCTTACCACCTCCTTCGCATAAGGGAGGGTGATGAGTGGAAGACGGCGTTTAAAACCCCCATGGGCCACTATGAATATTTGGTCATGCCGTTTGGGTTGTCTAACGCACCTGCTTTCTTCCAGGCCCTGGTGAACGACGTCCTGAGGGATCTCATCAATGTCTTTGTGTTCGTCTACCTGGATGATATCCTGATATATTCCAAATCCCTCGCGGAGCACAAACAACATGTCCGTCTGGTTCTCCAACGCCTTCTGGAGAATAAGCTGTATGTAAAAGCGGAAAAGTGTGAGTTTCACCGCCCTTCAGTAACCTTCCTAGGGTACATCCTCGAAAGGGGACAGGTTAGAGCATCCGAGGACAAGATCAAGGCAGTACTCGACTGGCCTAAACCCGAAAACCGCAAACAACTACAGCGCTTTTTGGGGTTTGCAAACTTCTACAGGAGGTTCATACGCAATTACAGTCAGACTGCTTCACCCCTCACCGCTCTCACTTCCAGCAAGAGAGAATACGTCTGGACCCCTCAAGCGGAGGCCGCCTTCGAGGAGCTCAAGTCCCGGTTTGCACACGCTCCCATTCTGGTCCAGCCTGACCCCAAGAAGCAATTCATTCTGGAAGTTGACGCCTCCGACACCGGGGTTGGCGCGGTTCTTTCCCAGATGTCTACCCACGACCATAAGCTCCATCCATGCGCCTTCTTTTCCCGTAGACTCTCACCAGCTGAGAGGAATTATGACGTGGGCGACAGAGAGCTTCTCGCGATTAAACTCGCCTTGGAGGAGTGGCGCCACTGGCTGGAGGGCGCCGAACACCCCGTACTGGTCTGGACCGATCACAAGAACCTGACATACTTGCAAGCAGCCAAGAAATCCAATCCCCGCCAGTCTCGTTGGTCTCTGTTCTTTTCTCGATTTAACCTATCTATCACATTTCGCCCAGGTTCAAGGAATGTTAAACCCGATGCTCTATCTCGAGTCTATTCCCCAGATGACGCTGAGGTGGTCCCAGCTCCCATCCTGCCTCCCAGTTGCACCGTGGGAATGGTCACCTGGGAGATCGAAGACATCGTCCATCAAGCTCAGCAAACAGAACCAGCCCCAGAGTCCTGCCCACCGGGTAAGGTGTATGTTCCGTCCTCTGTTCGATCCCGTTTTCTCCAGTGGATACACAATTCTAAGTTCTCAGGTCACCCCGGCGTTAGCCGCACGATTGGGCTAATAAACAGACGGTTTTGGTGGGCCTCCGTACACAAGGATGTCAAGGAGTTTGTTTCAGCCTGCCCAATCTGTGCCCGGAACAAGTCATCCAATCAACCCCCCGCAGGACTCCTACAACCACTACCCATACCTAAGCGCCCTTGGTCCCACGTGGCCATAGATTTCGTTACCGGACTCCCAACCAGTAAAGGTATGACCACCATCCTCACCATCGTCGACCGTTTCTCCAAGGCATGTCACCTTGTTCCCCTACGTAAGCTGCCCACGGCTGCCCAGACTGCCCTGTTATTAATTAAACATGTCTTTAAACTACATGGCATCCCGCAGGAAATCCTCTCGGATCGCGGCCCCCAGTTCATATCACAGGTCTGGCGTCAGTTCTGCTCGGCTCTGGGGGCTAAGGTATCCCTCACTTCTGGCTACCATCCACAAACCAATGGCCAGACAGAACGTATGAACCAAGAGCTAGAGACAACTCTGCGATGCCTGACCTCCACGAACCCCAACGATTGGGCCCAATACCTCCCATGGGTCGAGTATGCACATAACAGCCACATTTCTGCAGCCACAGGTCTCTCTCCGTTTGAAGTGGTCCTGGGTTACCAACCACCACTCCTCCCCTCTGACGAGGAGAACCTCTCGATCACGTCGGTACAACACCACATCCGACGAAGCCATAAGATTTGGAAGGACACCATCACTGCCCTCAACAACACCTCCGCTACCAATAAACGCCTGGCTGACCGTCGTAGAACCCCTGCACCTGCTTATATAGTGGGACAAAAGGTATGGTTGTCCACACACAACATTCCCCTCAAGTCTATGTCTAGAAAGTTGTCTCCAAGGTTCATTGGCCCCTTTGAAGTGCTGGCAGTCATTAGCCCCTCAGCTGTACGCCTCCGCCTTCCCCCGTCTCTGCGTGTCCACCCAACCTTCCACGTTTCCCAAATTAAGCCAGTGCTCTCCAGTGAACTTTGCCCTCCGGCCGAACCCCCTCCACCCGCCCGGGTCATCGATGGCCATCCGGCCTTCTCCGTCCGCCGGATTGTCGCCACTCGGCGACGAGGTCGGGGTCACCAGTTCCTTGTCGACTGGGAGGGTTATGGTCCTGAGGAACGTTCCTGGGTTCCGGGATCATTCATTTTAGACCCCTCCCTTATTAGAGACTTTAGGGACTCCCAGACCCCGTCCTCTGTTCGGCCGCCAGGTGGCGTCCGTTGAGGGGGGGGTACTGTCAGGGTCTGTTTGTCCTCCCCTTTTTCCTAGTTTCTTAGTTTGTTTTCCTTTAGTTAGTTTTATTTCCACCTGTCCCTGGAACCACCACTTCTCAAGACATCCAGCAGATGTCACCCATGCTCCACCCCTGAGAAGTGTCCTGGTTCAACCCGGACACACACCTGCAGCTGGTTTAGAGGGCGTGGACCTGCGATATAAGCAGCAGCTACACTCCGTCTCACCGCCTGAGTGTTTGCCTACCACGGTAACCAGCGTTCCAGAAAGAGGCCTTCTGTGATTACTCTCGTCTAACCCTTGTTGTCTCCCTCGCCAGATTCTCCCGCCGGCTTCTAGTTGTTTCCCGGAAACCAGCTGCCCCCGCATTCGTGTAAGTCTGTCTCCCCGCTGTGGATCACCTCCCTCCTGTGTGATTTCCCGACGCTGCCGGTGTTCCCGGTCAGACGCCACTCCCTGTGTGTGTGTGCGTGATCTCCCCTCGTCGATCCCTCCCCGGGATTTCCCCTTCGGGACGCTACGGGCCAGGAGGCCCACGCCCGAACTTCCCGGAGGACCGCCTGGACGGATCAGGCTCCAGGCCGTGCCCGACATCAGAGCTAAGCATCGCTCGTCAACGGACACTCGGCTCGCGCTCCGCTTTGCCCCTAATACCTCCACGCCAAGTAAGCTCACCTCAGTCATTTCCTGGAGAAACTCCGCTGAGTTCTCGCTAACCCTGCTTTTTCCCGTTGGCAGTAGAAGAACCGGTCCGCCGATTCGGCTTCGCCACCAGCTCCCTGATCCTTCAATAAACATTATTGTTTCTGACTCGCTCTGTCTGACTGTGTTCTTGCATGTGGGTTCGCAACCTTAAAACCGACATGACAAAGTCTAGTCCAAATGAAACCAAGAATTGTTATGACGAATGAAGATAAATTCACATTTTAAACCTATAAACATTTAAAGAGAACCTGTAACATCACATAAACGTCACAAAATTCTCTACGATTTTTCAAATTGTTACTGTTTCACTGCATGTCATGTTATGTGAAGCAATGTGTAGCCTGGTCTGATGAAACACCAAGTCATGCTCTGTGTTTCAACAATGCAATCACACCATTTCATTCTGTGTAGTTTGACAGAATGGGCAAAATGGTAATATCCATCTGACATGTACAACTTGGGGTTGACTAACCACTTTATCTGTTTTCATTGTTGCTGGGGAATGTCTCAGTCCACATCTCTTACTACGTCAAAAGTTGCCATGGTGATGTCGCAGTAGGTCTTTTAAAAATACATCTTAGCCAAAAAGCTATACTTGATATTGTCTTATGTCGTCTATCACAACCAAAACCTTCTATCCTTACGAATATTAAAGATTCCTGCTTTGAACTTGGAGAGTGCTCACTAGTAGCTTGAGAAAAATAAGGATGGTTGATTCATAAGTTGATGCAAAACTTGAAGACCTACCATACATTTGTGACTTGTCTTTAAGTCACCTGAAGGTATGAAGGGATGAGAAGCTGTACAGTTAAAGAATTGTGCTTGTTTTCAAAGATAGGAGTCCTGACAATTTTTTATGACAGTTTTAAGTAATAAAAAACAAGGAGCCATATTATTTTAGATATTGAACATGTCTCATGTGTAAGAAGTAGTAGCTACCTTCTCCATGGTATCTAACTGCAGTATTGTCTGCTGGGTGGTGGTACTTTCTATCATTTTCATAATCTTGGGGGTTTTATGTACCACAGCATCAGTTTAGAGCGTTTTGCAGCAGACCCACTGCTTTTTCATCTTGATTGGAGAATGATGGGTGCCACCCTGCTGATACATCCAGCTGCATTCAATGGGGTTGCTACGGAATCAATCAGAAACAAAAACTCTAGAGTTTACTTGCATGTGTGCATGCTGCCACTGTAAACGATCCCCTCTGTTATCTGATAGGTGAACATCAGCGGGAAAAAAAGTAATGTACTTGTTCCCTGCAGGTCAGCTCAAAGGCATTCCAGCCTAACAACAGCTCTGTTGCTCCCAAGCCCATCCCATTTCATGCATCCTCATTCTGCATAGAGTATTGAAGGTTATCCTTATAAAACTATACCTTGTAGCGTAAGAAAACATAGACATCATTTGCTGAAGGAAATGGGGCCACAGCTAATGGTGCACAGGCATCCTCAAATGATAACCATTTGGTAAGAACTTAATGGTTGTTCTTGCCCAAGATATTAAACTTAAAATAGTCATTTAGTTCATTTGAAGTCATCTCAGTTTTCTTTCAAAAGTTCAGGGAGGACACTGGTACATGTATTATTTTTTAGCTGCAGTTGCTACAGAAAATGTAAGCCTCTACAGATTGGTTTTGTTGCAGCTATTTATTTGACAATCTTACTGAATATTTCAAGGTTCTGTTTATTTATAAAGGCGTTTTATCTCTGTCTGATTCCTGTAGACAGCTTGTCGACCACCTACAGTCACAAAGGTTTGCTGTTGTCAGCAAGGCAGAAAACAAAATGGTTATTTATTTTATTACACTTTTGTGTCACAACCCACCTTTGTTTAGAGTTTTAGGTAGGAAAGTTGCAGAGCAGAGAGGGCAAGGCATGTCGCAAAGGTCTTGAGGTCAGGAATCAAAATCCTGCAAGGAAGTAGCCTCTGAAAATTGGGGATTCTTTTCTATAGCTACACCAGCACCTCATGCTGAATAAATCCATCCATCCATCCATTTTCTATGCACCCTTGTCCCTTAATGGGGTTGGGAGGGTTGCTGGTGCCTATCTCCAGCTAACGTTTCGGGCGAGAGGCGGGGTCACCCTGGACAGGTCGCCAGTCTGTCGCAGGGCAACACAGAGACACACAGGACACACAACCATGCACACACACACTCACACCTAGGGGCAATTTAGACAGACCAATTAACCTGACAGTCATGTCTTTTTTTGGACTGTGGGAGTTAAACCGGAGTACCCGGAGAAAACCCACGCGTGCACAGGGAGAACATGCAAACTCCATGCAGAAAGACCGGGAATTGAACCCAGAACCTTCTTGTTGCAAGGCAACAGCTCTACCAACTGCGCCACCGTGCAGCCCGCTGAATAAATCAAAAATGTAAATTTTAACACTTTTTTATATTCCAAATAATTAATCTGAAGATATAAATACATTATCTACCCACTGTGCACACTTAGAACCCTATCAGACAACTGCATATCTGATTTTGTCAGTGGTGTAGGAATGGGAGATTTCAAGTATTGCTAAAATGTCACAGCAATGACCCAATAACATTGTTTGATCTTATATTACTCTATGCAGGCATTCTCTCTGCAGTAATGAAGATTTGCTTACTATTTACTTGAATTTAGCTATTTAGCTATCAATCGTATGGAATAGAAAACTCAATTTTCATTTCCAGATCACATCATGTAGAAAATAAATAAAATGAGATCAAATTTGATCACAGCAAATGTAACGTACACCATATTGCTACAGTAAAACACTAAATGTTACATTCTCCCTCCCAATACATAAACAAAAAACATCAAACTAGAGACAGATACATCATAGATGTCAGTTTGATATTTTGCAAAATAGGCATCATTTCATCATGTCCAAACTGGGCTTAGTTAACTAGTTTTATTTAAAAGCTGTCAAAAATTATTGTGGTTAGAATTATCTTCCATGTTTGGAAAATGATGCAATGGTACAGGGATGTGATTCTGTTTACTAAGTCCTATTCAGGGTGTTTTTCTGAACATTTTCTCTCCGGTTTACTTGCACCCTGGCAGGCAGGCTTTTAGGGGCCAGAAGTTGAATCCCAGTGTCCAATTTACCACCACAACACTGCAGTGTAAACAAGACCCAAAATGTCTGCCCGTCAGTGCTTCTGAGCTATCCTCTGATAATTAGGGCCTATTTTTACATGTCTGTGAGCCGGCTACCTGGCCAAGTGACTGGTGCCATCTCTTTTCTATGTTTAAGCGAGGATGCATGCACAGAGGCAGTTGGGTTAAAAAAGGTATTTATGAGAAGAAAAAGAAAAAAAGAAACACTTCATGGGAATCTTTTTTTTCTGTCTTTATCTTTTTCTTTCAGAGAAATAAAAGTCCATAATGGACTGGAGGAAGATAAAGGCAGAACTCATAAATCTACAGTTCTGTAAATGGTTGAGACCAACTGAGGGAAGCAAGAGCAATTTCTCCCCTTTAGTGCTAATATGACAGCATTCTGTCACTACAGGATTCTGAAAAGTCTCTGGAACAATAAATGACAATTTTGTTATAATTGATATGAAAAACAAGGCAAATTTTGTGTTGGTGTGAATGATTTGTTCTTTAAGCTAAGATCTGAATCTGTAACTAAGTGGGAGAATGTGAAAGGGAATGTGTAAAACAGTGAAGTGGAAGGAATAAAAAAGATGTAAAGGAAAAAAAATACCAAGCAGTAATTATCATTGGCTCCCCTCGGTGTTGGAAAGTGTCAGCGAGAACAAAGAAATGTTGCTTTTTTTTTTTTGCTCTGTCACAATCAGGAGAAGAAATTGAAAAATGTTAAGTGCATGTTTTCATAAAGTAGTTCATCCATCATCTTTGAATGTACTGAAGGCTGATTAGAAATCAGCATTAAAGCAAGAAGTGCATCAATATATGCGCAGCACCACATACAAAGAAAAAAATAATCTAAGCAAAGAAACAAGGGAAATGAGGCTGGACTGGAGGTGAACGCAAAGCAAAACGCAGAGGGAGCAAAAATTCCTTTGCACAACTTAAGAGTAATTACATTTTGGAAGACTTTTCTTTTTTTCTTTATACGAGTTGTTCAGCTCTTTTAAAGTGTCCTTGAGCAGCACTTTCTCTGACTTTTTCTTAGTTTTTGTAAACATTTTCCCTTGGGAGTTTTATATTTAAAAAAGAAATAATCACACAGTTTTTTTGTTGCAATTTGTGACCATTGCATTTGAACTTAAATGAAACTCTTGACATCTTGATCTGTGTCCCTAAGCAGATTTTCCTAATTCTTTTAGCTCTTTTTTTAACAGATTTGACAAGAAAGAGAAAATACAAAGGTCTTCAAAAGTCCTTGTTGATGTTCTTGTCTTGCAGCTAGTCAAAGATGTACAGTGTTTCCATTTCTTTGGAAGCACCAAAGAAAACACGATGTGGTAGCGATGAAACACTGGCACATGTAGGGTTATTCATGTTGAGATAGTTTGAAATGATCCTGTTAGGATCGTTTTTTTTTCCTTAGTTATTTCTAAGAGATCAATATCCAGCTGAATAACAAAAAGAATCACTGCAGGCTCTAAATACTAAACAGATCAACATTGTCTGACAAAGAAAACACAAAAAAATAAGAAACACCTTGAAAGAATAATAGGACCCAAGAGATGCATCATCGTTTAGATGAGCTGTTTTACATTTTAAGCTACAGGCACAATATTGTTTATTTAAAGAGATTTTATGAGAAAGCTCAGCACAAATTATTACTCAAAGGAAACGTATATGTAGTTTTCAAGTTTTCACAAATAAAACACTGAAAATGTGTGTTTGTTGAGTCGCTGCTTGTATATCTAGTCAACTGGGACCTGAAACATGTTTTTCTCCCTCCATCTTCTCATCAACTCTTACCAGCTTTCCTGTCAACTGCTGAGGAAAATTATCATCATGATTCTGCCACCACCATGCTTCAAGTCAGGAATATTTTCAGTCTGGTGTGTACTGTAGACGTCTGCAATGTAATCTCACTGAGGCAAAAATGAAAATCACACTTTCTATGTTTTCATTGGTAAACAAACAAAAAACCAAAGAATCATTTTCTTTATTTATATGCTAATCTGTTTTCTTCCATCCCAAGAAAATGTTTTTTTGTAATGTTGCAAAACAGGAAAGGTTAATTAGTCAGAATAGTTTTGCAAAGATTACAAGGATGGCTAAAGACTTTCACACAGGTCGTACTTGGGTATCAGATGCCAAATTTATTTGAATTTAAACAAAGTCTAGTATTTCAAACTTCCTTTTATTTTATTTATGTTTTTCGTGAGGTGTCCTACTAAGAGGTATGCGATTATAGAGGTTTAAAATAGATGGAAGAAGGCGTGGAAATAAATATGGGAGACATATCTGTATGTCACTTATAGGAAAAAGAGAGAAAGAAAAATAACATAAGGTGCTTGAAGACACATTCTAATTAAAAAAGGAGGAAAGACCCAGTTAGGTAAATGTGAAATGAATGATTCCAAACCGGCCAACTTAGTTTAGCATTCAACACGTGTCGTGAGGAAGTGATGAGGAGAGGGAGATGAAGGGAGGAAGGAGAGGAGAGAGGGAGGTAGAGAGACGTTGCTAGGTGACGGAGCGTACATACTGAATTTTAACAAAATCACGGGAGAGGAGCGAGTGAGTGAGAGGGACAGAGAGGTAGCAGCCAGCAACATGTAGCCTCGCTGAGTGGAGGAAAGGTCCAAACTGTGCGCGCGCCTGATTCCTTGCCTTGTTTTTCTTTTTTCTTTTCTTTTCTGGGGGGGACAACATGTTTCCGTTTCATCCCGGGGACATTACCCCGCAACATTAGTATTGATCCGGCTGCATGCCGCAGGAAATGTCCAGCGGAGGGATGGACAGATGGATTTTGGTGCACGGAGAGAAGAACTGGAGAGCAAAAAGAGAAGAGGAAGAAGAGGAGGAAGAGTGTGGGGCTGCTGAGAACAGTGAGTAAATTCTTCTGTCTGCTGTCGGACACTTGTTTCGCCCCGCCCCCCCCCCCCCCCCCCCCTTTGGGCTCTCACGTTTGAAGGTGAAAATGTTGCGCCACGTCTCGGAGAAGTGTCTCCAGCTTTGCCCTTCACATTCCGGCTCTCCACTGTGTGATGCTGCTGCGTTTCTCTCGTGCAGACTCTCCACCGGCTCGCGCTGTTACGGGCAGGACGCAGCCGGCCGGTGCGCGAGGCTTTGACCCCTATGTCATTGATGCGCACGCACGCTAAACTGCTCGTGTTTTTTTTTTTTTTTTTTGTTGGCTGTCTTTCACCCCGACGCGCACACGCGAACAGACCGGTATCTGGTCTGGTCCCTCCATCCCTCCCTCCTCCCCCTCCATCACCCCCCTCACGCATAAACTCACAGCATAAGTTCTAGTCAGTGACAGAAGCAAGCAGCTGTGATTCAGAGGTGACATTTCTGAAAAGCCGCATACATGCGCCTGCGATCAGCGCACAGACATTTGCATTCTGCAATTTCTCAGCCGGTTGTTGCGCATAGCCATCGTATGCGAGTTATGGTTTTCTCCAGAACCCCCCACTCCACCTCCTTTTTCCTCACCCCCTCCTGCTTTCATCCCTTCAGTGTTATTAGCTGTGGGGCACCTATCAGATCTGGGATCCGTCTTCTGGTGTTTGTGTGTGCGCGCATTAGCAGCTGGTGCACCAGCAAGGAACAAGCTGTTTGCGTGAAGATCACTCCTCAGGACAGACAGGGGAGATTGGGATTCAGAGCTAGGAGAATTGACCATCCCTTCCCTTTCCTTCCCTTTCCTTCCCTTCATCTGTCATTCCTTCCATCCATACGTCCATCCTTCTCTCCCAATACTGCAAATACACACAGTTCCTCAAAGCTTGATGAGATAAAACACTTGAGGGATTGATGATGATGGTGCCATTTTGGCCGTGTGTTTGTGTGTGTGTGTGTGTGTGGGCCTGATTCAACAGTTTGTCTTCATGCTTCGCTTCAGTCCACTGTGAATTGAATTTCCAGTCATGTAGCAAAAACACACTAATCATTTTTTTTTTATTTCTTTACAGCTGCCTGTGTAAGTCTGCATGGAGCAATATGGCAGAGTAAGAGCTCATGGCCAGCGTGGCATTAGCAGGAAAGATTGATATTTTCTTGGGAAAACAACAGGGCAAGTAATTATTTCTGCGTGAGTGTGTGTGTGTGTGTGCGTGTGTGTGTGTGTGAGGTGGGGGGGTGGGGGGGGGGTTATAACTCTGATACTCCCATGATAAAAACCTAAGTTAAATTATTTCAAAACTTGTTCCAAATTTTGAAATTCAAAACTGTGTATCCAAACAGTTGCATAGACCTTTGAGAATTGTCATTTTGCACTTGGTTGTATGACCTTGTGGCCCTTGCTGTAAAAAAAAACTAACAAAAAAAAAACACTCTGGCATCACTGTCCTCTTGTTTCCTCCATTTTGAGACTGTCAGCTGCTGAGCCAGCAGTGTTTTCCTGGTGTTTGGCCCAGTCCAGACATCCAGTCTTCTGTAGAGCTGAACACTGTGTGACTGATAAAGATGGCTGCTTTCTGTCTGAGATTGTCAAAGGCTGAAAAGCTTATCGTATATTCACTTTCACCCTCCTCTTTTCAAGGCCATTCACCACCAAGGTGAGTCCCTGGTCATCTGTGCAGAATTACTTCAAAGGTGGAGTGTGAGCACAGCTTCCTTTTGTCATATCAGGTGCTTTGAAATAAATTAAAAAGTGATCAAGACATCAAGACAATTACCAAGAGTTGTTGCTTAATTCCCTCAGGTCAGATCTGGGAAGATGTGATGGAAAAAACAAGGCGACAGGAGGCATGCTCTTAAAACTAGAGTTTGGGAATGTGCTAGAACGTAACTAAACAGTGACAAAGTCCTTAGTAAAATACACTTATTAGGCATAACATTATGACCACCCACAAGTGATCAAGTGAGCATTAACAGAACACCACATTTAGTCACCGTTTGGCTGCATAACCTGTGGAAATAGTGAAACTTTGAAAAACATTCTGAATCTCTGGGTTCTGAGATAAAAGTGGATGTTACATCATGTCTCAGAGAACTGTCTCCAGCTTTGCCCCTCACATTCCGGCTTTAGTTCATGTGCTTTTAGTACATGTACCATATACCAAATGCATTGTTCCGGACCATACTGTACTTACTGAAGCAGTAGTGGTTGTGACAACATTCAGCAGGGTAATGTGCCATGCTGAAAAGCAGAAGTTGTTAAAAAATGGTTAGAGGAGCACAACGAGTTTGAGATGTTGACTTGGATTAGCAAAGAGTTTTGGTCAAAACCTACAAATCGAGATTGTACCATACCCCACATATACATGTCCCACTGGTTTGATTAGATACAAATTGACAGAAGCTCAAAGAAACTATTTATTCTTGGGAGGTTCACTATTGGTTGGCAGCCATATTAAATGTGAATGCATGATTGCTTGTGAACCTCTGACTTTCCAAGTACAAATTCCTTCTTCTCTACAAGTTACTGTTAACATTTCATCAGTATCCTTTCCAGTGAAAAACAAACATTAATTTTTTGCAGTACTGATTTTGTGAAACACTTTAAAATGGATACTATCGACTACTTGTCATCCAGACTGAATAATTCACAATCAAATAAAAATCTCCCCATAGTCAAGTGAAAAAGATATCAAGTGATACTTCTGCATCACAGGGGGAGGGAATTTATCTTGGATTTTTTAGTCTCTGTGCAGACTCCTCATCTCAACAAAATGATAAATGATATTCAGCCAAGGCACTTGTGATTTACTTGTTACTTTCTGCAGGAGAGTGTTTCAACCCTGAGTCTTCCAAATCTTTTTCCAAGTATAATAGGTAAGCAAGTATCCCTGATGGAAAACGTCACCTGATAATTCCAGTTGGGGTGAAATCTTGACAAAATCTTGGCACATCTACTTCAAAATGCTTTTCATTAGATTACTAAAGCTTTTCACATCATTCCATTAAACTAAATCAGCTCTTTGCATACAAGCATACATCGGAAACAGATGTTGTAAAATGTTTTGCAACCTATGCAGGTAATTTTTGCAGAAATAGAAAAGAGAACAAAAAACTGAGTCATATTCCTAGCAAGTTAGAAACTATTTTTATTTTCAAGCCCAGGGAGATGATTGTAACTGAGAAACAATAAGTCACAATACCAATTCTATTATAGTTGTTGATGTTTCCACGAGTGTCTAATGCACTCGTGGAAACATCAACAAGGATAATAGCTTAAAGAAGCAAAGAGACAAGTAGAAGGCGGCAATTGAAGCTCTTGTCAGAATTCCAACGACCTGTTTTTCTGTTACATCTCTCCATAAAATGAAAGAAATCAAAATTAAAGTTAAGTTTAATGGGCAAGTGAATGTGGTTTGGATCTTGCTGATAGTCTTCTTTATCGTTGTCGTGGTAAAAGTTTGAAACATGTAATTAAGACTGCGAGTTTGTCTGTAGGGTTGGTACTTTAAATGTTGATTGTCCCCAATTAACTGGGAGTTTGATAAGTGAGTGGTTCATTTCAATGAGACCCAGTGGCACAAAAAGTGGGTATGCAGGGTATGCAACGCATAGGGGCGCAGCACCAGAGGGGGCGCCAAAACCCCGCCTGGAGGGGGCGGCGCGCCGATGATGTTTTTCCGTACACTTCAGCGCGCCTTGCGCTCCTTCACCTCGCACACATAACTAGGTAAATGTAGCGAGTTTTATTCCTTCACGTATTGTTGCCTCGGGGGTTTGGGGGGCGATCTACGTTTTCACATCCACCTGAATAATGTGTAGTTGCACCACTGATGAGACCCTTCATGTGTGTTTATCCAACTATCTCTCTCTGTTGTTTTTCTGTTTATTGTCACAATGTGAACGTAAGTTGTTAGGTAATTGTTTGTAATACATCCACTGCTTTTGCGTATTTATGTTCATAACGCCTTGCAGCTGTCTCTGTATCCCAGCCTTTCTTTTTTCATCAGCTGTTGGCAACAGACTTTTGGAGTTGGGTCGATGATGAGTTCACAGTACCCGACTATCCAGATCCATGTTTGTTTGACTGTGACGGAGGTCGAGTTGGATCGGTTCTCCTCACACACTTGCAGACGCCAGTCTTCATTCCATCTCACTAACACATTTTTGCTGTGACTTTTCCTGCTGATTGACTGCAGCTACAGCAGACTGATGCAGATTTGACCCAACTGGGAACATGGGATAAAATGGGGAAGAAGTTAATGTATACGGCTCCAGCTTCAGCTGAACCTAAACGAAGAGGTGCCACTTTCCAAAATTAAAAGCTCCTGTAGAGCATTATTAAACTCCCTTTACTAACTATTAATCGAAATATTAATAGATACTAATAAATACTCTTTCTGCAAACAATATTTTTTAACATTTGAACAAGTGACCATTACAGAATTAAAGAGACGGAATTTAAATTTAGGATGTATTTCAATGAATAATTTAATGTATGAGGTGCTCTTTAATGCAACATAAGGATATTGCTGTGGCCATGAAATGCAGTGGAGAACAGCTGTGTAAAATATATTAGCAATAGTCATCTTTCCACAGACATGTTACTTTACCGCTCACACGTGGTTAAATGATAAAAGATACCCTGTAGATTAAAAACCTGCCACTGCTGTTCTGTTCCCCATGGATTGTTGTCACCTGTCATGCTGACCACAATCTTCCAAAAAACATTTACCGTCAGCAAGATCTCTGCATGTGTACGAGTACGTCAAGCTTTAGAATTTCACAGGCCATTGTTAAAATGAAAAAAGTGTTAAAAGGCAGAGGGATCATAAAGAGCTCTCAGCATGGAGAGCTATAGGGTGGTGTAAAACAGCTCCAGAAACTTTTGCACTTTCTGAAAGCAACCTTGGTGTAGGTGTTGCATCCTTTACTACAGAACTACCGATAATCCCGTAATCACTGAGGTCTTTGATTCATCCAGGCTGGATAGATAATGAGCTGCAGTCGTAACAAGGACTTTTAAACAGAAATGTTTCCAAAAAGTGCTGGCAAACACCAAAGTGGCTAGAATTGGCTGAAAACAAAGCAGGAAAGTGAGTGGTAAGCACAGCATTGTCTGCAGAGAGAGGATCCAGTTAGCTGAAACTGAGGCTCCAAAGAAAGAATCAATCATTGGAAGTAACACTGATAGTCTGGAAAGGTAAAGGAGTAGCAGATGGGGAGCTACTTATTTACACCTCCACAAGATTTCTTTGCAAGCTGGAGTGTCGACAGTCAATCTTTCACCGAAAGCTGAGAGCGTTCTGAAGAAAACCTTAGCGTCTGAGTCATTTGCAGGTAAAAGCTCATTGGTAAATATGTCGTATGACTATTAGCCACTACATTTGTTAAATGAGTTGTTCATTGGTTTTAATTGTTGCAATGATGCATCTAAACAGCACTATTGACCCAACCAGTTCCATGGGCCTCCTGCGGTTTTGTTGCATTGGACTGTCTAACCTTAGGGCTGAATTTACTTGAATGCCTGCTGATGGGGAATTTAACAGCAGTTTTAAATGTTTAGTTAAGAGACTTTCCCATTGAACTTCGAACTGCTTGAAAACAACTCTTATCAATGTGGTAAAGTTTGTAGGCAATTGTCAAGTGCATTTGATTAGCTGTATCCAGCCAGTGTGTCCCCTGCACTCACATGGAAACTGCTTCCTATGATGTTATCCAAACAACAACAACTTTGGGTGATCCATTAAAGTGACCATGGTGATCAGTTTAATATTTTTTGCACCAGATCCGTGTACTTTTACTTTCCCAGACTAATTGGCAAAAATCCGTTATTTTCTTTAGAGATTTGTGGGATCAATTAACTTCTTAGAGAGTTAAGAGAGTAAAAGTTTACAATTGAAGCATATTCTTTTTAAAAATCATAAGATGGCATTTGTGTGTAAAGTGTGGAGAATGCACTGAATGCTTCAGAGCATTTCTCTGTAACCAGGTTTGGTTTCAGTACAAAGCAAACTTTTAACAGCTTCTGATATTATACTGCCCTGCCTTTACAGCCGATAATGCAATAATCACACGTGAGAAAGCACAGCAGGTTTTGGAAACACAGAGGGCAATTTAATTGCCCAGTATGCTGTTATGAGTCAGAGTGCAGGTAAACTGGACCTCACCTAAATCAAATGTGTGCTGTTAATATAGCTGTGCTTTATGAAACAGTGAACCTGTGGTTGTATAGGTCTGTAAATCATTTAACTGAAACAAGGCCTGGATGTGTGAAATTAATCAAAATTGCTCGAATCTGGAATTATATTTCGACCTGCCTTGAGGTCTCTGAGCCTTTCAGTATGTGACATGAATAAGAATAAAGCCAGAGAGGTTAGCAGTATCTGTTAGCTTGTTAGCAACAAACCTTTGGATGTTAGACATGTTTAATCCAACCGGCAACATGAGAGAGGACAGAAGAAGGAGGGCTGATCCAAAGACATGGGAGAGGAAATGGAGTAAGGAAGGGGAGGGGGTGATAAATGAAATAGATTAGAGCAAAATGAAGGCACAACAAGAAACAAACCCCCTACTTGTTGTGCGGAGGCGCCTCTGTGTAACTTGCCACCTGCTCTGCTGTGTTGCTGTGTTTGAATACAGCACTAGAGCTTGTCATGTGTCATCACTTCCCACAATCCATCACAGCTTAGTGGTGGCGAGGCAGAGCAGACTTGTCTCTCTCTCTCCATCTTCTCCTGCTCTCCCAGCGCAGCTGATCTTCCTCTCTCGCCCTCCGTCTCTTTGTCCCCTTCTCTTCGCTACAATCACACAAGTTCAATTGTAGCACTAAGTCGGTTGAATATATGGTTTCTTTCAGATAATCCTCTGAATGCCGTTGAAGTGTTCTCATATTCATGTCAGTATATGTGAAAGCGAGATAGTCAGTGTTAGTTAAAATTTGACAACAGACTAAATGAGTTCAGCCATTTTCATATTTTTTTTGGCTTGCAGCCTATTCCACTCCACTTCTTTTTTACTTGATTCATTACCTACTGTTCTTCTTTCTTAACTTATTAAATTCTTTACTCGTTTATTTTCTAATTTTATGCCCTTTCATCTCATATCTCTTCAGTTCTCACTTATTCTCTTTTTGTAGATTTAATGTCCAAATTAATCTCTTTCCTAATGCTTTTTCTATAATATAGTCTTTCATTCCCTCTTCCTTATTTCCTACTTTAATTTTTTTCTTCTTACCTTCTCTTCTTTATTTAAATTTTTAATGGTTATTCATTACAGCACTGAGGATATTTAACTGATACCTACATCAGCTGGTGTTCTCTTTATATTCAGTAATTGTTCTTTATCTATTTTTTCCAGTTTATTTTTCCTATTTTAATGTTCTTTTCAGCTTTTGTACTTTATTCTCAGTCATATTCTTTAAATTACAAGGCTGGTAAATTCATTGCTTTCATTTCTCTGAGGTTTAAACATGGTGATCAGGTCAAGGAGTGAAAGTTAGTCATCCCTTTTTCCAGGCTAACTCTCCAGCTTATTGTGGTGAATCCCAAGTTGTTTCTAGGTCATAAGGGATACAGAGAGCATTGAGGAGGTTCTAGGTCCAGCAGAGGGTCACCTCCCCATGGCGCGTGCCAGGAAAACCCTTAAAAGGAAGCAGTCAGTGGCCGTCCTGATCAGATGCCTGAGCCAACTCAGCTCTCTTACTCGGTGCACAGGAACAGCACTTATAAGCTATTCTACAATGGGAGTCTGATCTTCTGAACCTACCTTTAAAACTTAGCCTGGTCACCTTACAGTGGAAGCTCTGCATAAATACGTAATAGGCTGGTAAGCTCTTTCTTCAAGGAGTCAGATGTGTTTAAGTCAGGAAATCCAAAAATGATTTTTTACAGAAATGTTATCCTACCAGAAAATGAAAATATATTCATTGTGGAAGCAGAGATTGATTTTTGAAAACATCAGGTATTGTTAGTAATTCAGAAAACCAGATAATTAAACATTTGGCAACTGGATAGCTTGACCATTTTGGTCCACCTTTCTATCCAGTTCTTCCATTTTACTTTGAGTTCTGACCCTGATTTTGACAAATAAGGATTTTTTATTTTTATTTTAATGATCAAAACACAAACACAAAAAGTACAGCAGGTTTGTTTACTGAGGTAGTAGTGCTAAAACCAACAGAACATGCTATTGCTATTTATGCACACAGCATATTTACTCAACCTTCATGCATTTGTTATTAAATTTGCAGTATTGTTTTATGTTTTACCTTGGTTTCATTTTAGAATTTTCACTATCTGTTGCAGCCTGTTTATGGCAAGAAATGATACGCAGCTATGTTTTTCATTCATCATCACTTCCCAAAATAAATCATTTTTAGGCATTTTTTAAATAGTAACATTTCAGTTTCTTTATTACATGCATTTCAATTAAGTACAACTCAATTACAACTCAGTTTAACTCAGATTCAGATTTAAATCTAGATATTTCCGTCTTCTTTTTCATCTTGCATTTCTCTAATCTACCAGGTTCAGGTGAATTTTTTTGTGAAAATCAACTCTACTGCAAACATCACATTTCCTCTTGCTTTTCTATACATTTTTCCAATTTATCTTCTTATGCGAGTCTTCAGCTTGGTTTAATCTCAGTAATTTCCCTCATGTTACTCCCTCCCTCTTTAATTCATTGTTCATTCCTCCAGGCCTCCCGCTCCCAGCCTGGCCGTTCATATCTGCAGATTTTTTTTTCTCATTCTCCTCTTTATCGGCACACTCCATCAGATTTTTTGAATGGATGCCTGAGAACAAGGAGATGAATGGACCACAATACACTCGTAGGTGTTTTCCATCAAGCTTCGACATTACTCCCACTTGTCAATGCTCCACCTCCTCATGCACAAACATACTAACACACTCTCCTTCAGCACATCTGATACTGGGCTCACATGTGGACCATGGACATGCAGTATCAGACCAAGAGAAAGCATGGTGACTTGGAGAAAGAACTAGCACAAGCAATTATGCAGAACACAGGGACGACCTATTTAGCGAGGAGTGCTAATAGAGTTATTGAAGAGAAGAAAAATAAAGAATGAAGCAAATAGTGGAAATGATGGTTGAAAAGAGGTGAGGAGGTGATGAAACTAGAGAGAAATAAAAACTAGGGGATGGAGGCTGCAGACAAAGTTCTAAGAGATAAAAAAAAAGATACGAATGAATAAAAATACATGAAAGATGTAAATTGCCCAGAGAAAGGTGGGGAGGAATGAAGAAATATGCACACAAAAGAAATGAAGTAACAATGAGAAAAACTGAAAACTACTTAGCAAGTAACAATGCATGAAGTATGCACCATGAGTCGACGGGGAAAAGACAAGCCATAAGAAAGGTGAGAGCGAGAGCAGAAGAGATGGTGGACAGAAGCCAGCGGCTGACATCTGTTTGAGACAAGGGACTGCAGTGTCAACGTTAATCGAAACATGCAGAGTTAACACTTGTCGGCGTTTAACAATGATGCCATTCTGTGTGTGTGTGCGTGCGTGTGCGTGCGTGTGTGTGTGTGTGCGTGTGTGTGTAGGTGGGTGTGTGTGTGTGTGTGTTTGTGTGTGTGTGTGTGTGTGTGTGTGTGTGTGTGTTTCCAGCAGGTACGGAGTAACGCAAAAGGAAAAAGAAAGCATTAGGCCACCTTTTCAGAATGATGAATTAACCAAATACCTGTGTGATTTTTTTTTATGACATAAATTTATGAACTACTGAATAAATCTGAGCCAAATTAAGTTTGCTCTTTCATTTGACCTTGATTAGACAAAAATAACAAAAAAATCTGTCAAATTCTTGTTCCCTTTCCACTCATATGACACATTTTCACTTTGCCAAGGGATTCTCATCTATGCAATCATCAGACCTCCCTTTGATAAATGGAGTGGCCTTTACAGAAGTGTGCAACGGAAAATGGTTTCCCTTTGGTGAGTGCTTGGCTGCACATGGGAATCATATGTGTGCACATGAAGGGTCAGTGTCTTTGGTTAATTGCATTTTGTGGCAGATTTTTTTTGCTGCCTGCTAATTTTGACCTAAATTCAGTTTCTAAACAAGGAAAACACTCTTCTCTTGCCTTTTAAGGGGTGATAGCAGCTCTCTTATTGTGGTTATTGTAGGGCCTTCTCTTGTCTGTTGGGGATTTTAAGGTTGCTTGAGTCTTGTTTTGCGAACAAAAAAAAGAAATAGATTGTTGGTTGAAAAACATGTTATTTATTGTGTTTTTATGGAACCAGATGAGAGCCAGCTCTAGAAGCAGTCCACATATCAGAGCTAGATATGTGGAAATGATGCATTGCATGCAAATAAACACAATTCAGAAATGTCTACACAACTTAAAGTGCAGCCCGGCTAACCGCAGCTCGACCACACTGTTGCATTTTCCCTCCATTTTTAATGCACTCTGGGCTCTGAGTTGATCTGTACTAACACATTTAGCCTTACTTGCTTCCCAACATAAGATAACAGCATCACCAATTGTGTGCAAAGATTAAGGGTTTCTGGTCTTAGTGTGTTTGGCTGAGCTTATGTCGATCTCTGGTCGCTCCTTCCGCTTGTGCTACATACCTTGCTAATCCCTCGCCTGTGATTATCCAAGCAGGTACATCAGATATTTAAAGTAAAAGATGTCTGGGATCAAAGGCACAACAGTTTGTGGGTTGAGCGTGGAAGCTGGAGAAGACGAGAGCGAGGAGGATAAAAAAGGACATTCAGCAGAACATTCTGGAATTGAAGTGAACTAACCAGGGGCTCACCGGGCCCTTCTGTCGCGGCAAATCTACATCAGCGGATTAATGTGGCTTTACCCGACTGAAGGAGGAAACAAGTAGAGGGGAATAAGGGATTTGTTCAGTTCACCTGTAACCCTAACTGATGTAGCTCTCATGGACAGGGGCACAGTGGAATAACAGTGGGTGAGTGGTGAGAAAAGGAGGCAGGAAAAGAAGGAGGTGAAGAAAAGCGAGGTGGACGAGCAGGCTGCACCCGTAGCATATTTTCACCTGGGGACACTTCTATCTATCCTCTTGTTTTTTGCTCAGGTGCTCCCCAGTGGGTTCTTATATATGCCCCTGTTCTTTGCTCACCCCTTCTCTTTTTTTATTTGCTTCAATCCGATAGACAGCTCGGCTCAGGTTTGTCTTTTTACCCTCCAGCCACTGTACACTTCTGACTTTGCTGCCTATTAGCCTCCAGCCAATAAGAATGCCCTTTCCAGCTAAAATCTGAGCTGAATATTCTTAGAGGAGCTTTGGAGGGAGACATGCTGTTCAGAAAATGCCTGCATCACCCTTCCGTCTGAAGCACAGTGCTCAAGTTAGACAGGATTTTGCCTCTCAGGGTTTCAGTGGGTAGTGCAGTGAATGCAATGTAGTCACTTAGGCAGGGTTCGAATCGCTGCGCAGACCACTGGGGGATCGGAGTAAGACGTTCCCTTTGTTTTAAGACTGCTGCCGAGGTGGAGGACTACACACTACTGTGACCCAAGCTTCCCTTTGAACAAATGAGCTGCTGTGGTCATACAGAACTGAAGTGATAGGATTATAGTGACGCTGTAGATGAGTAAAACGGCTGATTGTGTCACTGCGACACATCTTAAGATCACTGATTTCTAGAAAGGCAGTTTTAAATGTTTCAGCATTGATGAAAGTAACAAAGCTGTTTTAAAAAGAGTATTACGGAATATTTATCTTTTTTACAAAACTGCTAATTATGTGCTAAAGTTCCCAGGGCTGATGGTTTCTGCAAAATTAGGACCAGTGTAACTTTATTAGTCAGGATAAAGTGGAGGTGTTCCAATTACTTACAGCCAAATACAATCAACTCAAAACAAATCCCACTGTCATTTTTTCTACTTATTTTATTTTTATCTATTTCATTTGTAATTAAATCTGTGTTCCCAAATACATACTTTCTTGTGACCACATAGTTTTTTATTTTTGTGAAAAATATATTTTCTAAGCCACTTATTTTCAGCTTCACATTATAAATTCCATACGTAAGCATTGCTCATTTATATACTATGTAAAGAAAAAGAACCTTTTCAAACATTTGGCTGAGGTTTATGTTGATTTAGCATATTTTATGTTTATTTCTCACCGACACATTAAAATGTGTTACTGTAGCTGTCAATTTTCAGATGCATGGTTTTTATGCTTGAAAGGAAAATCTATTCTTTGATCTCATGTGCACTGAAAAAATATGTTAGATTGTGCAGCATCAAACCACGTAGGTTGCACAAACATGTCTGAATTCACTGACTGGATCTTGCTTTTGTAGTTGCATTTAATAACGGATCTCCCAGTAAATGTTTTTGTCCCTTGATGTTAGTGTGACTCATTTAAGATTAATGATGTACCGACACTAACAAATGCATGGACATTATGAGTACATTAGAATGATTAAAATCAATGACTCTGTGTCAGCTGTTTTAAAACTCGGCGCTGATACTAACTTGGAACTCCGATATGATCCATTACCTTATTTTATATGACTTGCATTATCAGCATAATCCCAGAGACACACTTCTTGTCCATCTGTTTGTGGGCCACAGTCTTGGTTCTCTACTTTATAGCTTTTGCAGTATAACTGCTGATCATATTGTGATGCCTCCTCAGTTACAGAATCAAATCAGCGAGCACTCAGGTCAGACAATGAAACCACTGATAGAGACTCAGCAGGTATTAGAACTTAAACTGTCTTTAAAGAGAACCTATTATGCAAAATACATTTTATGCGCTTCCATCTGGGTCTCTATTGCTTCTAGAGACAGTCCAAGCACTTAAAAAGTACCCATCAGATTTCTAGCAACAAGTTAATGGTTTTTGGTGTTTGGAAAATGAGCTGTTTTAAAAACTTACCCGCTATTAAGTCGAGTTCAAGCCGGATTGGTCAGCTGATTTCACAGCTGTATGCTCTGTACTGAGGAAAAGAGAAGTGCTTTGTTGTTAACTTCCCATCCAGACACCACTGCTGCATCCTTGATGGCTGTTCAAGAGGCTTCACTTCTTCTGCTTCTGGCTTAAGGTCAAAATGTACAGTTGTACAATTGCACATTTCTTTGCAGCCATATTCACGTGCATAAAATGCAAGTATGAATGTTAAGTGAGGGTTCGGAGCCAGCAGGGTTTAAAGTGTCAACAGGCACAAAAACAGCTCATCCTGCAAGATGCTCAAAAACGTACCAGATTAAAATCTCATTTCCTGAGATTTTGTGCAGTAGAATGTGATGAACATGCTCTTTGTAGCCTACAGATCAGTGTTTCTCAACTCCGGTCCTCAGGGACTACTGCCCTGCATGTTTTAGCCGTGTCTTTGCTCCAGAACACCTGACTCACATGACCTCCTGTGCATTTCATCAAGGGCTTCAGAGCCTGTTAATCACCCATTTGTTCAAGTCAGGTGTGTAGCAGAAGGGAAGCACCTAAATTATGTAGGTCAGTGGTCCCCGAGGACCGGACTGAGAAACCCTGCTTGTAGACCTACCCTAACTTGTTCAAGGAGGCATAACAGGTCTCCTGTAGTAGAACTAATAACAGTAACATCAGATGGACAAAATGAGGAAAACTTAACTTAAGTCTTTAGGTTGATGCTGTGTCAGATAGGAAAGCTGAGTCTAGATTTTACTTTAATTCAAAACACTCAGAGTTCATTATGCAACTATCAAGACTGCTTTTAATTACCACATGCTGAAAGATCTGCTAGTTTAATCTAGTTTAATCGTTGCTAATTACTAATGTAGATAATAATAAATCAATAAGTAATCAACCCAGAGGAAATAATTAGAATTGTTGAATAGATTTTAAAATCAGCAGCCTCACAACTACAATATAATTGTGCTGCAGGTACCTTGACCAATCACAGCTGGGAGAGCATAGAATAGTATTTTCCTCTGAGTAGCTTTTGAGCCCAAAGCAGACACTTCATTAGCATCACTGATGGTCAGTGGAAAGGTACCACTGCTGTTTTAAGTTGTTCATGTACACTGGAAGAGTTATCCTGTCTTGAATCATCCATGGCATATTTGCTGTTATTAAGATTTTTCTGTCTCCATATTTTGCCAATTTCTCTTTTTCAAGAAGTAAAGATGTTTGTGGCCTTTCTTAATTAGAGTAAAACTGGGCTATGACCATGACATGTTTTCTGTGATATTGATCCCTTCCTGCTGTAGACAGGTGTGTTTATCTTTGCCTCCTTTCTGCTGAAATCAATAATGAACTCCTTGGTTCCTTTGACATTGAACGGCGAGTTATTCTCTGTGGACAGATATGACTGATGATAGTGGTTCAGCTCCAGAGACTTTAAAACTTTACAAGAAACTTCTCTTATCAGATTTACAGTTTCAGCACTGGAAGATAGGGATTTGGGGATCACCTGATAGCCCTGCAATATATATATATATATATATATATATATATATATATATATATATATATATATATATATATATATATATATATATATATATATGTATATATATATAAAAGGGACTAAGATTATCAATCAGTGACACTCATACTATATGGATACATGTCTGTCTTTCTATCAATCTGCCCATACATATAACAAAAAAAAAAAAAGAAAGACAGACATGTATCCATATAGTATGAGTGTCACTGATTGATAATCTTAGTCCCTTTTGCGGCATTATAGTGGCATGTTTGTGGAAAATTATTTCAACATTTAAAAGAAATGAATAGCTGTGGTGCAACTGTAAATATAAACATATAATTCACAATATCTGAATACAGGAATGTCATTACCATAATGTGTTTGAGTTCATGACTCCCACACAGTAAATGAGTCATAAATTTGCTGAAGAGATAATGATGATGCCGACACAATGTAATATTTTATTGAAGTTTTTTTAGTTTTTTTTTTTTCAAAAACAAACAAAAGTCTCTGTCAAGCTTGCTTGGTTTGAAGTTATAAATAATTTCTCTTAATCTCTACTCCTTTGACACCAAAGACTTTTGCTCTGCAGATCCGCCCCATCTTCTCACAGTCCACTGGGTTAATAGGATAATAAGGACCATTTGCTTCAGAAGATCTCTTTAGTTCTACCTAAATCTCTTCTAATTAGCCAATTTTCCCACTGACATCCATTGTTCATTGTATGCAGAGATAAAAATGCTATTACGTAATCAATCAGCTATGTACGAGTGATTATTAGTCAGGGAGAGAACTGTCTGCCTCTTACTCTTTGAACTTACATGTATCCTTATTCTTGCATGGGAAATAGTATTTGATGGGTTTGTTTTGCATTGTTATCCTGGAAGAAAACATCTGTACTTTATTCCTTGTATTTTTGTTGTTCCTGGTAACATGAGGGGATTATTCAATGTAATATTGAGAGGATTTCAGATAAGGGTGTCAGCTAAATTATTGAAATAAAAAGGTAATATTCAGTAATATTCACTACTTGCTCTGTTTGTGGCACCATTTCTTCTCTAATAAAAAAAATCTTGAAGGTCTTTGCACAACACATTGATTTCAGGTAAAGCCTGGAATTTTACAGTTTCCAGAGTTTACTCTGAGCCACTGAGCCATGTTAGTGATCTGTTTGTTGCTCACATTGGCAGTAGTTGCAGGTGTGATGCCACCTGTAGGACCAGGTAGTGCACAACCTGAGATAATTCCAACACGGTGTGACATAAGAAAACAATGGAGCCAGTTTTAACTGCAGGTTTATATGTTGGCTTTATTCAACACCACAGCCACCTCTCCGGGAAACTAACAATTGTTTCACATTCACTTCAAAAAATTGGCACATCCTATGAAACATTGTCAGTGCTTTGTCAAAAGTGACTGTAGGGATTTGTTGGTGAAGCCAAGTATCTCTGTTTGCTGCAATGAACTGGAGTCCTGCACAGGATACAACCTGTTTCTAGCTCAGTGTTAAGTGGAACCCTATGATACACTGCATGGTGAGGATAGTGGTACCATAAAAGAAACAGCAATCAGGATTGTAGTATTTTGTGCAGAGAAATTAGAAATGAATGCCAGCTGGGCGATATCTCTACTGATCCTCTACTACCATGTGCCAGGTGTTTAAAAAATGTTAAATCACGCTTACAAACCTCATGGTTTTAAGACGGTATGCAATTTCAACTCAATATCTCTCTCATTAAGTATCAGCTGCTGCATCTCAGTGGGGGAAAAAAAATCAGAAAACATGAATAACATTTGCAGGTTTTTCAATATTTAACTTATTCAAATTTTCTGAGATCTTGAATTTTTGTTTTTCATTTTCTGTCAGCCACATTCAACAACACTGCAACAAAAAAGGCTTGTTTTTTTTTACACTCTACATATAGTCAGGCTTTAAAATATGTAAAATTCGATTTATAAAATGAGTAACAAATGGCATTGAACTTTTTCACCAAATTCCAATTTCTTAAGCTATTATTCATCATTGGTCACTGCTTGGTAAATGTAACTAATTAAATAACGACTTCTTTTGAGTTTGTGATTGGATATATTTGATAAAACCTTCTATAAAACTAACCTAACAGTTTGCATTTTAAGAAAATGAAAAATAAAAAATCTTGACATAATTCTTTTAGTGTTAAATTCTTGGATTAAATGTTTATTATTTCTGTTTTTCTGCACTGGTTGGGTTTATAACTACAGAACAAAATTCAGCTGCATTTGCTACTATGCACATTAATTATTCTACATAATTAAAATAATACACACATTTTTAAAGTTTAAATTAAATACTTTGAGCATCTTAGAAGACTCATGTTGAGCCTTTTTTCCTTCTTATGTTTCCCACCAACAGATCACCTTTGCCTCTAATTTGCTTAAAAACACTTATTATTGCTTCCTACTACGATATATGAATAAAGCTGCATTATGGACAGAATGATGTTAACATTATCACTTATAGCTAATAAAACTCACTGATTAAATATGGAATTTGGCAAAGACATTAAGTTCAAGGCATTCCCAAGTGGCTACGGAAGCTCCTTACATAAATAATATGTACAATACATGATAACTAATAAAACATCATTTCAAGAGGCATATATTTTATGGCCAAGCATGTAACTAACCCAATATTTATTATATTTTAATATCTTATTAAATACATCTGGAGATTTACCGAACAGCTTGGCTGAGATAAATCTGCAATAACCAGTTGTTGTTGTTTCAGAGTCGCTAGATGGACAGATGCTTAAGGAGCTGAAGTTGGCTCAGAAAGGAGCCAGAAAGCCATAAAGTAAACCTTTGAAATGAATGAAAAATGGGTTGTTCATTGAGAGAGATCTTCAAACCTGTGGAGAACCACTGGGGATGTTCAGGGAGGGAAAAAACGCCAGAACAACCAGAAGAAAGCCAACATACACTCTGTGGCATAACACCATTTTGCTGCAGTAAATTCTAAAATGGAAATCAAAGTTATTGTCTTTTCTTCCCCCCTCGGTGTTTGTTTTCAAGGTTCCCCAGTTGAAAGCCTCTTTTCTCTAACCTCAGATAAAACTGACCTTGTGAGTTTGTGTGCATCACGACGTGTCCTGCGTCCCGATTGCTCAGGAAAGACTGTGATTATCTAGAGTCTGAGGTAAATAATTCACATGTTTTTAGTCCTACAGAGAACCTTGGTGGCTCGTGGGCATCTCCTGCTGGAAGGCAACACATTTCTGAGAATTTAATTATGTCTGAAAAGCTTAGTAATAACATTTTGATTCTTTAACCACTGGAGGTAAATCTAGGTGAAAGTAAAATAAAGGAAAATACATAAATATTGAAAATATATAAGTTACAGGAGAGAAAAACAGGTGAAGGTGTTGCATCAGGTGCTTGGTGGGAAAACAAAACAGCCAAGACTGAAGAGCAGGAGGGGAAAAAAACAGATGATAATCAAACAGGCTGCTGGACTAGACAAGTAATAAATCCAAGTAGGCCAAATTCAAATCACAACTGAGTTTGGGAACCATACTGAAGCAGACACATAGACACAGTGCTCAGCTGGAGTAGATCCTAACATAAATCCAGGTGAGGAGAAGGCAGGTAAATCAGCAGAGAGCTCCAGGATCTGACAGGGTCAATGAACAGCGGCCAAGTGAAGATGCAGGGTGAAGTCAGGGTGAATGAGCAGCCGCTCTAACTAAAGACTAAAGGAAAAACTGAACTGTAGAGACAAGAGACAAGTGGAAACAATAAAACCATCAAATCACTGGAGCAAGTGAGCAGAGTTAAACCATGAAAAGAACTCCTGGAGAGAAGAGGATATAAACACACTTAAGAGTACCAGGAAAAGCTCAGTTCTCAGATTAAAATAGAACTTTAATAGTTTGGGTCAAGAAACAACTAACCGCAAGACAGTTTCCTAAAAAAGACAAGAAAAGTAACATGAGATAAAATTCAACCAAAGCCTCAAGAAACATGACCAACATCAAAATTGACAATTAACTGGATATTAACTAGTTTCAGATCCAAACTAAAGTCATCAGGATTTTTAATTGGAATTTAATGTTTTTGAAAACACTCCATTTTATCGTAACTCTTGATAATAGACCAGAGGGAAGATCTATGAGCCATAGCTGATTGTTTCAATGATCTCCAAATGTTTAAGTCCACATGGATACAAAAACAAACGACGGTTTGAAAAATCTCCACGTGTCCCTGGTTTTTCTCCTCTTAGACCTCTGAGCACAATATGATCTGAAAAAGCTGCACCGATCAGAAAGAAGTCCCATTGTTACATTATATCTCCCAGCTGGCCCTGGGATACAAAATGTGCCAGGTGGAATTGGATGTCTGAGAGTGTGACGTCAGCAGCACCCCACTCTAACCAACAGTGCTGTCACTCAACTGCTTCAGTGGTGCTGGCCTTCTGCGTGGCAGCACGCAGTCAGGGGACTTGGCTGGCTTGATTGGTTCATGTGTGAAGTGCCAAAGACTAACAGAGGGGATTATCTTTGCATGCATATCACAGAGCCACAGTGTGAAAAGGGACATCATTTTTAAACCATCTGCTTAATGTTCTTTAGCTCCACCTTGTGCCAACAGAAGGCTCTGAGCTACACAGGGTGGATTTTGTCAGTCTTGTGGTGAGGTGTTCACAGGTGAATGCTGGGTGTTTAGGTTACGTCTGCTGGCCTGCAGGGTTTTTATTGCTAATATCAGCTCTGAAAGTCCCACAGATGCTTTACTCATTTTAATTACTGTTTTGCTTGGAAACAATAATCCCCTGGTCACATTTTTATGTTTTCTAAGCAATTCCTGAAAATATACTGCTTGCCTTTTGGAACCAGAATGTGATCACATTTTGTTGAAGAAAGCAGAGCCAGGCCATACTAAATCCTGATTGGATAAAAATATGAATCTGCTGCTCTAAAGGTCTCATTAAACAGTTGTTATAGCTAGTGGCACATAAAGCTCTCAAACTGGCTGTTTAGATCCCTGATCCTTGCAGTCCACATGGCAGGGCACTTTGTTGTGTGTTTCCGGATTCAACTTTTTTGGAGCTTCATATCTGTCCCACTACCTTCGCCTGCTCTGTATTCCTCCTCTGCTCTGACAGCATGCAGCACCACGGCAGCAGCTGACAGCGTGGAGCAGATATTTGTCACATTTTGTTGACCTCTTTGTGAATCTTCCAGTGTTTAAACCTGTACTATTGCTTTGCTTGCATTCTGTTTTTTCTCTGTTTTGTTAAGAAAAGCTTGTTTTGCATTTGCAGAGATGCTTTTTTGATGCTAGATGCAGTTTTTTGTTACTTTAGGTTATAAATAAGCAAAAAGTCTACATTCAATTATAGAAATTAGTTCGAAAGCTGAATTTCTTATTGAGTCATCAGATTGTTAAATTTGTACTAAATGCTATATGTGTTTCTCTTCACTCTTGTTTTACTACCACAAACAGGGATGTAATTTTATTGTGAATTTATGTACATGCAAACAAAAAGCAGTGCATATTTGTGAATTTGAATGCATAGGAAAAGCTGGACTTTC
Organism: Poecilia reticulata; assembly: GCF_904066995.2. Taxonomy (NCBI): domain Eukaryota; kingdom Metazoa; phylum Chordata; class Actinopteri; order Cyprinodontiformes; family Poeciliidae; genus Poecilia; species Poecilia reticulata. The sequence continues at coordinate 25,518,062 of NC_088840.1, read as the reverse complement.
AGGTATTTAGTGATTCCTGACAAACCTCTAAAGGTTTTTACAGAAAGAAAGTTTATTTATTGGTAAAGTTGTCACAATCTTCAGGTGTTTGTTCTTTGGCTTTCTTTGTGTTTTTCTAATTTCTTCTGGATTTATCGTTGTTAAAAAAAAGATTTGGATATATGTAGTTGCTGCTGCAAGTAGAGTTTTGTTGTATTAATTCTTTCATTTGTTAGTTTCTCAGTTTATTATTGTTGTGTTCTTTTCATTGAACATTTATGTTTTTCTCCTATAGTATTGTCAGGTTTCTTTTGCCTCTGGTTTATAGTTTCTTTGTGTCTGATTCTACTTCCTCTGTGTTATCATTGGTCTTTCTTCAGTTTGCCTGTTTGCTCTTTTTGCACACTCTTTCCTTCAACACATAACCTCACTTGGCTTGTAGTTATGTTATGATCTAAGCTACACTCAGGTGAACTCCACTTACTAATAGGCTGATAGGTTGCACTACTTTTTACTGAGATGAATCAATATGAAACCGCATGACACAAATGTTTGGAAACCATGAATCTTTTTCTTCTCACTTCACAATTACGTTCTGTGAGTCAGTCACAAAATCACAATAAAATCATTGAAGTTTGTGGTCATGTACCTAATTGGGATTTAAACACAATGTTCCCTCTTTGGTTTGTTCACCTTCATGCAGCTTAGAGGAATATCTTGCTTTTGTGAATCATTCTTTGTTCTCTCCTTGCCAGGACTATACTTTCAATTTCCTGTATTTTCAGATTTCATTTCTAAACGTTGTTTGGAGGATCATAAACTATGATGAAATATCTTAAAGCATAAGGATAACACTCCACATAGTCCTGCTCCTAAAACACTGCCAAGGGCTGAATATATCAATAATCTAGCAGATTCAAGTATTCTCCAGTTCTTTGAAATAGATGTAGCAGTTTTGTGAGTTGGTAAACTGATGTCTTCAGTTTTATGTGTAACAGTGACCTCATTTTTAAAAAGCTTAAAAAAGTTTCAGTCAGTTCCTGATGAAGTGAATTTATTGTATGGCACACAAGCTCACTTCGTCACCACTGCATTAATCTGACTTTTATTATACGCACGCGACAGGAAGCTGGTGAACAGCCGTAGAAAATCAGTCGTGCTGCAGCTGCAGCTAATTGGCACCAGTGAGCGTTCGGAGTGGGAATGCTGGTTGTAGGTTTGGTGATTTTGGAGAGAACCCCAAGTGAGTTGAAGTTTGAATTTCAAGCAGATGAAAGCAACCCATGTGAAATTTCTATGATCTCTTTGGCGTACTCTAGCACTGGAGCTGATTAATACCCCCCTCATCCTTTTCTCAAGCCCCCTTCTTTCTTTAGAAATACTCTTCTGAATGTTGCTTCAGTCTCCTCTGTTCCACTGCAACTGTGCATTTTTGGGGGATTTTTTTCTTGTCAGCAGTATTTTGATCCCCATGACTTTTATTTGGATGAATAATCGTTTATTTGTAAGACTTTTCTTTTAAATTTAAGTTGAGTAATTAGATTTTTGTGGAGGAACCCACAATTACTGCAGAGAAATCATACTGTTCTGAATAATTGCTTGTTGTTGATCATGAATATTTTTGGATAATGTTGTCCAATCAGAAACTCCCCTCTGTCTTTATGTGGTAGTTCCACGGCCTAAACTAATTAAAATTTCTCCTCTGATGCTGCAGAGAAACTTTTTAATTGTTTGGCTCTTAAACAGACCAATAATTCACACTGAGACTAAAGAGGATTTTCTTCTCACTAAACAGTTTTTCTTGCTTAAAATGTTTTTTTTTTTCAAATATAAACAATTTTATTAAGACTTGTTTAGTCTTAATAAAAGTGAATATATATTTGTGTCGTTGTCCCTATCAACAAATGAAATGAAATTAGATTTGGTATTTGCAGTGCCCTGCTAAAGTATTCACATCTCTTTAATTTTTGATTTTAACATAATGTAAAGAAGGTTATAATGTGGAAGTGGAAGGGAAATGATTGTAGGTTTTTAAAGCTTTTAACAAATAACTGGGAGTAAAATTTCCATTAAATAATTTTATTCAAATATAATTTTTTTATACCACATAATGACATATTAAATGTATGCAACAAAGAACCACACAAAATAGAACACTGAAGATCTATTAAGTAAAGAAAGGTAGATTAGTAGATACTCTAAATTTCATAGATGCAGTTTGAACAGACCCATTACTTTGAGTGTTGATCTATACAACCCAAACACATCTTGTGCCAAAATTATTCATCAAAACCATCCCAGAAATCTTTGAAGGAGGAAGCTCCCACCAGACATTAAAGCTAATCTTCAAAATTTGCACACAAATGGAACTGAAAGCAAACCTAAATGTCAAGAGACAAACTCTATGAAATCAAAAACATATTTTTTTTTTCCACTACAGATTGAAAAAGTGGGAAAAGTCTTGAATAAGAAAGTAAGGACATTTTACTGACGCTGAGGTCAAAACTGCTCTGGCTGCATTCTGATCAAATCAGGTTGTATCACATTTATTTCCCTGAAGAAATTCACTGTTTCATTTCATTTTGATGGAGCCAACCTTGAACTACAGATGTAGTCTCTGCTACCAGGTCAAACATTTGGTGTGGATTTTTTTTTAAATAACTAAAAGCCTGATTTGTTTTCTCATGAGAAGGATAAACAAATCTTGAGTTTGATAAGCTGTTAGCGGGTCAATATTCAGAGCTCTACTCGCATCATCACTGAATCACAGTTTATCCTTGGAGTGCTCTTTTAGACTACGTTTGCATATCTTTGATTGTTTTTGTTTAGATATTGGAACCTTTAAAATATATAATCATGTGCAAGATAGTTGATTTCTGTGTTGTAGGTTCAAGATTTAAGCAATCCATTTTGTTTACTATCAAACTATTTAACTGAAGTTTTGTCAGTCATGTACAATGTACCTCTAGTAACGATAACTTATGATGTTGGTGTGCTATCAGTTATATTGAAACTTTCTTCATTAAAAAAGTAGATTTTCTCTCTTTCTGTGGAACAGATGCTTTTCTTCTTGAATGGTTTTGCTAAGAGTTTGAATTTACCAGCTGGTTCCACTTGGCTGACCTGAACTGATTGGCTGTGTTAGATCGACAACACCCCAGATGGACCTATATTATAAACCATCTGATACATCCGGCTGGTGAATTTCACATGATTGCCATGTGATTATTGGAAAATTATTACTTTTTGATGCAAGTCGAGTAGGCTTACAGGGGGAAAAAAGCCGAGTAAACTTGATTTTAAGCTTTTCTTTAGGTGGTGTATGTTTTTCTGTAGTTGATTTAGTTGTGGGTTTGGTGCTTATTTTTTTATTCACTGAATCAATTGTTAGACTTGTTTTTACTGTTTTTACAGCTAATTTTGGGTTTCACCACCTGCTGTCTGTTAAGTTTCCTTCAGGAAACTGAGTCCCTGGTTCTCAGTCAGGGTTGTGGTTTTGGCTGGATTGCTTTAGGTTCACATAATTTTTTGCCATATTTTTCGCAGTTAATTATTTTTTAATATTCCTGCCTTGCATTTGCCTTGGTTCTGTTTCCAATAGAGACTTTTCCTGTGTTGTGTTTTGCATGTATCATTTGGGTTTTCTGTTAAAAATCAATGCGGTTTCTTTTTCCCAATTTCCAAACCCATTCATGTCAGGTTAAGGTTGCTCTGATCAGAAGGATAAATGTATTTATTTTTGGCATGAATCTGTTCATATAAGCTTTCATTGATTTATTCTAACCATTATTTTCCTGAGTGCAATGATTCATCAACAACATCCTGTTTTTTTTTGTGTGTATATGTTTTCTATTATTTTCCTGAGTGCAATGATTCATCAACAACATCCTGTTTTTTTGTGCATATATCTTCTAATGCACACAGGACTGACATTTTACATAAATATTTTCATACAAACCCATTATAACTAGATGTCACAAGCCTGACTCAGTGTTTCACCACCCATCCTGTCAGAATGTGTGGTATCCATTTAATCAGGTGGGCTTCAGCTTTACCTTTTACTCAGCTTTTAAGTAGGTCAGTGTTCAGTAGGAATAAGCTTAATGTTCAACATAATGTTTGATCAGTATCAGTGTCCTCTTGTAAGACCCAACAGTCACCAAGTTTCACCCATCTACTCCAAAGTGTCATCCTCAGATAAAAAGAAATGGGTCAGGATGTTCAATAAAAACCACCACCTGGGGTATAAAGTGGAAGCTGCTGAAACTTCAGTGTTTCTTCCCTGAGTGAAGCCAGTGTAGCATCAACACGGAGTGAGAGAGTACCAACAAAGTATAAACCCGCTATAAAATCGTCACTTGACTGAAATTTGCAGCAGCCCACAAAGACGAGCCAAAAAGTGCCTTTGGGGAGAAAGTCTTTGTCAGAAGAGACAAAGATTTGAGCTATTTGGTCACAGTGAGAATAAGTATGTTCAGAGGAATCAAGGTTAGGCTTTCAAACTTAAGAAGAGTGAAATGCTGTAAGGCATGACGTTAAGATCATGTCAAGGGCCTGCTTCACTGCCAGCCTCATGTTTCTTAGCAAACAGCGGGAGGCCTACAAAGTTTTTCAAATCTTTCTCTCCAACTTCACTTCAAATCAACAGTTAAATGATTGAAGTTGGTTGGGTATTCCAGCAGTACAATGTTCCCTAACAAACATCCAGTCTGATTCTGGAGTGGAGAAAGCAGGTTGATATTAGGTCCCGACCTGAACTTAATGAAAATGTATCCACTTTGCTTAAAACCCGGGTCAGCAGCAGGATGACTACCTGCTTAAAACCCGGGTCAGCAGCAGGATGACTACCTGCTTAAAACCCGGGTCAGCAGCAGGATGACTACCTGCTTAAAACCCGGGTCAGCAGCAGGATGATTACCATCTTAAAGAACTAGCAGTTCTACAAAAAAAAAGCCTTTTTCAGCTGCAGTTATACCAGAAAAAGTGCACATTACAGAGGGAAATTCAATCAAATATCAGAGAGAGTTCATCTACATACATAAATCTGTAAGTATAATTTTTACCCTGTGCATTAGAAACAGTCCACAAAGAAAATCATTAAAGTTGAATATTATTTAATAATTCCACCCAGGAAAAAGAACCACTAAAATATGTCACAAAAAGAAATAAAAGGACATTCCAAAAGGCGTAATATAAATTTATTGTGAAGGCCTTAGGAAGTTCTTGTGAAGTCATCACAAAACTTTGGTAATTTAGATTTAGTAATGGGAAGATAACTTATTAAAGTGGTATTAAAGATTTGATATAAGGGGGGATACTTCTTGAAAAGTATTGCTTTAATTTTAAACCAATTTTGTCTTTATGAAATGGTTCATCATGAAACATCATCTTACAGCTTTAAACAATGATAAATAAGAAATACAAAGCACTTTTCAGGAAGTCTGCTCATCCTACTTTCACAGATAAAACTAAGGACAAGGAGTGCAGCAGTAAATCATCTTGATCCACCTTAAGCGTCGGTCTGAGGTTTGCAACCCCCGGCGGCAAGGTCACAGGAGAAAGACAACGTAACTTGATTGCCAGCGACAGAGTAATTTTCCTGGCTCTTGTCTTTGTAACCTACTCAAACCTTGACCTCAACTTCCCCCAACTGAGGTAAATAATGACTTCTTCAGACTACTTGTTGTCCGGGGACTTATAATTGCATACAAATAGTGTCGGTTTGATATTTGTATGCAGCAGTCCAGACACTGATGGGGCTTTCGGTGCCTGTTTTAAAGTGGATCTCCAGCTATGCTGGTTGTAGTGTTGATTTGTTTTTGTTTTTTATTAAAATTTTACAATAATGAAAACATTCATTATGAACTGAGCCTCTATTTGCTTTAGGGAAAATGATGTCTAATTACATCACTGGACTGTTAATTTTATATTGTTGGCCCGCATGGAGAATGCCCTTCACAAGCTTAACTTCAGCTTTCCAGAAACCCACCGGAGAGTCACTGTTCATGAGAAATAAATTCTGTTTGGGAACGGTCAAACTGCATCTTAGTCGGCTAATGATCCGCTTCCTGGTGCACGCTTGACTCGAGGACACACAATTCACATTTAATTGAAGCAGTAGGTGTTGCGGTGTGGGCTTGTTAAAGCGGCCGACATGTGTTCTGGTTTTACCCACTGTATGAACTGCAAATGAGCATTCAGTACGTTTTAATCAGCAGTATGTGTCAGCCTTAGGTCGCAGCAGAACAGCAGTGAGATATGTTTAACGATAATTACGCAGTCTGTTTGTTTAGGTGTTAAAAGCATTTTGCAGACAGCATGCTTGTATGCAGCAACAAGGAGAGCTCTGGTCCTCCTCTGCCGGGCACAGAGCTGCTTTCTGTGAGGGGCTCAGGGGTTACCGCATTGCTCAAAGGCACATCAGTGTAGCAGCAGCAAATATCTGAAGAGAATGCGACTCAAGCAGTTTTTCAGTTCAGGGATGAAAACCTGCTTTTTAAATTCCAGTCAAATCTAGTGGGATTCTCTGAGGTGCTGGTTTGAAAAAATATCCTCAAAATCCTCAACAGTCACCTTACAATCAATTATCTTTCAGTTAATCGCTATGAAATTCTTTTCATGGGATAATAAGTTTACCCTTTCATGCATGCTTATAATTTCACAATGGAAATCACAAAGTTTCTTCTTTTTTTTTTTACGTTTCAAAGAGTTTTTCACTTCCATCTGATACTTTACTCTGTCAGGTGGGAAATCATCCTCGTTTTTAGCTATTTCAGCATCTTAAGCATCCTGACGTCCCTCGGGATCTTCAGCTCCACAGTCACTACATTCGCCCGGTGCCAGCCCTTCCTTTTCTGTCAGAGCCATTATTCTTATTTGACTCAGATATTAGCTCCATTACCTTCCCATACGTCTTGATGTCGTGCACTCACTTCGGCTCCACAAAGCTGTTAAATATTGTTTTGGATAAATATGGCTTTACTGAAAAGGTCCCAACTGTTGCTGTATTTTCAACAAAGTGTATGAATTTTAGTTAGTTGAGTAGTGATGCAGGAAGTACACTTTATTAGATAAAGGTGAATTGAATTTTTTTTTTCCCTAAAGTAAAATAAAAATGTTCAAACATCAACATTCAACAGCTATTAGTGTATCTGCAGTTTTATAGAAACTGTTTTATAGAAAAATATTTTCCAGGTGAATGGAGTCTCTGGCTACGGAAGCGCATTGCTATCACGCAAAAAAAAAAAAAAATTCGAGCGCTATCACGTTATAACGTGATACGTATCTTGTTAAAACGTGATACATATCACGTTATAACGTGATACTATCTTGTTAAAACGTGATACTATCTTGTTAAAACGTGATAGTTATCTTGTTAAAACGTGATACGTATCTTGTTAAAACGTGATACGTATCTTGTTAAAACGTGATAGTTATCTTGTTAAAACGTGATACGTATCTTGTTAAAACGTGATATGTATCTTGTTAAAACGTGATACGTATCTTGTTAAAACGTGATAGTTATCTTGTTAAAACGTGATACGTATCTTGTTAAAACGTGATATGTATCTTGTTAAAACGTGATACGTATCTTGTTAAAACGTGATAATTCTATGTCCAGGAAGTGGCGGTATTATGCTAGGCTAGTACAGTGGCTAACATGAATTGGTCAGGTTTCCCTTCATGTTTGGTCTACACGGATATGGATGCTGCTTTGCACTGTGGTTAAAACCATTAACAGCATGCTACTCTGAGCAGGATCCTACACAGAACGGGGCTGCACAGAAGGAAACGTCAGTTTGGTTCTCTAGCTGTGGCGGCGTTCCTGACTGTCTGGATCGAAGCTGAAGTTGGCTTCCGATTGTAGCTTCTGATTCGGGAAATGGCTTAAGAGCGATTAGAACGGAGGCTCAGATGTATTTGCTGAACATTTTCTGTAAAACATTTTTATTGAACAGTACAATAGGTGCATAACGGCAACGGCTGTTCGTAACCAAGCAACCAAAATAAACAGAAGGCTAGATAGTGGCAAAAGACAAAAAATTTGATCCTGTTAAGCATTCTTCAAAATAAAAGACTTCCTCTCTCTTCCCTTTTGTCAAAATAAATCATAAATAAAGCTTTGAATTTAATTATTTTTCACATCACCTTTTTGTAATTATGTACAATCAAGTTACATTCAGTAAATAATAATGAGCATTTAAATTATACTTAACATATGACTGTAATTAAGTAACTCCGTCCATTTTCTTTACACCCTTGTACGTTAGTGGGCTCGGGAGGGGTGTTGGTGCCTATCTCCAGCTGACATTCTGGGCGAGAGACGAGGTACACCCTGGACAGGTCGCCAGTCTGTCGCAGGGCAACAAAGAGATACACACACACACACACACACACACACCTAGGGACAATTTGGAGTGGCCATTTAACCTGACAGTCATGTTTTTGGACTGTGGGAGGAAACCGGAGTACCCGGAGAAAACCCACGCATGCACAGGGAGAACATGCAAACTCCATGCAGAAAGACCCGTGCCAGGAATCGAACCCAGAACCTTTTTGCTGCAAGGCATTAGCTCTACCAACTACATCATTGTGCAGCCCTGTAAATAAGTAACTAATCATGGAATTAGATTTAACATGAAAGTGTTAAGAAATCACCTGATATGCTTTAAAAACAAACATACATCGACACTTCAAATCTGGAGTAGATTATTCTATGCCAGTGGCAGAATATTTCAAACCTAGTTTGTGATTTGTGAAACCTTTATCTGAATTGTGAAACTTCAAACATGAGAGATTTAAAAGCCTTTTCGTATCTGGAATGCATTATAAATTAACTATCACATTTACAATATTTGCTATTATTTTTGCCTTCTGTTTTCTTTCATTTTTTTGTCCTAGAGCACCTGCCTTTCTGTTTGGCTGTTGTGGCTTACAGGGATGCATTTTAACTTGAGAGGAAGTCTTTTATTTTGAAGAAGGCTTAACAGGATCTAGTTTTGTCTTTTGCCACTATGTAGCCTTCTGTTGATTTCGGTTGCTTGGTTACGAACAGCCGTTGCCGTTGTTCAGCAAGTGTACTGTTAAAAAATAAATAAATCTGAACAGAAAATATTCAGCAAATACATCTGAGCCTCCGTTCTAATCGCTCTTTAGCCATTTCCCGAATCAGAAGCTACAATCGGAAGCCAACTTCAGCTTCGATCCAGACAGTCAGGAAAGCCGCCACAGCTAGAGAACCGAATTGACGTTTCCTTCTGTCCAGCCCCGTTCTGTGTAGGATCCTGCTCAGAGTAGCATGCTGTTAATGGTTTTAACCACAGTGCAAAGCAGCATCCATATCCGTGTAGACCAAACATGAAGGGAAACCTGACCAATTCATGTTAGCCACTGTAATAGCCTAGCATAATACCGCCACTTCCTGGACATAGAATTATCACGTTTTAACAAGATACGTATCACGTTTTAACAAGATAACTATCACGTTTTAACAAGATAACTATCACGTTTTAACGAGATACGTATTATGTTTTAACAAGATAACTATCACGTTTTAACAAGATAACTATCACGTTTTAACAAGATACGTATCACGTTTTAACAAGATAACTATCACGTTTTAACAAGATACGTATCACGTTTTAACAAGATAACTATCACGTTTTAACAAGATACATATCACGTTTTAACAGGATAACTATCACGTTTTAACAAGATAGTATCACGTTTTAACAAGATAGTATCACGTTATAACGTGATATGTATCACGTTTTAACAAGATACGTATCACGTTATAACGTGATATGTATCACGTTTTAACAAGATACGTATCACGTTATAACGTGATAGCGCTCGAATTTTTTTTTTCCTGCGTGATAGCAATGCGCTTCCGTAGAAACCTGACCAATTCATGTTAGCCACTGTAAAAGCCTAGCATAATATCGCCACTTCCTGGACATAAAAGTATCACGTTTATACAAGATACGTATCACGTTTTAACAAGATAACTATCACGTTTTAACAAGATACGTATCACGTTTTAACAAGATACATATCACGTTTTAACAAGATAACTATCACGTTTTAACAAGATACATATCACGTTTTAACAAGATACGTATCACGTTTTAACAAGATACATATCACGTTTTAACAAGATAACTATCACGTTTTAACAAGATACATATCACGTTTTAACAAGATACTTATCACGTTTTAACAAGATACATATCACGTTTTAACAAGATAACTATCACGTTTTAACAAGATACGTATCACGTTATAACGTGATAGCACTCGAATTTTTTTTTTTCCTGCGTGATAGCAATGCGCTTCCGTATCTGGCTGATGGTCAACTATGTTGGTTTGAATACATTTTTGTGCACTTACACTGGTTAGTCAGTAGGTGGCAGTGCATGGGGTACAACTCTGAAGTCTAAATGCGAATCCCTCAAAACATATACACAAATACACGTTAGGTGTTTACTGTAATGTGCACAACGAATTAACAAGCTAAGGAATTAATGTGACCAATGAAAATGTTTTTAATACATTAAAAAAATGACAGTTAAAATGCTCAATTCTCTGCTTGCTTTAAATATTTTGGAGAAATGACCAGATATCAAAAAATACTCAAATATAAGGAGATGAATTTCTGGAGGAGAACGTTTGTTCCAAACAAAAGAAATTATCTGTGTCAGACACAAACCACCAAACATAATTATCACATTAAACAAAGGAAGCTTGAAAACGCTGAGCTCACCTAATGATCTATTTCACAAGATCTAACAAATAAAAAACACAGAGACAACAAGAATAAAGCAGATTAAAATGTTTTTCCCCCAAATACAGTTTTTTAAGAGTGAAAATATTTTTTTTTATTTGATCTGAATAAAGGATAAACAGTGTCAGCCTGAGAAATAAAATGTAGGCCAATTTAAAGCCAAGTTAAATAATGTGTTTGAGCAATACAAAGTCACAAAGATGTTAAAAACATAATAATATAGCATGTTTACTTATCACCATCCCATAGATTTACTACCACTCTTCAAATTTGCTTGGTGGTTTTCTCATGAGGAAAAATGCCGACTTTTTACTTTTAAATTTTTTCTCAACAAAACCGCCAAAATGACAACAAAGTTATAGTTTTTGTATCTTGAGTTGTTGTAAACACTGGTGATGTTAAAGTTAGCCTTTTCAGCTCTTAGCTGTTACATGCAGGCATGCACTTTTTAATCCCACATGTTTGGAGGTTTTTATAATTACTTGTTAATTGCCTTGGCTCCCACTCACAGCTTTCTGAGCGTCAAGCATAAGTCAGACTAGATTCAGTTTCTGATAAATGAAGTTGAACTGTGAAGGTAAACATGTCTTTAGATACAGAAAAACATTTTTTCTTTAGGAGAATATCAGGAGGGAATTAAACAAGTGTTAATGAATTGATGTCGAACACAGGGGTCACATGCTCCCTCTTCCGAGTTCCTGTCAAAAGTCTAGCAGCTGCATTCTGAACCAGCTGCAGACGTGAGAGCAGCGACTGACTGACTCCCAGATAAAGTGCGTTACAGTAATCCAGTCGAGTCGAGATAAAAGCGTGGATCACTGTTTCAAAATGTTGCCTGGAAAGAAAAGATTTCACTGATGCCAATTGCCTTAAATGATAAAAGCTGGACTTAACCACGGCTCTGATTTGGCTGTCCAATTTAAAATCACTGTCCACCTTAAAACCAAGGTCCGTAATAACATGTTTAAAATATACCTCCAAAGGTCCAAGGTCAACAGAGGAGGACTCAGAGGAGCCACTGGGTCCAAACACAATCACCTCTGTTTTGTTTTCATTACAATTTAAAAAGTTCAAGGCCAACCAAGATTTAATATCACCAACACATGCCAGGAGATGTTTGATAGAGTGGACATCCTTCTGCTTCATGGGCAAATAAATCTGACAATCATCAGCATAACAATGAAAAGAAATCCCATGTTTCCTAAGGATAGAACCCAGAGGCAATAAATAAAGAGAGAAAAGCAGTGGGCCCAGAATTGAGCCCTGCGGGACACCATAAGTCATTGAAACAGCAGGTGATTCAGAGTCACTAATTTTCACTGAAAATGTTCTCTCCTCTAGGTAAGACTGGAACCATTTAAGAACAGTGCCATCAATACCAACAATGTGGTGTAATCGCGATATTAAAATATTGTGGTCTACTGTATCAAAGGCAGCAGTTAAATCAAGTAAAATCAGAACAACATGGTTACCAGAATCACATGCAAGAAGGATGTCATTAAAAACTCTTATTAAAGCAGATTCTGTGCTATGAAGAGTTTTAAAACCTGACTGGAAAACCTCCAGAATGCCATTGTCATCTAAAAACTGTTTCAGCTGACAGTACACAATTTTTTCTAAAACCTTGGAAAGAAAAGGCAGCTTCGAAATAGGCCGATAATTAGCCAGAACAGTAGGATCAAGGCCAGGTTTTTTAAGCAGTGGCTGCACTACTGCATGTTTAAAACTAGAGGGCACCACACCTGAGGACAGACTGCTATTTATAATTGCAAGAACAGGCTGCACTATGCTAGATAAAATATCTTTAAAAAATTGTGGAGGGACAGGATCACGTGGGGAACCTGATGGCTTAATGTGGCCAACCACGTCCTCTAAAAGTGAGACAGTCACAAGTTCAAACTGATTGAAGGCAGCAGAGCAATGTACCGAAACAGAAGGGTCGGAGTCAGGAGCTGTGATAAGAGCCCTGGTACTACCAACCTTTTCAATAAAGAAATGCAGAAACTTAGCACACATGTCAGGAGAAGCTTCCAAACAGGCATTCTGTGGAATATTAAGGACAGAGTCAATGGTGTGAAATAAAACACGTGAGTTATGGCTGTTTGAGGAAATTATATTTGCCAAATATTCCCTTTTAGCCTCTTTAACCGTGTTCTGGTAGAGACGCCAACAGTCTTTTAAAATCTGAAGGGTAACCTGCAGTTTATCCTTTTTCCATCTGCGTTCAACACGACGACATTCCTGCCTTGCAGCACGAGTTCTGTCATTAAACCAAGGCTCAGGTTTAATCCTTGGCTGCCTGGTTTTTAATGGAGCAACCGAGTCCAGAATGGTTTGACAGGAAGAACAGAACCAGGACCAGAGCTCTTCTGTATCAGAGCTGAGGAAGTCAGATGATCCACAGAGCTGAAGAAAAGCGGTGGAGAATTGAGTGGCAGTGGAAGGGTTAATAATCCGACAGCGCCGAACAGCAGCACGAGTTTTAACTGCAGTCGGTGTCAAAGTAACAGTGAATAAAACAGGCAGGTGATCCGAGAACACAGAGTCACAGGTTTCCAGGTTAGTCACAGGCAGACCGCAGGAAATAACCAGGTCCAGTGTGTGACCGTGCTCATGTGTAGAGCCGGATACGGCCTGTACCAGGTTAAAAGAGTCCAGAAGACTTAAAAAGTCCTTTACCAGAGGCTTATCAGGACAGCACACATGTATATTGAAGTCTCCAACAATAAGAACATGTTCATAGTTAGTTAAAATCCCAGATAAAAAGTCAGAGAAGTCGCTTATAAAATCCTTATTATATTTGGGGGGGCGGTAGACGACAGCACAGAAAACTGGGTTTACGTGTCTCATCTCAAATGACGTAAACTCAAAGCTGGGGAAAGACGTCTGTAGAAAACACTGCTTACAATTATAGTCCTGTTTGTAAACAGTCGCTGTGCCTCCCCCTCTCCTCGAAGTCCGTGGTGAATTAAAATAAGAACAATAAGAGCTTCTTCACCCCTACGTACCTTATCGGTCTCTCAGGTCAGCAGATCAGCTGCTCTTGGAGGTACCAAGATCCAGGAGGAAGCTCAGAGGGGACAGGGCTTTCTCTGTCATAGGTCCTAAGTTATGGAATGACTTGCCTTTGCAGGTCAGAGAGGCCCCTTCACTGTCCACTTTTAAAGTTCGTCTTAAAACCCATTTATTTTACTTGGCTTTTAACTCCTGCGGGATCTAGTTTTAGAGTGTATGTTTTTGTTTTTAAACTGTAAGAGTTTTTATTTTTATTTTTTATTATGTTGTGTTTTAATGTACAGCACTTTGTATCAGCTGTGGTTGTTTTAAAGTGCTTTATAAATAAAGTTGGTATGGTATGGTATGGTAAAAGATAATTGACACTTTTGTTTTGCTGTTTGTTTTGCTGCAGCATTAAGGGTCCTGCAATGTGAAAGTTATTGACAGCAATAACTGATTGGAGTTTAGCACGTGGCTTTGCTGAGTTGCTTAGTTTTGATTTTTTTTTTCTCAATATGTACTGTGGTGTTAAAACAGACGTGCAGCAGAACAACAAAATATTGAAAATTATAAATTTTTGGTTCAGTTTCCCCAGTATTTTTACTGTATGGAACCAATTTTCATATTGTTTGACATTAAATCAGACAATAGTTTTCCTGTTTGCTAGAATTAAAAAGATATTTAAATTAGATAATTGCCAGAATAATTAAAGCATGTTTTAATTTTTCTTGAAGTTCAGAAGTTGACATTAGTGGTGAACTGATTGCAGTTTTCTGGACAATCGCTGGTTATCAATTTATAAAAAAGTCTGACCTGCTGATTCTGAATTTGGCTGATACTATTTTATTTAAATTTGAAATGTTGGTATATGTGGACCAGCAACCCTCCCGACCCCAATGAGGGACAAGGGTGTCAAGAAGATGGATGGATGGATGGATGGATGGATGGATGGATGGACGGACGGACGGATGTTGGTATATATAGCAGGAAATTTGCTGAGGTGGCAGATGTGGGTGACTGGGAGAGAAGACTTTAGCTGATCAGTGGATAAGATTGTCTTCATGTGGAGTATCAGCCGAAGCTTCACACCAATCTCCCAAAATTAAGGAAATTGGCACAGATAAATCGGTGCACCCGTTTGTGTTGACATGCACAGTGATTACGCTGAATGATGATATCATGGCTTTTGATTGGGAAAGAACATTATGTGGAAATGTTGAAGAAAAATCTCCAGACATCAACAAAGTTAGTTTTTTAGGAGATCAATTGGTAATGGGTCTGACTGATCAATAACCTTGAGCATACCAAATACAAATGGGCAACAAAGTTAATGCTCTGTACTGCACACAGATATGTTGTCGTCCCCATAGAGAATTTGAGGGAAGAGCTGAAAAGCTCTGAGCATGTGAGGCAACTTATGAACCAAACTCAGTTACACCAGTTCTATCAGGAAGAATGATCTGTGTGTCTGCAACTGCATCACAGTTCTGTCAAACTATCATTCTTTGACTATCTTCTGTTTAGTCTGTTTAGTTGATTTTTCATCACTCATGAAATGATGCTCGGTTCTATGAAAAAGAGTTATTACACACCAGGCTCAAATATTATGTGGAAAAAGGTTGGAACTTGTCTGCATTGATGAAAAACAACACTGTAAGTAAGTGTTCCCTCAGAGTGAATTCAATACTCTTCTACAAACTTTCACCAGATCTCAGCTTTTTCTCAAGGGAACTAATAGCAACTTGTTTTCACACACAGTACCGAGTCAAGGTAAAAGTTCATTTCAAACAGTCCGACCGTTCACTGCGCTGCACGTTGTGGCTGCCCTGTGATATCAAAACGGCTGACAGCTTTTTGTCTTGTATGGACAGACCTTTAAATTTTAATGCTGCATTTGTCTTTTTTTCCAAGCTGTTGTCTCTAACCCCCTGACATCTAATGAATTTTTCACACTTACTATCACAATCACCTGGGCCAAGTTGTTAAAAACTCTTTTTACCTGAACACGTAATCTACCATCAGTTTAAGTGTTAAAAAAAAGAGTTCAGAGCTTTTATTTTGTTTTGTTTTTTCCTTTGGTCGAAGGTAATACTGATTTCATTCTCCTTAACACTCCTTCTTTTATAGTGTCAAAAAGATGGGCAAGGGTCAGAATTTCTTCAGGTTTTGCTGCATCCCTGCTCCAACACTCCTGTTTAAAAACTTTCTCCGCTGTTTGTCCCTCAGTTCTGAGCTGCTTTGATAGTGCCTCAGCATTGTGAGGGAATATTAGACAGAACACAAGTGACTCAGTGAATGTTTCTACTGCAAAATTAGGTAAAAGGTTAGAATATTGTCATTTTTGGAATTCAGGGAAGTCAGCCTTGAAAAGTGGCCTAAAAAACCCCCATCGTCCCGATTTTATGCTTGGATCTAATGAATGCCTCTATTTCTGAATTATCTTGATTGGTCTCTTTTGGAACTGAATACAGGGGGAACTGTATTTAACCAAAAAGTAGAGAAACGTAAGTCGAATTAGTAGCATTTTTTGTAGTACATTTTTGTGTACAAGAATTCAAGGATTTTTTCAAAGCTAATATTTTCCCTAATTTTTGTAATATTGGATGGTCTCCATGCCTTTGCAAACCAGAGGGATGGTTGGGACTCTATTTTTAGAGAACATATGAAAATGATATTTTTTAATATGTTTTATTGATCAACTGCAACTTGATACTGTATTAAATTATGTCAAATGTGAATTATTGGAAAGCATAAAGTTGTTAAAGTTACTCCAGAGATTTAGTTCAGGTGTTACTTCTGACATTGATACTGTTTTGAAAAGTTGTGACAACATAAAATCAGGCCATGTTAAAAACATTAGAAAGTAAATGTGAAAAAAATTAGAAAAACATTTAGTCCATTTATTTGATTAAAAATTTCTCACTTAATGTCTTTGTAACAAGATTCAGGAATCTTTGGGAATGTTGCATGTCAGCCTGCTTCTCTGTAATCAGCTGAGGTGCTTCAGTTAATCTTCGTTTACACTGAAAAGTGGTCTAAACATTATATCTGGAAATGCACTGCAAGTACCTCCTTCAAAATATTCTTTTCAGTGTTGTGTTATCCTCTTTCTATATCCTTTGGCAGGCCTGTAAATAATACACCAGGACTCTGCAAAGTTGAGCACCCTAGAGGCAAAACACGTACATGCAACAACATGCATTTTCTTTTTCTCCCTTTAATATTCCTCTCCATAACACTTTCTCAGGCTTCGGGAACAGGGTGCATTCAGCTGTGCTTAAATTCATTCTGCGAAATGTCTTTTCCAATCATAATTCCAATTTAAGGTGCTTTATTTATAGTTCACATTGCTCTCCATGTTTGCACAATAATCATAGGTAGTGATGCTCCAGAGCTAAACAATCCGTCATCTCCCTGCAGGATGTTTTATAACTGGCAACCACCTAACGAAACGTTGGGTATAAAGTAAAAAAAAAAGAAAAAAATGTGCTCTGAAAAAAGTAAACTAAACAGATGTGAGGGATGTAAGAGTCAGAAACCATAACTCAGTTAAATAAATTAAGATAACTTAAAAGAAAATAGGAACAAGTCTGCATTAAGACCCGTAATAAACAAAGCCTAAACAAATTAAACCAAACGACTCCAACAGAAGACAACATCAGAAACCACATCACAACATAAAAGTCACAGAACGTAAATGTACAGTACTGATCCAGGTTCAATGGCCGTGCAGCTTGTTGGCTTTAGTGCCCTTCTTTAAATTCCTGTTTAAACAACCGAGTGGAAGTTTGTAGCATTCACAAAGAAAATTATACTGAAACAGAAATGTGGATTATTTAAATTAAATAAAGTGACCTACAAGACTTTATCCATGCAGAGTTTAGAAGATAAATAATGTGGTTTATATCAAAAGCATTAATCTCTGCCCATTTAACAACCTGAAAACTATAAAAAACAAACCTGAAAAACAGGGTTCTCTTCCAAGGACTGACTAGTTTCATGTTTGTTAAACAAAGACAAATAGGTTGGGCATGATTTATTTAAAAAGGTTCCCACATAACCAGGGAACATTTTATATGAACCATCTGCTCAGGTAAAGCTTGGTGAGAACAAGTTGAAAAAATAAAGAATTGTTCCAAACTTTTTATGCGTTTCTGGCCATAAAAGCCCTGTTTACATTTAGGGTGCAGCAGGTTTTGTGCTGAAAAAGCCCAGACAGAGGAAATAAGTCTGCAGTCAATGGAAGAGATCTTAGCTGGAGATGCACAGACAACACACATTGTAAATGTATCCAGCGGATATTACAGTGATTTGTTTCCCTTGTGTCAAACAAGTAAGAACTCCAGTTTCCATAAACAGTTAAGAATATAAAATATATATTTAGGAAAACCTGCGAGCAACAGTCTGTGCACCTGAGATCACATCTGCCTAAGCACTTTGAATTGCCTTGTTGCTTTTTCATATTTTGTCATGTTACACCTGCAAATGACAACACATTTTACTGAGATTTTATAGGATGCATCAAAACAATTTGGAACATAGATGTGAAGTAAAAGAAGAGCAGTAAAATACAATTCTGAAAAGTGGGCCACGGCTTCATAGCCACTCGCCTTGAATCAACACTTTGTAGAAATGCCCTTTGTTGCAATTGAAGATTTTTGGTAGTACGGCTCGACTAGAGACTGGAATATTCGTCCATTTGTCTTTACACAATAGCTCAAGCTCTGTGAAACTGGAGGAAGGGAGCCTGTGAACATCAGTGTTGTCACTGTTAAAATACATTTAGGTCTGGGTTGTGAGTGAACCAGTCTTGGATCAAAATTATTCCATTGAAACACTGACTGTGTGCTTAGAGTTCTCCTGCTGGATGATAACTTCAATCAGACACAGGTTTTTGCAGTGTCTAACATATTTTTCTTACAGTATGCTCAGTATCCCTCCACTGACCTGAGCAGCTCCACACAGTGGGATACTGTCATCACCATGTCTGGGAACGTTGAGTTCAGTGTGATCAGCAGATTATTTTATTCATTTTGAACTTAAACTTTTTGCCTTACATTGCATTTTGGTCTTATCTGACAAAACCCCTTTCTTTCTCATGTTTGTTGTGTCTCATACATGGCACACACCAGTGGTTTTCTTCATGCCACTCTTCCATAAAGGCCAGATTTCTTTAGTGCATGACTAATAGTTGTCATGTCAACAGATTCTCTCACCTGAGTTGTGACTCTGCGGTTCCTCCTGGGTTACCATGGGCCTCTTTGCTGTTTCTGTGGTTAGTGTAGATTTGTAGCTCTGCTGTATATACGTATATTTTTATTTTTCAGACTATATAGTGAACTTTTATATTAATTGTTAAAGGATTGTGAAATTTATACAATTTAATGCTGCTTTAAAAATTTCCACAACTGTTTCACTCCACACATTTAGGACTTGAAATAGGAACATTTGAAAGCCATACATCCATACTTAGATAATCGCTACTTAGACAATCGTCGCTTTATTGTGATAAAATCTGAGTCATTTCAGGATATGGACACTTTTGTATGGCCCTGTCAGTTGCTGTTTTATGGGAGAAATGAATACTAACTTGAAATTGTGACTGCATCTATTTGCCATTTCAAATGCAAACTAAAGTATCTTCATGAGATTGCGATGTTTGCTCTTTTGCCTCTTTATTGCTGAAACAGAGGAAGAAGAGATGGATAGTGACGTGCCAAAGTGGCCTGTGGATCAGCTGCATTTACAGCGGAGCGCAGCTGCAGAATATTAGCTTCCTGCCACTTGTTAATTTCACAGCCTTGCTGCTGAGGCTGTCTCTGGTTGCTTTGTGCCCGTTTTTCTCAAAGTACTTCACATTAGCAGCTTCGCGTTACCTGTGGTGAGGACTGTGTGACAAAATGGAATTACTCTCATCACAAATGGAGAAACGGATTACAAGGAGAATCGATATTTTCGTTGCTGCAAGTAAAGCATGTGGCTCTTACTGAAGAAAAAGATAACGGGTGAGGGGGGAACGTATTGTAAAACTATGCCTTGATCACCGTCCAGGACACAAACACACACTTTAGAAGAACAATCCACTTTGGCACGTGCTGTCACCTTTACCATCTGGCTCAGCTGTGATGGTGAGCCAGACATCTGCCAACATGGAGCCTGGACCAACTTCAAGGATGTGCTCGGTGGTTTTTGCTGTTGCACCCCTCAGGGAGGAGTGAGGTTGAAATCCCCCAGCAGTAGATGCAGCCAGTACCACCACTGCCCACATGGGACGAGAAGAGCTGGCTGTCCCTTTTAGTACTGTCTGTTGCCACAGCGAGGCACCGTGGTTTTTTTTTTAAAACTCAAACAAGAACAAAACCTCCTGCCATTTCACGCTCAGAATATTCAGCGTTCGAGTCAACTTCAGTCTGCTGCTGAGCTCAAACTGGAATGTGATGGATAAATGCTTCCTGCATGCCAGTGACCAGATAAGGAAAGTCTTTCACACCCTTCATTGCTCTATACTTACATTTCTAATCTTGCGTAAGAGAGCCATAGTGCTTTTTTTGTTTTATGGATTTATCTGGCGATTGAAACTTGCAGGAGTTTTATAGTGGAAATCCATTCCTCTCACAGCAACCAAAAGCTGCAGATAGTCACCAACTGATCCCATTCAAACGTTCAGCCTTGAGTTGTTGATATGTGCCGGAGGTTGGCTGCACATGGCCTCTAATGGGCTTGTTCTCTGACATGTGTGAGCACAAGAGGGCTGATGAGTGGCGAACAGATGGCGTCTCTCTTTCATTTGAACTGTGAGTTTTAAGTGAGGACTCTAAATTGTTTATCTGAGCATTGATCAAAGTTTTTAGCCAAAGGGAGCAACCGTGAAAGAGTCCTCCCATAACCTCCCGCAGCACTGTCACCAAACGCATACAGACCTTTCTCTGTGACATTTAGCTGTTTAAACACTGAACGTTTACAGTCCTGAATGGGATCAGTTCACGTTTTTGAAGGTTCTGTAATATTTGCAGGCCCTTCTGCAAAGCAAAGTGTTAGCTGATCAACTGGTTATTTCCACAGAGAAAAAGAAGACATGTTGGGTGCTTTTATTTTGAATGCCAAACTCTGATTCTAAGTGATAAATATTTTTCTTTTAGTTATTTTCTTCATCATTGTCTAATTAAGTGCCACCTTTTGATGCAGAAAACTGGACAAGTGACAATGCAGACTATAAGCAGTGTGTGTGTTTGTGCCTCCTCCATGCAGCACTCTTGACATGAACCTGCACAAACATGCCTGACCCTGCACACATCATCTTACTTCACGTTCTCTAATTCGACATGAGGTGGGATTTGCAATTCAGATTTGTGGCCTGAAACACACAAATGTGGCTATTTTTGAATGAGAAGAGGAGCTGATGCTGGCACGATGTGGCGTTTTATTCACTGCTCACAGGGATGTTCTCATTGCAATTCAACAGGTGCATGATCTATCATTGTGGTATAATATTGTTGAAGGATTAGAAGAGGGACTGTTGTGAATATTTAAACCCTACCGCTCAAGAACTGAACTCTTTTTAGGATTTGGAGGAAATAAACCAGGCAGCCTGTCCATACTGAATGGTTTATAGACTAAATTGCAGTATATAAATACATAAAAATGCACTTAAACAGCAAATACATGATTTTTCTGATATGTATGTGTTCAAGAGGGTCAGTGAAATTTCTACTTTTACAGTCTGGTTCAGGCTTTAGAGTCTCTCTTTTTCGGATCTGTAGATATAAACATAGAGATCTTCCATTTTTATGCTTAATACTATCTCTCCCTCTGGTCTTATGTTTGATGGAAACATTATTTATTTTTAAACACTTTTAATGGTGTGTTATTAGCTCTAAATGTGAGGGATTTCAATTTTCAAGTAATGTATATTTATTGGCTTATTTATTGTGCATCTTTTAGTCCTACCAGCACTTTATGTCTTTTATGGACATGCTTTGTGTTTTTTACCCACTGTTGGTTGAAGCAGTGGGATTTACTGCCACACCCTGTAGTTAAGTATTAATTGTTGGTTTGTTTTCTGTTTCTATTGTGACTTGCTGTAAAATGATTTGCCCATTGGGATATAAATAAAAATCGGAATCTGATTCTGGAACCATCTACAAGTCTAAATGTAAAATGGCTAAAATATGCAGCATCATCAACAGAACCGACAGTTGGTCCTCAAATTCATGTGACGCATTTTACATTATTTACAGAACATTTGTGTCTCTTATCAGCTCAAACATACTTAACTAGCTCTTTCCTGATTCTCTTTCCTGAGTCTAAACAAAACCCAAAGAATTCACTATCGAAAGGATACACTGCTACCCATCGGCCAATACAGAGGTTGGTTACCTTGGAAACAACTTCTTTCTACATTTTTGCTGTTGAAGGATTTAGTGGTTTTTCATTTACTATTATTGGTAAATGATTATTTTTCCACAGTAACTGAACATAACCTTTTACTTGATTATTCAATCTTAAACCCAGCATTTGTTTTAATAAAGCCATGTAGATTTTTTCCTAAATCTTGATTTATTTTGTAAAAAAATTAATATATATCATTTGCATGTTGAAAAGGCTACAAAATGTGAATGTCAATTAGGTTTAGTGTTTTTTTGTGTGTTTTTTTTAACATGATTTATCTTTGTGTGTTTAATTGTAAACAAATACCTGTTGCCTGTTCCACTGCAGCCTGGTCACAGTAATAAAACATTCTAATAGTGAAATAATTAGCTCTTATAGCTGCAGCAACTGTTTAATGACTTCAGTAGACTTCATTAATGCTTTGCCCTCTGGAGATAGTGGACAGTCAAACTAATTTGAAAGTAGACCACAAACAAACACAAGGTTCAAACACACAGAGGGCTGGGAAGACCCTCCTCCCGCCCCTCAGGCGTGTAATCTCAGATCTCTTGAGGTCAAAGTTTGGCATCGTCGGCCACATAAACACAAAGTCATTAAACAAACGTCTCTCTTGTTCTGTCTTTTTATGCCATTAGTAAAGTGAATTGTATTTACCAGCTGTTACTTTGCTCTCATCCCCCCTCACACTCCTTGTCTACCCATCTCCAGCAATTCCTTTTAAAATACAATTATCCTAACGACCAATTCCATCAGCACCTGTAAGGTCACAAATGAACCTCTTGGTAATTACTTTGAAGACACTCTAGTCTTGTGCATGTCTTTCCAATCTAGGCACTTTTGCAATTGTGAGCCTTCTTTCAGTCTTTTTGGAATTTTTCTGCGGCTTTCCTAATAAAAATGGTTCTCTGATTAGATAAAATAATAACATATGTGGACTTGTTCACAAAACTATCCAAAGCATATCTTACAGTTAAAATGAACCACATTACCTGACTGCAAACAGTTAAATTTAACTGAAGGAAATTATTTGAACTTGGAAACGCACAATGAATTAAAACATTTTAAAATGCCTTGCATCTAGACCAGTGGTTCTTAACCTGGGTTCGATCGAACCCCAGGGTTTCGATGAGTCGGTCTCAGGGGTTCGGTGGAGCCTCTGCCGCAGAGGTAAAGACACACTTGTGTAAAGTCATGAAGCCGCTTTGCCATCACTTGCTGCAGAGGATCACGTTACATTGCTTAGCCAATCAGAGGATCACGTTACATTGCTTAGCCAATCAGAGGATCACGTTACATTGCTTAGCCAATCAGAGCTGCGGAGGAACACTGATTGAAGGAGTTCCACTCTCAACATGGATTTGAACTTTTGTCTTTAATTACTTCAGCAAAACTCACCGTTTTTACCAAATTCTATTAGTCGCATCTTTTCGGGGTTGGTACTGCCTCTAGTGGTGTGGGGGTGGTTACACAACTAATATAATTACATTACTAAATCAGAATACCGCAAAGTATTGTGGGGGGGGGGGATAAGAAGGATTCGGTGAATGCGCATATGCAACTGGGGGGTTCGGTATCTCAAAAAAGGTTAAGAACCACTGCTCTAGACCAACAAGCCTTTCACATTTTGTCAAATTCCACATTGAATGATATCTTAATACAGCTCATTAAAATAGCAAAACAAAATAATAATAAAAACTATGTCCACACACCTTTCACTCAATAACAATAACTTATTTTCTAAATGGTATGCCAAAGAGTCAGAGTTAAAAAAAAATTAAAATCTCTATTTTATTCCTCCTGTCGTTATTATACTTTTTTATTGGTTTTAATCTATTTGTATATGTTGTGATTTTTTTTTTTTCCAATTTAATAATTTTGCATTTTTTCCTAAAGGGACAGTTCCCAAACAAGATACAGTTGATTAGAGTTAAATACCAACCAAGAAGAGCTTTTTATTCTGTCATCCTTTGCACAACTTTTTACTGCAGCTTCTCAAAAGCTTTAATCTGACCTTGGAGTGGATTTGCAGGGACAGTGAATCAGGGAAGATTGACAAGTGTCCTTAACATTTTTCACTTCCTCTCTTCAAATGGATGCACTCAAGATTGCTTGGAAATAACCTTGTAACTCCACCAAAATCATAGCTGGAACAATTGCAGCTTAAGTTTGTTGCTAATGTCATACAGCACTGAATTCCTAAATCCTTATTTAAGGAAAACCTCAACTTTCACAATGACGGGTGCACCCAGATAATTTATGGCTTCCTATCTCTGTAAGCATAACGCATCTTGTGGAAAATGCTAAATTGATTATGTTACAGTACTCAATGTGCCTGAAGGGATTTACAGTCCATAGTATAAACTGTTTAATGTCATCATGACAAATTAAGCTGGCATTTCTGTTTGAATGTAAGACGTTTAAATATAAATGCCACTCAAATCTATCTTGATGACTGTAGATTGCAAGCACCACTTCACTTTTAATGCCCTTATTGAGGAACATGAATAAAAACCGCTGCAGAGTGTATACAAGGTTTACAAGCTTCATCTTCTCAGTTATGTCAGATTTTGTTGTACTTTCCTTTCATTGACTCCGGATGCAATTTTTGAAGGAAAATTCGGAGTGAGAATTTAAAGAAAAATATGACCGGTGACTTGGACGTAGCACAAAGGATTATTCACAGAACTACATTAAAAATAAAATTTGTATTCTAAAGTGGCATAATGTATATCAGGCTCATCATGTTGGCTTAAACAGCATTTAAGCATAAGTCATTCCTCTTGAGGTAATACTACTGCTACTGCAGATTCCTAACTTACCTGCGGCAAATCTTCAGTGTTAAATATTCACCAGTTATTTAATAATGTAAGCTATGGTCTGCAACAGTAAGCGAACTCATGTTTCATAATCAGTTTCTGTTGCTGCAGAAGGTTGTCCTGAGGCGCACTGCTTTTCAAGAAATCTTCAGCAGTTTACCAGAAAAACCGCAAAATAATAATAATAATAAAAAAATTATGTGAAATATTGTTTTTTTCAATTTTTATTTATTTTCTTTGCCAAATAACAGCTTTGACAACATCGTAAGAAAACGTAGCTCATAGATTATAAATGCTCACACAAAACTTTTGTGCAACCAGTTCAGCATTGTTTACAATATTTTCAGTTTTATTGTTTTATTTTATGTCACGAGTTTTTGCTCTCTATGGAATCAAACACAGATGAAGTACAAAAGGACAATTGAAAAAGACGCAGTACAACTTTTTCGTTTTCATTTTGGGATTACTTCTGAGTTACGATGAACATCCAGCATCTATTTCTATAGTTTATCTTCTGGCCCTAAATTCAAAGCTTGTTAGTCTTATTTATATCCATTTATGTAGAATTTAATTAGGTTCAAATAAAAAAATAAAATAAAAATAACCAAGTGCATTTCAGTAAAATGTTGTCATATAGTCAGATTCTGACCTGTAGAGCGTATATTATGTCCAACGTTTCTATTGTTTTATGTTTTTGTGATGGATGTTGCAAGTCTTTCTTGTAAATCAGTCAATGAGTTTCAAGAGATTATACATTTCGTTGAATACATAGACCAGAGGTCCCCAAACTATGGCCCGCGGGCCGGATCCGGCTCGCCTCCACATTTGGTCCGGTCCCCTGAACAATACCAGAGAGCATTTAGATTTTTTTTCATATACCGTATTTTCCGGACTATAAAATGCTTATATGTGGATTTTTCTTCAACCACCAGGGGGCTCTTTAGCAGGAAGTGAATCATTGGAAGTCAAAATTGGAAATAAAAGAAGAAACCCCCATTAAAACGGAATTAGGTTGTAATAGGGAATTGAAATTTGAGAATGTTGTTGATCAGTTAAATAGCATTGAGGGGAAAAAGAAGATTTTTTGTTTTTTTAAATAATACTGGGATCATTATGATAATTTGAGGTATAGATATTAGGATCCAGTAGATGGCAGTAGTGCAACAATACTGGATGCAAGCTGCTGTTGAAATCTAAAGAAGAAGAAGAAGAAGGCGCCCATTTTTATTTAGCACCTGCTAGTAGCAGACAAGAAGGATCAGCACTTTTACTGTTACAGTTACCGTTCGGAAACTACCGTAATCAGTTCAGTTAAATCTAATCTTGGCAATTTTTTCTTTTCAACCGTAATAAATGTGATATTCAATTGACGTGTTAGGACTCAATTTTTGGGTGTCTGCCCCCCTCTGGTGCTGTTGCATCGCTGTGGAAAACCTGGAGCGGCAGAGATATATGTGGTTTATATGTGTGTGTTTACTGGTTTAAAAAAAAACAAAAAAACTTTGGGGTTGTGGCTTATAGTCCGGAAAATACGGACTATAATCCTTCCTGACTTTTGTTCTGTGAAGAACCCAGAGAGGGTTATTTGATTGTGCTTTCTGGAAAACAATAATTTTTTACATTTACGAACTCCTGCAATCGTCACATTTATTCTGTTACAAACTGACTCCGGCCCCCCAGCAGAGAAGGGAAAAGTTATGTGGCCCTCACAGGAAAAAGTTTGGAGATCCCTGACATAGACAGTAAAACGATATCCAAAGAAACATATTTAGTGGCATAAATCATAGATTTTGCATCAATGCCTTAAGAAGCACAGGAGACGGTAGAGAGGAACCACTACGTCTCAACAGGAAGAACCTTCCATCAGAACCAGGCTTAGTGTGACACCAAGCAACATTAAGGCAACTTTTTATATAATAACAATGTAATTAAAATCTACTTGCTGTCAAGAAAGGAGCAGAGAAAACAATTATAAGCAACATAAAAAGTTATTGGAGGCAATATTTCAAAACATTGTATTAAATGTAAATGTTTAATACAATTTTGTTCATTGATTTTAGATTCTTTTATTATTGATGTGTTTCCTTTTTTGTAAAGCACTTTGTGATTTGTATGTCTGTGAAAGGTGCTATATAAATAAAGTTTGTTTACTTACTTACTTACTTACTTACTTACTTACTTACTTACTTACTTACTTACTTACTTACTTACTTACTTACTTACTTACTTACTTACTTACTTACTTACTTTCTTAAATATTATAACATATTGTGAACTCCTATGAGAAACCAGATCAGCTGCCAGTTTCAGTGGAAGTCAAATGTACAATGTGCTGAAGTAGGTTTTTACAACATGAACAGTACATTATAGCAAGTTGTATTCTTTAACGGCAATATATAATGCTTTATTAACTTTTTTTCATTGAAGTACATAATACATGTTGAATTACCTCTATGAGTACAGCACTTTATCTAGTCCAGAGGACTCCAAATCACTTTATGCTACATTCAGTCAGTCAACCATTCATGCATAACAATATTTAAAAATTAATGGAACGAGATATGAGTCATCGCACAAACTATATTAGGATAAATGTAACTTTCGGATGAAAAAATGGCAGTGGACTGCTTTGACTTGATAAAATCATCTCTTAATGCATTATTGAAAAGCATCTGCTCCTGCAATGTCTGATTAACAACCACTGGTTTTGTTCTGCATGGCAAATTATAAATTGGATTTGCCTTCAGTTTCGGATTGAAAGCGTCTGGCCCGGTCCGCTTTTCTTTTGGCTCTCAAACCTGCCTCCTCCTTCACATTTCTGGGTCTCCCCTTGCGACCACATTTGATGTGTTCAGCAGCGGATAAGTCCAAAGAGAAAAGCAGGCTTGGTAAGATGAAAATAAACAGCAGGCAGAATTATAGTAATGCTTTGTGGTAATTATTGAAATAATTTCTCTTACAAGCTATTATTAGAATTTCTTGAAAGTGTCATTTAAAGGAGGCTTTTGTATTGTGGGGTAAACAATGAATGATTTCCATTTGTGCTAGGGCTACAATGTAGAACAACTGAAAAAAAGATCTGTCTTTACTTTTTCTGCATATACATATTTTTAAATACACATTTATTTTTTTAAACTGCATTTTGAATTGTTGATACATTTATCACAGCAGTTTGAACTGAATCTGAATCTTTGGCTGATTAGATATCAATGTTTCAGAAACTAAGGGACCTCAGACAAACTGAGAAAACTAGAAATAAAACTAACATGTTGACAGATATTTGAAATCCAAAGCAGCTTTCCTAAGAGGAAATCTGTGTTAAAGTTTCAACTCAGAGGTGTTCCTCGAACAAAGAAAAGCCCAAAGCTTTTTGTTCAAACTGATTTTTTTCCAAGAGCAGCAAAAGTGAAATGGGCTGAATGCAAAAAGTATTTTCTAACAATCAGTATAAGGAGAAACTGCATGTCAGCAAGGAATGAGGGTTCTGAATGGACAATAAATTGAAGGTGATATGTTTTTGCACTGCTAAGAGGCTTTTCATGCCTTTAAGACACCAAGGCTTTAGACGTTGTCAGCAGCTTTTGCAAAGGCAGCAGAGAACTTAGCTGGAAGTGGCGTAGATGGAAGAGTTTGCCTCACTTTCTGACATCTTTTTAAACATCTGACATTATCTCTCCTGATGTAATTGTAAACATGAGCATAGTAATATCACATGCGTGTAACAGAGTATGCCGCCCTGGAGCAGAGTGTTCCTCAGTGTAATACAAACAAATCATTTTAATAGCTTTGACTAAACTATGATGAAAGGCATCTTTATGATGCCACAGTTTCATTATGCATGAAGTCTCACATTCAGCTCTCATTTCTAAACACAATCTACTAGAGTTGATGTCACATCGGTTTTTATGCCACTGCATATGTTAGCAAACCTACAGTGACAGGATTTAGGTTAATATTGTGACACATTATGTTTGTGATGTGAGTCTCTTACAATATGATGTTCCCCTGTTTGATACAGTGCTTGTGTTTAGGGATAAATGGTGTAAAAGTTACCTAATGTGACTGGTAGGGAGCCAATATGTTGCTTTTGTAATAAATATATTTTTAAATGTACTTTATGTTCACAGAACCTGGGGAAAATGTCCAAATCTCTATGTCCGGTCTGAAACTGCCTCCACATAATGCCGTCCTGCAGCATTCAGCAATGAACACACTGAGCTGTTTCTATTGAAATTTATAAGCTTGCAATCCTGAAACTCCATGAATCCCTTATTTTCTGAAGCTGCGCTTTCTTGAAGCCATGAATGGTAAAATATGGATTCAGGCTACACATTGTTGGATTTCTTCTTCAAGACCTCCACAGTGTTGCTTTCCGCTGCTCCAAAAATGTGACAAAAGCAGACAAGTTGAGCTTGTAAAAAGAGACTCGGAGGAAGAGGTTCAAACAGTGGGATCCTTTAGAGATGTCAGCTTTTTTAACTTCTGTAACTTGCTGGAATAAAAAGAGATGTCATAACTTGTCCCTGCACTCGCAGTTCAGGCTGGCTGCTTGTGCAATTTGCTGGTGAAACTGCTGCGAGGGAAAGTAGTAACAAGCAGAAGATGTCTGTGTGCAACCTTCACAGGACAACAGAGCAGGTAACAGAGACAAGGGAAGATGCCGGCTGGTAATTGGGCATTTTAACTTGTCATGAATAAAAGAACAACGATAAACCATGTTTTGCCTCTTGAGAAACAATAATTCCATGTCATGCCTTACTCAACCTTTTAGTAATCATAGCATAAGTGAAACTAAATCAGTTTTGCTGTTTGCATACTGACTAAAGGGATGAACATATTTCTAATACCAGAGGTTATATAGACAGAAGTAAGTAATACTTCCATATGCTTTGCGTGAAATGACAGATATAAACATGATTGGATGAGTTTGAGCTGCATCTTGTGTTTTTTTTATAAAGTAAAAGCATTAAAGTGTTTAAAGCTGGACAGGGATAGCAAATATCATTTGTGAACTTCCATTTCACATTTGCAGGATGGAGTCTGTACATTTTCGGCAGTTTTCTGGAAACACTTTCCTACATGCATAATATAATATCAACCCACTGATAGTTACTGGGCTGTGAGTGGGAGATGAACTGTCATCTTGTTAAAAAGTTAAACTTTTAGAACATCTAGTTTGCTTGTCATATATGGAGCATTACTGTCATATAGAACATGGAGCATACTTTGTTGTCCCTATTTTTACATGTTCAAAATAAAGTAAATTGTAAGACCTCATGATCCCTGCTAGCTTAATAAGTTATCGCACTCATTCTACTCAGGTTTTGACTCAAACTCTTCTGTGTTTGTTGTGTTTGTCAGATTTTAAGGGGTTTGTGTAAATTGTGCAGTCATGCATCTTAGAATATATTTGGCCTCTCAAAGTTGCAAAACTTGCCATGGAACGTTTCAGAAGCCTGGCTTGGCTGATGATCAAACTGCATAGTATTAGATGGATAGAAAAGCAGTCCTCAAGTGTTATGTACTTAAGGCTGCACATCTTCTTATGCTCTTGAAATGCTAGGCAGGCATGCAGCATGAGAGATTTATTCTCACTGTCAACTCACACAGTTTTGTGGAGGAGAAAGAGAGAAGGGGGGCACAAAAACTGGGTGCACATAGTTGCCTGAAGAAAATAAATCATTCATAAATGCACATCCACAAATCACATTTAGATGGAAAGAAGACGGCTTGGGCATGGCTTTCAGTGTTCAGTAAAAGTGACTGTTTTTACCTTTCTCTCTTAAAAAACATGAACTCGTGAAAATCATTTACCTCTTAATGGCAACTTAATTTAAATGAAATTAACTTATGTTAATAAAGTGAACTGGTTTGTTTTGCATTGTAAAGAATTTATAAATTATTTGTAGAAAGATTTGTTAAAAAAATCTCTCTGAAAGTGCTGGCAGTGGTTTTACTAAGATAATACATTATAATGTTTTCATTGCAATAAAAGCAAGAATGTTAAAGTGAGGAATCATCAGGTTTCAGACACAAAGTCTGAAAGAAATCAGTCTAAATATTTACACAAACTGGGCTATAAAACCCGAGTTGGGAGACTTGAATCAACGATGCAACTGTGCAAGGATCTCTAACAAGTTGCAGTTAAAAATGTGTGATCAAATTATTCTTTTCTAATCTGTTATTGTTCTTGCACACAATGTGAAACTGAGGAGTTTTGCCATCTGTTTTTTTATGTACACACACAAAAATGTCGTTAGATGAGCTGCTTGACACTTTGTTGTCTTTTTAATATCACTTAGGCTTCAGGCAACTGAGTCGTTGAGTCACCAGATTGCACATCACCAATAATCTTTATGAGAAAATAATCTTTTTATTTTTCTGCTCTTTTCTGCTTGCATGTATTAAGTTGGAAAGACTTCCAAAACAAACCAATGAACGTTTTACAGCTTATATGATTTAAAATTGAACCTTTTTAAGAACTTTGTTTCTAAATAAACTTCACCCAGTGGATATTTTCTATTCCCAGCTCTAAAAACTGGGAATAGACAAACTCTGACAAAATCAATAACAAATAATGATGTATTAAGAAATAACAATGATTACTTTACTTGATTTATACTCAAACATTAGACATATGAGAACTTAATTTCAGATTTTATTATAAAATCCACCGGAGTCTTTTATTGAAGATACACTGATACATTTGTTAACCAAAAAATGTTTTTAAGGGTTTAGTCCTTGAAAACCTTGGACTGATAACAATGTAATTATTCTCTACTTCTTTGTAGTTAATGTGTAAAAGCTTTCCAAAACCTACAGTTAACTTCTAAACAACCAAATTTATTCATGAGCGATAATTAAACTCTTCAAAAAAAGAAAAACTTGTGGTTGGAAGTGCATGAACAGAATGTACAGAATGGGGTTTTCTTAGGTGTAAAAAGAGGGAAATAAAATACTCACACCAGTTATTCTATCCAGAAACATGCATCACATGAGTTTGGGAAGGAAATTACTAACAATGATGGTTCTGAATCATGTTCAAAAAGAAAATGTTTCAGGATTAATCTGCTTAAAAGAAGAAAAGAAGTGCTCCTCCATTGAGTTTGGCTTGTAAAATCCTAAATTTCAGCTGACAGTGCTCGTTACGATCCAGACACTACAATAAAACAAGAGAGAGCCTCAGGGATGAGCATGAAGACTTGTCAACTTGCAAAGAGCCAGCTGCTGAGCATAAAATTGGGTGGTCGTCGTTAAAGAAAATAGCTTTTTCTCCGTTGGGTAGAATCTCCCGAGGTGTCCTTGAGCACGACACTAAACCTTCTTCGTCTTTATTCATTATAAGTTTGTTGATGAGATGGCGGGTCTGTCCCTGGTCTGGGCTTTACCGTCTGAGGAATTCAGAAATAAAGTTATGCGTTTGTGATGTCTTGAGGAAAAGCTGCTTTAGTGCATGAAATTTCCATTTGAGGCAGATGCTCTCTCCTGCGAGCATCCGTGAAAAGCAGTTAGCAGTTTCTAAATTGAATTGTGTGCTCCTCTGTGTTCGACATTTAAAATTCAGCCGGAAGATGGGTGTCTCATGTTGAGTGTTTAAATCACTGTGTGACCTTCTGTGTGTTATATTATGTGTGATTGTGTCTCTGAGGGTGGATGTGGATGACTGTTGTCACAATGGAAAGGAGTAGGGGCTGGAGGAGGTTGTTAGGTTTATTGGCCCAGAGGCAGTTTGACAGATTATGTCATGCTCCTGTTTAAATTCATAAAGAGTGATCCTCGACAACTCCGTATATCTGCATGTTTTTAACTGCATGCTCTTTTATGGTCGATATAAAGCTGAATCTTTTATATCGACACACATTTTATTCATCTTTACTTGGATCTACTGGTTGTGCCAGACAATAGGCTTGTATCTGTGTGTCAGAGTTTCAGTAAGGCATGCAGGGATACAGGGCAGACAGCTATTGCTCTTTTGAATGCAAGCAGACTGTCTGCCAACGTGTCAACAAGCTCACTGGAAGAAATACTGGGTACGATCTCAGTGTCAGGGTATGCTGGGTCAGGCCTAGACATCATGTCTCTGGGTCTGTCTGTCTAAGTACACTAGTCAGTGTCCATTAGACAGCAGTTTTAGGATGAACGCATCCCACACTCAGCCTCAGGGATGTTTCGCTCCAGAATAAACGTGACTGCGATAAATGTTTTATTCATTATGTGTTGTGTATATTATAGATTTCTATTTGGGTGATCTGTGTCTGACATGGACATATGAGCCAAACGGTTTAGCTGTACTGACTCTTGACTGTAAGGTAATGATGCTGCTAGAAGAGACCGAGGAGGATGGTTGTGAACAGCTGAAAAGTGGGAATACCAACAGCTTTTCCAATCTGTGGATAAAACATGGAGCCACTGTTAACCTGCTTTTCATACTTTAAAAATAAAGTATTATTTTCAACAACTGAGTTTGCAACTTAACTGTTGAACGTACCTCTTACTCAGTGGTTTCCTGTTTAGCTGTGTCTTGTGTTTAACTCTCTCTCCTGGATGAAGGCATTGACAGAGGCGCTGCTTCAATAAATATGCACTCGAATAGAAAGTGCTCCTTTCTCATTTTGATTGTCTTTGTTTGTCATAGAAAGTATTCCAGGTTCAGTGTTGCTGTGTTTTTCAGTGTCTTTTTCCTGTCTTCTCAATCCTCAGTCTGTTGGGATCAGTGACTGGCTAAACTCTGCTGAATATATATATATATTTCTTGTTAATAGGGAGTTATTTCTCTCCACTGTCACCACATACTTGATGAGGGATTGCTGCAACATGAATGATGAAAGACAATTGGCTGGGCTGCCTTGATTATGTTTTTTTTTTTTTTTTTTTTACAAATTGTCATTATAACATCAACCAAATTTTGCAGTGAGGTTTTTTCCCAGTTCCCACACCAAGCAATCTGTGGTAACAGTTTTACATTAACTCAGTTCTGTCTGAGTCTTAATGTGAATAATTCCTCCAGAAAGCACACACACTCAGGCAAATCTTCGGAGCTATATAATAGGAAGAAATGGGAATTTGAATCCAGTTACTGCAGCCAAACTACTTTCTGATTTAAAACACTGAAACTGCCTTCAAGCACAATGGATCAATATTTGTCAAGAGGGTTGAAGTGCATGAGCTCAAGCTTGATTGTTCCACAGTGTGGTGACAGTATTCATGGCTTTTGGTCTCTATTGGAAGTTTACTTGAAGCACTGTTAACGTAAAAACAAACTATTTTAGATATTAAACAAAACATCTGCTCTTTAAAGACTTTAGCCACAGAGCTGAGTGATTCAGAGGCGTTTTTAGACTGATCTGAAAAAATAACCTCTCTTCACTTCATTTAACTCCCAAAGTTAAATATCTTTATCCTTGTAAACCACAAAGAACTTGATTTTTTTTACTTCATTACTTTCACTTTCAGAATCACTAAAATTATGACAATAATTTATCTTTCAGATGGTATAATTTTGGACTGTCATGCAAGATCAACTTCACAAACAACAGCCGATCCTCCTCGCTCGCTAATAAACAAATATGGATAATGATAAATCTGTTCGGGCCTGGAAGCTAGTTTCTATCATTTTTGGCTGCAATTCAAGTGAAACAACGAAGGAAGGTGACGTGAATGAAAATTAGGGAGGCTTGTTCAGAGCAGCAAGAGTCACAGAAGCCAAGTTCTGTTTCAGCTGTATCAAGAATTATAGAATCACAATTCAGATATCCTTCAGATACTTTGACTTAATAAGCTGTCTTCATGCGTTAGTTGCATTAGTATTATTACTTGTTTAAATCTACACATATCCTGCAGGGGTAATTTGAAGTGACACCAGGTAATTGGGGTCAGGGGTGTTGGGAGCTATTGATTTCTTTTGCATTACTCCAAACCAGAGTGCCACCCCTACACTGGCCTTTAACATTTTCACTTGCACACACACACACACACACGCACACACGCACACGCACACACACACACACACACACACACACACACACACACACACACACACACACACACACACACACACACACACACACACACACACACAAACACATCTTATTGCTTTGTCAATAACATAAAACCGCACATAGATTTTTAACTGTCATGCGTAGATCCTCACGCTTCCACTTGTGCAAGCAGATCTAGAAACAGCTGGCTCAGCGTATGGTGCGGGTAGCACTGCTTGTTTAGCCGTAATCTATTCTTCTGCTGCAGCGTGTGTTCGCTTTATGGCTGGGGAGTGGTCCTTCAGGGAGTCGCAGACTGTCAGATTTGCCGTTTGGTTGCTTGCATGTGCATTTGGGAGCACTTTAACCACCAAAGTGATGAACTGAGGTGTGAACTTGCCGCATCTTGTTAAAGTGAAAAGCAGCTGCGAGGTTTTAGCGCACATTGAGTGTGAATGTTTCATGTGAACTTTGTAGTTTGGGTTGTTCCTGCATTCTTGTA
The DNA here is from genome assembly GCF_904066995.2 of Poecilia reticulata. Classification (NCBI taxonomy): domain Eukaryota; kingdom Metazoa; phylum Chordata; class Actinopteri; order Cyprinodontiformes; family Poeciliidae; genus Poecilia; species Poecilia reticulata. The sequence continues at coordinate 25,482,620 of NC_088840.1, read as the reverse complement.
GAGTATCTTGCCCATGTTACAGATCAGATGATGACACGGTTGTTCTGTTTACTTAGTTTTTTGTCCCTGCCAAGCTGCTGAAGCTCAAACGCAAACAGCAGGCTGATACTGAGCAGATTAACTCGGGTCACACAAAGTTCCCTTGAGCATAACCATGCAGCGGTCAATATTTGGGCAGTAGCATGGCCCAGTGGTCGCAAAAATGTTCCTCTAACCAGAGCAGCATGGGCTGAGTTTCCAAAACAGGCAGAAAGTCGAAGCTATACTTTGGAAATGTTGGTGGATTTTCTTTATCTTATACATTTTTCTAGTGGTAGGAATGGGAGAAAATAAAGCTAATTTGCACATTGTCCAATATGACTGAGCTTTTGCAAAAAACCTGTTGTTATTGCTGACTAAACAGCTGCTTAGTTATGTCTCATGAATTGTCTGCGTTGTACCCCTCCTCTAGCCAAATGACTGCTGGACATATATTGTTACCCTGAAAAAAATATAATCTAAAGAAGAGTGACCAAATCTTGTCTGATGAACATTTATAAACTTTCATTTTTTAAATTTTTTATCTCACGTTCTCCTCACATTGAATCAAGGCAACAACAAAAAACACTCTTGCTCACTCACGTTTTTGTACCTGCTTAATCTTGTTCTCGTAAACGGTTGAAAACTCACCAGTCGCCTAAAGGGACAACACAGAGACAAATGAGATAAACAGCCGTGCATGTATACACCTCTAAGGGTGATTTAGAGTTGCCAATTAAGCTGACATGTTTGTTTAAGAAGGATGTGGGGAAATAGGAGTGTTTATGTGTAAAAATCCATGCACATTGCATGCAAATTTCTCATCTAATGCCTCATACTTTTTACTTTTTTTCATTTTTTATGGCATTACAGTCAGAACCTTTAGTGAATTTTATGTAGGATTTAATGTTATGCACAACACAAAACAGGGAAAAGTGATGCATGTTAAGTGCATAGTGTCCAATACTCTGAGTCAATACTGTGATTATCTTTGTGGGTCTTTCTATATGTCTCCAACCAGCTTTGCATATTTAGGAAGTGGAAGTTTTCCCCATTCTCTGCAAAATAGGTCAAACTAAGTGCAATTAGATGTAAAGTGTGAACAGCAATTTTCAAGTCCTGCAGCAGATTCTTGATTTGATTTAGGTCTGTCCATTCTAACAAATGAATATGCTTCACTTAAAATATTACATTTTACCCACAAGCCGCCTCCTTTAACAGGACCTGTACTTTGCTGCATCCATCTTTTTTTTTTTTTGGTGCAATGTGTAGACTGGTGTTTGCTGTTTCCCTAGATCCTCACAATGTAGTTTTTTTTTAAACACACATGTTGGTTCAATTAAAGACGTTGCAAGTGAAAGCAACTAATGTAGTGGATATATTATAAATATTGTTTCCAATACAAATCAGTTCCTGTAAAAAAAGAAAAACGTTAATTTCTTCAGAGAAAAATAATGACTGCAAAAAGGCTCAAAGCAAAACTCAGCAAATCCCCATAAGATTCCAAGAGAAAAAAGTGACGCCTTAACTCTGTATGAACCTGCCTTAAAATCTAATTAATCTTTGAATTTGAGTGGCCTTTATAAAAATAATCTGCATATCTAGGGAAATAGCTTTAAATGCAAACTGCTGGAAACAGCTGATTGAGCTAAAACCCAAACATGAAAACATACAAGTTGTTCTGGCTCAAAGTGAGAAAACTGAAAAAAGTCAAACATTCAGTTGGTTTGGAAATGCCAGCTGAATGCACACAGCGAGTGCAACAGTGGATGGTATGGAGGGAGGCAGTGTAAGGCCTAAATGAATTGCTTGGGAAGACTTTTTGAAAGTTAAAATATATATTTAAAGATCAGTTAAAGGTCTCCATTGCTCTTGACAACAAGGAAAGACTCAGAGACTGATGTAGAAACAGTTTATAAAGAAGCCAGAAGCCTTAATTCAGGTATTTTTTTGTATTTATGAAACCATAGCTCCCTCTTCCTTTATTAACAAAAAAAAGAAATATGCAAGTATCTGGGAAAAAAAATGATTTCATTCTGTAGAAGTTTTCCACCTGCAGTCTTTGAGATTCTCTATTTTGATAAATGAGAGAAATTAACCTTTTTGTCATAACACATTAACATGCAAGTGAAGCACATAGTCACAGATTTCCAGTTAAACTCCAAGTTTGAAAAAAAATAAAGATCACATTAAAAAATATAGGAAAAGTCAGGGTTACAAATAATTGCAGCTTAATTAATTTGTTAAAGAAATATAGGATATTTATTACATGGTATATATTTTCCAACCCAATAAATGCACATGATTCAAAATCTTTTTTTTCCCCATTTTTGTGTGTGAAATAATGGTTCTGCAAGAAAATAAAAAATGTCCTCATTTTTCTGGTAAAGGAGACGTGTAGGGTACACACACGCATGGTTCCATTAAATTAATGTTATTCATTCTAAAATTATGGACACGTATGAATGCATCCATGATTTCCACTGCATTTCTTGGCCATGAACGAGTGTAAACATTAGAGAGAGAAAAAAAAGTATTTCAAATGTATTCAGAGAATAACAAAACTACGAAACAGACACGTTATGCCAAAGCGTGCTCCACTGGAGCTCAGCAGATAAGTACACCTCATCGGTAAAGCCCTCTAACATTACTCATGACCGCTTTGCATTGCCTTAGCAATTTAAGACACCTTTAAGCAGCCACTTCCTAAATGAGTTGAAGTGAGTGAATGTGTGTTTTCACAATCCAATAATTCAGCCTCGTAGCAGTAAAAGCATGGAGTGGTCTTTCAGTGGCCTCAGGAGGGCTGAATAGTCTGAACTTTCCAGTCTTTCCGAGGTAAAAGCGGGATACTACACCTCTAATGTGCTGCTAAGATTTAAGGTCAGTGCAGACGGTGCCAGAGGAAAGGTTATAGGTGGAAAAGGCCATTGGCAAGCCTTGGTGTCCAATAATAAGGGTAAAGAGTGTAAAACAGGGATTGCATGCATCAGATGCTTTAGACGAAGTAAACAATACTTCAAATGGCATTGATGTCTAGAAAACAACCAGTCTGACTGGCTATCAAAAATCCAATGACTTATCAATACAAGTTCTATCTGGAAATTAGCCTTTAAAATGAGTTAAGAACTGAACTCAAAAAGAAAAGAGACTTTTAACAAGGTTCCAGGATAAATGACTAAAACGTAGAAAGAAGGAAAGTATTTCTTAATCTAATCATTTCTATTGATTAGTAATGGACTAAGCTACAAAGAGAGCCTATCGTTAACTAAAACACAAAAGAGAACAATGAACAAGGCACATAATTGCACCATAAGCTGCATGTTGATGGAGAGAAAGAAACAGGCGATATTCTCCTATAAAATAAACTTGTTTAAAACTCTAGATTAAGTATCTGTTTAATTATCAGATATCAAGGGGGAGGATATTTTGATGCCTGGATTTGAAACACTGATATCTAACAGCAGTGGTGCTGACTGAATGACAACCTCGCTTCTGTCTGTCTGAGGCTACAACACCATCATCAGTGTGTGAATGTGTGTAAGAACGAGTGGATGACTGGTTGTAGTGTAAAGTCCTTTGGAACCCACAGACTTGATAAAACTCCATGCAAGTGTGATCCATTTACTATTTATGCTATTGAAAGATGACACGAGGAACCAAATGAATAAATACAGTGACAGAAAATTAATATCAAGTTACAGTAAATACATCATCTTCTCAAAGAGATAGAAATAACATAAAATAATTGTGTTTTTTTTGGGGGGGGTTTATTAGAATTGAATATTTGAGTTGCACCAGCTCAGGACTCGAAGCTGCTCAGGATAAATGAGAGTAAAATATTCAGAAGGTCCTTTTCTGATAAACTGACAAATCACCATCTGGTTTTCACAGTGATCGCTCCAGGAAGGAACACATGATTATTGGATACACAGTCTCAAGCTGCACTTTCACAGATCTGCAAATGATGTTGATCACTGGTATTAACTCTAATTATTTGTATGAGTAAATTATCCGAGCTTACATTAACATCTTCTCTCTTTTTATTTTGCACTAGATGGGGAGTCCACATGGATTATATTTGACGTTTCAGCCAGGCATAATTTTCAATTTGAAAAAAAAAAAAAAGAACAATCCCAGAGGACTTTTTAGACTCAGTTGTTCAGCTCTGTGACAAATGGAATATTTAATGTTGGTGCTCATCAGTCCTGAATGTATTTGTAATCTCGGGATTAGGGCTGCCAGGACAGAGAGCCAGACAGCTGGCAAGATATCGGGAAGATGTCTCTGCTGACACTGGCTGCAGTGGACGGCTAAGGAGACAGTGAATGTCATAACCGAAGGGGTTACTGGAATATCTAAAACCGCTGGCCATGTACGCTTCCTAATGAGAACAGGTTTGGGTTTCAGGAACAATGCAGTCAGGCTGTAACGAGGACGTTAATTCGTTTTGGTTGGTTGTGATAGCGGCAGCATTGTATTTTAATCATTTTTATAATTTATACGTGCACAGTGCTGACACTGCTGTGGAGAAGTAGCACAATGAATAAACAGATTCACACTGCAAACAAGCTTTTCCATATTGTATCTTTTAAAGTATTTTTACGGTTCACATTTTTTCTCAGATATACCAACATTCCAACCATGTATATGTTTTAGTGCTTTGTGAAATCTGAGCAGGTGCTGCCACAGTTGCTGTCCACAGTAACGTGTGTATGCGCTGTTCCTGGATCAGCAGCATCACGTTGCTGCTCTTGGTTGCCATTGTCTCCATCCCAACATGCACCACAGGCACAAAAAGAGTTAGAATCACCTCATGAATTGCTTCTGCAGCCTCCAACTCACACGTGAAGCCATTATGGCAAGCTACAAATCAAGAACTCTGCATGTAGCGTCACGGTCCTTTTGCTGCAAATTACTTTACAGTTTGGCAGTAATTTAGGGTTGGCATGAAAGAAGAAGAAAATGTGTGCAACATATTCAATATCAGACCTGGAATAACTTAAAATTTGTAAATTTTTCAAATTATATTTGAGATGAAACGTGAGCTAGAGCAGCATATTAATTTACGTCAAGCCAAGTTTCTGTTAAAAACATGGTATTGATTTTTATAAAATGAAATTGTGAATAAAAAAAAGGCTTGCTGGAAAGGGATCTGACATTTAACACGGCCATTTTCAGGATTCCCGCATTAGATCTCTGAGTCATGTGACATTACCTTGTTGGAAATGATATTTTACAGTAACTGAATGTTAGGATGGCAGAAACACGGTGAGGGTCCAAGTCCAGTGAAGCGTCTGCCGCTCTGCTCAAAGAGAAACTGTGGGGATAATGGCTGTGACTGGAGGAACATCAATCTTGGTCGATGTTCATCCCAGTAACTATCACCACAGTTCCACTTTCAGCAAATGCTTCACTGAACTTTGAACCCTTGGAGTCACATGAAACTGAAATCCAGATTACAGTAAGACTGTAGGAGTGAATATTGCTATGTTCTTGTTCTAAAACAATTAAATTACAGGCACCTCTAGTTAAATGCTATTAAGAAGTTTTAAACCTTAATCCAGTTGCCTGATGGGAAATGACTGGTAGCCGTGGCAGCGCTGTGGTTTAGCTGGGCATTACTGTGGTAATGGATGCACTTAATTATGTTTTCAACAAGCATTTAAGAACAAACCTGGAGTTTTGTGTGAATGTGTGCTCGCTGTGAGGTTGTTGACCTTTCGCCTTCCAGCAAAAACACAAGAAGCTTCTTTCAAGTCATGAGCGCACATCATGCACACAGCAATTATAGCGAGCACAAAGCTCAACTCTTGCTGAGCTACACGGCTCCCAACCCGCAGCCTGTTGGGCAGAAACTTTTCACTTCCACGCTCGTACACAAAAACAAGCCTGGCAGCGGCAATACACTTTCTCATGAGCACACACACATTCGCTTACAGTTTCTCATAACGCCAGCAAGTCGTGGGGAAACCTCACAGTAAAAGTGCGATGGATAGCACTTGACAGCCAGCAGGAGAGCATAACTGTTGGCTGTTTTTGCTTTCTGGGGGGGTTAGAGATGAGAGTGTTATGGAGCACTGCACAGCGACGGGAAAGGGAGAATTGCAAAGTGAATCAGCATGTGTGGTCAGCTGGCAGATTGAAAAGAAAGGTCAAAGATTCACGGGTGATTTCCACCGCTGACTTTGTTTTAAAGACGCATTAAATACATTCCAGGAGCAATGAAGTGATAAAATGTCTTTCCCTACACAGCCACCCACCTCAGCCTTAGTTATAATGTGTTTTTTTTTTGTGCTTTGTGTTTCCTACATCTGCACAAAATTCTTAAAAACGTGCTGAGGAGAGAGAATCTCAGGTGGAAGTTATTTTAATGTTTCTTTCTTTTTCCATCACGATAGGCAATCAGAGGCAGAGAGATAATATTTATCAAGCCCCTTTTACAATTAAAACAATAATAATTCAGAACGTTAACAACATTTAATACTATTAAGTGACACTTAGTAAGTGACAGTTGGAAAAGGAACAAAACTCTGAAGGAAAATTGAAGATTGAGTGTCGGTATCATTGCAGTTAAACTCTTTGCTTCGATTTGTGTCAAGGCAGCACTTTGGTTTGT